>NC_043957.1:1882616-2521396 GCF_902148855.1 Sphaeramia orbicularis
AACTGTAACCTGCAGAACTGTCTGACCTGATTAGAACTCAGTGTAACTGAATTTTCAATTAGGAATGTTTTGTTGTTTTAATTAGAATGTAACTGTTCATGTCCACAGTCGTTCGTGTCCACAGTCGTTCGTGTCTACAATCGTTCGTGTCCACAGTCGTTCGTGTCTACAATCGTTCGTGTCCACAGTCGTTCGTGTCCACAGTCGTTCGTGTCTACAATCGTTCGTGTCCACAGTCGTTCGTGTCTACAGTCGTTCGTGTCTACAATCGTTCGTGTCCACAGTCGTTCGTGTCCACAGTCGTTCGTGTCCACAGTCGTTCGTGTCCACAATCGTTCGTGTCCACAGTCGTTCGTGTCCACAGTCGTTCATGTCTGACACAAACGACACATTAATATGACATTAATGTGTCAGATAAGTGGAACCCATAAGTGTCCTCCATGTTTGTGTTTATGGAAATGTCCTTTTCACATCCATGATCTATGAAGGAACACAAAGGAAACAGCTGTCATAAATACTCAACACAACAGAGGAGACGATCATTATTTTTCTAGAATAGTTTAATGGTCTGTAGAGACAGACAAAGTAACAGAAGTAAATGTGAACTGGTTCACCAGTTTCATCAGTCCAGTGAGTATCAGTGAATCTTCTGCTCTTCAACACCACTTACCTGCATGTATCTGATCTCCAGACTGTCCAGGTTTATCTTTCTTCATAAATCTACAAATAGGATTCTAACTACAGACACTTGTGCTGACAGTGTTACCCCCCCCCTACAGTGCAGACCTGGTGGGGGTGGGGCGGTGGGGGGCTGACAGCAGCAGACTGACGGGGGCAGACAGAGCAGGGCTGGTGGAAGTCCTCCTGTTTGGAGGAGCTGCTCTCTGTGGTTTGGATGGTTCTGCTTCAAGGGCTTCAGCTTTGAGTCCGCAGTGACAGACGGAGCCGGTCCTGGACCAGGGGGTGGGAGGGGCTCCAGAGCCCACCTGGACTCCCACTGCACATTAGAATATGAGTCCACCCACAGAGCCCACAGTCTGACCTGGGTCAGGCGGTCACGTCCGGTCTGGTCGTCTGTGAAATGTTGAGTCCACCTGTGTAACCTGGGCTGCTTCTGCACTGCATTTCCCAGAGTTCCTCTGTCTGTCAGGACCACATGACAGCCGGTCGTCAGGTTTCCCTGATAGGACACGAGAGCAGGGAGATGGGGGGTGACATGGACCAGGTCTGGGAGCTGGGGGGACGCCGTGGCCTCTCCTGTTCCTGCAGGTCAGAGCCCAGCGATCAACGGACGGAAAACATGATATTTAAGAGCTGTGACAGAGAGCATGATGGGACATGGAGTTTTAATGAAGCATCACCTGCTGCGGCAGGAAGTTCAGAGTTTCATCTTAATGATTAAACCAGTGTTTAGGGTCAGGACCCCACCTGCACTGTAAAAAATGACTGTAGAATTCACACCAAAAAGTTGTAAAACTGAGACATAAAAAACTGTGACAACACAAAGCAAAGTTTTTATTTGAAAAGATTTTTGTGTTAAAGATTAAATCAAATATAGTTGTAGTTTTTACAGGTGTATGTGAACAAAAGCAGATTAGTCTGAAGAAATGATGGATTTCTATTGTTTTTAGAAAATAAAACTGTAAAAAACTATGTGGTGCCATTTAAACTGCAAAAACCATAATGTTGAAATAACAGCATATTTGATTTTTTCTTTTTCTTTTTTTTTTTTTAATAAAAATGTTATATAATAAAAAAGTAAACATTTACCAATGTACCATTTTAAATGTGTAAATGAATGGGTCGGTAGAGTTGGTAGAGCGGCTCGTCCAGTAACCAAGGGTTGGTGGTTCCAATCCTGCTCTGACTGTCCATATGTCCAAGTGTCCATGGAAGACACTGAACCCTAAACTGGTCCCAGTTGGACCTGGTGGATTTGGAAAGAGCTGTGGACACCATGAAGGAGGAGAAAATGTCGAGAACCGGTTCTTTTGGAGAACTGGTTCTCAGTAGCTCGATTCCTTGGAATCGTTTGCCTGCCTGCTTAACGATTCTGTTTATCGATTCAGCCTTCGTTGTGCATGAGCGATGACGTCAGACGTACACTGCATTGTTTTGGTCAGAATGTAGACAACATGGAGATGAGGCAGAAACGGTCCAAACAGACCAGACCAGGTCCAAACAGACCACACCAGGTCCAAACAGACCACACCAGGTCCAAACAGACCACATCAGGTCCAGACAGACCACACCAGGTCCAAACAGACCACATCAGGTCCAAACAGACCACACCAGGTCCAGACAGACCACACCAGGTCTAAACAGACCACACCAGGTCCAAACAGACCACACCAGGTCTAAACAGACCAGACCAGGTCCAAACAGATCACACCAGGTCCAGACAGACCACATCAGGTCCAAACAGACCACACCAGGTCCAGACAGACCACACCAGGTCCAAACAGACCACATCAGGTCCAAACAGACCACACCAGGTCCAAACAGACCACACCAGGTCCAGACAGACCACACCAGGTCTAAACAGACCACACCAGGTCCAAACAGACCACACCAGGTCCAGACAGACCACACCAGGTCCAGTTGAACACTGTCAGAGCTTCCATGTCTTCTAAAGGTGGACTCCCTCCAATCTCCTCAAACATTTGTCCACATGTGACTCATTTACAGGAATGTCACATATTTGATTCTCTACTCAGTGGTGCTTGTGAATGTAGCGGCAGAGTGAACGCTGGGCCGGTTCTGGTTCCAGTACAGGCAACAAATGTCGTAACTCCTCAAATACAAGTTTCCGAAGGTAAGAAGGGAAAGGAAATGAGGTGCACAACAACGGGAGACAGGCTGAGCAGAGTCGAACCGGTTCCACGAAGTAGAAATGCAGCAATAGAGGAATTAGTAAGAGTCTGGAGTTTCACTCTCACTGCGCCCCCCCCCCCCCCCCCCCCCCCCCCCCCCCCCCCCCCCCCCGACCCGAGCACGGCGTCATCTGTTCTTATTATTTGTACATACTGTATATTTCCATCTCTGCACAGAAAATATAAAAGACAGTTCATGCAAACACACCTGTTTGTACTCTTTTATCCCCTCACCCAATGAGAATCGATAAGCAATCGGATCGATAAGCAATATCGATAATGGAATCGGAATCGTTAAATTCTTAACTATTCCCATCCCTATAAATAAGTGCAGTCCATTTACCATTGAAATCCACTGTTAAATCTACATATTTAAAGTGTTCAATCTACATGTTTAAACTGTTAAATCTACATGTTTAAACTTAAATCTACATGTTTAAACTGTTAAATCTACATGTTTAAACTGTTAAATCTACATGTTTAAACTGTTAAATCTACATGTTTAAACTGTTAAATCTACATATTTAAAGTGTTCAATCTACATGTTTAAAGTGTAAAATCTACATGTTTAAATGTTAAATCTACATGTTTAAACTGTTAAATCTACATGTTTAAATGTTAAATCTACATGTTTAAACTGTTAAATCTACATGTTTAAACTTAAATCTACATGTTTAAACTGTTAAATCTACATGTTTAAACTGTTAAATCTACATGTTTAAACTTAAATCTACAGGTTTAAACTGTTAAATCTACATGTTTAAACTGTTAAATCTACATGTTTTAACTGTTAAATCTACATGTTTAAACTGTTAAATCTACATGTTTAAACTTAAATCTACAGGTTTAAACTGTTAAATCTACATGTTTAAACTGTTAAATCTACATGTTTAAACTGTTAAATCTACATGTTTAAACTGTTAAATCTACACGTTTAAACTGTTAAATCTACACGTTTAAACTGTTAAATCTACACGTTTAAACTGTTAAATCTACATGTTTAAACTGTTCAATCTACACGTTTAAACTGTTAAATCTACACGTTTAAACTTAAATCTACATGTTTAAACTGTTAAATCTACATGTTTAAACTTAAATCTACATGTTTAAACTGTTAAATCTACATGTTTAAACTGTTCAATCTACATGTTTAAAATGTTAAATCTACATGTTTAAACTGTTAAATCTACACGTTTAAACTGTTAAATCTACATGTTTAAACTGTTAAATCTACACGTTTAAACTGTTAAATCTACACGTTTAAACTGTTCAATCTACACGTTTAAACTGTTAAATCTACGTGTTTAAACTGTTAAATCTACATGTTTAAACTGTTAAATCTACGTGTTTAAACTGTTAAATCTACACGTTTAAACTGTTAAATCTACATGTTTAAACTGTTAAATCTACATGTTTAAACTGTTAAATCTACATGTTTAAACTGTTAAATCTACATGTTTAAACTTAAATCTACATGTTTAAACTGTTCAGTCTACATGTTTAAACTGTTAAATCTACATGTTTAAACTGTTAAATCTACATATTTAAAGTGTTCAATCTACATGTTTAAAGTGTAAAATCTACATGTTTAAATGTTAAATCTACATGTTTAAACTGTTAAATCTACATGTTTAAATGTTAAATCTACATGTTTAAACTGTTAAATCTACATGTTTAAACTTAAATCTACATGTTTAAACTGTTAAATCTACATGTTTAAACTGTTAAATCTACATGTTTAAACTGTTAAATCTACATGTTTAAACTGTTAAATCTACATGTTTAAACTGTTAAACCTACATGTTTAAACTGTTAAATCTACATGTTTAAACTTAAATCTACAGGTTTAAACTGTTAAATCTACATGTTTAAACTGTTAAATCTACACGTTTAAACTGTTAAATCTACACGTTTAAACTGTTAAATCTACACGTTTAAACTGTTAAATCTACACGTTTCAACTGTTAAATCTACACGTTTAAACTGTTCAATCTACACGTTTAAACTGTTCAATCTACACGTTTAAACTGTTAAATCTACACGTTTAAACTGTTAAATCTACACGTTTAAACTGTTAAATCTACACGTTTCAACTGTTAAATCTACACGTTTAAACTGTTCAATCTACATGTTTAAAATGTTAAATCTACATGTTTAAACTGTTAAATCTACATGTTTAAACTGTTAAATCTACATGTTTAAACTGTTAAATCTACACGTTTAAACTGTTAAATCTACACGTTTAAACTGTTAAATCTACACGTTTAAACTGTTAAATCTACACGTTTCAACTGTTAAATCTACATGTTTAAACTGTTCAATCTACATGTTTAAAATGTTAAATCTACATGTTTAAACTGTTAAATCTACACGTTTAAACTGTTAAATCTACATGTTTAAACTGTTAAATCTACACGTTTAAACTGTTAAATCTACACGTTTAAACTGTTCAATCTACACGTTTAAACTGTTCAATCTACACGTTTAAACTGTTAAATCTACGTGTTTAAACTGTTAAATCTACATATTTAAACTGTTAACTCTACGTGTTTAAACTGTTAAATCTACACGTTTAAACTGTTAAATCTACATGTTTAAACTGTTAATCTACACGTTTCAACTGTTAAATCTACACGTTTAAACTGTTAAATCTACACGTTTTAAACTGTTAAATCTACATGTTTAAACTGTTACATCTACACGTTTCAACTGTTAAATCTACACGTTTAAACTGTTAAATCTACATGTTTTAAACTGTTTAAATCTACATGTTTAAACTGTTAAATCTACACGTTTAAACTTAAATCTACACGTTTAAACTGTTAAATCTACCGTTTCAACTGTTAAATCTACACGTTTAAACTGTTAAATCTACGTGTTTAAACTGTTAAATCTACACGTTTAAACTGTTAACTCTACACGTTTTCAACTGTTAAATCTACACTTTTAAACTTAAATCTACATGTTTAAACTGTTAAATCTACATGTTTAAACTGTTAAATCTACATGTTTAAACTGTTAAATCTACACGTTTAAACTGTTAAATCTACACGTTTAAACTTAAATCTACACTTTTAAACTTAAATCTACATGTTTAAACTGTTAAATCTACATGTTTAAACTGTTAAATCTACACGTTTAAACTGTTAAATCTACACGTTTCAACTGTTAAATCTACACTTTTAAACTGTTAAATCTACATGTTTCAACTGTTAAATCTACATGTTTCAACTGTTAAATCTACACGTTTAAACTGTTAAATCTACATGTTTAAACTGTTAAATCTACACGTTTAAACTTAAATCTACATGTTTAAACTGTTAAATCTACACGTTTAAACTTAAATCTACATGTTTAAACTGTTAAATCTACACGTTTAAACTTAAATCTACATGTTTAAACTGTTAAATCTACACGTTTCAACTGTTAAATCTACACTTTTAAACTGTTAAATCTACACGTTTCAACTGTTAAATCTACACGTTTCAACTGTTCAATCTACACGTTTAAACTGTTCAATCTACACGTTTAAACTGTTCAATCTACACGTTTAAACTGTTAAATCTACACGTTTAAACTGTTAAATCTACACGTTTCAACTGTTAAATCTACATGTTTAAACTGTTCAATCTACATGTTTAAACTGTTAAATCTACATGTTTAAACTGTTAAATCTACATGTTTAAACTGTTAAATCTACACGTTTAAACTGTTAAATCTACACGTTTAAACTGTTAAATCTACACGTTTAAACTGTTAAATCTACACGTTTCAACTGTTAAATCTACATGTTTAAACTGTTCAATCTACATGTTTAAAATGTTAAATCTACATGTTTAAACTGTTAAATCTACACGTTTAAACTGTTAAATCTACATGTTTAAACTGTTAAATCTACACGTTTAAACTGTTAAATCTACACGTTTAAACTGTTCAATCTACACGTTTAAACTGTTCAATCTACACGTTTAAACTGTTAAATCTACGTGTTTAAACTGTTAAATCTACATATTTAAACTGTTAAATCTACGTGTTTAAACTGTTAAATCTACACGTTTAAACTGTTAAATCTACATGTTTAAACTGTTAAATCTACATGTTTAAACTGTTAAATCTACACGTTTCAACTGTTAAATCTACACGTTTCAACTGTTAAATCTACACGTTTAAACTGTTAAATCTACATGTTTAAACTGTTAAATCTACACGTTTCAACTGTTAAATCTACACGTTTAAACTGTTAAATCTACATGTTTAAACTGTTAAATCTACATGTTTAAACTGTTAAATCTACACGTTTAAACTTAAATCTACACGTTTAAACTGTTAAATCTACACGTTTCAACTGTTAAATCTACACGTTTAAACTGTTAAATCTACGTGTTTAAACTGTTAAATCTACACGTTTAAACTGTTAAATCTACACGTTTCAACTGTTAAATCTACACTTTTAAACTTAAATCTACATGTTTAAACTGTTAAATCTACATGTTTAAACTGTTAAATCTACATGTTTAAACTGTTAAATCTACATGTTTAAACTGTTAAATCTACACGTTTAAACTTAAATCTACACTTTTAAACTTAAATCTACATGTTTAAACTGTTAAATCTACATGTTTAAACTGTTAAATCTACACGTTTAAACTGTTAAATCTACACGTTTCAACTGTTAAATCTACACTTTTAAACTGTTAAATCTACATGTTTCAACTGTTAAATCTACATGTTTCAACTGTTAAATCTACACGTTTAAACTGTTAAATCTACATGTTTAAACTGTTAAATCTACACGTTTAAACTTAAATCTACATGTTTAAACTGTTAAATCTACACGTTTAAACTTAAATCTACATGTTTAAACTGTTAAATCTACACGTTTCAACTGTTAAATCTACACTTTTAAACTGTTAAATCTACATGTTTCAACTGTTAAATCTACATGTTTAAACTGTTAAATCTACACGTTTAAACTGTTAAATCTACATGTTTAAACTGTTAAATCTACATGTTTAAACTGTTAAATCTACATGTTTAAACTGTTAAATCTACACGTTTAAACTTAAATCTACATGTTTAAACTGTTAAATCTACACGTTTCAACTGTTAAATCTACATGTTTAAACTGTTAAATCTACACGTTTCAACTGTTAAATCTACACGTTTAAACTGTTAAATCTACACGTTTAAACTGTTAAATCTACATGTTTAAACTGTTAAATCTACACATTTAAACTGTTCAGTCTACATGTTTAAACTGTTCAATCTACACGTTTAAACTTAAATCTACATGTTTAAACTGTTAAATCTACATGTTTAAACTGTTAAATCTACATGTTTAAACTGTTAAATCTACAGGTTTAAACTGTTAAATCTACACTTTTAAACTGTTAAATCTACATGTTTAAACTGTTAAATCTACACGTTTCAACTGTTAAATCTACACTTTTAAACTGTTAAATCTACATGTTTCAACTGTTAAATCTACATGTTTCAACTGTTAAATCTACACGTTTAAACTGTTAAATCTACATGTTTAAACTGTTAAATCTACATGTTTAAACTGTTAAATCTACACGTTTAAACTTAAATCTACATGTTTCAACTGTTAAATCTACACGTTTCAACTGTTAAATCTACACTTTTAAACTGTTAAATCTACATGTTTCAACTGTTAAATCTACATGTTTAAACTGTTAAATCTACACGTTTAAACTGTTAAATCTACACGTTTCAACTGTTAAATCTACACGTTTAAACTGTTAAATCTACACGTTTAAACTGTTAAATCTACACGTTTCAACTGTTAAATCTACACTTTTAAACTTAAATCTACATGTTTAAACTGTTAAATCTACATGTTTAAACTGTTAAATCTACAGGTTTAAACTGTTAAATCTACACTTTTAAACTGTTAAATCTACACGTTTAAACTGTTAAATCTACACGTTTAAACTGTTAAATCTACACGTTTCAACTGTTAAATCTACACTTTTAAACTGTTAAATCTACATGTTTCAACTGTTAAATCTACATGTTTCAACTGTTAAATCTACACGTTTAAACTGTTAAATCTACACGTTTAAACTGTTAAATCTACATGTTTAAACTGTTAAATCTACATGTTTAAACTGTTAAATCTACATGTTTAAACTGTTAAATCTACACGTTTAAACTGTTCAATCTACACGTTTAAACTGTTAAATCTACATGTTTAAACTGTTAAATCTACACGTTTAAACTGTTAAATCTACACGTTTAAACTTAAATCTACATGTTTAAACTGTTAAATCTACATGTTTAAACTGTTAAATCTACACGTTTAAACTTAAATCTACATGTTTAAACTGTTAAATCTACATGTTTAAACTGTTAAATCTACACGTTTCAACTGTTAAATCTACACTTTTAAACTGTTAAATCTACATGTTTCAACTGTTAAATCTACATGTTTAAACTGTTAAATCTACACGTTTAAACTGTTAAATCTACACGTTTAAACTGTTAAATCTACACGTTTCAACTGTTAAATCTACACGTTTAAACTGTTAAATCTACATGTTTAAACTGTTAAATCTACACGTTTAAACTGTTCAGTCTACATGTTTAAACTGTTCAATCTACACGTTTAAACTTAAATCTACATGTTTAAACTGTTAAATCTACACATTTCAACTGTTAAATCTACACTTTTAAACTTAAATCTACATGTTTAAACTGTTAAATCTACATGTTTAAACTGTTAAATCTACATGTTTAAACTGTTAAATCTACACTTTTAAACTGTTAAATCTACATGTTTAAACTGTTAAATCTACACGTTTAAACTTAAATCTACATGTTTAAACTGTTAAATCTACACGTTTCAACTGTTAAATCTACACTTTTAAACTGTTAAATCTACACTTTTAAACTGTTAAATCTACATGTTTAAACTGTTAAATCTACACGTTTAAACTTAAATCTACATGTTTAAACTGTTAAATCTACACGTTTCAACTGTTAAATCTACACTTTTAAACTGTTAAATCTACATGTTTCAACTGTTAAATCTACATGTTTCAACTGTTAAATCTACACGTTTAAACTTAAATCTACATGTTTAAACTGTTAAATCTACACGTTTCAACTGTTAAATCTACACTTTTAAACTGTTAAATCTACATGTTTCAACTGTTAAATCTACATGTTTAAACTGTTCAATCTACACGTTTAAACTGTTAAATCTACACGTTTAAACTGTTAAATCTACACGTTTAAACTGTTCAATCTACATGTTTAAACTGTTAAATCTACACGTTTAAACTGTTAAATCTACACGTTTAAACTGTTAAATCTACACGTTTAAACTGTTAAATCTAAACGTTTAAACTGTTAAATCTACATGTTTAAACTGTTAAATCTACATGTTTAAACTGTTAAATCTACACGTTTCAACTGTTAAATCTACACTTTTAAACTGTTAAATCTACACGTTTAAACTGTTAAATCTACACGTTTCAACTGTTAAATCTACACGTTTCAACTGTTAAATCTACACGTTTCAAATGTTAAATCTACACGTTTAAACTGTTAAATCTACATGTTTCAACTGTTAAATCTACATGTTTAAACTGTTAAATCTACACGTTTCAACTGTTAAATCTACACGTTTCAACTGTTAAATCTACATGTTTCAACTGTTAAATCTACATGTTTAAACTGTTAAATCTACACGTTTAAACTTAAATCTACATGTTTAAACTGTTAAATCTACACGTTTCAACTGTTAAATCTACACTTTTAAACTGTTAAATCTACATGTTTCAACTGTTAAATCTACATGTTTAAACTGTTAAATCTACACGTTTAAACTGTTAAATCTACATGTTTAAACTGTTAAATCTACATGTTTAAACTGTTAAATCTACACGTTTAAACTGTTAAATCTACACTTTTAAACTGTTAAATCTACATGTTTAAACTGTTAAATCTACACGTTTAAACTTAAATCTACATGTTTAAACTGTTAAATCTACACGTTTCAACTGTTAAATCTACATGTTTAAACTGTTAAATCTACACGTTTCAACTGTTAAATCTACACATTTAAACTGTTAAATCTACACGTTTAAACTGTTAAATCTACATGTTTAAACTGTTAAATCTACACGTTTAAACTGTTCAGTCTACACGTTTAAACTTAAATCTACATGTTTAAACTGTTAAATCTACATGTTTAAACTGTTAAATCTACATGTTTAAACTGTTAAATCTACACGTTTCAACTGTTAAATCTACACGTTTAAACTGTTAAATCTACATGTTTAAACTGTTAAATCTACACGTTTAAACTGTTCAGTCTACATGTTTAAACTGTTCAATCTACACGTTTAAACTTAAATCTACATGTTTAAACTGTTAAATCTACACATTTCAACTGTTAAATCTACACTTTTAAACTTAAATCTACATGTTTAAACTGTTAAATCTACATGTTTAAACTGTTAAATCTACATGTTTAAACTGTTAAATCTACACTTTTAAACTGTTAAATCTACATGTTTAAACTGTTAAATCTACACGTTTAAACTTAAATCTACATGTTTAAACTGTTAAATCTACACGTTTCAACTGTTAAATCTACACTTTTAAACTGTTAAATCTACACTTTTAAACTGTTAAATCTACATGTTTAAACTGTTAAATCTACACGTTTAAACTTAAATCTACATGTTTAAACTGTTAAATCTACACGTTTCAACTGTTAAATCTACACTTTTAAACTGTTAAATCTACATGTTTCAACTGTTAAATCTACATGTTTCAACTGTTAAATCTACACGTTTAAACTTAAATCTACATGTTTAAACTGTTAAATCTACACGTTTAAACTGTTAAATCTACACATTTAAACTTAAATCTACATGTTTAAACTGTTAAATCTACACGTTTCAACTGTTAAATCTACACTTTTAAACTGTTAAATCTACATGTTTCAACTGTTAAATCTACATGTTTAAACTGTTCAATCTACATGTTTAAACTGTTAAATCTACACGTTTAAACTGTTAAATCTACACGTTTAAACTGTTCAATCTACATGTTTAAACTGTTAAATCTACACGTTTAAACTGTTAAATCTACACGTTTAAACTGTTAAATCTACACGTTTAAACTGTTAAATCTAAACGTTTAAACTGTTAAATCTACATGTTTAAACTGTTAAATCTACATGTTTAAACTGTTAAATCTACACGTTTCAACTGTTAAATCTACACTTTTAAACTGTTAAATCTACACGTTTAAACTGTTAAATCTACACGTTTCAACTGTTAAATCTACACGTTTCAACTGTTAAATCTACACGTTTCAAATGTTAAATCTACACGTTTAAACTGTTAAATCTACATGTTTCAACTGTTAAATCTACATGTTTAAACTGTTAAATCTACACGTTTCAACTGTTAAATCTACACGTTTCAACTGTTAAATCTACATGTTTCAACTGTTAAATCTACATGTTTCAACTGTTAAATCTACATGTTTCAACTGTTAAATCTACACGTTTAAACTTAAATCTACATGTTTAAACTGTTAAATCTACACGTTTCAACTGTTAAATCTACACTTTTAAACTGTTAAATCTACATGTTTCAACTGTTAAATCTACATGTTTAAACTGTTAAATCTACACGTTTAAACTGTTAAATCTACATGTTTAAACTGTTAAATCTACATGTTTAAACTGTTAAATCTACATGTTTAAACTGTTAAATCTACACGTTTAAACTTAAATCTACATGTTTAAACTGTTAAATCTACACGTTTCAACTGTTAAATCTACATGTTTAAACTGTTAAATCTACACGTTTCAACTGTTAAATCTACACGTTTAAACTGTTAAATCTACACGTTTAAACTGTTAAATCTACATGTTTAAACTGTTAAATCTACACGTTTAAACTGTTCAGTCTACACGTTTAAACTTAAATCTACATGTTTAAACTGTTAAATCTACATGTTTAAACTGTTAAATCTACATGTTTAAACTGTTAAATCTACAGGTTTAAACTGTTAAATCTACACTTTTAAACTGTTAAATCTACATGTTTAAACTGTTAAATCTACACGTTTCAACTGTTAAATCTACACTTTTAAACTGTTAAATCTACATGTTTCAACTGTTCAGTCTACATGTTTAAACTGTTCAATCTACACGTTTAAACTTAAATCTACATGTTTAAACTGTTAAATCTACACATTTCAACTGTTAAATCTACACTTTTAAACTTAAATCTACATGTTTAAACTGTTAAATCTACATGTTTAAACTGTTAAATCTACATGTTTAAACTGTTAAATCTACACTTTTAAACTGTTAAATCTACATGTTTAAACTGTTAAATCTACACGTTTAAACTTAAATCTACATGTTTAAACTGTTAAATCTACACGTTTCAACTGTTAAATCTACACTTTTAAACTGTTAAATCTACACTTTTAAACTGTTAAATCTACATGTTTAAACTGTTAAATCTACACGTTTAAACTTAAATCTACATGTTTAAACTGTTAAATCTACACGTTTCAACTGTTAAATCTACACTTTTAAACTGTTAAATCTACATGTTTCAACTGTTAAATCTACATGTTTCAACTGTTAAATCTACACGTTTAAACTTAAATCTACATGTTTAAACTGTTAAATCTACACGTTTAAACTGTTAAATCTACACATTTAAACTTAAATCTACATGTTTAAACTGTTAAATCTACACGTTTCAACTGTTAAATCTACACTTTTAAACTGTTAAATCTACATGTTTCAACTGTTAAATCTACATGTTTAAACTGTTCAATCTACATGTTTAAACTGTTAAATCTACACGTTTAAACTGTTAAATCTACACGTTTAAACTGTTCAATCTACATGTTTAAACTGTTAAATCTACACGTTTAAACTGTTAAATCTACACGTTTAAACTGTTAAATCTACACGTTTAAACTGTTAAATCTAAACGTTTAAACTGTTAAATCTACATGTTTAAACTGTTAAATCTACATGTTTAAACTGTTAAATCTACACGTTTCAACTGTTAAATCTACACTTTTAAACTGTTAAATCTACACGTTTAAACTGTTAAATCTACACGTTTCAACTGTTAAATCTACACGTTTCAACTGTTAAATCTACACGTTTCAAATGTTAAATCTACACGTTTAAACTGTTAAATCTACATGTTTCAACTGTTAAATCTACATGTTTAAACTGTTAAATCTACACGTTTCAACTGTTAAATCTACACGTTTCAACTGTTAAATCTACATGTTTCAACTGTTAAATCTACATGTTTCAACTGTTAAATCTACATGTTTCAACTGTTAAATCTACATGTTTAAACTGTTAAATCTACACGTTTAAACTTAAATCTACATGTTTAAACTGTTAAATCTACACGTTTCAACTGTTAAATCTACACTTTTAAACTGTTAAATCTACATGTTTCAACTGTTAAATCTACATGTTTAAACTGTTAAATCTACACGTTTAAACTGTTAAATCTACATGTTTAAACTGTTAAATCTACATGTTTAAACTGTTAAATCTACACGTTTAAACTGTTAAATCTACACTTTTAAACTGTTAAATCTACATGTTTAAACTGTTAAATCTACACGTTTAAACTTAAATCTACATGTTTAAACTGTTAAATCTACACGTTTCAACAGTTAAATCTACATGTTTAAACTGTTAAATCTACACGTTTCAACTGTTAAATCTACACGTTTAAACTGTTAAATCTACACGTTTAAACTGTTAAATCTACATGTTTAAACTGTTAAATCTACACGTTTAAACTGTTCAGTCTACACGTTTAAACTTAAATCTACATGTTTAAACTGTTAAATCTACATGTTTAAACTGTTAAATCTACATGTTTAAACTGTTAAATCTACACGTTTCAACTGTTAAATCTACACGTTTAAACTGTTAAATCTACATGTTTAAACTGTTAAATCTACACGTTTAAACTGTTCAGTCTACATGTTTAAACTGTTCAATCTACACGTTTAAACTTAAATCTACATGTTTAAACTGTTAAATCTACACATTTCAACTGTTAAATCTACACTTTTAAACTTAAATCTACATGTTTAAACTGTTAAATCTACATGTTTAAACTGTTAAATCTACATGTTTAAACTGTTAAATCTACACTTTTAAACTGTTAAATCTACATGTTTAAACTGTTAAATCTACACGTTTAAACTTAAATCTACATGTTTAAACTGTTAAATCTACACGTTTCAACTGTTAAATCTACACTTTTAAACTGTTAAATCTACACTTTTAAACTGTTAAATCTACATGTTTAAACTGTTAAATCTACACGTTTAAACTTAAATCTACATGTTTAAACTGTTAAATCTACACGTTTCAACTGTTAAATCTACACTTTTAAACTGTTAAATCTACATGTTTCAACTGTTAAATCTACATGTTTCAACTGTTAAATCTACACGTTTAAACTTAAATCTACATGTTTAAACTGTTAAATCTACACGTTTAAACTGTTAAATCTACACATTTAAACTTAAATCTACATGTTTAAACTGTTAAATCTACACGTTTCAACTGTTAAATCTACACTTTTAAACTGTTAAATCTACATGTTTCAACTGTTAAATCTACATTTTTAAACTGTTCAATCTACATGTTTAAACTGTTAAATCTACACGTTTAAACTGTTAAATCTACACGTTTAAACTGTTCAATCTACATGTTTAAACTGTTAAATCTACACGTTTAAACTGTTAAATCTACACGTTTAAACTGTTAAATCTACACGTTTAAACTGTTAAATCTAAACGTTTAAACTGTTAAATCTACATGTTTAAACTGTTAAATCTACATGTTTAAACTGTTAAATCTACACGTTTCAACTGTTAAATCTACACTTTTAAACTGTTAAATCTACACGTTTAAACTGTTAAATCTACACGTTTCAACTGTTAAATCTACACGTTTCAACTGTTAAATCTACACGTTTCAAATGTTAAATCTACACGTTTAAACTGTTAAATCTACATGTTTCAACTGTTAAATCTACATGTTTAAACTGTTAAATCTACACGTTTCAACTGTTAAATCTACACGTTTCAACTGTTAAATCTACATGTTTCAACTGTTAAATCTACATGTTTCAACTGTTAAATCTACATGTTTCAACTGTTAAATCTACACGTTTAAACTTAAATCTACATGTTTAAACTGTTAAATCTACACGTTTCAACTGTTAAATCTACACTTTTAAACTGTTAAATCTACATGTTTCAACTGTTAAATCTACATGTTTAAACTGTTAAATCTACACGTTTAAACTGTTAAATCTACATGTTTAAACTGTTAAATCTACATGTTTAAACTGTTAAATCTACATGTTTAAACTGTTAAATCTACACGTTTAAACTTAAATCTACATGTTTAAACTGTTAAATCTACACGTTTCAACTGTTAAATCTACACGTTTAAACTGTTAAATCTACACGTTTCAACTGTTAAATCTACACGTTTAAACTGTTAAATCTACACGTTTAAACTGTTAAATCTACATGTTTAAACTGTTAAATCTACACGTTTAAACTGTTCAGTCTACACGTTTAAACTTAAATCTACATGTTTAAACTGTTAAATCTACATGTTTAAACTGTTAAATCTACATGTTTAAACTGTTAAATCTACAGGTTTAAACTGCTAAATCTACACTTTTAAACTGTTAAATCTACATGTTTAAACTGTTAAATCTACACGTTTCAACTGTTAAATCTACACTTTTAAACTGTTAAATCTACATGTTTCAACTGTTAAATCTACATGTTTCAACTGTTAAATCTACACGTTTAAACTGTTAAATCTACATGTTTAAACTGTTAAATCTACATGTTTAAACTGTTAAATCTACACGTTTAAACTTAAATCTACATGTTTCAACTGTTAAATCTACACGTTTCAACTGTTAAATCTACACTTTTAAACTGTTAAATCTACATGTTTCAACTGTTAAATCTACATGTTTAAACTGTTAAATCTACACGTTTAAACTGTTAAATCTACACGTTTCAACTGTTAAATCTACACGTTTAAACTGTTAAATCTACACGTTTAAACTGTTAAATCTACACGTTTCAACTGTTAAATCTACACTTTTAAACTTAAATCTACATGTTTAAACTGTTAAATCTACATTTTTAAACTGTTAAATCTACAGGTTTAAACTGTTAAATCTACACTTTTAAACTGTTAAATCTACACGTTTAAACTGTTAAATCTACACGTTTAAACTGTTAAATCTACACGTTTCAACTGTTAAATCTACACTTTTAAACTGTTAAATCTACATGTTTCAACTGTTAAATCTACATGTTTCAACTGTTAAATCTACACGTTTAAACTGTTAAATCTACACGTTTAAACTGTTAAATCTACATGTTTAAACTGTTAAATCTACATGTTTCAACTGTTAAATCTACATGTTTCAACTGTTAAATCTACACGTTTAAACTGTTCAATCTACACGTTTAAACTGTTAAATCTACATGTTTAAACTGTTAAATCTACACGTTTAAACTGTTAAATCTACACGTTTAAACTTAAATCTACATGTTTAAACTGTTAAATCTACACGTTTAAACTGTTAAATCTACACGTTTAAACTTAAATCTACATGTTTAAACTGTTAAATCTACATGTTTAAACTGTTAAATCTACACGTTTCAACTGTTAAATCTACACTTTTAAACTGTTAAATCTACACATTTAAACTGTTAAATCTACATGTTTCAACTGTTAAATCTACATGTTTAAACTGTTAAATCTACACGTTTAAACTGTTAAATCTACACGTTTAAACTGTTAAATCTACACGTTTCAACTGTTAAATCTACACGTTTAAACTGTTAAATCTACATGTTTAAACTGTTAAATCTACACGTTTAAACTGTTCAGTCTACATGTTTAAACTGTTCAATCTACACGTTTAAACTTAAATCTACATGTTTAAACTGTTAAATCTACACATTTCAACTGTTAAATCTACACTTTTAAACTTAAATCTACATGTTTAAACTGTTAAATCTACATGTTTAAACTGTTAAATCTACATGTTTAAACTGTTAAATCTACACTTTTAAACTGTTAAATCTACATGTTTAAACTGTTAAATCTACACGTTTAAACTTAAATCTACATGTTTAAACTGTTAAATCTACACGTTTCAACTGTTAAATCTACACTTTTAAACTGTTAAATCTACACTTTTAAACTGTTAAATCTACATGTTTAAACTGTTAAATCTACACGTTTAAACTTAAATCTACATGTTTAAACTGTTAAATCTACACGTTTCAACTGTTAAATCTACACTTTTAAACTGTTAAATCTACATGTTTCAACTGTTAAATCTACATGTTTCAACTGTTAAATCTACATGTTTCAACTGTTAAATCTACACGTTTAAACTTAAATCTACATGTTTAAACTGTTAAATCTACACGTTTAAACTGTTAAATCTACACGTTTAAACTTAAATCTACATGTTTAAACTGTTAAATCTACACGTTTCAACTGTTAAATCTACACTTTTAAACTGTTAAATCTACATGTTTCAACTGTTAAATCTACATGTTTAAACTGTTCAATCTACATGTTTAAACTGTTAAATCTACACGTTTAAACTGTTAAATCTACACGTTTAAACTGTTCAATCTACACGTTTAAACTGTTAAATCTACACGTTTAAACTGTTAAATCTACACGTTTAAACTGTTAAATCTACACGTTTAAACTGTTAAATCTACACGTTTAAACTGTTAAATCTACATGTTTAAACTGTTAAATCTACATGTTTAAACTGTTAAATCTACACGTTTCAACTGTTAAATCTACACATTTAAACTGTTAAATCTACACGTTTCAACTGTTAAATCTACACGTTTCAACTGTTAAATCTACACGTTTCAACTGTTAAATCTACACGTTTCAAATGTTAAATCTACACGTTTAAACTGTTAAATCTACATGTTTCAACTGTTAAATCTACATGTTTAAACTGTTAAATCTACACGTTTCAACTGTTAAATCTACACGTTTCAACTGTTAAATCTACATGTTTCAACTGTTAAATCTACATGTTTCAACTGTTAAATCTACATGTTTCAACTGTTAAATCTACATGTTTAAACTGTTAAATCTACACGTTTAAACTTAAATCTACGTGTTTAAACTGTTAAATCTACACGTTTAAACTGTTAAATCTACATGTTTCAACTGTTAAATCTACACGTTTAAACTTAAATCTACATGTTTAAACTGTTAATCTACACGTTTAAACTGTTAAATCTACGTGTTTAAACTGTTAAATCTACACGTTTAAACTTAAATCTACACGTTTAAACTGTTAAATCTACACGTTTAAACTGTTAAATCTACACGTTTAAACTGTTAAATCTACACGTTTAAACTGTTAAATCTACACGTTTAAACTGTTAAATCTACATGTTTCAACTGTTAAATCTACATGTTTCAACTGTTAAACCTACGTGTTTAAACTGTTAAATCTACACGTTTAAACTTAAATCTACGTGTTTAAACTGTTAAATCTACATGTTTAAACTGTTAAATCTACACGTTTCAACTGTTAAATCTACATGTTTAAACTGTTAAATCTACATGTTTAAAATATTAAATCTACGTGTTTAAACTGTTAAATCTACATGTTTAAACTGTTAAATCTACACGTTTAAACTTAAATCTACGTGTTTAAACTGTTAAATCTACACGTTTAAACTGTTAAATCTACATGTTTAAACTGTTAAATCTACACGTTTCAACTGTTAAATCTACATGTTTAAACTGTTAAATCTACATGTTTCAACTGTTAAATCTACATGTTTCAACTGTTAAATCTACATGTTTAAACTGTTAAATCTACATGTTTCAACTGTTAAATCTACATGTTTAAACTTAAATCTACGTGTTTAAACTGTTAAATCTACATGTTTAAACTGTTAAATCTACACGTTTAAACTGTTAAATCTACATGTTTCAACTGTTAAATCTACATGTTTAAACTGTTAAATCTACATGTTTCAACTGTTAAATCTACATGTTTAAACTGTTAAATCTACGTGTTTAAACTGTTAAATCTACGTGTTTAAACTGTTAAATCTACGTGTTTAAACTGTTAAATCTACACGTTTAAACTTAAATCTACGTGTTTAAACTGTTAAATCTACATGTTTAAACTGTTAAATCTACACGTTTCAACTGTTAAATCTACATGTTTAAACTGTTAAATCTACATGTTTAAACTGTTAAATCTACATGTTTAAACTGTTAAATCTACACGTTTAAACTTAAATCTACGTGTTTAAACTGTTAAATCTACACGTTTAAACTGTTAAATCTACACGTTTAAACTGTTAAATCTACACGTTTAAACTGTTAAATCTACGTGTTTAAACTGTTAAATCTACGTGTTTAAACTGTTAAATCTACACGTTTAAACTGTTAAATCTACACGTTTAAACTGTTAAATCTACACGTTTAAACTGTCAAATCTACATGTTTAAAATGTTAAATCTACATGTTACTCTGTAAATATGTTTACAGTTGGATGTGTTTTTTACAGTATTGTTCTGGAAACCACAGCTGCCAGTTTTTTTTTGTAAAAACAACAGTTTTTTTTACAGCGTGGGGTTGTCTGGGTTTCAAATGGATGACCATGAAAAGCTGAATAACTGTATTTGACAGCAGTTATTGACAGTATTGATAGGATTAGTGGATCAGCAGGTATGAAACAGTTTAGATCAGTGGATGGGTGTGGTCGTTGTCGGCTGTTTGAGTTTTTATGGGTTAATTTGCAATATTTCTTCCATTTTCAGTTCCTAGGGGTGCAACGATTGCAACAATTGCCAGATTCTTGGCCATTGGCTAGATCGATGATACTCTGTGTTCCATAATTCATGATTTATCCCCCTGCAGTTCAGAATAATTCATGTAAATAGTTCCTGTCTTTCATCACATTAGCTACAAAAGAAAAAAGAAAAAAAAAATCTGTGGTGGAATACAGCAGATCTTACACTGCCATCAGTGAAAAGACATCACATAACATTAGCCTCAGAGCATAATAATACAATATATGGACAAAAGTATGTGGACACGTTGAATTCAGGTGTTTCTTCTCTAACAGGGGTCTGGGATACAAAACAATAAGGACTAATGTCAGAACAGAGTTTTATATTATGGGATAAATATCATTGCATTGGTTAATTTGTAAATACCTCAGAGATGGTTTGGACTTAATTTCTCAATACACAAAATACATAAACAATAGTTTTTTTAATCCATGACTCTGATTTTAAATGTTCTTCCTCTAAATTTCTAACATATTTTTTTGTGCTCCGACTATAAATAATAATTTTCTTCCACATCTATCCATCTACTATCTTCACATCTCACTGAGGAAGAAAAATGTACCATTAAACTTTAAGGAAATATTGATGTTTACAAACTATATGGACAAAAATAATGGGACACATCATGTCTACAGCTGTAAGATGTCCTGTTCATGATGATCTGAGATATAAACATCAATATTAATAATCAATATGATATTAATCACAATATAAAACTATATTATGACATTTTTCATTATTGTTTTGTATCCCAGACTCCTGTTGGAAAAGAAACACCTGTCCACATACTTTTGTCCATATAGTGGATGACTTAGGCATTTTATGTTATGAGGTTAATAATATGCAGATACTGAATGTGGCCAATATCAGCAAAAATTTAATAATAATAATAATAATAATAATAATAATAATAATAATAATATAATTGGTGATATGATAGCTTTTCAGTCCCCCATATTTTTCATATTTTCTGATATTTCAAGCCTTTTTAATGACTGTATTGTGTTTTGTTTTGTTTGTTTTTTTAAGGCTGAATGGTATATTGTTATTGGGATATCTTCATTCATTAGCGTTGGGTTATTGTACAGACTGCTTGTTAAAAATGCACTTAATAAAGTACATTTGATTACTTTTATTGCAGTTCATACAAAACAACACGACTAACCACTAAGCCTGAAAGGTCTGAAGATCCTCCGAGTCGTGAAATAAAATTAAATATCCTAAAAGACGTCATTCCTGCACAATGAAAACAAATAAAACAACATAATCAAAGTTTTATTACGTATAAAATAAAACATAATCACCAACATTTGGGTCGATAACTGTGACTCATCTGATGTTTTTTGTGAATTAAATGGATTACATGTTGCTATTTACTCATCAACACTATCATCGTCTCTGTGCACGTGATGTGGTTTAAGGTTTTCTTGTTGTCATGGAAACCGTCCACTTGACGACAATCCCATTTTTCTAAATAAAACTAAACTCAGTTGGGAATTCTATATTTTTGACTGATTTAACTCATGGTTCTTTGTTGTGGTTTGGAACAATATGACAATAGTAAACACTGCACAGTGGAATGGAAAACACATGCACAAAGAATTTAGTGTCTGAGTCACAGAGTCTGCGGCCTCAATGCATGATGGGTAGTTCCAATAAAAACCTATCGATGACATAGTGATTGATTTTACAGTGGCCAAGGGATTTTGCAAAGATAAATTATTTAACTCCATATCAGATGTTTTGTGTTGATCATCTTAAAAAAAACCCACTGTAAATGTAAATTTACAAAAAATGTTTTCAAAATGATGAAATATTTTACATTTGAAACAAAAGAAATGACAAGAATGTGGCGTTATGAAACGACAGTGACAGACACCAGTGTGTGTTTAGTAGTGTTTATTAGTTCCACTGTAGGTGTGGGTTTACAGGTTTGGAGAATATGAACGCAGCAGTCATGACCCAGCGTCTGGGCAGCGACCCAAAGTTTCTTTCACAAACTTTATCCAACAGACGCCAAGTAGAGTTTTTATTTTAGTTATTATTATTACATGTTTCTGAGGTACAGCGAAGAACAAATATTAACAGTTTATAAGTTACAAAGAATTTATTGTCAAATAAATCACATTTATGCAAAGAGCTAAAAGATAGATAGATAGATAGATAGCTAGATAGCTAGATAGCTAGATAGATAGATAGATAGATAGATAGATAGATAGATAGATAGATAGAAATATATATGTACACTTTTTTTTTAAACTGTTTCGCACTATACACCACAAGAGAGTTGTCACTTAATTTTGCTGTACATGTTTATAATGACAATAAAGGCATTCTATTCTATTCTATTCTATTCTATTGTATTCTATTGTATTCTATTGTATTCTATTGTATTCTATACGTTGCTAAATCTCCGTTGGCTTGTTTTCTCATGATGGGATGTATGCCCCATCTGTTCTTCCATAGAAACTCCTCCAGTCTGACCCTGTATGCCAGTATTTGTAGCTTTAATCCCAGTAAATAGACTGGTTTTATGTTCACGTCAGTCTTTTTTACATTAAACTTCAGAAACTTTCAGTGTTTGTGCGCTTTCGTCATGGTTTTGTGGCGTCAGATTTTCCTCTCTGACCTTTTGAACCTACATGTAGTATTTTTCATCTCCAGTTCATGTGTCGTCCTTCTCTTTTGGCCTTCATTAACACACTCTTAGCTGTGTGTGTGTGTGTGTGTGTGTGTGTGTGTGTGTGTGTGTGTGTGTGTGTGTGTGTGTGTTACAGGGAAAACACAACCAGACTCCAGTGGTTCGTGGCTCTCAGCTGCAGCTCTGTCACATGACTTCATCCTGTTCAGTTTTTTTTAATCCTGGGGTCCTTTCCTGCGTTGCTTGCGTCAGCGTTGTGTCACTGGATGTGGGTTACATCCTCTGCTCTGAATCCTCTGCTGTTCAGTTCAGCTTTTATTGATTCTCCAGCTCTGCTTCATGTGGCGTCGCTGTTTTATTTACAGCTGACTTTTTTTACTGGACCGCTGTGGGCGGCTGCTGGACGCTAACAGGCGTCTGAGGTGGGGCCAGGGCCGTCACCACACATGGACCTGAGGGGCACCAGCATAGGGACCCCACCAGCATAGGGACCCCATGAGTATGGGGACCCCACCAGCAGAGGGACCCCACCAGCAGAGGGACCCCATCAGCATAGAGACCCCACCAGCATAGGGACCCCATCAGCATAGAGACCCCACCAGCAGAGGGACCCCATCAGCATAGAGACCCCACCAGCATAGGGACCCCATCAGCATAGAGACCCCACCAGCAGAGGGACCCCATCAGCATAGAGACCCCACCAGCAGAGGGACCCCATCAGCATAGAGACCCCACCAGCAGAGGGACCCCATGTTAATTACCTCCGCAAAGGAACAGTGGAGTGGAGAGAATTTTCAGGAAATGTTGATACTGGAACCAAGGTTTGAATAGTTTTGGATTTTTCATTCTACTTTAGTTTTATTTAGTTTTGACTTTTTTTTCTCTAATTCAGTTTGTTTTAATTCGTTTTTAGAGCAGGTTTGATAGTTTTTATTAGTTTTCGTTATTTTCTAAATGCTTAGTTTTACTTTAGTTGTAGTTCAGTTGTAGTTCAGTTGTAGTTCAGTTGCACTTCAGTTGTAGTTCAGTTGTAGTTTAGTTGTAGTTCAGTTGTAGTTCAGTTGTAGTTTAGTTGTAGTTCAGTTGTAGTTCAGTTGTAGTTTAGTTGTAGTTCAGTTGCAGTTCAGTTGCAGTTCAGTTGTAGTTCAGTTGTAGTTCAGTTGTAGTTTAGTTGTAGTTCAGTTGTAGTTTAGTTCAGTTGTAGTTCAGTTGTAGTTTAGTTGTAGTTCAGTTGTAGTTCAGCTGTAGTTTAGTTGTAGTTTAGTTGTAGTTCAGTTGTAGTTCAGTTGTAGTTTAGTTGTAGTTCAGTTGTAGTTCAGTTGTAGTTTAGTTGTAGTTCAGTTGTAGTTCAGTTGTAGTTCTGTTGTAGTTTAGTTGTAGTTCAGTTGTAGTTCAGTTGTAGTTTAGTTGTAGTTTAGTTGTAGTTCAGTTGTAGTTTTAGTTGTAGTTTAGTTTAGGTGTAGTTTAGTTGTAGTTCAGTTGTAGTTCAGTTGTAGTTTAGTTGTAGTTCAGTTGTAGTTCAGTTGTAGTTCAGTTGTAGTTCAGTTGTAGTTTTAGTTGTAGTTTAGTTTTAGTTTAGTTTAGGTGTAGTTTAGTTGTAGTTCAGTTGTAGTTTAGTTGTAGTTCAGTTGTAGTTTAGTTGTAGTTCAGTTGTAGTTCAGTTGTAGTTCAGTTGTAGTTTAGTTGTAGTTCAGTTGTAGTTCAGTTGTAGTTCAGTTGTAGTTCAGTTGTAGTTTAGTTGTAGTTCAGTTGTAGTTTAGTTGTAGTTCAGTTGTAGTTCAGTTGTAGTTTAGTTGTAGTTCAGTTGTAGTTCAGTTGTAGTTCAGTTGTAGTTTAGTTGTAGTTCAGTTGTAGTTCAGTTGTAGTTCAGTTGTAGTTTAGTTGTAGTTCAGTTGTAGTTTAGTTGTAGTTCAGTTGTAGTTCAGTTGTAGTTCAGTTGTAGTTCTGTTGTAGTTCAGTTGTAGTTCAGTTGTAGTTCAGTTGTAGTTCAGTTGTAGTTCAGTGGTCTCTTTTCTCTTCTTCTCTGTGCTCCTATTCAAATCAATCCCAGACAGGACTCTGCTGCTTTAGTCTCCATGTTTCCAGGTAGAGTGGGGACCAGAAGACGACTGGAAACCACAAGTGAACACAAGTGACGGAGCAAAAAGTGTCGTATGGAGACAGCACAGAAAACTGAGAGAGACAAAGAAATCCATTGAACATCAATCTGACATTGACAAAGACCAAAACCAAGGGAATTGGATCCAGAATTTGTATCTGTTTTAGTTACCTCCGCCAAGGAGGTTATGTTTTTGCCAGGGTTTGTTTGTCTGTTTGTTTGTTTGTCTGTCCGTTAGTGTGCAACATAACTCAAAAAGTTATGGACAGATTTGGATGAAATTTTCAGGGTTTGTTGGAAATGGGATAAGGAAGAAATGATTAAATTTTGGTGGTGATCGGGGGTGGGGGGGCCCACGGGGGGAGCCACTGATCAGCCTTGGCGGAGGTCTGCGCTCTCCGAGTGCTTCTAGTTAGTTTAGTAAACACACAATACAGTTTCAGTTAGTTATGGTTTTTTCTTTTAATTATAGTTTTTATTTATTTCAGTTAATGAAAATGTTTTTTCAATTCTAGTTTTGGTCATTTCATTAGTTTTCGTTAACGATAAGAACCTTGCCTGGCACAAGAAACAAATGGTTAAATTTTGGTGGTGTTTGGGGGGGGGGGGGGGGGCTGATCTACCTCTAAAGGTAAATGTTGTGGGCCCTTCATAAAATTCTGTGTGTGTGTGTGTGTGTGTGTGTGTGTGTGTGTGTGTGTGTGTGGGTGTGTGGGTGTATAGGTCAAATTTTTTAAAAAGTAAAATAAAATAAAACAACATAAACAATAAATCAACAAAAAGACTAATGTGTTTTGTTATTTGTTAATATAAACAAAATAAAATAATTTTAAAAAAATACCTTAAAGGAAAAAAAAATCACCTCGTATTATGAAATTATTTGACAATAATAAGTAAAGTTATCATGATTATTGATCATCAGACAAATATTACATCATCATATAATCTCATCAGCTTTAGTTGAGGTCCATCAGATGAGCTCAGTTACTGTTTAATTTATCATTTAATGTTCACTTTTGTTTGAGTTTGTTTTTTTGTTTTTTTTGTTTTTTTTTGTTTTAAATATATTTTCATCCATTACATCAAATGTCAGTTTCATATTAAGGAAAAAAATCTAACTTTCTGCGTTTAATGTCAAATTTTGTCGCCTTAATTTCAGGACTTTCAAAATATGAACCACACAGTTTGTTTTGTTTTGTTTGTTCGTTCACATTCAGATGTCTTTGCTTCAAAATGAGTCATTTTCATTCTTTTCTTCCTGTAGAAAAGTCCATATCATCCATATTATACAGTACATATTATTACATATTATAAATGTCAGGTCTTTTCTTTAACCTAAGCCATAAAAACACAGCAGACATAATGATTATTTGATCATGAAACCTGAAGTCCATGGATAATTTCAACGTTCATCCAAAGTCGGTACCAAAATTACAAAAGATATTTTCCTTTTTGCACTTTTTGGATCAGGGAAAGTCATTAAATTGCAGGAAAAAAAAAAACATTTAATGAGGTAAATAAAAAGTTCAAGTGGAGGATAATGAATGAATGAATGAATGAAATGAATAAAAAGTTAGTAAATCCAGCCCTTCGTTCTTCAGCGTCCTCCTCTGGGTCCAGACCCACAGCTGAACCTGACACTGTTGCATACGGCTGTGGAACAGACGAACCACATTTCCAGGCTTCGTTCTGAGCCGCAGAGCAGAGCAGTAATTACACCTGTCAATCACACATCCAACCCCCCGCCCCTTCAAAAACACCTGAGACGGGCCAAAGTCTGCGTCACATGGAAGATTTTCTGCAGCTTCAAAATACTAAAAGGCAATTAGGGACTTTTTTTTTTTGACCCAGTGATGCCAAGAAACTCTCAAGCACTGCAGCTTTAAATAAAAAACCTGAATACTCACTTGAACTGAAAGCCAACGAATGTCACGGCTGCAGCTTTGGACTTTTTCACTTGGTCTGCACCTGATGAGCATCTGACTGCAGCACTAATCCTTATGAACTAATCCTGCGAAGTAGACCTTCATTCATGGACCAGAGCAGGACAAACTAGACCTACACCGCATAGATCTGACCTCCTTTAACCATCAGTAGACCATGTGTACATGCTCCACACACTGCAGAGCAGGAGCAGCCGGCTGTCATATCAGAGCTAACGGGGGGCTAAGTGCCTTGCTCAAGGGCAGGGCACATCAGCCAACAACTCTGCCTGCCAGTCCAGGGAATCAAACCGGTGACCCATTGCTCATAAGCTGATTCTGCAGCCATCTAGGCCACAGCCCCCCCCCCCAGCCCCCCCCCCCCAAAGGAACTAACCAACTGAACACACTCAAAAGTAACAGGCCAAAAACACAGAAGTCTAAATAATAATAATAATAATAATAATGATATAAAATGAAATAAAATAACAACAATAATAATAATAAGATAAAATGAAATAAAATAACAACAACAATAATAATAATAAGATAAAATGAAATAAAATAACAAGAAGAAGGAGATAAAATGAAATAAAATAACAACAACAACAACAATGATAATAATAATAATAATAATAATAATAATAATAATAATAATAATAATAATAATATAAAATGAAATAACAACAACAACAACAATGATAATAATAATAATAATAATAATAATAATAATAATAATAATAATAATAATAATAACAATAAGATAAAATGAAATAAAACAACAACAACAACAATAATAATAATAATATAAAATGAAATAAAATAACAAGAAGAAGGAGATAAAATGAAATAAAATAACAACAACAACAACAACAATGATGATAATAATAATAATAATAATAATAATAATAATAATAATAATAATAATAATAATAAGATAAAATGAAATAAAATAAGAATAACAACAACAACAACAACAATAATAATAATAACAATAATAATAATAAGATAAAATGAAATAAAATAACAATAAGAAGAAGATAAAATGAAATAAAATAACAATAAGAATAACAACAACAACAACAACAACAACAATAATAATAATAATAATAATAATAATAATAATAATATAATAACAACAACAACAATAATAATAAGATAAAATGAAATAAAATAACAATAATAATAAGAAGAAGATAAAATGAAATGAAATAACAATAAGAATAACAACAACAACAACAATAATAATAATAATAAGAAGATAAAATGAAATCATAATAATAATAATAATAATAATAATAATAATAAGATAAAATTAAATAAAATAACAATAAGAAGAAGAAGAAGAAGAAGAAGAAGAAGAAGATAAAATGAAATAAAATAATAAGAATAACAACAACAACAATAATAATAATAATAATAAGAAGAAGAAGATAAAATGAAATAATAATAATAATAATAATAATAATAATAATAATAATAATAATAATAATAATAATAACAATAATAATAATAATGTAAACATGTATCTGGCAGAAGTGTTGCATCATGCTTTCTCCAATGAAGGCAATAATTTCCTGTAAAATGCAGAACATGTTTACTCACTGGGTCTCAGGAGGTTCAAATTCCACATTAACGCTAAGCGTACGTTAGTCTGGGATTCTGTTAGCGCCTCGGCTAACGTGTCAGCTTACAACAAACATGTTAAGTGCACTTATATTCCCTTCTGTCTTGGGTCTGTTTGCTCATGCAAAAGGAAATTAGATTTATATAGATTAAAAATGAATGATATGTAATTGTGATTAATCAAAATTAATCCACAGTAACCCTGTGATTAATCTGATTAAAATTTCTAATTGTTTTACAAAGTGTTTGGGTAATTACATAGTGGAACCTTTTAATTTTTTTCTTTGTTTGGTTTTATTTATTTATTTTTGGTGGTGTTTTATACCTCTGGTACATGTGTCAGTGTTTGTCTTACTGTTTGTATGTTTGAAAAACTGAATATGAAGAAGAACACAGTGATAAAAAACAGCTGTAACTGTTTGACAGCAGTAGTTTTTACATAAAATCACTGAGGAGTCACTGGTGTTGTCCTTCAAATTCAGCTTTTATTCATTAGTAGTTTTCATCTTCTATCATCATTTATGTAAATCTGTATCATTCGTTCTTTTCACATTCAACTGAGAATTCACAATCGGAAAATGAAAAAATGACTCATTTCATCATCATTTCATTATTCATGTACAAATCAAATATAAAAAAATGATTTGTTTTTCATTCTTTCTATTGTACGCACAAATCAGAAATCTGAAATAAGCAAATGGACCAAATGTGGGGTTTGATGTTGACATTTTTCATGTGTGATTTGGTTTGACTCAGAAGTTCCTGATGTGTTGGTGTGTTGTTGTGGACAGTGGTGGGTTTGTTCGTATTCTGTCTGATGCATTCTGTGATAATGGAGAAGTTGGTGTTATTCAGAGGAAACAAACGCAGCACTATCAAGAACGAAGACATGACGACTGAAAAAAAGGTCTGGATCTTCCAGGTGTTGTTCAGTCTGATACAGTGGGTCCACGGGAGACGATCCAAGGAGAAGACACAAAACCAACACATGAAGAAGGCAGGAACTTCCAAATCACATATGAAAAATGTCAACATCAAACCCCACATTTGGTCCATTTGATTATTTCAGATTTTTAATTTGTGCGTACAATCGAAAGAATGAAAAACAGCTCGATTTTTTATTTTTGATTTAAACATGAATAATGAAAGAGCGAGTCATTTGTTTGTTTTTCGATTGTGGATTCTCAGTTGAATATGAAAAGAACGAATGATACACGGAGCTGAGTCCCATGCAGGTCATTAAACATCACATGTGTTAATTTGGCAGTGTTTTTACCCACTGGCCCTGAATGCACCATGAAGCTGCTTCTTCTAAACAGGCCACCATCAGACCGGTGCTGAGATATGAGTGTGTACAAATGTGCATGTTTCAGATCAAACAGCAAAAGACCAAATCCTCTCCAGACACAATATGACCTTTGACACTTGACCTGCGTAAGTGTGTGTGTGTGTGTGTGTGTGTGTGTGTGTGTGTGTGTGTGTGTGTGTGTGTGTGTGTGTGTGTGTGTGTGTGACCTATCCCCAGGTAGCGTTTGTTTTATGTACTGCAAATGAAAAGAGAGCAGAGGGCAGGGACGCATGACCTGTCCAACACACACACACATTTTCCCACACAGAACTCTAGACTTTTATTTACACCGCTTTTTATTTATCAAGTCAAACAATACACATTCTTTATTCTTAGTCTCATCTGGGCTTTCTCTGCACATGATTTTGTTTTTTGACTTCTGAAAATGTTATATTTTTTACTGGAAAAATCACATTTTCAGCATTTTTTTTTTTTTTTTTTACAAATATCTGATAGTTTGATGGAAATATACTGCATTACCTCACCAATATTCTGAAAACTGCAGTACATACAGACTTAAAACAGGAGAAAACACCTTATTCAAAAAAAAAAAAATCAGACACTGAAAAATAAATGAAAAACGCAAACAAAAAACCTTCATGTTTAGCAAATCATCTTGAATACGTGAACAGAGATTATTTTGCAACACATGACCAGTATTAAAGCAATGAAAACAGAATAAAAGTAGAAAAAACACGACATGTTTGCAGTTATTATTCATACTTTTATTATGATATAAGAAATAAGAGCGTGCATGTTTTGTTTTTTATTAAGTAAACATAATAAACAAACAAACAAAAGAATGAAATGACAAAAACAATAATGTCCGTTATTAAATATAATGTGAATAAAACTTACTTCACATGTTAAAAAAAACATATTGTGAAAATTTAATTAAACACAGAAACCCCTCTGTTTGACTATTGTACTGTGGATATGGCTGAATGTTTAATTAAAAGTATTATTTATTTCTATATATTATATTATCTATAATGTGTCTGTAAAGGTGTTGATATTAATAATGAATATAATAAGTGTTATTATCACGATTCTAATTAAAATCTCTAAATGTGGCTGAAATGTGTCCTAGTTCTTCCTCTTCTGCTGATGTTGACTCTTGGTTCTCGCATGGATGATGATGATGATGATGATGATGATGATTATGACGAAGGCTCTGGTGTTTGTTTAGTCCAGTCTGAGAGCGGTGGGCCCAGGTCGTCGTCTGGTGGCGTCCGGGTCCAGAGAGCCTCACTTAAGGCTGATGGAGATGATGGATGGCCTCCTGAGCCCCGCAGCTTCTGCACTTCATCAGCCTGAGCAGCCACTGACACACACACACACACACACACACACACACACACACACACACACACACACACACACACACACACATTCCTCACACTCACAGGTACGACTTCTGCCGCTCACACTACGACGCTAACGGCTTTTACTTCTGCAGATTTTCAGAAGTAGAAGAAGTTTTCAAACATGTTTCTAATGCATGCGTAAGAAAAACTCCAGATAGAAAAGAAATATATATATATAAAAACAACATATAAAGAGGAAAAAGAGCAAAAAATAATCCAACATACAAACCTCAGAGTGGTTTGTTTAAGCCCTGATAATACTGTAAAACTTTTACTGCATGTGTTTGTTTGGTTTTTTTTAAAGAACCGACAGCAGTTATTGCAAAAAATAAAATAAAAAAAAATCTTTTTATACACAGGGATGTCACATCTTTAATAAAATCCACTGTTATTTAAATGTTATCATATGTATGTTTTGTTCTACTAACTGATGAATTTAAACACCTCTGGACAGAGAAAACATATATATATATAAATATATATATATATATATATATACATATATACATATATATATATATATATATATATATATATATATATATATATATATATATATATATATATATATATATATAAAGAGTAAAAAAGAGTAAAAATAGCAAAAAATAATCCAACATCCAAACCTCAGAGTGGTTTGTTTAAGCCCTGATAATACTGTAAAACTTTTACAGCATGTGTTTGTTTGTTTTTTTTAAAGAACCAACAGCAGTTATTGTGGAAAAAAAAATAAGATAAAAAATAAAAAACTTTTTATATACAGGGACGTCACATCTTTAACAAAATCCACTGTTATTTAAATGTTATCATATGTATGTTTTGTACATGTCCTATTAACTGATGAATTTAAACACCTCTGGACAGAGAAAACATATATATACATATATTTTAAAAAAAAAAAACATATAAAGAGTAAAAAGAGCAAAAAATAATCCAACATCCAAACCTTAGAGTGGTTTGTACAAGTCCTGATAATACTGTAAACATTTTCCTGCATGTGTTTGGTTTTTTTTTTAAACAACCAACAGCAGTTATTGCAAATTTTTTTTTTTTTTTTTTTTTAATCTTTTTATATATAGGGACGTCACATCTTTAATAAAATCCACTATTATTTCCATTTATCATATGTATGTTTTGTACATGTTCTACTAACTGATGAATTTAAACACCTCTGGACATTCAGAAAGTTCAGGTTTTATTTGGGGTTTGGTTAAAATTGGATTTATTTGTATTTATGTACTTTTGCTTTATGTTAACGTGTAAAATCCCCTATAGTCTGTAAATGTTAATGCTATTCTCCAGACGTAAACGTGTTATTAACTGCATGTTTTCATGTTATTGACTCAGACAGACAAATAGACACGGCTGTTATTTCCATATTGTTGCATTTGTACTTTATTTGTCGACCAAACTGAACTGAAACTATCTCGTCTTCTGTTACATTTCCTTGTTTTGTTTATTTTTTGCATTTTTAACGCTCAAAATATTTCTTCAAAATGACAAAAATGAATAAGATGAGTGAAAAGTGAAAATAAAACTAAGAATTGTTGCATCATAAAATGTTTAGCTCCTTCTTTTGCTTGGATAATACATAAAACTACAGTTCTATATCGTTAGCCTCATAGTATAATTGCCAAAGTCATAAATTATATGGACAAAAGTATGTGGACATGTTGAATTCAGGTGTTTCTTTTCTAACAGGGGTCTGGGATACAAAACAAGAATGACATAATATATTTTTATATATTGGGATAATTATCACTGCATTGGTTAGTTTGGTTTAAATTGTTATCGTTGCTTCTTAAATGCAAAGATGATTTTGACTTAATTTCTCTCAACATTTTTTATTTATTTATATTTTCCGTGACTCTAATTTTACATTTTCTTCCTCTGAATTTCTTAAAATATTTTTCCTGCTCTGACTGTAAAAAATCATTTTCTACCACAACTAAACATCTGTTTTCTTCACATCTCCCATTAAACTCTAAGGAAATATTGATGTTTATAAACTACATGGACAAAAGTATTGGGACACATCATGTCTACAGCTGTAAGATGTCCTGTTCATGAGGATTTGAGATAAAAACATCAGTATTTACAATCAATATGATATTTATGACAATGTAAAACTATATTATGGCATTTCTCATTATTGTTTTGTTAGAACAGAAGCGCCTGAATTCAACGTGTCCCAATACTTTTGTACATATAGGGGATGACGTAGGCTATTATGCTATGAAGCTAATGATATATAACTGTAGTTTTATGTATTATTCAAGTAAAAGAAGGAGCTAAACATTTTATGATGCAACAATTCTTACTTTTTCTTTTCACTTTTCACTCATCTTATTAATTTTTGTCAATCTGAAGAAATATTTTGAGTATGAAAAATGCAAAAATTAAACCAAAGAAGAAGGAATATGGAAAAAAAGTTGACATTGTTTCAGTTGTTTCTGACATTAGTCCTTATTGTTTTGTATCCCAGACCCCTGTTAGGAAACAAACACCTGGATTCAACGTGTCCACATACTTTTGTCCACATACTATGAAGCTAATGATATATAACTGTAGTTTTATGTATTATTCAAGCAAAAGAAGGAGCTAAACAGTTTATGATGCAACAATTATTACTTTTTCTTTTCACTTTTCACTCATTTTATTCATTTTTATCAATCTGAAGAAATATTTTGAGTATGAAAAATGCAAAAATGAAACCAAAGAACAAGGAATATGGACCAAAAGGAGGGGTTGTAATGTTATGCAGTTATGAGATATGCAGCGTTTTGGGCTTTCACATACGCAGCTGAAGCTTTCTAATGATGCATAAACTGTGATTTCCAGAGTTTTGGAGCTGAGAAGACAAAGGTTCTCTTTCATAATTCCACTGTTAAGCTTCTACGTCCACACGCACTGATCCCTGAAACTTCTAAATCATTCATCACAAACAGGATTAAATGTTTTCATCTCGCCTGCTCATTTGGGCACACGCCATCCCCCCGCGGTGCAAACGATGCGTTCAGTGACAGATTGTGAACTAATGGGCCCCTGGCAGACGCAGCAGAGCCTGGTATCTGCAGCTGGTGTCCAAACTGCTCTGTGGTGTGTTGGCGAAACAGGTCACAACATTATCCACATGAACCGACTGAAACCACATCAGGACGTCGCTTTATTCTGCTTTAAGGGGTTTCCAACCATTTTCAGATCTGGGATTTTAGTGATTTTTCAGCCTCTTTTACCCGTCCGTCCGTGTGAATAGTGACATCTGAACCCAGGGCTGTCCGTCAGACTCCTGTCAGTTCAGTTCCACATTCAGCCTCATGTAATCTGAAGTGAGCCGCACCAGAAAAAGAATACAAATAATAAGACAAGAACCTAGAAATCATATCAACTCTAAAGTTTTCTCTATATTTTTGAGTGAAAAAGTACAATTCCATAACACTGGGTTACAAAAAAATGTTTTCTGCAAGTTGTCTAGGTTTTTTCAACTGAATTCGGACCATTTTGCACCGCTAAATCCAAAAATGACATCTGTTTTTCTCAATCAGGTCAGGTTTTTTTTGCTCATTTGATTTTGAAAAATTTGATCTTCTCACAAAATTGATTACATTTTTGTGACTTTATCAGTTGATTTTTTTTATATAGTTCTCACCCAAAATAGGTTTTAAAAGAAAAAAAAATCATTTTCTAACAGGATTCCTGTTAGGTACAATGGTGTATTCAGCGCAGATGGAGCAGAATACGTCAGGCTTATTTTTGCAAGATCTTCTAGTCGAAGCCATTTCATTCACCTGTAATATTAAAAAAACATTCATCATAAATTGGCAAAAGTCAAATCTTCAGAACTCGTTTATTGCAAGAAATATGAAAGAATTTTGTATCATATGATGTGAAAATGCCATAAATGTAAGCAAAAATGTTCAAAAGCCAATATGTAGCATAGTTCAGAAAGTTGACCTGATTGAGCAAAATGAATGTGATTTTTGGATTCAGCACCAAAATGATCCTAAATCAGCTCAAAAAACTGAAACAATACATTTGTTGTGGACCAGTGTAATGAAAACGTTTACATCTACGAACTGTACTTGAACATAACATGAACAAATATGAACAACCTGAAAATTCTGAAGAAAAATAAATGCATTTTTAACAATATGACACCTTAGTTTATCAGTTATACACAATAACCTGTAAATAATGACAACTCCAAGGTTTTCTCTTTGTTTTATTGCAATAAAAAAAACATTAAATTATGAACATATTTACATTTACAAACTATCCAAATGAAAAAGATGTAAATAACCTAAAAAAAAACAAACAAACGAGAAATAAGTGCAATTTTAACAATATTACGTCTTAGTTCATTATTCATACATGTGCATCCCACTTTACAGATTCCAGTGGATCTACAAATAGTTAGAAACAGGCAGAATACTGGTACAATTCCACATACTTCTATTAAGACATTTCAGGTTCTTCACATTTTCTGTTTATAAATCTAAACATTTTCGTGTCATTTGACTTTTTTTACACTAAAACAAAGAAGACATTTGGTGGTTTTCATTATTTACAGGTTATTATGATAATATTGTTTTGGTCTGACCCACTTTAGATTGAACTGACCTAAAATGGTTTGAACACCCTTAATGTCTTCAGTGTCATTTTTGCATTTCACAGATTCATTCCAGGGCCGGACTGGACCCTTTGGTGGGCCGGATTTGGCCCCCGGGCCGCATGTTTGACACCTGTGTATTCACCCATAAAGATTATGAAGAAAGAACATTTCTGAAAGTAGAACTTGATAAAAGTATTTTTTTTCTATTTGAATGAACTGCTAAACCTCATCCCAATGGAAACATTTCCTTCTTTAACTCGTACAGACTCGAACATCCACCGTCAAATAAAAAGCATCGACTGATCGAAACCGTTTAATAACCTCTGATCCACCAAACCTATCAATACTAGTAAAAAACTGGAGTAAAATACAGTTTGTTGTCTTTTCATGGTCATCAGATATGACCCGTTTGGACGTTCAGAGGCTCCGTAGTTACCATGGAAACACCGTCATCTTCTACAACACTGATTCACCAGGAAAACCCATGGAGTTCAAAGTTCAAGGTTCACTTTAATGAAACCAAATTAGCACTCAGAACCAATTTAGTTTAGTTTAGTTTAGTTTAGTTTAGTTTAGTTTAGTTTGGTTTGGTTTGGTTTGGTTTGGTTTGGTTCGGTTCGGTTCGGTTCGGTTCAGTTCAGTTCAGTTTAGTTTGGTTTAGTTTAGTTTAGTTTAGTTTAGTTTAGTTTAGTTTATTTCAGACACAAACATAATACAAAGCATGGGGGGGGGGGGTAATAAAACAAAACTAAAATAAAAAAAAAATAGAATAATAGAAAAAAGAACAACCAGCAATGTACATGGTAAAAAACCTATAAAATGAATCCTATATTAAAATAATAACGGTAAAACCTGATCATAAATAATGCATAAATACTGCAGTGCAAGGTTCAAATAGAGTTGGATCAATGACAGAGGATGGAAACACTTGTTTTTACATTCAGTTAGCAGCATCTTGGCTGAAAAAAATCACTTTTAAAAAAAAATTTCCTCCGTTTTGATAGAATTAACTTTGAATTTACTCTGCGTTTGCATGAACATCTACATGATCTGTGAATTAAATGTAGGAAAACACATGACTTATGCCAAAAAATGCAAAATACAGAGGATAATATTATAAAATTAGAAAATTGGTGATAAATAAGTAAAGAAAGGTAGAATAGAGAAAAACTCCTTTGGGCGGTGCCACAGAAGTAACGCTGGGTCTTCATGGGTTCAAACAGGACGGTCGAACTCACTTCTGCAGCTAAACTGGATCTGAAGTGGGCCGCACCAGTAAAGTAACAGCAGCATAAACTGTTTTTGTCTTGGTTTTAGTGCAATAAAAACATGAAACTATCCTTTCACATAAAACATGTAAATGACTTGAAAAAACTGACATTTGTGAGAAAAATAAGTGCAGTTTGAACAAAATTATGCCTCAGTTTATCATTTGTACATGTGCATTAAACACAATGTTCCACTAACATTTGGTAACAAGAATAATATTGTTCAAATTTGGAGACTGATTAAAAGATGCTGATTAAATATTATTGTGGAAAAAATAAATAAATAAATATATATATGTGTGTGTGTGTGTGTGTATATCAAATTATTATTATTATTATTATTATTATTATTATTATTATTATTATTATTATTATTATTATGAGTTTAAAGTCAGAATTCTGACTTTTTTCTCTGAATTCTGACTTTAATTTCAGAATTCTGACTTTTTTTCCTCATAATAATAATAAGAAGAACTACATATTGGAGCTCAGTTTATTGTATTTTTTTCCAGAGGCCCTAATCCTCTTCTGTACTTTCTGATATTGGGTTTTAAACACGCATTTCTTTACTTTAAAAATTAAATACATGGACATTTTTGTATCTCCATGAAAAAAAAAAAATCACATTGTTTTTTCCTGCCTGAGGGGAAATAAAAACACTGAAGAAAAACATGTGGCCTAAGGTTCTGATAAGTCATGCATGAAAGGGTTAAAGCGTCAGCGTGCGGACCCAAACAGGTGTGTGTGGTTTGTGCTGATGCCAGGCTCACACTGTTGTCACTGTTCAGACCTTTGGACCATTAGACCTGTGTGTGTCGTCTGCACGGCTGGACCTTCTCCAGTGGAATACAGTCACGCTGGCGTTGGCCGGTGCAGTCGTTTACCTTCCATCTTCTGTGAGTGTGTTCTGGGTGTGAACGCTCCCCTCAGCACGTCAGAGAACAACAATCAAACTGGAGATGGAAAGTTTGGACAAAGACGCGTCTGTTCCTGTTGGGGCCTTTTTAGTTTTCTGTCCTCATGTAACGCTGTTTGTTTATTATTGACTTTTGGGGCAAATCTGAATGATTTTACCTCTATTTAAAGTGATTTATTATAATCCAATGTTTACATATGCAAAGAATATTTACCTTTAATTCTAATTCTATATTTATATACAAAGTTACATAAATACCAAATTTCTTATTTTTCTGTTTATATTTTAATTTTTTTTTACTTGTTTCTGTTTTTTCTACCTTTCTCCAAAGTGGAATAAATAATATCTTATCTTATCTTATCTTATCTTATCTTTTCTTATCTTATCTTATCTTATCTTATCTTATCTTATCTTATCTTATCTTATCTTTTCTTATCTTATCTTATCTTATCTTATCTTTTCTTTTCTTTTCTTTTCTTTTCTTTTCTTATCTTATCTTATCTTATCTTATCTTATTCTCTACATTTTGCATTTTTTTGTGTAAAACATGTATTATTCATTATATTTAATTCACTGATCATGTAGATGTTGATTCAAGCTCAGAGTAAATTTAATTATTTTATCAGAAACAGAAAAAAATGAAGAAAAAGGGAGTTTTTAAACAAAATCTCTCATTAATTGAATGTAAAAACAAGTGTTTCCATCCACTGTCAGCTGGTGAATGAATGCTGTAGAAGGTGACGGTTAGAATAAAGGTCAGCTGATTGTTCTTAAGTAAAGGCCAATATCACAACGATAATTTAGAACTGATAAAAGTAAATAGTAGATTAATCAGGTCATATTATCCCCACCAGCCCCTGAAAACATTTAACTCTGAAAACATTATGTACATCTGAAACTAATAATAATCATAAACAAAACCACTGAACATAAAATGCAAAGTAGTTACAACCTAGAACTCTTTTCATTCTCTATTTTTAACCTTTTCCAAGTGATTCATCACCATTTATTATAATATTATCATCTAATTTTTCATCTTTTAGTATAAATTATGTATTTTCTCATATTTAATTCACTGATTGTGTAGATATTAATAAAATCTCAGAGTAAATTCAAAGGTCATTACATTTAAACAGATAAAACTGAAGAAAAAGGGACATTATTAGTAAAATATGTGATTACCTGAACTTAAAAATAAAAGCTGAGGAATTGCATTTTACCTGAATTTATTGATATGTATCGATAAGATAAAGGTTTCAACAGTTCTTAAACAGTTCAGGTCAGTAGATGCTACCAGTGACTGTTTGGACCAGGGCTGTCAAACACATTTAGTTCAGTTCCACATTCAGCTAAATCTGATCTGCAGTGGACCCAACCAGTCCAATAATTACAGAATAATACAGAAATAATGACAACTCCAAACTTTTATCTGTGTTTTAGAGCAAAAAAAGTCAAATGAAACAAGGAAAAGGTTTCCATCTACAAACTCTCCTTTCAAACAGTGTGAATAACAGGAACAAACTGAAACAGTACGTGTCATTTTAATAATATTCTGCCTCACTTTATCATTTCTACATATTCATTCTAACGTACAGATCACAGCAGGTCTACAAACACAGAACATTTATCCCTCTGGTATCCTGTCCAAGGCCCTTACTGAGCACCTAGTGGGCCTTTTATGCACACTTGTGGAATAATGTCAAAAATTTTTCATCCAGTTTGTTTTTAATTCTTTTACACTTTTTTTCTATTTCATCAACTTGAGCCGTAAATAAAAATACCAAATACTCAATAACTGTCACATTTTTAACCCTTTAAATGCCATGTTTGTAATGGAAACAAACCTTTTTTTTTTTTTTTTGGATGCAAAAAACCCACAAAAAAATATTTTTTCAATATACTCCATAAAAAGTGGATTACATATTATTAGATTTTTTCATCCTGGCATATGTCAATGATTAACTCCAACATTGGTTAATTTGCATTATTATTATTTTTGGCGCTAGGTCAAATGTTCAAAAATACTAGCATCTGTAACTAAGTGTGCATAAAATGCACACCTATAAATCAAACTATTAAATATTATATATTGATTTATTTTTCTGCTTTAATTTGATTTTATTTTTGTAAATCCAGCTCAGCCCTAGTCATACAGATCAAATGTTAGAAATAGTGCGTTTTAGGCACACTGGGCAGACAGATGCTAGTCTGGTCATTTCCTTTTGTTTACAATGTGCACATTTGAGTTGGTGGACACAATTTTAACCCTTTCATGCATTAATTGTGAGAACCTTAGTCAAGATATTTTTCTTTAGTGTTTTTATTCCTCCTTAGGCATGAAAAATACAATGCAATCAATGTTTTTTTTTCTGTGGAGTTACAAAAATATCCATGCTTTTAATTTTTGAAGTAAAGAAACGTGTTTAAAACCCAATATCAGAGAGTGAGATGAAAACAATGAAATAAAAACATGTTTAATGCTGCTAATCTGATGTCTTCTCACATTTGAACATATTCTAATGCTAGTAATTACTCACTTCATCGAGATAATGTGCAAAAAAAACCTTCTTGTTTAACAAATAACAATTGATTTCCACTCAAACATGTTAGTGCAGATCAGGTTTATCATAAACAGCACAGTTACTGTAATGGTGTGAATGTCAGGATATGAGAGGCTGCGTAAGTGTCCACTGTGTTGGCTGATCTGGAACTAAAACAACTAAACCCATGAATATACAAGAGATCAGCTGGAGGAGAAGTGTCCACTGGAGTGACTTACGCATGAAAGGGTTAAAGATCATGCACAAATGAACAACTTTTGAATTCTAACCTTATTTAAACTGTGAAAAATAATATGAAGTTTTTTAACAGGAAGTGCAAAGTGTGCGTAAAAGGCCCACCTGGATACCAGAGGGTTAATATCAGGCAGAATATTATTAAAATTGCACTGACTTCTCTTTAGACATTTCAGGTTGTTCATATTTGTTCAGGTTATTCACAGTTTTTGTGAAATTCGACTTTGTTTTAGTGTAAATACATGAAAATATTTATATTTACTTGAAGAAACATTCAGAGTTGTGAGTATTTCTCGGTTATTCTGATGGTATTTGTCTGCTCCTGTCCACTGCAGACTGAACTGGTCTGAATGTGGAACCTGAACTCAAAGGACTGGGCAGATCTTTGTGTAGTTTTTCCATTTCACAACTTCATGCCCAGGGCCGGACTGCACCCTTTGGTGGGCCAGGTTTGGCCCCCAGGACGCATGTTTGACGCCTGTGGGTTAGATCTTTGAGGTTTAATCAGTATATGTGGAACTTTCCCTCAAACTAAATGTCAAATAAAACTAGTTGGGCAGGTTTTCCTTTATTTAATTCTCTGATCATGTAGATGTTCATAAAAGCTCAGATTAACCTGCAAACACCCACACTGGAAAAAAACAGAATCTTACCAAGTGTATTTTTCTCATTTCTGGTCAAAATATGTCCTTTTTTCTTAATTCAAGCAAAAATCTGCCAAAGGAACAAGTGAACATTTCCTTGGTCAGATTTCCTGAAATCAGATTTTCCAGATCTACTGTCTCTAAATCAGGTCTTCTATCTGACTGAAACGTTCCTCTGTAGGTGATTCTGTCTGATTTTAAGTGTGATGAGATGTTTGGACTGAAATGAGACAAATACACTTAGTCAGATTTCAATGGTTTCCAGTGCAGTGCTACTGTTACGTCAGTTCCCAAATGAATTTTTCTCTATATTTAACTTTTCGTAAGTGATGTCTCACCATTGATTGTAATATTATTGTCCTGATTTTGTGTTTTCTCAGTGTCAGTCATATATTTCTCTAGATTTAATTCTCTGATCATGTAGATGTTCATAAAAGCTCAGATTAAAGTTGAGGGTCACATTAAAAAAACAGAGAAAACTGAAGAAAAAGTGACTTTTTCCATCAAAGAGATCAGTAACTGAACGTAAAAACAAGCGTCTCCATCCACTGTCACTGATCCAACTCCATGGGTTTGACTGGTGAATCAATGTAGTAGAAGATGACGGTGTTTCCACGGTAACTACGGAGCCTCTGAACATCCAAATGGGTCATATCTGATGACCGTGAAAAGATGAAGAACTGTATTTTATGTAAATTATTGACATGTATTGATAGGATTAATGGATCAGAAGTTATAAAATAGTTTAGATCAGGATACTTGGCGTCACTGTTTTGTATTTGAGGTCAAACCACCCAGAGAACGTCTGTGTCTATGAACCCTCTGGTATCTGGGTGCGCCTTTTAGGCACACTTTGCACTTGCATCACTAATATGTGATCCACTTTTTATGGAGTATATTGAAAAAAATATTATCTGTGTTTTTTGCATCCAAAAAAAAAAAGGTTTGTTTCCATCACAAACACAGCCTTTAAAGGGTTAAAAAATGTGACAGTTATTGAGTATTTGGTATTTTTATTTATGGCTCAAGTTGATGAAATAGAAAAAAGTGTAAAAGAATTAAAAACAAACTGTATGAACATTTTTTTGACATTATTCCACAAGTGTGCCAAAAAGGCACACTAGGTGTTTAGTAAGGGCCTTGGAGGATACCAGAGGGTTCATTTTTAAATTATTTTTAATTCTTTTTTCCCCATTTATTGTTTATTTCCGAGAAAATTTTCCACTTAAGCCTTTTGGGCGTTTATCCTGCACGATGATGTGACTTGTCTGAATGTTGTTTTTTAATTTTTCTCTTGCTGTTTAATGATGTGCAAATAAATAAATAAAAAATAAATAAAACATTTTGACAGCCCTTGTAAAAACACTTAAATCCCCGAACACCTCATTTTTATTCCTTTCTTTACTAACATTTCACATAGATTTCTATGACTTTTTGGTGGAGATTCATTCTTGTGATTAAATGCATGTTTGTTTGTATCTGTCCATGTTTTCATAGATTCAGTGCTGTGCAGAGAAATGACAAACATGTTCAGAAAATCAAGCCCAGATTTAATAAGTCAAACATTTGGAACAATATCTTTATACATTTTGTCAGTCACAAAGTCTTGTAGTAAGCACAAGGAAAGGAAAACACTACAGGAAGTGAATTGATGTCATAATTTAAAGAAAACTATAATAAAGGTATAGTGCTAAATGAATGTGCAGCAGTAGTGGTGATCCAAGGGTTCAGATGACACATGACCTGCTTCCAAAAGTAAATAACAGAAAGTGGTTGGTAGCGACTAAACTGATTAACAAGCTTATGGTAGACCCCTTTAATAGAAAATAAATAAAAAAACAATCTTGTGTCCGTTACCGTGGTTACATTCTTAGCTTACTGTTAGCAGCGGCTACATGCTAGCTGTCTGGGCTAGGTTGATAGAAGCTACATGTTCAAGAAAACACAAACCGACTGCAGAGAAAATTTCAGAGGGGTGTAAAGTAATAAAAAAAAACAGTTTTCTCTGTATTAAAAGGCGGTTTCTTTGAATTCCTCAAACAAAATAGCAGTTTAGCTAGCATGCATGTACACAGCCCCATAGCATGCAGCTTAAGGATGTTAAGCTACATGCTAATTAAGCTAATTTACACCAAATCTCTCTCACATATTTACGATGAAAGTTACATTGATTTTCACTTTCTGTCAGTCTGTGTTTTTGTCTTTGCTACAATAGAACTTATGCTGATGACAAAGTCTATTTTTTATTCTATGCATCGGTGCAGAGCAGCAAAGCTACACTTCCGCCATTTAAAAAAAAACCAAAAAAAACATAAGTTGCATCCACAGTCTGTGCTATTGTAGCCACATATGAAAGAGATTTATAATGTAGCAATCAATGAGACTGTCTACTGTTTCTATAAATTGTGTTTTTTATTACTTTACACCCATTTTACCTTCTTTTGTCCCCACTATAAACATTATGTGAAAGAACGCAGAATTGAAATAGTGAAAGATGGAGATCCAAAACCATGAAACATAAAACACCAACAAATGTTCTGAAATCAAACAGACATTTTCTCTTCACTGGCCTTTCACACTCAGCATACGTACGTCTATTTCATTTTTTGATTGATGCCTGTGGTGAGTTTTTATTTTAACTTGGTCTGTCGGCCGTAGAAGCCAAGTCGTTCCTTCTGTAGTGTCGCCCTGTAATAAAGACTTTTATTATTTCAAAAAAAATCCATTAAAAACAGCTTAGATACACTGGAAACTGTAATCCATCATTTGTATATTGCATTTTTCCTATAATGACTCTAGCACACATCTGACAACGTTTGAGGATGTTTCACTAAGTTCTGTTCTGACTGGTCTGTTAACCACAGCTGAACTGAAAAGGCAAAAAGAAGAGCGAGACACATTTTGCGATGGCTCCACATTCATCTCTGGCAGAACGGAACTACTTTGACAGGATTACAGCGGAACTGGTTCGGAGCTACATGTCTGATTTAAAAAATGATAGATTAATCTGTCAGTGCAGTAATAGCTAAGTCTCTGTGGGCTATTCTTCTAGGACAGGGCTGTCAAACTCATTTTGGTTCAGTTCCACATTCAGCCCAGTTTGATCTGCAGTGGGCCAAACCAGTAAAATAGTGACTTCATAACCTATAAACAATGACAAATACAAGTTTTTCTTTTTGTTTTAGTACAAAAAAACCAATTAAATTATGAAAATATTTACATTTTACAAAAAAGATGTGAATAACCTGAAAAAACAGAAATTTCACTTGAAAAATTTGTGCAATTTTAACACTATTCTGCCTGGACTTCTTATTTCTACATGTACATTTCCACACAGTGTTCATAAACATTTGGGAACAGGCAGAATATTGTTCAAAAGTTGGAGTTTGAACTAAAATGTGAACAGTTTCTCCAATATTCCATCTGTTATTCTGAACACAACTGCAGATCCCAGTGGATCCATAAATGCACCAAACATTTAGGAACAGACAGAATATTGTTCAAACTGCACAGTTCAGGTTGTTCATCTGTGGTTTTATTTATGTATTTATTTGCATTTTGTTGTGAAAGAATAGTTTTGTAAATATTAATATTTTCACAGTGTAATGTAATTTGTTTCACTTAAATTTTTTCCACATAATTTTTCACAGTAAATGTGTGTTTGTCATTCTTTCTGGTTTATTGTGTTGTTCTTGTGACTGTAGATCACATTGGTCTGTATGTGGAACCTGAACCAAAAGGATTTGGAAAACCTGGACTGTTCAGGTTCAGTTATGACCTTTCATCCTGCAGGACCACAATGGAACCTTTGGCGGGCCAGATTTGGCCCCCGGGCCGCATGTTTGACACCTGTGTTCTAGGATTTCTGCCCCGGTGGTGTGTGTATGTGTGTGTGTGTGTGTGTGTGTGTGAACTAAGGGAAAAAAGAAAAAACACAGATATATTATTCTTAAAACAAGAACTTCATACACTGCACCGTCACTTCAAATTAAACCAGTAGTCACATCCTTCTGTGGCTCCGTGGAGTCAAGATCTCAAAATGACTTCATAATAATTCTTCAGTTTTCACCTAACGTTACTTTCCTGACACTTGACCTGACGCCTTTTAATTTATTCTCATAAAAGCTGAAATACAAAACACTGAGAATCATGTCAAATTCACCTCAGTGTGATTACCTATTCCCCTAATAATGACAGAAAGTTAAATACATTCACTATAAATTAAAATATGGGCCAAAGGTTACATAATAGTAAAGCTATCCGGATGTGAGTGTACTGTAAATACTACTGTGGACGTTTATTTGGCGTGTACGGATGGACTTCAAATAATAAGTTTGGGGGGGGGGGATGTAATTCACAGGTAAATTACATCACTAAATTATTTTTAGTGTCTCATGAGGGACAACGTGGTATTCTTGTTCATTGTACTCAAACAAAATTAAATATTTATTCCTCTTTTTACCTGAAGGTGCATTTTTGACATCGGCCGTTACAGGTGCATGAAAGAAGAGTGTGTTCTCACTCCCAAGTCATCACATGCTGCCGCTGTAGCATCAGTGTTCAATATTCAGCATACTGGAGGCAAGGTTCTAATAGTTTTAGATTTTTCATTATAATTTACTTTTACTTAGTTTGGACTTGTTCTTTCTCTAATTCAGTTCATTTTAATTAATTTTTAGAGCAGGTTTGATAGTTTTTATTTGTTTTTGTTATTTTCTAAATGCTTGGTTGTAGTTCAGTTGTAGTTCAGTTGTAGTTCAGTTGTAGTTCAGTTGTAGTTCAGTTGTAGTTCAGTTGTAGTTCAGTGGTCTCTTTTCTCTTCTTCTCTGTGCTCCTATTCAAATCAATCCCAGACAGGACTCTGCTGCTTTAGTCTCCATGTTTCCAGGTAGAGTGGGGACCAGAAGACGACTGGAAACCACAAATGAACACAAGTGACGGAGCAAAAAGTGTCGTATGGTGCCTCTAGCTACAATTGCTCGAGGAAAATAACTCGATTTCGTATCAATCCGACATTGACAAAGACGAAAACGAAGGGAATTTTGTCCATAATTTTTATAAGTTTTAGTTAGTTTTGGAAACACACAATACAGTTTCAGTTAGTTATGTTTTTTTGTTTTAATTGTAGTTTTTATTTATTTCAGTTAATGAAAATGTTTTTTCAACTCTAATTTTCATCATTTCGTTAGTTTTCGTTAACGATAATAACCTTGGTCAAAACCTGTCAGCATGTGAAGAGATGGGAGTGAGAATGAAAACTAACTTGCACCTGCTCTGAAACACCATAAATTCTTCACTCTGCCTGTATTTTAAGGTCAATAATGAACCTGCAAGTATTAAAAAAAAAAGCAGTGTTACAGGCTGGACATTCTGGTTGTTAGCGCTGGTCAACTGACAGGATGAACGAAGCCCAGTGGTCATTTACACTGCAAAAAAAAATGCTACTAGTGACAGTGTGTGAGTGCGTGCTGCTGTGTGAGCCTGGTATGAGCGTCCCCGTCCGCTGACAGTCCAGTTTCCATCCAACTGGTGAAGCAGCTCCAGTACAGACTCAGCCTGACGGTCCCGGCATGTGCTGGCCTCCATAATCCACCGGATCAGTAGTCCCAGAGTCCTTCAGTGCAGTATCAGAGCTCGTCTTCAGGGAGACAGTGACGTGGTTTTAAAGAACTTCACTGCTTCAAAACTCTGCTTCAAAACGAATAACGTTACTGATTTTTGGCGCCACAGTCTGTCTCACAGTGAAGTGGTGAATTATGTTTTTTTTTCATCCTGATCTCTCTCTAGTAATGTTGTACTCATAGTTATTTTCCTTTAAGGACGTGACAATTAGTAAAGTTATCTCCGCGACGTTCCATATTGTACAGGAACTCAATCGCCTATTCCTATTCGTCAGTGCAGTTTGAGGACTTCTATTGGTCAGGCGTGGTGGGCGGAGCTACGCGGCCACGTGGCCGATCAGGTATATGTTGTCGTAGAGGTGGCCCACGAAGTCGTCGGACACGTTGTGCGCCGCTCGGCGAGTGTTCCTGATAAACTCCCTCTTGGACATTTTGTTTTTGACGTGAGGGCTGGTCAGGTCGATGGACAGCAGGATGAGACTGTAACACAGCACGTACACGGCGTCTGCAGAGGAACAGCAAGCGGTCAGAAACATGGACGGTTTTGGGTTTTTTACCTGTTCTGTTCAGCAATCTGGCCTCTAGTTTAAATGGACTGAGTGCCATGAGTTGCTTCCCAGTTGTTTTTAAACTTTATTTATAGAACTTTTCATTTCACAACTATAACATTTATCATTTCAAGCAATGTATTCATAATACAAAGACTGACACTGGACATGAAAAACAAACAGAACCCAAGGGAAAGAAAAAAAAAAAAAAAAGACAATACAAACAAGACACACATAAAGACAGTCCAGACAGTGCATTCTGGTACCATTAAAGGAGGAGAGAAAATAAATGAACAAAACAGGTCAATAACAATATAAACACCTAAAATGTTTTTAACCCTTTCATGCACAGTGGTCACTCCAGTGGTCACTCCAGTGGTCAGTTCTTCTCCAGCTGTTCTCTTGTACTTTCATGGCTTTGGTTGTTTCAGTTCCAAATCAGCCAACACAGTGGACACTAATGCACCATCCCATAATAATACACTGCAGTTCATACTGTTACTGTAACGCTGCTGCTCTTGATAAACCTGATCTGCACTAACATGTTTTAGTGTAAATCAGTTGCTAATTGTTATTAGACTGTAATTAACAGTTTTCTGACACAAAAAGTATTTTTTCTTTTTTTTTTGCATCTCCTCCTCAGACCCACTAATGCACTGTGTCCTCTGTAGGGGACAAAAGTTTGACAGTTTCACTAAAATGCTGTCCAATGCAAAGGACAATCCATTAAAAAAATAAATAAATAAATAAAAATGATTTTTAAAATGTCTCTGTTGCAACTGTTGCATTATGCAGTTTCCAATCAAGACAATTTTTTTGTGTGAAAAAGCAAAAACTGTCAGTTTCCTGGGTCTCAGGAGGATATTATCTTCATGAAATGAGTGAGAACTAGTATTTGAGAATGATCAAATGTGAGAAAACATCAGATTAGCTGCATTAAAAATGTTTTTATTTCATAGTTTTCATATAGTTTATCACTTTCTGATGATGAGTTTTAAATACATGTTTCTTTGCTTCAAAAATTAAACGCATGGTGTCCAGCTGAGTGGACATTTTTGTGACTCCACAAAAAATAGGTTCATTAAAAAAATTTCAGTTGCATTGCCTTTTTCATGCCTAAAGAGGAATAAAAACACTTAAGAAAAAAATATTGACTAAGGTTCTGATAATTCATGCATGAAAGGGTTAAAGTTCCAAGCCAGGCAACATATTCATGCAGTGTAAAAGAGGCTCCCATATTCTGTAAAATTTATAAATAGAGTTATTTAGGGTGCACCTAATTTTTTCTAACTTTATATTAAGCATGATGTCTGTGATCCATTGATCGTGTGTTGGAGGTGATGAGTCCTTCCATTTGAAAAGACTGGTACGTCTAGCTAGTAGAGATGCAAATGCCACAACTTTTTGTAGGTTAACTGAAGGAACTGAGTCATCTGTGCATGAAATGAGACAAAAAAACAGCAGTAAGGGGAGATGGCTGAATACAGCACCCATCAGCCTTGGAAATGAAATCAAAAAGAGTTGCTTCCAGTTTTAATCTAGCCCATAAAGACCCAAACAGCCACTGGTGATCGATCTAAAATGTTTAAAACCTGTATCTGGCATAGAGCTGTAAGAAAATATCGGTTCTGCAAAATATCCTGATATTTCATTTCACAATACTGTATGGATATTAAAAAGTACTGTGTGGATATTTTTAGGTATTTATTCAAATGCAGACATGGTGAGGGTTCAGCTTTGTTTTTTGTCCATACTTTATTATTGTTTAATGCTGTTTTTGTTAAATAATGGTTATTTCAAGCATCCTAAAAGTACAGTTTACTGTCTGAGAGGCAGATGTGAGTTTCTTTGTTGGGACTGCACAAAAATAATGTTGTGATGTTGGATGATTCAGGGACTGTCCACTATACCTTCTATCCACAACTAACAGAATATGAACATTTGAGCCAGATCTTAAACTGTAATGTCTCTGAAACACAGTATAAGTTTTGTGATATAGCACTAGATCTGAGTCCCCGATCTGAGGTCCAATGTGGTCTCCAGGGTCTGTCAGGTCCACCTGTGCATGAACAGGGAGTGGACCTGCTTAGTTCGGTACCATGCAGTTATGGTACTAATGTAAGGAAGGATGTTCAAAGGGATCATGTGGATGTGGACAATCAGCACTTAAGTTGTTCTAGTGTTCTAAAAGTGATGTTTTTTCCACCTTACATATATTTTTTCTTGCATTTTTAAATTTTTTTTTTTTTTTTTTGTCACTTGCGAGTAAGGAACCAAATATGGTAACTTCACTGACCTTGATTTTCTACATAACAATAAAAAAAATTAGAAAAAATTTAAAAATCTAAATAATGTAATAATAATTTAAAATCTAATAATGCACTAAAGCTTAAATTTTGAATTTCAGAGTATTTCTGAGTGCCCTATAAAGGTTTAATACCTGAAAAACCACTAATCCTATCCATACATGTAAATAATTGGGAGTAAAATACAGCTCAGTCATTCAGATATGACCCATTTGCACGTTCAGAGGCTCTGTGGTTACCATGGAAACACTGTCATCTTCTACAACACTGATTCACCAGTCAAACCCATGCAGTTGGATCAGTGACAGTGGATGGACACACTTGTTTTTAGTTCAGTTATCGATATCTTTGCTGAAAAAGTCACTTTTTCTTCAGTTTTCTCTGTTTCTGATATAATAACCTTCAACTTTAATCTGAGCTTTTATGAACATCTACATGAACAGTGAATTAAATATAGAAAAACACCTGATTTTCACTGAAAGTTGCAAAATACAGAGGATAATATTATAATAAATGGTGATAAATCACTTAGGAAAGGTTAAATGGACAGTAAAATTAATTTGGGAACTGACACAAAAGTAGCACTGGGTCTTTATGGGCTCAGAGGGTTGTGAGGCTTAGATCAATTCCTCCGATTGGTTCGATTTAATTATTTTATTACTGTACGGATGTTAGTTGATGAGAACAGGACAAGATTATACACAGACAAACACTGATACAGACCCTGAAACAGAAGCAAACAACAGGCACAAACAAAACAGTAACAACAACAACAGAAGAACATCAGTGAATCTGAAGAACGGAACAGTCTGATATTAAAAGAACCTGAAGCAAACAACAAAAAGAAACAAAAATAGCAGCAGAAGAAGTATAGGTGTAGGTCTAGATGCATGTTTGTGTGTGTGTGTGTGTGTGTGTGGGAAGTCGCAACCGCACTAACATGGATATTTTTGTCGGATTGTGCTCGACAAGCGTTCAAAACATGGGGAACGTTACGTCATTATGATGAAATGAAAGGTCTCCGGCTTTCCCAATAAGCGTCAGCTGTAACATGTCATATAGTTCATATGATCTGATCTGACTCCAGGACAAACCCACAAACTCCACCTGCTGGTGGAAACCGTATGACACAGTAGAAACCTGGTCCATGGATGTTGAGCTGAATATTTACAGGGAGAAGGCCAGTGTTTTAAAATCTAACTCATCTGTGTAAATGAAGAATAATCGTCATATCTGCTATACATGTGTTAGATAAATTAATTCACATGGGCTACGGTGAACTAAAAGTGTCATTTATAAGACACAAGAAATGACGAAAACAAGAAAAATGAAGACTCTTGAAAATTAAAACTGTATAAACATGGATGAACCAATGGAAATACACATAAACAGTTAAAACTGCAATGTGTGTGTCAAATGAAGGAACAAAAACAAACAACACAACACAATTCACTGAAATGATAAAATATTAAAAATCACTAAAAGTAACTTAAACTGTAAATTAATCTTTTTTTTTTTTATAAATTGGACTGTCTTCTCTCTGTAGCACTTTGAGATTCTGATGAAAAGTGCTTTATAAATGCAATTTATTATTCTTTTAGTATTATTATTATTATTATTATTATTATTAACTAAAACAAGAGCAACCAGTAAAATATTAAATAAAACTCAATTTTCTGTATCAGTGTAAACAGCTGGAACCTGCAACGTTATAAAACCCTTTGAGTGAGTTCTTCTAAGGAGCACCTTAACAGAAATTTTAGGTGGAAATTTAAGGTTTAATGAGGAGATAAAGAGAAAAAAAAAAACACTAAATGCTTTATGAATAAATAAAATTCAAGGTCAATGTGTTCCCAGGGATCACATGTTTTGACTCTATTTTTCCTCAAGTTAAACGAGTACAAATGTTAATGTAGTTCTGTAGTTTTTAATGTAGTTCTGTGGTTATTAATGTAGTTCTGTAGTTTTTAATGTAGTTCTGTAGTTTTTAATGTAGTTCTGTGGTTATTAATGAAGTTCTGTAGTTTTTAATATAGTTCTGTAGTTTTTAATGCAGTTCTATGGTTATTAATGAAGTTCTGTAGGTAACTGAATTCAAAGCACATCTCTGAAAACAGGATGTTTCAAGTTCTTTTCAATGCAAGCTGTATTTTCTGAGTTGATTTAATTTGTTCGACTGAATCCTTTAAGTAGTAAATTATTTTGCGCTGTTTAGGGCAGACACTCCCTTCATTTATTGTGTTTAATCAGAAACTTAGGCGCTACTTCAGCCTCAGGATGTTTGATCACATTTGTCCTGGTGCCTCATTTCTGCACCAAACCTTCCAGTTGACAGGGTTTGGAGCATGTGAGGTGTTCTGCATATTTTAAACCATAAGAGCGCAGCGCAAATTAACTGAAAATACAGGAAAGTACCCCAGGTGAAGGAAGACAAAATGCATTTTTATTCCAAAATGTCAAAATGTATGTTTTGTTTAGTTGAATATGACAGATGAGAAATTAAAAGTAGATTCTGCTGTGGATTTAAAAAGACGCATAAAGAGAGGGTTTATACACGGTATAAAACTGTAGAAGGTCTGCGTACTTTCAGATGCTTACTGTGTTTTTTACCTCTGCCAGGAGGTACTGTGATCACTTTGCTTTGCGTGTCTGTTTGTCTGTTTGTTCATCTTTAGTGTAAAACTCTTCCACCCATCTTTCCCAAATCTTCCCCACAGATAGGCCTAGGCCCTGGGACCAACCCAGTCCATTTTGGTCCCAGTAGGACAAAGTTCAAGGTCACAACATCTACAGTTTTCCATCCGTCATCATTGAGACATTTTCCAAAATTCATCCAAAATTCCAAATCACTCCAATTCTCCTCCAGTTGGATCCACCTGTAGCTTAGAACAATCTCTTGTATGTGGAACTAAATTGTCCACATCCACTGTGGAACGTGGACTCTGTGGACATTTACACTGAACACTGAAAATCCCATTTCCCACACATTTAAAATTAGAACTCAACTAAAATTGATGTGAATTGAATCTAATTGGACAGACACATGACTGGGACCACATTCAACTGTTTCTGCTGTATGGAACAACCTGGAAACTGTGGAATTTAAACAGAAAGAGTGGATCCACACATGCACAGCGTTCAGGGTGAAGGAGGAGTTTTGTGTTCAATGAACACTGGTTATGATTGCTGTTGGTCACTTTATTTAATTGTTTATATTACTGTGAATTCATTTTGTGTTGCTTTCAATAGACTTACACTAAGAGACTAGACTTAGACGAACTTTATTGTCATTCAGGTACGCGCAAAATGTATACAGAATGAAATTTCGTTGCATTTGGCTCGGGACGAGAATCTAATGTAAAGTGCTAAGTTGTTTGATAAGTAATGATAAAATATAACTATACGGTTATTAAAAATGTAAATACATGTGTGCAAAATACAGTGGTGATTTAAAATGAGCAACGGATATGAAGCAGCAGTGATTAAAAAGAGAAAATGCAGCAGGAGGAAAATATGGCAGTTATCAAAATATACACTAATCTACAGCAGTGTACAGCAGGGACCAGTTATAAGGACCAATGATGTATGTATATATTTATATTATGGTATGTCAGTATATAGGTGTGTAGGTATGTTCGTATGTGTATGTGAAAATGAAAAGTGGGGTTAACTATTTAAGGGAAGTGATTTTTCATACAGCCTTGCACTAATATTAAGCTAAAAGACAGACTGTCGTGTACAGAAGGTATGGGATTAAATAAGTTATACTTCCTCCTATTCCTTTTCAAATATGCAAATGAAGACATGTTTTGTTTTCATGTATATACATATGTAGAATAGAACAGAATCCAGGAATTTGTAGGATGGGTGGAGGGGTGGGGTGGGTATTGTATTTATATGTTATGTAGAAAATCCAAAAGCATTGGTTTTCTTCTTGTATGACTGTCACTTGATTTATTAAAATCTTGATTCCAATAAAAAGAACATTGAAAAAAAGAATAGAATAGAATAGAATAGAATAGAATAGAATAGAATAGAATAGAGTTTATTGTCATGACACTAGTTATGTAATAAAATTGCAGGTGATCTCTACTGGCGACAGTGCACTTACATCTAAATAACAACACAATAACATACAGACATATATTAGAAAAATATAAGATATAAAGTAGTGTGCAATTGAAATATGCACAAATTACAGATATAGTGGTAGAATTTTTAAATAGTAAAGTAGTATAAAAATGTGCAATGTAACAAGAGTCGCTTTTTCATTCGACATCTGCGCAAAACTTTACTGATATTTACTAAATGTAAAAAAAAACAGAAGTGCGTAATGTCGGTTTTTCTATTAAATCACAAATGCGATGATTTGTTTATTTATTATTGTGAGATGACACGAGAAGTCATTCCATAAACATGGCAATGAATGTAAATATGGTGTTGATTTACAGATAGATTCATTATTATTATATATTACCCCTCTATCTCCTACTAAATTAAAAAATGATTGGGTTTCCTGGTGTGTCCACACATACTGCGACATGTTTCTTCTTCTTCTCTTGTTGTAACGTACGTCAGCATCTGTTTTTTTAATTCACCTGATTCTAGTTGCGAAAAAAGGTCTTTCCATTGCAGTTTTGCGTGATACACCATTTGTGCTACGCCTGAAAAAACATCTCTTGCCAGCGCAAAAACTTTCAATTGAAAAATTAGACTTTTGGCCAAATTGTCGTTTTTCCATTAGGTACATTTTTATGTGAAAGTTATATTTGCGCAATTTGAGAGTAAATGGAAAAGCGACTAATGTAAACATACATGTAACAGTGTGATCAGTGTAAACAATGTATATGTATATGTTTTCATGTTGTCTTGGATTCTGTTTTATTTCTAAGGACTAAAGTAGGATTATTTGTTTGTTTTGTTGCATATTTGAAATAAACTGAACTGCTGCAGACTGTTCTACCGGTATCCAGAGGGGATGTAGGGGCAAAGTAGCACTGAAATACGAAGAGGCTGAACTCTGAAAGGCAGTCATCCATTCATCCATCTGTGGCCCTGGGCTCACAACCATTACACTAATCCTGCTAATCACACCAGTAAGTCCCAGGAGTTAACTGTAAAATAGGCAGGAGTTGGATTCTGTATGGGCTGCTGGCAACAACAAAGTCCTCACTTGGTAATGCCATGGTCCATTGACAAGGACTAAAGCCAGGGATTAGTTGAAAATAAAACCTCAGCTTTACCTTCCTCTCATGTCTGAGGCAGAAGAAAAGGAGGCAGAAGCGTTAGGTTAGGGTTCGTCTGGTCCAAACTGTGGTCTGGAGCCAGAAACTGTGACACACTGACTATCACAGCATCAAACAGGCAGAGTGTCATTCAACTGATGGTGGACGTCAAAGACCTTCCAGTACAAAACTTCACCTCGGACATTCTGCTAAACCACATGTTAGACTTAGTCACAATGCTGGACAAAGACGATGTTTAAGTGGGACCAAGTGGCACACACTGATTTTAAAATTTTAATGTTTGTTTTTAAAGCTTTAAATCAGTGTTTTTCAACCTTGGTGTCGGGACCCCAAATGAAAATGAGCAAAAAATAATCCACAAAATGAACAAAACACAGAGAATGATCAATAAAATGAACCAAAAAATAATCTCCTGATATGAATCGTGTGGTAGATCAGTGCTCCACATCTTGTTTTTTTACTCTGAAATCAAGTGCAATTTTGCACATTTTCTCAGATTTTGGTTACAATATCTGACTCATTTGGACATAAACCTGACTTTAATTTCATCGAACTCTCATTTTTTTCATCAAAACAAGAAAATGGGACAAAACTGTTGGTTTGTTTTGCAGCTTGCATTTTTTGTATTCTACGTCTATCCCTGACTTAATTATAACTTTTATCCTGTTATTATTAAACATATATGTGTGTATGTGTGGGTCTGTGTTTACAGATTGTGCATATTATAATATTTAACATAATTAGCTATTTATTATTATTATTAATATTACTCCTACTTTGCTACTTGTTGCGTACTAGTACTTTCCAATGTGCAATTACCTGTTTTTGTTGGATTTATTATTTTTTTTCATACTGTCTTTATACTTATGGTATTACTATTTTCTTGTGGTATTTCTTGTCTGTGTATATTTGGTGTTGTGCTGTTATTGGAACCTCAATTTCCTGGGGGTTCCACCCAAAGGATCAATAAAAATTTGTATCTTATCTAATCTAATCTAATCACCATATCTCATGGCGGGGTCAATTATGTTCAGTGTGAACGTGGTCAACACTAACCTGGACTGAGGCCCAGCTCTCGGACCAGCCCGGGGTTGCAGGTACAAAACCTGTGGCTGAACTTGGTGATCAGTGTTTCCAGATATTCTCCTCTCTCCTCTGGTGCGTGGATGTGTCTGAAGAAGTCCCGCAGGGCGTTGGGGAGGAACTGGTTACTGAAATTATGGAGGGTCACCAACTCATCCAGGACGTCCCGTCTGAAAACGAACACAGACCACATTATTTTACTCAGACAAAGTTCACTACTGAGACGTAACACATGGTTCACCTACTCCGTTATTGATTAGTTGTAAAGCAGAGGATGGATCTGCAAATTAATGTGATAAGATCATCCAAAACACCTGCCTCAATTTCCTTTTTTTCTTCTGTATCAAAGAACTTCATTAGGAGGACTTCACACCTAATCAAGTGCATTTGTTGAACCAACCAGACACGTGAAAGAGGTATCTTATTATTAATTGTACCTTGATGGCGCAATAATGTTTTGGAGAGAGAGAGAGAGAGAGAGAGAGAGAGACAGACTGACTTGCGGGGGTGGACTTTTGCCTTTTGCCCCCAGTGCAAAATCAACAGCAAAACCAAAACCCACGTTCCATAAGTGCGGATTGTCCGGTGCAGCGCGGACCGAACGGTAATAATAATAATAATAATAATAATGATAATAATAATGATAATGATAATAATAATACATTTTATTTATAGACGCCTTTCTTGGCACTCAAGGACACCGTACGGTAAAACAGTAAAACAGAAGAGTATAAAACAAGCAATAAAACAGAGTAAAAAATAAAAGGCAGGTTAAAAAACTGGACAATGCAAATGTGTTCACAAAGAGAAAGCGGATCTAAACAGATGGGTTTGAGTTTGGATTTGAAAAGAGGGAGTGAAATGGTGTTTGTGAGCTCCGGTGGCAAAAGGAGTTCCAGAGTTGAGGAGCAGAGCAGCTGAATGCTCTGGTCCACATGGAGGTGGGAGGGGCAGAGGGAACAGTGAGGTGGATGGAGGAGGAAGATCTGAGGGTGTGAGAGGGAGGGGCAACATGAAGGAGGTCAGACAGATATGGAGGGGCGGAGTTATGGATGGCCTTGAATGTCAAAAGAAGGATTTTAAATTCAATCTGGAACTTAAGCGGGAGCCAGTGGAGCTGTTGGAGGACAGGAGTGATGTGGTGACGGGAGGGGGCCCTGGTGAGGGGAGGGGGTCCTGGTGAGTGGAGGGGGTCCTGGTGAGGGGAGGGGGCCCTGGTGAGGGGAGGGGGTCCTGGTGAGTGGAGGGGGTCCTGGTGAGGGGAGGGGGCCCTGGTGAGGGGAGGGGGTCCTGGTGAGGGGAGGGGGCCCTGGTGAGGGGAGGGGGTCCTGGTGAGGGGAGGGGGCCCTGGTGATGATGTGAGCAGCAGAGTTCTGAACTAATTGAAGTTTATGGAGGGATTTGTGTGTGAGAGCAAAGAGGAGAGAGTTCCAGTAATCCAGACGAGAGGTGACAAGGCTGTGAACAAGGATAGCAGTGGTATTGGGGGGGGGGAATAAATGTTCATAGGTGGAAGTGTGCAGACCGAGTGATGTTAGTGATGTGGGATTGAAAAGATAGAGTACTGTGGAGGATGACACCCAGACTCTGAACCTGTGGGGAAGGGGAGACCGTGGCGTTTTCAATGGTGAGGGAAAAACTGTTGGTTTACGGTTTTCCCCAGTACCGTTGCATCCCTAATGTGTATAGTATATGATAGTATATAGGGTATCTGTAATGTGTGACATATGGACTGACCACAGCTGAAGAGGACAGGTGAGGTACAGTAAGAGTTATTAGTGCATGAGTCTGTGTGTGAACCTCTCATCCAGGTAAATCCTCAGCATCTTCCAGTTGAGCCGTCTGGTGTAGAAGATGAACTTGGCCAACTCCGTCGGGTGATCCACGAGTATGCCTTTAGACATGAAGTAACTAATGCCCTGCACACACACAGACAAAGTCATGTACAGTAGATTCTTCTGGAACTGGTCTGCACAGGTAACACTGGAATTACAATGTCTGGTTAGGGCACATTTCAGCTGTTGTCATGCTGCTTTCAGGTGCGGAATGTAAACGTATGTACCGTACTTTCCAGGCTGTAAGGCGCACCTGACTATAAACCGCGGCTGACTTTACGTCACACCTGACTATAAACCGCGGCTGACTTTACGTCACACCTGACTATAAACCGCGGCTGACTTTACGTCACACCTGACTATAAGCCGCAGGTGTCCATGTTGTGACATGACATATTTCCACAGACAGATGGTAAACAGACAGATAATTTAAAAATTCATCTCCATCCCTTCACTGCTTTTTTCCAAACAGTGTCTGTAAACGTCAGTCAAACGTCAGGAACAGGCTGGTTCACAAACCCACAACAGTCACTGATCTGTGTCTTCCTCTTCTTCTGCTCATTAAACCACTGCAGTCGTCTTCTTCAGTGTTCTTCAGTTGAACATCCTCAAAGGCTCCGTCACACTCCTTCTACGTCTCTCCTCTGTTGTTGCTCAATGGCACTTCAGTGCTGCAGCTCTATTTCCTTCTTTACAGACATATCGACTGCTTTTAACTTAAAAGCTGCATCATATGAATTTCTTCGTGTGTTTTCCATGATGAGAGTTTGTGAATGACACACAAAATGATTGTTCAAAGTTAACCTTAAAACTCCTCCTCTTCATCCCCTCTTCCTCCTGTCTGTCTCACTTTTGCACTTCCTGTTAGAGTGCCCCCTGGAGGCCGTTAGCCTGTATAAATCTATACTCGAGCTGCATCGCTGTATAAGCCGCAGGGTTCAAAGCCAGAAAAAAGTAAAAGCTTATAGTCCAGAAAGTACGGCACTCTGTGTGTGTGTGTGTGTGTGTGTGTGTGTGTACGTTACCTCCTGTGGGTTAGCGTTGAATGTCAGGCTTCCTTCATCTAGTTGTAGGTATAGTCTTCTATAGGAGAAACCAGCAGGTAGTCTTCTGTTGTAGATGGAGCAGTGTCCCCATGTGGATTTACACAACCTGCAGCATTGACACACACATCACACACACTCCACTCAGGTCAAATCCTGCTTATGGTCCTCTGAACTCTGTTCAGGACTCCCACATGAACTATGGAAAGAACTACTTCTATCTCTGCACACTTTGGACTCTGTGGACCAAGGTTCTAATAGTTTTGGATTTTTCATTCTAGTTTAGTTTTATTTAGTTTGGACTTTCTTTTCTCTAATTCAGTTCGTTTTAATTAGTTTTTAGAGCAGGTTTGATAGTTTTTGATAGTTTAACCCTAACCCCTGCAGTACATGTGGATGAATAGCTCAGTAAGTAACAGTACAATCTATGATGTGGGAGACCGAGATTCAAATCCTGGCAAGAACGCTTATATTATTTTCAACATTCTACATGTTCAAAGGGGGGGGGGTTAATCCGCCATTGCACTGGATGTTTATTACTGCTCTAAGACTCATTGGTGATTCCTACACTACTCACCTTTATACATTGTATGTTGCGTGTCCCTCTCTCTCTTTAAGGCCTGACAAACACTGAATTTTATTTATTTATGAAGCACTTACTGGTCTTTTACCTTCAAACATCACTGCATTATTGTCTTTTAATATGGGCATCCATAAAACATGCTGTAATGATTTCATCCTGCTGTCTAGTAAAACCACTTTCACTGATCTTAGAGCATCTAGTTCGACTCATTATGCACCTTTAACACAAAACAGCAACAGAAAAGGCTTAACGCTGCTTCATTTGTATCTGTATGGGCAATTCACATTTTTAATTTCACCCTATTTTACTAATGATTGTTTTTGTTTTAGCTAATTTAAATGATTTACCTTTCAATTGGTTATAATATTTTTATTAAATATTTGTGTTGTTTGTTTTGTCTTTATCGCCACTGATTATCCATATATAGTGTAATAATGTTATAATTCTATTTGTTGATCCCAGAATTAACTGCTTTTTTTTTTTTAAATCCTCATTATTTCTTGTGTTTTCTTTGTTACATTGCAAATGAGCAAAGATGAAATAAAGGTTAGGAAATGAATAAAACTGTGTGGTGTGCAGTAACATTTGGATTACAGACTGGGGCTTTAACAAAGACAACAAAACCACTACATGTCCTCGTACCTAGAGGTCATGTGTCCTGATGAGGTTTTTCTCTAGAACAAGCTATGAGACATTTTTAATCCTGCTGTGGTTCCGCTGGGTTCATTTGTCATTGTTTATTTATCATTGAGTAGCATTTAGGAAGTTAATAATGGTCATAAAAAGCTCTTACCCCTGCCATAGATACTCATCATTTCCCAGGTCCTGCCATACACAGCCGGCCAGGCACAGATCAGTAGCGTTCAGATACGACAGGATGGTGATGCCTAACTCCGGCGGTAGCATCTCCAGATCTATGAAGCCATGCTGCTCCTTACCTGTGGTCCACACAAACAAAGATATACTGAGAATGACATAAATCTATGTTCATGCACAATCACATACTCCTCGATGTCCCAGTAGATGCCAGAGAGACTGCGGTGTTGAGCTCTGTACACACACGGAAGTTTCTCCAAGATACAAACAGATGTTGTTTTGCAAAGGGTTCAGGAGGGCCAGGAAAAACTGAAAGGTACTGTAAATACACTGCAGAAAGGAAATTCAGTCAATTACATTTAGTTGTTTAACCCTTTAATCCCTGACATGTCTGTGGTGAGTGTTCTGAATGTATGATTTATTTTGAATATTCATAAAAATTCAACCGTTTGCTCAAAAGGAAAAATTTCAAAGCACACTGGGAGAACAGAACTTGTGCTTTCCATAGACATTTGAGCATGCTCAGTGCACCCCCCCCCCCACCCCCCCCCCCCCCCGACGTGTGTACTGATGTACAATCTGAGGGCCTTATTTAGTAAAAACCTGTAAAACTTCAATTCCCCTTTTTGTCTTTTTCTGTTATTCCACTGTGTTTTGACCCTAAAACACACAGTAAAGTAAAACGACTTTTATGACACTTCTACAGTTGCAAATTCCAAGCTCATTGAAAATAATATCTCAGGGGTTAAAAGTTCAATAATTGGATTTCCTGTCATACAATGTCAAACAGGAAAAACAGTGGTGTGTTTCATTCATCTTCCATTCCACTGTGATGTGTTATCAACATGCAAATAAACATGCAAACTACTGGCCTGTTCACACATTAACTAGTGTTTTCTAAAACACTTCTTTCTTTATGTTTTGGCCTTCCGTCCACATGTAAATGAAGTTTTAGGTCACTGAACCATGGCCTTTTGGAAAGCCCTTTCCAGGATGAAGATGTTTAGAAACTAGTTGCAGTGTTCCTGAGTGGGAAGGAAAAGCACAGTTCTTGGCCAGTAACAGTGTGTGCTGTTCTCCACTTTGTCTGACAGCCTTTCAAGTATCTTTTTGCCTTTCCATGTGGAGGGACATTCTTTTAAACTAGTACTTGTGTGGATCTGTAAAAGTTTTAGAGCAGCTTCTGATGCCACAATGCCAGGGTCACTTGACACTGCTGTTTTTCTATCTATATAATTTCCACCACACTAGTCCCGCTGAAGTCTTCAACACTCAATAAACATACATGTGCATATGCACAATGAAAAACAAAAGTATCCCAAAAAGAGAAGCAACAAAAAATACAGTATACGTCCACATCCATCTGAATTTTTTACTATTGGTGAATTTAAAGCAACTTTAAAGGAGCGTGAAATCAATGAGCTTGGTCAATGTAACTGTTTTTAAACTTGCACAAATGATTGTTTTGTAACTATCGACTGTAAGTTTTTGTATTATGTGTTGATTTCTTGTCAGAAACTACGTGTTAGGCTGCTTTTCTTGACCAGGTCACACTTGGAAAAGAGATTTGCAATCTCACTGAGGCTTCTTTACTTGGTTAAATTATATATATATATATATATATATATATATATATATGCCCATTAACCACCCCTTACATGGATCAGGGTTGTTAGAAAACTGGAGTGAACATGTTCTAAACTAAAGGGATTCTGTGATAAATTGAAAAGTAGCAAATAATAGTAATGTAAGACTATACATGTGAGCTGTCCTGACACAATGCCAGCTGCTCTGCCTTCGACTGACACTTTTTTCTATAACGACACAATCAAAATGACTTTTTTCTGTGTGAGCTTAAATATGATTCTGAATTTTCAGCTCTAACAAATACAAATCCAGGTTGAGCATAAGCAGCAGGTTCAGTTCAATGTCACTTCTTCAATGTAAAGTGATTGAAGCAGAGGTGTGAAGAAAAAGCATAGACAAGTGAATGGAAGCCATAGCACACTGTAGGTCAAAAACTATAGACAAACTCTGTGTATAAACATAGGCATCCAGTAATACAGCCAGAGAACATGACAACTATTTTTACACACTGTTGAGTGCTGGTAGCAGGTGTGTTCATACCTCCTCTGCGAGTCCTCAGCAGATGGTAGATGTCAGGACCATAACAGTGCTGAGGTGGTCTTCTCTGGCCTGCATCCCTCCCTACACGCAAGAACCGGATGTTTTACTTCTCAGTAATCAATTACTATTACATTTTACCTTTTCAGAGGACCATACCACTGATTTAGCATGTTTAAGCCAAATTACTCCAATTCTCTTCTACCAAGGAATACTTTAATTTCAGATGTCCAGCTGGGAGATGAACCAATGCAACTCAAAATCCACTGCAGCCCAAAAACTTGCTGACAGGACACATTAAACTATAAACAACCTTGAATATTCGCATTCAATTTGGACTTTCCTCACTTGCAGCAGGCTGAGTAATACAGAGAGAAACCTGAAAGCCAGAAAACTTTGGTTTATGTGTCAGGGAACGGCTTTTAGTTGGAAACAGTGTTTGAGTCTGGAGTCCAGTTCTAATAATAAATCCATCATAAGGTCACAGTGATGGCAGATTTATAAAAAAAAACAAAAAACAACCATAATGGAGTGGGCGGAGCAGAGAACCAGGATGAGTCAGACTGATAGAGACTGAACACAGGAGTTTCATTAAATGTAAAGCTCAAACCACTACTGTGCATAACAGCTGCCACATTAGCAATGATACAACCTCTAAAACTACAATTGATTTCAGTTATTAATTTCTAATTTATGTCACATTCACTTGTGTTGCATTCCTCCACTTTAGCTGAATAGTCCAAACCATTTTTCAGAATCAAGTTCAAAAGAAAGAAGCAGCAGTGTGTGATTTTATACTAACAGTTCATTAACATGTTCTTTGTGTTGTGATTTTAAGTAGAACACTAGAAACAGAACACTAGAACAATAGAAATCTAGATCAAGACACTGTTGAGAATCAAAACATTACTCACAGAGAAAAGGCAAGAGTGCAGTTAACACTTATAAAATACTGTTATGCCACTTTTACTAGCTTAAACTTGTCATAAATGTTAATCAGTGACATCTGACGTACAAGTCATCTGCAAATGTGCCATTTTCTTCCAATACACAAGTCTAAAAGAAACACAACAAACAACTTTCTGCTTAAAAGGGAGCTATTTAAGGTACATATCGAGACTCTGGGTAGACAATGGACTGACATTGCTCATATGTATGCTATTTTGGATTACCTTGCTCATTCCTCCCCCCTCCTCCTCCTTGGTCAGTGAGGCGGTCGGCTAGCTCTTCCTGAAGCTGCTGCTGTTGTCTGGGAGGCAGCCTCCACAGTCCCTGACCCATCTACAGGCAACACAGTAACACAGTATGACCGAATCAGTAAAATGATAAAAACCACACTGATGATCTACAATTACTGGCAACAATATAAAAGCATAGTCATGGTAATTGTCTAAACACAAGAGAAAACACAAGAGAAAAATAAAATTAAATGGGCTTTTATTACAATGCACAGTATCAGATAAAAATGAAGAGAAATGTCCTGGAAAGGCCTGCATTTTATAAGCCAGTCTTTAAAAGTCTCCAGTGATACAACTATCAGATGGGTTTAGTGCTTATTCTGTCCTAAAATGCACTCCAAAGTATTTCTAAACTCATGTGACTCCTCAGTAACCCGACAAACCATGTGGGTATCATCCAAAGCCACAACCACTCAGCACATAATTCTGTTTATTCCCTGGAGAGTGTTTTCCTGCTGAGCTGCAGTACGGGGATAGAATTGAAACAGCTGAGGAGATATCTACTTGATTTGACTAACAAACACTATTGCACAATGTGGTTTTCCTTAAGTGGTGAAAAACTTGGAATAAGGCATTTCAAGCATTCGTTATTTGCTGTGTCATAAACCCATAGGTGTGTCTTCACTTGAAGGCGTGAATGCACAACCAGATAGACTCACAAATCACTCCACCTCTTTCACAGTGCTCAACCACTAAATGAAGAAACCAGTGTGATTATGGCATGGTAGGATTTAAATATCCAAAAACAAAATATGAAAGGAAACATGTTAAAGTGATTATTATAATGTTATTATCAATATTCCCCACATGAAGTAATTTAAGGCAAAGGAATTACAATAACACTCAACCCAATGACAAAAAAGGAAAGTCATCAATACAAAAAACAATCCAGCAGCACTTTAAAGGTTATTAAACATCTAATTTAATACAGTAGGCTAGTTTATGTGTGACAGTATTAGCAAAGTACCTGTGCAATGCCTCTGGGATTCAGCCGCACAAATATTAAAATGTGTTTTTTCTATTTGTCAGCTAAGACAAAATGTTATTTAACTTAATCTCTTGTTACCCTCTGTTTCTGGGACTTATTAACCGACCTATTAAGCACACAACACATCTAGTACGGCCTCTATTTAAACAATGGTCACAACTCTGCTCGAAAACATCAAAGTGAGCTTCGCCTGCATGACGCCTTATGTAAATGACTAAAAAAACTAAACAGTAAGCCACTGTTGAGTCTGTATTTAGCCACTGCCCTGTCCTGTCCTTTCCCTTTCAGACTGTCTAACGTCAGCTGTGTTGCATAAACAAATCCATTACACTGTTGTAAACATCAACGCTGGAAGTTCCAGTAAGCACTGTAGTGTGACCTGCAAGCCCCGCCTTTTCTGAAATACTATTGGTTCCTTTTATCTCGGGCGCATGAAAAACGACACACTATTGGTTGACATTGCTATCGATCATCTACTGTTGTTACAAATCCCCGAGTTAGCCTACCCAGCTAGTTTTATGTTGAGGGAAAATAATGTCTGCAAAAACTACATACGTTATCTATTTTTGTAACTCGCGTGTGTTAGTATTTGACAATAAATAAATGAATAAATACCTCACGGCGCAGTGAGAGTTGTCTTTGTAGCTTACCTGAGTTTAATGATTCCTCTGACAACCCGAGCTGCACACAAGGACAACTGGATATGCGGCTCCCTTTCTATAAAACCTATGCACCTGTCATTTCATTTAAACAAAAGTACCAGTAGAAGAGAGCAATTGTTCTTTCGGTTCACGACGGCTCTTCCATACGGTTCCCTGCTGCTAGGCTAACTAATGCTATTCTGTTTTCCTTCTCCTCCTCCTCCTGTCAACACCGTCCCTCCCCTTCTCTCCCTTTCATCACACGGCGATACGTGCCTTAAAAATGAACACTACAGCAGCACAAAACACACATCATTATTCTCTAAACATTTCTGGGAGGTTATGACAAAAATATAAACTAATAAAAACGTAAAGAAAAACAAAATTAAAGCGAGCACGTACTGCGTCATGACGTCATTTCTTTAGATACGTATACGGACGTTGGTGTAAAAGCCAATCACGCGCAGCTGCTGGAAAACCCGGCACAAACAAAACCTACGACGAAATGAGCAGCTACTAGCAAAAAAACGACTAACTACAGTTTTATGGACACAAAGTAAAGTAGTGTTTATTGATATGCCAACGTGGCATAACTTTGTAACCGTTGTGGCTGCAGTATAGTTTAGTTTTTTTATGTTATGTGATCGTGGTTGTGATGTACGCTAGCTAACTGACGTTTTTGGTGTGGCTATATTTTAGTTAGCATAAAAAAATGACAAGGAAGTCTGTCTTAACCTTCAATTAATACTATTATCAAGACGTATTTCTGTCTGTTGTATTTTCAGATAAAAATGCTCTCTACAGGAGATGTGCAAGGTGGTCTTCGGAAACTGGAAACTCTGCTTCGTGTGATAAAGTTTCCAGGGCATGTCGACTACACTGGGTAGGACATGAACAGTGTAAATAGAAAAAACATACAGTGGTTATGTGGTGGGTGATTATTCTGCAGGACTGCCTTCCTAAAGACGCAGACTTTGTGGATGGATCACTGTTAGAAAAGTTGTGAAGTTTTATATTTAGCCTACTTAAGCTGTTTAACACATAATATAGGCTGTTACACTGGAAAAAAAATCAAACTCTTACCAAGTGTATTTTTCCTCATTTCTAGTCCAAATATCTCACCACACTTTAAATAAAACATAATCACTTAAAGAGTAATTTTTCGGTGAGATATAAGAACTTATTTTCAGAAAATAGATCTTGAAAATCTTATTTCAAGAAATCTTACCAAGATCATTTTCACTTGTTCCGTTGGCAGATTTTTTTTTTTTTTTTTTTTTTGCTTAATTCAAGATAATTTTGTTTAATTCAAGCAAAAAAATCTGCCAATGGAACAAGTGAAAATGATCTTGGTAAGATTTCTTGAAATAAGATTTTCAAGATCTATTGTCGAAAAATAAGTTCTTATATCTCACTGAAAAGTTACTCTTTAGGTGATTGTGTCTTATTTGAAGTGTGGTGAGGTATTTGGACTAGAAATGAGAAAATACACTTGGTAAGATTTTGATTTTTTTCCAGTGTGTTTTTGTTTATTTAAGGATCCCCATTAGTCTCTACCAAAGTAGGGACTATTCTTCCTGGGTCCATTCCCAATATTAAAGTACGAGGGCCGTTCAATAAGTTCATGGCCTCACCCAGAACAGAACAAGACAGACTGATAATTTATATTTTATTTTTCAACATAATCTCCATTTACAGCAATGCACTTGGTCCATCGATGTTCAAGCATCACTATCCCATCACGAAAGAATGTAACATCCTGTATTATAACAACCAGTATTTCTGGGTGAGGCCATGAACTTATTGAACAGCCCTCGTATTACAGTTTTTACATTTACAGAGCACATAGACAGAAAAAAACATAGTTACGTTCAGTTAGCATTGTTTCATTATTAATTACAGATTTCTTAAGATTTGTTTTAAAAACAACACGATTACTTATTAACATCATTCCTGGAGGAAACATATTCCAATATGAGATGGCTCAGTATATAAACCTCTTATAAACGTATTAAATGGTATTCATCCCAGACTGATGAATCAGATCCTAATATAGATAATTTAATTTTCAAATGTCAAAACATGTCCCAATGTAGTAAATTTTCTTTAAACTTGGTGTATAAATACCCATAGTTTATATAACACGGACACACCTATTTCCCAAACAGTTTACATAGGCTCACACACCTTCATCCAGGAACACAAAGCACCATCTAAACAATAAAAACACTGCACCAAAGAATGTGATTTGCAACTCTATAAATAAATAATAGAACATAGTCTGAAACAATAGATGTTTTTCTGTATCACATGTTTTTGTTATTGTTATACCACACAGCCACTAATTCCAGATAATCTCTTTTACCACTGTGATTTTGTAAATTAGTTCCAGTCATCCTCACAGTTGTCATTGCTCTCTCTCTCTCATCTGCAGTCTTTCAAAGGGAGATCCCTCTGCTTTTCTCCCAATAGTCAGCTACTCTTTCACTTCATTCTCTCCGCAATTTTCTGAGCAACTAGTGGCAGCTGGACTGGAACTGACTGGCAAAACCGACCTCCGATTCACTGAAACAGTGTATAAGGTAAATAGCCTAACAAGCTCTATTTCCTAACATTTTCATTCTCTTTTGAGGAACTTTGGTGCTTTAATCTCACCCATTAATGATTGCATAACATAGTTTAGTTTATTTGTCTATTTTTTTTTTTTAATTTCAGTTGTCTAATATGTATATTTGTGTGCATTCATAGATACTACGAGACATCTTCCAATATAAACCCATATTAACCAAGCAGCAATTCCTCCAGTGGGGATTCTCCCAAAGGAAAATCTCTGTTGTCTGTGATATCATCAACTTGGTTCTGCAGAGACATAATCAACTGAAGAAGGTAAAACTAGTGTCTGATTAACCTCAGGATTCAACACTTACTCAGTACACACACCAATACACATGTGAAAAACTGTACTCATGATAAACTAGTAAATTTAACTTTGTCATTTTTTCTTTTGCTTTTGTTTTCATTGAGGCAAATTTGAACTGATGCTATATTCCTACATTGCAAAGTCAATAACCTCCACTGTATATTGATCAGTTTGCTGCTGTATTTACGCTCTGTGCAGTTGGTTAAACCATTGAACATTATTCGATTTCCAAAGAGCTTAACATTACTCCTGATATCAACAACAATCAGGTGTCTGATTGAAGTATATATGTTTGTGTGAGCAGCCTAAAGTCAGATGTCCTGTTGCACACAAGGATGGGAGATTAGAAACACATCCACCTCTGTCTGATCCAGATAAAGCAGTAAGTATGATGTGAAATATTTTTTCATTGATCTAAACAAACACGTGCTGTTGTGCTTAACATCACTAACTGATCTAGAAACTGGACAGAAATTTCACTTATTTGCCACAGAAACAGCCGTGTCTTAAGTAGATTCAGTGATTCAGTCAGCATGACCAAGACCTAAGGATCTTAAGATGAAATACAGCTAGGAGACAACTGGTCAGTGATACATATGTGATTGGGTAGATTCATATTACTTTTCTTTACTTCTGTTTTTTTGTGCTTTTTTGTGTTTCAGTTACCTAGCATGACCTATGTTGTTGTGAATCACATAGAAAACCCTTGCACTCTCCCCACAACAAACTCCTCCCATAAGGAAACTCTCCCATCCCAACTTGACACCTATGCTTCCCACATGGACACACACTCCTCTGATTCTCCTGAACATGGGATCACGGACACAACAGAAGAAGAGGACAAAGCTGATAATCCACATGTAAGAAGCACCTGAATACACAGACCAGTGTGATTTAAGTTTAACTTTCAAAGCAAAATATATCGTATTCCTAACTGTCTTCCACCTCTGCCACAGAGAATATACATAATCTAGAAAAAGTATTTAGATGTTTCATCATTCCTCTGTCTGTATCCATACAAGTGACTCTGTGTTTAGTCTCAAAATGTATGAAAATGTTGTCTTTGACCCACAATAGCAGAGCATTTTCCAGCATGTGGATTGTTCAGGAATGTGAAAAGGCAGATTTAGTGACTCTTCTATTCATAATTCTGGGCAACAGTGGAACCATCTCATGAACACAATAATGAATTATTCAGTCCAGTAAGAAAAAACACCAAACAATTGTTATCTGACAATTGCTGTTATTGTAAAGCAGAAAATGCTATACATATTTATTTTTTTTATGTTAAGACATGCTCCTTTTCTGCCTGAGGTTAGGTTTTATTTATAAAAGATTCCAAAAATTTTATTTGCCATTTGTGCATACATATACACATAGGAAATTTTTTGCAGTTGTTCAGGGAGTCAGATAAAGGATACTAGAAAAAACACATAGTTCTGTAAAAAAGTCCATGTACATCTATAAATATGTATATATAAAAGTGCATAAGAACCAATAAAAGCGCATAAAAACCGACCCAGGAGACAATAAAATGAAATAAATAAATAAATACACCGCAAGGAGGTAGTCAGTCTACAACAAGCTCATATGTACATACACACATGCATATACATACATATACACATGTACATGTACACATACATTATATTGCACTATGCCCAGTTTATTTTGTATTGGCTAGGAGCCTCACTGTGGCAGGGAATTTATCACTTCTACCTGTACCGTCTCCTGTCACAGGTTCCCTGCTGTGTACATTCCACACATAAGAGTCATCATATGCTATAAACTGCTTTGCTTGTAGTATAAATGATGATGTGCTTATACAGTATGTCATTGTCTTCCTGTTTTTGTAGTCTGTAGAAGTGGAAGAAAGGCTGTCGGCTCTAGAAACCCAACTAGAGAGTGTTTTTTCTGGGCTAGACAGATTGAGCATCATGGAGAAGCGCCTGGAGGAACTCGAAAGATGGAGGAACAAAGACAAGGTTGACTTTATGTATCACATTTATTTATTTTTACTGTTTTAAACTGGAAAAAAAGCTCAGCGCAATATCTTGTTCAGTTGTAGTGCATCCTTTTTGCAATGATGTTGCCGTTTCTATTTAGAAGCATCTTTTTTTTAATGTGGTAGAAATTAAACAAACCACAGCTGACATGATATGGATCACCAATAAAAATCAAACCATTCATGAACTGCTACTGGTCGTAGAAGATGGTGAAATCTTGTATAATTGTTATGTAAAGTAACAGTGCCCAAAGTTGGGGATTTCAGGTTATTAGCCTGCACAAAATCAACCACTTTTGTAAAACACATCATTGATAAGCTACTACTTTGATAATACTGTATTACTTTCTTTTTCTCCAGCAGATCGAAGAACAGGTCATCACCATATCCAGAGAGACATGGGAAAATCTGCAGAGTCGAGTCCTGTTGTTGGAAACTAAACTGGAGCTAAGGAGTACACAGGTATGATGATACTCACAACAAAATATTCTGTTCCATTAAGGTAGGCCTAGTACAGTCTGATTGTCCTGGACCTTTATTTATCTCAATTTAGGGTCAGAAAACTTTCACTAAGGAAGTTGAAGAAGAGGAATTTCATAAGGTAAGATGTCCTGTCTCTTGCCACCGTTTAAGGCTACGTTCAGACTGCAGCCAAATGTGGCCCCAAAATCCGAATTTTTTTTTATTTTTTTTTTGCTGCTATTTGACCTGTATCTGACCTGTTAAAGACAGTTTGAATGGCACAAATCCAATTTTTTCAAATCCAACCCAGGCCACTTTTATATGTGGTCCTAAATCCAATACATATCGGATATTTTTCAATGCAACGTCAGTCTGCATGGCCAGGTCACATTTATCTGACCTTTACGTCATTGAATTGCCAGTACAGCCCGATGGCAACACACTTGTGAACAGATATAGGTCGCCGGAGAGGAGTGTCTTGTTGTGAGAGTGTTACGGAGAGGCGGTCACAGATGTATTTAAATGTTCTTCTCGTCATTCGAAAATTATGAATGAAGTCTGTGTCAGTGAAGCCGCTAACATCACTATCCCACCACTACTGACTCTACATCCAAATACTCTGTTGTACAGACATATAAGGTAATATTTAGACTAAATGACAGACTCTGTCATCTCGTTCCAGTCTATTCACTCATGTACACGGCACGAGAGAAAAACATCACATAAGAGGAAAAAACGGAAACTGAAATGCTCAAGTCTTAGTCCGCAGACTTGGAATAAGATTAAGAGCACCATAAGAGTCTGCATCTCTGTCCATATTTAAAAAGCAATTAAAACAAAAACTGCTTCTGAAATATGTTTAATTTAAGCCTGTGGTTTTTTTTTTTTTTTTTTTTTTTTTTTGCCTCATGTGCCTGATGTGCTGATGTGTAGGCACTGTCTAAATTCTATACTGTCTGTATTTATTGGAATGACCTTAGGTCGTTCTTAGAGCAAGGGTTAGGTTTTAGCTTAGTTAGAAATAGGGATTGTTTTCATAAATTGTACTGTTTAGCTTAATGTCTTGGGGCCCCATTTATAAGTTATGGATAGCTTCTGGGGTTACCCTTTTTACAAAATTATATCTTGCTGGAAATTAGGAATACAACTTGTATATGTATTTTAAATGATTTGTAAATAAAAATGTGAACTGACGTAGCAGCCATTGCACCACAAAAGGCCAGAGCAAATAACCTGGCTCTGCTCTTTTTAATCTTCTACTTAAAATTATTTGACTGTATTGGTGCTGACTTCAGTTATAGAGAAACTTTATCAGTGCCACGCACACACCGATACGAGATGCCTCCATATTTACTTCCATAAACACAGTGCATGCTGCGTGGTCATGTATTACGTCAGGACCTCTTTTGCACATGCGGGTCACTTCAGGGTCGCATTCAGTTCATACTGAGAACCGATAGAATTCGCATTTAATTTGTAATATGAACAAGCATACAAAAAATAGGGTTTCACAAAAAAAATCCAGATTTTGCATTAAGACCTGCTGTCTGAACGTAGCCTGAACGTCTCACATCAGTACAAGTTGTTGGACATGTCTAGTCTTTTAGAACTGTCTTGTTCTGTTGTAGTAGAGCCACAAAGTCCCAAAAACCCCAGATTATCCCCTCGACTTCTGGATGTGTGTGAGCTGTTTCATGAGGGTGAGCTGAAGAGAACACAAAGGAGGCTCGTTTCAACTGCCTCTCATATTTGTATCCTGACTCATTGTCCATAGCTCACAATGTTTAACAGCAGTGTCAATGTGAATCCACTGGTAGATCAAGTTTTTTGTCCTCTTCCTCTGACACTTCATACTCTCTGTTATCTAATAGCTACAGTGCAGTTGAAATGTTGTGATGCACAGAGAAAATAGGTGTTACTATTTTTTAATTCTTGTGCATTGTTGGGCGTACCATATCGTTAGCCTCATAGCATAATTGCCAAAGTCATACGCTACGTGGACATGTTGAATTCAGATGTTTCTTTCCTAACAGGGGTCTGGGATACAAAACAATAATGATAAATGTACTAATGTAGTTTTATATTGTGATAGCTATGAATGTTTCTATCTCAGTTCCGCATGAACAGGACATCTTACAGCTGTAGACATAATGCGTCCCTGTATTTTTGTCCGTATAGTTTATAAACTTCAGTATTTTCTTAAAGATTAATGGGAGATTTTTCTTCCTCAGTGAAATGTGAAGAAAGTAGATGGTTTGTTGTGGAAGAAAATTATTAGGTGGAACATTTAACATCAGAGTCAAGGATAAAAAAGAAAAAATCAGTGTTGAGAGAAATTAAGTAAAAACCGTCCCTGTCATTTTAGAAGCAAAGATAACAATTTAAGCCAAACTAACCAGTACAATGATATTTTTCCCAATATAAAACTATATCCTGACATTAGTCATTGTTTTGTATCCCAGATCCCTGTTAAAAAAGAAACACCTGAATTCAACGTGTCCACATACTTTCGTCCATATAGTGGATGACTTGAGTGATTATGCTCTGAGACAAATGAAATATGATCTCTTACACACAATATACAAACAATACTCTACAGTTAATGAGATAGATTTACTAAAATACATACAATAGTATAATTTGCTGAGATGGGGACAGCTCTGGTTGTATTTAGTCTTATGGGTTTTTGGAAAAGAGGATAAACCTGCCATTGAATTTCAGTTTAAGAGCTCACAGCCCTTTATACAGAAGGCTCCGTCCACATTTAGATCTGACACCCTGTCCTGACCAGGATCCTTGTCACACTTTTACCGTCATGTCTTTGGATCTGGACTTCAACTGTTCATACTTCTGAAGAATCATGTGAGAAAACCAAAAATTATGAAGGTCATCATACCATTAAAGACACCTTTTTCTCTTCTCTTCTCTTCTCTTCTCTTCTCTTCTCTTCTCTTCTCTTCTCTTCTCTTCTCTTCTCTTCTCTTCTCTTCTCTTCTCTTCTCTTCTCTTCCTCTTCCTCTTCTCCTCTCCTCTCCTCCTCCTCTCCACTCCTCCTCCTCTCCTTCTCTCCTCTTCTCTTCCTCTTCTCCTCCTCTTCTCTTCTCTTCTCCTCCTCTCCTCTTCTCTTCTCTTCTCTTCCTCTTCTCCTCCTCTCCTCCTCCTCTTCCTCGCTTCTCCTCTTCTCCTCCTCCTCTCCACTCCTCTCCTCCTCTCCTTCTCTCCTCTCCTCTTCTCTTCCTCTCCTCTCCTCTCCTCCTCCTCTTCCTCGCTTCTCCTCTCCTCCTCCCCTCCTCCTCCTCTCCTTCTCTCCTCTTCTCTTCCTCTTCTCCTCCTCTCCTCTTCTCTTCTCCTCCTCTCCTCTTCTCTTCTCTTCCTCTTCTCCTCCTCTCCTCCTCCTCTTCCTCGCTTCTCCTCTTCTCCTCCTCCTCTCCACTCCTCTCCTCCTCTCCTCTCCTTCTCTCCTCTCCTCTTCTCTTCCTCTCCTCTCCTTCTCCTCTTCCTCGCTTCTCCTCTCCTCCTCCCCTCCTCCCCTCCTCCTCCTCTCCACTCCTCTCCTCCTCCTCCTCTCCTTCTCTTCTCTTCTCCTCCTCCCCTCCTCCTCCTCCTCCTCCTCTCCTCTTCTCTCCTCTTCTCTTCTCCTCCTCCTCCTTCTCCTCCTCCTCTTCTCCTCCTCTCCTCTCCGCCTCGTCTCCTCCTCCTCCTCTCCTCAGTGTAACCCTCCACCTCCATGTGCCCCCTCCACGTCCTCCTTCATCTCCAGTTCATTGTCTGATGTTTCACAGGTGAGGCTGATAATAGTTGGACCTGTTTACTTGTGTACTGTCATACAGAACAGTTTAATGATGAGGATAATCATGTGGAAATGGCTGTACTGGTTTAAACTTTGCACTGATAGTTTTCAGAATGAGTTGCATTCTTAATTAAAATTCAATGCATTCAGGTAAATGAGGATATTTCATAGAAAATATAACGTGGTGCAATATTGTTTATTCCAGTGTGCAATGTTTGTTTTCTCGCTGTTGGTAATTTAGTTCCCTCACTGCTGCTTATTATTATTATTATTATTATTATTATTATTACCTACATATTTATATTGTATATCATTGTTATGACTACTATCACTGTTATCAGTTTATTATAACTTTTATCTTGTGATTATTAATATATATATATATATATATATATATATATATATATATATATATATACACACACACACACACACACACACACAGGGTGAGGAAGCAAAATGTACAATATTTTGAGGCAGGGATTGAAAGACAGTGTATGACCAATTAGTTTATTGAAAGTCATGAGAATTTATTTGCCACAAGAAAATGTCCATAATAGAAAATGTTTTTATTCTATGTGTCCTCCTTCTTTCTCAATAACTGCCTTCACACGCTTCCTGAAACTTGTGCAAGTGTTCCTCAAATGTTGGGGTGACAACTTCTCCCATTCTTCTTTAATAGTATCTTCCAGACTTTCTGGTAATAGTTTTGCTCATAGTCATTCTCTTCTTTCCATTAGAAACAGTCTTTATGGACACTCCAACTATTTTTGAAATCTCCTTTGGTGTGACGAGTGCATTCAGCAAATCACACACTCTTTGACGTTTGCTTTCCTGATTACTCATATGGGCAAAAGTTTCTGCAAAGGTATGGATAATAGTGTTAGGTATGATTATGACATCAGTATATGTTTGGGTTCAAAACAACTGACGTAGTGCCTGCTGAGAAAAAACAACTAAATGTTCAGTGTACATTTTGCTTCCCCACCCTGTATGTATGTATGTATGTATATATATATATATATATATATATATATATATATATATATATATATATATATACACACACACACACACATACATATTGTGCATACATTATAATATTAAAACACAATTAGATATTTTTTATTATTATTATTATTATTATTATTATTATTATTATTATTATTACTACTACTTTGCCGCTTGTTTCTACTAATACAATCCAATGTGCAATTGCAGTTTTTCACTCCTGTTTTTTATAGTTATTGTTTTGCTGTTTTCGTGTGGTATTTCTTATGTGTACATTCGCTATTGGAACCTCAATTTCCTGAGGGCTCTGCTCAAAGGATCAATAAATTTCTATCTATTTTTCTGTAAGGAAATAGTTTTGTAGTTAAGTTTTGTACAGTCAAAGAGGATAGTGAGTGTGTGGTTTTTCATTTTAGGCTGTAGTTTCTGATGTGTTGTTATTATTTTCTTATATCTGGGTCCGTATTCCTACAGATTCTGAGAATCCTCTCACAGCTCCTAACTTCACCTAAAAATTCCTAGCAAGGAGTCTGAGCTTAGGAGTGATTCCAGAACACTGTCAGAGAACTCTGAGCAGGAATGGACAGAAATTCCTTTGTTAGTGAGGAGGTGTGGTCGACCCCACTGCAATGTATGAGTCATTTCAAAAGCTGTGATTGGTTGATCCTAAAAGCTAGAAAAAAACTATACTTTTGGTGATAATGGGCAAGGGATGGACCCTCAAATGGATAAGCTGATTCATAGAATCTAATCTGATGAAGACTGTAATTTTAAATTATATTTCACATAAAAGAAAATATCTGTTCAATGAATAGTAAGCTATACTTTGAAATTATCTCACAAAATGTGTAAAAAAAAAATCAGGCCCACTGGCACAGTATTCACATAGTGATAGTTTTATTTATTTGCTCATATTAATTGGCATGCTGGTAATTTTTGCACTTTCAACTTTGAACATTTCAACTCAATCTAGTACAGTATTAACGAGGGTAAAGTGTCTGAGCTTTCATCAGTGTCTGTGATTACTGAGCGTCCTCAGGAGGTTGTGACCCTGCAGATGGAGGGTTGGGACAGACCCAGGTCATCACTGCTGCATTGGTGCATTTCCCCTATTGTCAAATCCCACAGTGTTGTGATGACTTTCATTTGGGTGGTGTTGCATTGTGGCGTTGGGTTGGAGAAGTAAGAGCATCTGTAATGAGATCAACCACAAACAGGATTCCTGCACCATCCAATCTGTAGTGTTTAATTTATTCCCTGTCATCCAGTGTTTGGAGAATCTCCCTCCTGCCTCTTCCATTTTGTCCTCTGCTTAGGGAACTCCTCTTCCCCTTAAAAGTCCTCTTCTGGCTCTGAACAGATCTCACTTTAGGAGCTCTCTAGGATTCTGTCGGAATAGCTTTGATCTTTACTAGGATCTACCCTGCATTTTTAGGGGAAATTCTAAGAAAACATGATTCTAAGAATTTTCTTAGAATTTGGGCACTAGGAGCAACTCTGCACTAAGAATCTGTAGGAATACAAGCCCAGGTTTATATTTTTACCAGTATCAGTATTTTTTCAGTCTGTCTTATGTTTTTTTTCCAGAGGGATCTGAAGGACAGGCTTGACAGGATCGCCAATATGTAAGTTGATGAGCTGAAGGTGCTTTTCATTCTCTGTATTATAATACTGGAAGGTGTGTGTGTGTGTGTGTGTGTGTGTGTGTGTGTGTCTGCACAATTCTGAGAAACTGAGACATTTTTAACTGGCCAGTTTGGTTCCTACAGTTGAGGAATAGTCCCATCTCCACATTAAATATCTCGCAAAGTTGATAGGACCAATATTTTGGGAGATATTCATTTTGGAATACAGTAGCTTTACAATCATGTTACTCGGTTGACAGGAAGTGCAGTACCATGCTGCGTGATGGGAAATGAAGTTACAAACAGGAACGACATATTTACTAACTTCAGTCCCTAGATATTTGTATTAATTATTAATAAGGTGCTGGTACTGATATATTCTTCCACAGGCTGTTTTTGTTGGTGTGTTTCAGGTTGAAGAGCACCTCCAGTCTACTGAAGAACACCCAGACCACCCCAGCAGCCTGCAGTTAAACGCACATACACCACTGTTATCAGACACACAAACAGAGAAACTGCTGCAGATGCTTCTAACACATACTGGGAAATACTGACGCCATGAAAATCCATGTGCAACGATGAATGGATCATTACAGTAAATCTGATATTTTTAACAATTATTCTGCACAATCACAGATATTACTCTTAACAATGTCATTTAAAGTGCCTGGTGAATGTGTTATACTTGGTTTGATTTGGATTATATCCGCATTTCCTCACTTCAATTTCTCAAATTTCCTCAAAAATCAAGCGTAGAGCAGTTTGAATGTTAAATAGTCTTAACATGAGGTCCATTCTGCTGGTTCCAAATTAATAATGACCTTTAAATGTGTGTGTTGTTTCCGTTGCTTTAAGGAAAACCTCACTTAATCAGAGGGGACACTTGACTGAATAAATAATAAATATAAATAATAGGAATGTTTTCAGTAGAAATATTTGAACATTTTGCTGTGATTTCTTCTTTCATGTTTTACTCCTGTGGGCTTCAGTCAGTCCTGTGTTTTCAGTTGGTGGATTGTGTTGGTATGATTTATTTTCCAAGTGTTTCCTGTTGATGTTATGCTGTTTATTACAGTTTGATTTCTGAAAGTTGAATTTATATTTATGCGCCTTTTTGTCTCAGAAAATTGAACTCTAGAGATAAATGTGTGACAGGAATCGTCCGTCATTCCACACCATGAATGTATGTTTTAGCGAGTAGAGAAAGATTTCATTCTCAACATGTAATTACTTTTAATATTAAAAACTCCATGATTATTAAATGTGTCATGTATGATGTAAGTTCTAACACGTCTGGACCTATATTCTATAGCAACATACATGTGTAAACCTTAACTCAAATTTAATTATATAGCACTGAATTATAATAAAAGTTCTCTCATGACCTTTCACATTTAGATCTGGTCTAGACCAGACTCCTAATAAGCCAAGTGGTCATAATTTTAGAATCTGACCCACAGACCTCACTATTTTTTTATTCTGTTAGTTTTCAGGTCAAAACTGAAGAAAAATCTAATAACAGAATCCTAATACCCCACATATCTGAGCTGGCTATTTATTTATACAGAGTTCCTTTTACTTGTCAGACAGATGGAAAAAGAGTTTTTTGTTTTTACCTTGTCATGTTTCAGCTACAACCTGTGTTCTTCCTCAGATGGGTCACTTGTTCCTGTGATGCGTTGTCAGCTGTTTTATCCTGGTTAACCAGGCAACAGGGGGCGACTCTGCCCCCTACTGTCTGGCAAACCACAGAGGACAGCATCCCAGGTGTGGCATCCCTGTTCATGGTCCTCAGGTCCCTTTTCTGATTTCTTTGGCCTCCCTGATCCATCGGTGGTATTTGTGTCCCAGTCCATAATATGGTTCTGTCTTTTGCAGTGATCCATTAGTGCTCATTTCATGTTCTGTTGTGTGTTACGTCACAGAAAAGCTGGACAGTAACTAGACAGTCAGCAAAGAAGCAGTCAACACCAGTCATGTAGTTACTTCATTTATTTCTTTAATAAATCAAAGTGCAGGCGGCTACAAAACACAAAGACCTGAGAAATGTGGTGGAGGCTGGGACTTGAAGGTTGGGCCAAATAAATGAAATTAATAGAACAAAACAGGTCCTGACTGAGCGTCTAAATATATATATAAAAAAAAAAAAGAAATGTGAAAGGAATACCTAAACTTATCTATAAACTGCAGTTTCAAAACATTCATGGGTGGCACCAGCCAATAACCCTAGTGAGCGAAACAAAAGAGGAAGCTACGTGAAACACAAAAGTGTACAGGGCGCCCCAAACTCACCTAAGACCCAAACCTCACACCAAACAGCCTTCAAACGAAAAGAAAATGGCTCACACAAAGGACTGTGGTGTCAGCAGGAAGACCAAGAAAAGAGGAGGGTGGAGTCCTCAGGGGGGAGCTTTTCACAGGTGTTCTGAGCTCTGATTGGCTGGCTGGAGTCTTGGTGGTCCAATCATAGGCGGATCAGCCTGCCCACGTGGAAACCAATTTGTAATCACCTGTAGAAAAAAAAAGGAAGGTGGGAAAACAGAAACAACCCCACCCTCTGCTGTCTGACATGGAACATGGTGCTCTGTCTTTGGTTGTGTGTGTGTGTGTGTGTGTGTGTGTGTGTGTGTGTCTTGCTGCTGTCTCTTTTTCACATTCTGTCCTGCGCTCATTTTTCCTTGTGCCAAATGCTCTTCCTGCTTTTCCAATATAGGTCTTATTGCATGACAGGCATGACTGGCTATTTATTTATTTATTTCTGTATTATTGTTATAGTCTGTACAGAATACATTTGTCATTAGCTGTGTTAGTTGTGCGCTGGTGGTGGGTTCATCTGTAGGCAGGGTGGTCAGTGTCGTCTGTCTGCATGTTTACTTGTGCTCATCACATCATAACTCATTATCATCATCATTTGGGGCGGCCATGGCTCAGATGGTAGAGTGGGTCATCCAATAACTGAAGGGTTGGCGGTTCAAATCCCACTCTGGGTAAGACACTTCACCCTCCTTGCCTCCAGTGCTGCTACTCACACTGGTGTATGAATGTTCTGGGGGGGGTGTAGGCATAGTCAGCCACACTTCTGTCAGTCTGACCCCCCAGGACAGCTGTGGATACAGATGTAGTTTACCTCCACCAGAGGGAGAATGTGAGAGTGAATGAAGAATGGATCCACCGTGCACTTTGAGTATGCATTCTATATCAATCTAATCCATTATCATTAACAAATGCCTATTTAAGTTTTAACCCATAAAGACCCAATCATCCACTGGTGACCAAAAGCATCTACTGATATAAAACATTTAATAACTGGTGATTCACTAATACTATTAATACATGTAAATAAAACACTGTCATCTTCTACAACATTGATTCATTAAGTAAAACCCATGGACTCTGACAAATGACAGTGGATGGAGACGATGGGTTTTACATTCAGTTACTGGTATCTTTGCTGTAAAAGTCACTTTTTGCTCAGTTTTCTCTGTTTCTGATATAATAACCCTCAACTTTAATCTGAGAATCTGAAAAAACACAAAATATAGAAGATAATATTATAAGAAATGATGATAAATTACATAAAAAAGGTTAATTTAAGACAAAAAAAAAATGTGGGAACGACCACAAAAGTAGCACTGGGTGTTTATGGGTTAAAAAATAGAATTCTAATTTTTAAAAAATTTAAAAATAAAGGGAAGTTGAGTTAAATATTCTGAGGGGGTAATTTTTCAGACATCAAAAAGTGTAAGTTTTAGTTACAGTAGGTCACATTATAGTATATGAAAAAAGAAAAAAGAAGTGGTGAACTCCAGGACAGTAGGAGTCCCTTTATGGACACTATTTTCTTAACTGAAGTAAAAGTAAAGTAAATACTTTTCCTTTTTTTTTTCTTTTGTTCAGGCAAGACATCTAAAAACTATAACTTGTCTGAACAAAAGAAAAAAAGTATCAAAAGTAAAGTAATTAAAAAACACTTCAAAGTACTATCTGTAATAGTAGTTATTAGTTATTTTAAAATGACCATATAATAATTACATGCAGATCTTTTTTAGATGATATTATTTCATTCATTCCATTCCCTAATCTATCCTTATGGTCTCTATTCAGTCCTGTATGTAAATATAATGTTCAGTGTGGATATTTGAACATGATTTCATTAGGTTTTCTTGGTGGTCCTTGTTGATGTTGTGCTGTTGTGTTATTTTATCGCTTGTATTTGTGTTTATGCTTATTAGTGTCTCTGTACTTTACAGTGATTGTTTTTAGATATTTTAATTCGGTAACATCCAAGAATAACTCATAATCTACTCTTCTACATCTGTATCCATCCTCCCTCCACTCCCGTTCAACAGGTTTTATCCTGCCAGTCAAAACCCGGAGCCGTTTTACCCGCAGTTTTTATCCTGACAGTCAAAACACGGGGTTTCAAAAGCCCGGCTTCAGCGCGGGAAACGTCTTCCTGTTTTGGTGACGCAAGAGCCGACGTGCGTCCTCGTGCGTGTGTTAATATTGTGCAGAAAGTTCAGAAACTGGCGAAAACCAACTGATATTAGTGTGTTTTTAAAGACATGGAGAAGGAAAAGCAGCAGCCCAAGTCTAGTCAGCTGAACGGGTAAGTCAGGGTTATTATTATTTAGCTAAATGATCTGTGCTATCGAACATTTTTAGCTAATGTTGTCAGTGCTGTGTTCATGTATGAGCTTTATTTACTGAGCTGACTGTGTTTGTGTTATTATTATTATTATTATTATTATTATTATTATTATTATTATTATTATTATCATCAGTAAATGGTTTAGAATGAAAACTACCAGAAAGGCTGGGAAAAGAGCTGCTTCTGTCCTGAAGCTGGTAAATAGTTAAACCTTAAACTAAATGACACAGGCTGAGTTAGAGGTGAACTCTGCTTTAGCAACAACAGTGATGAAGAAATAGTCATGTCCTTTACATTTACATTTATATTTATATTTACATTAACATTTATATTTACATTTACATTTATATTTACATTAACATTTACATTTATATTTACATTAACATTTACATTTATATTTATATTTACATTTACATTTATATTTACATTTATATTTATATTTACATTTATATTTATATTTACATTTATGCATTTAGCAGATGCTTTTTTTCAAAGTGACTTAAAGGGGAAAAACTAAAATTAAAGAATAAAAAACAAGAATAGATTAACCCTTTCATGCTTGAATCATAAGAACCTTTGTCAAGATCTTTTCTTGAGTGTTTTTATTCCTCATTAGGCATGAAAAAACAATGCAATTGAGTTGGGTTTTTTTTTCCATGGATTTACAAAAATGTCCACTTGGCTCTACCATGCATTTTATTCTTGAAGCACAGAAACATGTATTTAAAACCCAATATCAGAAAGTGATATTAACCCTTTCATGCACAGTGGTCACTCCAGTGGACAGTTCTTCTCCAGCTGTTCTCTTGTATATTCATGGGTTTTGTTGTTTTAGTTCCAGATCAGCCAACACAGTGGACACTTATGCGTCCTCTCATAAACTCCAATTCATACCATTATTGTAACTTTGCTGTTCTTGATTGGTTCTTGAGTGGAAATCAATTGTTAGTATTTATTTTTTGCACAATATCTCCATGAAGTGAGTAATAACTAGTATTAGAATATGTTAAAATGTGAGAAAACATCAGATTATCTGCATTAAACATGGTTTCATTTCACTGTTTTCATATCACTTGATGATATTGGGTTTTAAATACATGTTTCTTTGCTTCAAGAATAAAATTCATGGTGTAGCTGAGTGGACATTTTTGTAACTCCATGAAAAACAGGTTGATTTAAAAAAAAAAAATTCAATCGCATTGTTTTTTTTTTCATGCCTAAAGAGGAATAAAAACACTCAGGAAAAACAATCTTGATTAAGGTTCTCATAATTCATGTATAAAAGGGTTAAAACCCAATATCAGAAAGTGATATTAACCCTTCCATGCATACTGGTCAGTACAGTGGACAGCTATTCTACAGCTGTTCTCTTGTATATTCATGGGTTTTGTTTTTCTTTTTTTTTTTTTTTTTTTTTTTTTTTTTTACACATATCTATATTAAAGTTTTCAGACACTACACATCTTTTCTGACATGAATTGGTAACATTATGTAGATCTCTCCTGAGCATAAACCCTCAGAATCACAAGCCCTCCCCATAGTTTCCACACAATTTATCAGAAAATATATGTTTCTGTGCGTCAAAAATTAAACGCGTGGTGTCCAGCTGAGTGGACATTTTTGCAGCTTCATGAAAAATAGGTTCATAAGAAAAAAATTTTTTTCATTATTATTATTATTATTTTTTTTTTTTTTTAATTTATTTGTCAGAAGAAAATTTTCAGTTGCATTTTTTTTTTCATGCCTAAAGAGAATAAAAACACTCAGGAAAAATTTTTGATTAAGGTTCTCATAATTCGTGCATGAAATGGTTAAAACAATAAAATAAAAACGTTTTTAATGCTGCTAATCTGATGTTTTCTCACATTTTAACAAACTCTAATACTAGTTATGACTCACCTGATTGATTAATTTGATTGATTGATGTATTTCTTTTGAATGTGAATGTCAAAACAGAAGAAAATAAATAAACAAAACACTTAAGCATAAGACATATAATACATATTTGAAAAGGAGTGAGAAGAAGCAGAACTGATAAGCTCCACCCCTTCTCCTTATATAATTAATAACAGTAATAATCTTCCTAGTTCATGGAGAAAATATGCCCAAAAAAACCTTTTTTTTTTTTTTTAACTGTTAATTACAGTCTAACAACTAACGATTTGATTGATTGATTGATGTATTTATTTCGAACATGAATGTCAAACAGAAGAAAATAAATAAACAAAACACTTAAACATAAGACATATAAAACATATTTGAAAAGGAGTGAGAAGAAGCAGAACTTATAAGCTCCACCCCTTCTCCTTATATAATCAATAACAATAATAACCTTCCTGGTCTAATCAGATCTATACACTATGACACAATAACAGCTGATTTGCACTCAGACATGTCAGTGCAGATCAGGTTTATCTAGAACAGCACAGTTACAGTAAAGGTGTGAATGTCAGTGTATTATTATGGGATGGTGCATGAGTGTCCACTGTGTTGGCTGATCTGGAACTGAAACAACAAAACCTGTGAATATACAAGAGAACAGCTGGAGAAGAACTGACCACTGGAGTGACCACTGGAGTGACCACTGTGCATGAAAGGGTTAAAGCCATAAAGCAGCTGTACAATTAAAAACAGTGTCGTCTAAAAGAATAAAAAAAGCAAGATGATAGACTAAAATACAAGAATAGATTAAGAAGACAGAAAAACAGCTGTACAATTTAAAAACAGTGAAATAAAAAAAAAACAAGTAAAACAACAGAATACACATAAAACATTGAAAGTTGTTTGAAGTGTTTGACAGTGCTAGGACAGGAGGTGCTCTCCTTTACACACTTGAAATAAGATACTAATAATTCACAGTAAATATTCTCCCTTAAAAACCACATGTAGTTTAAAGCATGGATCATGAGTTAGTTTTTTAACACTGAATTCATCACTAGAAGCAAATTCAGTTCTGACTTTTTTTCTCCATATATTTAAGGTTAAATGTTGTCTTACTTTATTATCACCATATGTAATTTCACTATCTGCATTTTACCCCTCCTAATACACACACAGCTTTGGTTTCTTATAAATAAATCTAAGTTTATTGAATATGTCCAGTAAATCTATTTAATTTACTGATCGTTTCATTTATTTATTCATTCCAAATTATTCTAAATGACTGGACAGTAGCAGGATGAAGAAAACTTAGAATAGCTGCTGACATCACATAAGTTGCCGTTACAGCTATTACAGTGAACAGTTTACATGATAGTCCATGAAAATAAACAAATCCAAAAAAGTCCAATTATTTCATTCCATGTTTTTATCAAGCTTCTCTATTCTCTCCTAACCTCTTAAACTGAACAATATTTGTACTGCTCTTCACTTTCTTTGCCAAATAATTCCACAGTGACACCCACAACACAAATACACACTTGCTTCACATTAGTCTGAACCCTTTGCTGTTCAAAATAAAACCGACTTCTATGTTTTTCATCCTGTGATTCTAAAACAAGTAATCTCTGCAAATTTGCAGCAAAAGTCTGTTTCTCACTCCAAACACCATCAACAATGTCCTTAATTCAGCTGATTTTTTTTAACTGAAACAATCCTGATTTAATAAACAACTCATTTGTATATTCCTTGAAATTAACGTTACACAATATTATTGCACTTTTCTGAAATAAAAACAATGGCTTTGTGTTACTCATACTTTAATTCCACATTGATCCACCAATCCTATCAATCCATGTAAATAATTGGTGTAAAATACAGTTCTTCATCTTTTCATGGTCATCAGATATGACCCATGTGGACGTTCAGAGGCTCCGTAGTGAACGCTGAAACATCTTCGCTAACATTGATTCACCTGTAGAACCCATGGAGTTGGATCAACGACAGTGATTATAGAGGCTTGTTTTTAGGTTCAGTTAACGATATATTTTTCTGGAAAAGTCAGTTCTCTTTTTATTACATCATTACCTTTGAATGAACTCTGAGATTTAATGAATATCTACATGCAAAATATGTGTTAGATTATAAATTATTATTATTATATTGTTCACTTATTCTGCCATATTTGAGTTATAGTATTGAACATTTTAGACCAGGAGAAGCTTTTGGTCGGTGGTGACTGTCGACGTCTTTGAGGGTTAAAAGTGTGTCAACATTACATATATTCCTAGATTTCAAACACACAAACTAATGCTGCTCTGAAAATAGTGCACTACAAGCTAAACTTCTGGATTCACAACCTTACAGACCTACAGGACAGCCAATTTTATAGCAACTTCCAAATACACTGTAGCAGCACAACTATTGGTTGAATTCAGACCAAACTGGGTTTATAGATTGGCAGTGACCCAGAACAGATTTGATTATATTTTGGGAAAAATTAGTCAAAGTTAAATTTGTAATGAATTTTTTAAACCTTTTTTCTTGTAACATTTACTTATAATGGGTGAAATTTCAAATGTCTATAAAAACATCAATTTTGTTTCAATTTACTTCACACTTGGCACATACATAGGAGCAGTTGATATGATGACATCAGCACATGCATAGACGTGATGACATCAGCTGGATCGATGACAAAATAAGCGACAGTATGTGTGAGGGGCGGGGTTTGTTTTGTCTGGAACCACTCGTTAACATTATTATAATATTTTCCCATGTATTTAATTTATTTTTCTTTGTAAAGTGGATATTTTTATACATTTAACACTTTGAACATGTAGATGTTCATAAAGATATGATGTTTGTTACCTCAAAACAGAAAAATGAAGCAAAAATGACAAAATATCATTATCTGAACATAACCCCAGTGTGTCCATCCACTGTCACTGATCCAACTCCATGGGTTTGACTGGGGAATCAATGTTGGAGAAGATGACGGTGTTTCCATGGACACACTAATTATTTTGTTCTTTTTTATTCAATTTACTTCTTATTTTATCTGTTTTTGTTAATTTTTTGTTGCCTCATTCCTTTTTTTCCTTCAGTTTTGTTCAGTTTGCGGCTTATTTTGTTCATGTTACTTATTATTTTGTTGATTTATTATTCACTTTTGTTCATTTTTATTAAGATAAGATAAGATAAGATATTCCTTTATTGATCCCACAATGGGGAAATTCACAGTGTTAACAGCAGCATTGAAACATACACATAGACATACACATTCACGTAAAACAGTCATATAAATTTGAATAAAAGAAAAAAGTGTTTAAAAAAGGAGAGTGCAAATATGCTTTGGTATGTAGTGCAATGGTTATAAATATAAAAAAAAAAAAAAAAAAAATATATATATATATATATATATATATATAAATATGGATTTGAATATATATATATACAACATTAGATGGAATGGAGGGAGGGTTGTTATTACACCACATATGTGGTGATCTACTGGGAGCAGGACTGGTTGTGCAGTCTGACAGCAGATTTTTGGCTAATTATTGGCTAATTTGTCATTTTTTGTTCATTTTATTATTTTTTAAAATTTCCTTTTAGTCAGTTTTTAACTTATTTTTTTCATGTTATTTAATTTTTTGTAATTTTTTTTATTTGTTTTTGTTCATTTTATTTAATACATTTACAAACCCAGTGTGTCCATCCACTGTCATTGATCCAACTCCATGGGTTTGACTGGAGAATCAGTGCTGTAGAAGATGACGGTGTTTCCACATTCACTTCAAAGCCTCTAAATGTCCAAACCGGTCATATCTGTTGATGTTGAAATGCTGACAAACTGTATTTTAACTGGATTATTTACATGTATTGATAGGATTAGTGGTTTAGAAGTTAAAAAACACTTCATACCAGCTGATACTTTTGGTCACTGGTGATTGTTGAGGTCTTTGAGGGTTATTAAGCACAACTTTGTTCTTAATACTAGGTCGATTAGTTGGTTAAAAAAATTAAAAATGCTAAAACTTGCTCGTTATAGTCTTCTGAATCAGTTATGAATCGGTAAACTGTTTCTTTTGCTTTGATGCTTGACCTTTTCCTCTTTTTTTTTTGGTCTCGGTCCAGGTTCGATCAGGGGTTTTTCTGCCTCTGTTTCTTTGGCCTTAAATAAATGGAGCAACAGTGTTTCCCTCAGGTCTTTGACATGACTCAGTGTTGGTGCCGGAGCAGCGCACTCGCTTTCAGATGAAGTCCAAGAGATGTAGGGCACGCTGCCAAAAGCTAGTCCAGGCGAAATTGAGCCAAAATATATTTCTCAGCGAAGCTTGTGCACAAACCAAAGAACAGAGAAGAGATTTCAGCGAATTAAACTTGCACCTGTTCCCCCGGTGCTGGTAATAGAGACAGCCTGTTAGCTATTATGTTCAAGCTTTTACACAATATTATACACAGTCAGCTTTTCTGCGAGGCGTCTCATTCCTCTGCGGCGTTTTGAAGTGGTTGTACTTATGCTAATCTTGTTGCAGATCATTAAAGTTTTCTGTATATGCACGCGTGGGGTTTTATGAGTCGTGTTCAAACACTGGAGCAGGGATATGTGTCTAAATGGAGGAAATTACCGCTCTCCGCTGAGTGATTGTAATGTGATTTTACTAAATGGATAACACACTTTCACTAAATTTGTATGTTTTTCTTCTGTTTCTTTTGTTCTGTGTCTCTACAGCAGCGGGGCCAATAAGAGACAAGACTACCTGGAATGGCCGGAGTATTTTATGGCTGTAGCCTTCCTGTCAGCGCAGAGGAGCAAGGACCCCAGTTCACAGGTGTGTCGGCTGTAATAAGTCACAGTTTAACCTCATACCTCACTGTCATGGAAATAATATCACAGCCAGGCACCAAGGTTATTACTGTTAACGAAAACTAATGAAATGACCAAAACTAGAATTGTAAAAACATTTTCGTTAACTGAAATAAATAAAAACTAGAATTAAAAGAAAAAAACCATAACTAACTGAAACTGTATTGTGTGTTTACAAAACTAACAAAAATGGACAAAAATTATGGATAAAATTCCCTTCGTTTTCATCTTTGTCAGTGTCAGATTGATAGTAAATCGATTTATTTCCCTCTCAGTTTTCTGTGCTGTCTCCATACGACACTTTTTGCTCCGTCACTTGTGTTCACTTGTGGTTTCCAGTCGTCTTCTGGTCCCCACTCTACCTGGAAACATGGAGACTAAAGCAGCAGAGTCCTGTCTGGGATTGATTTGAATACGACGACAGAGAAGAAGAGAAAAGAGACCACTGAACTACAACTGAACTACAACTAAGCATTTAGAAAATAACAAAAACAAATAAAAACCAGCAAACCTGCTCTAAAAACTAATTAAAACAAACTGAATTAGAGAAAAAAAGTCTAAACTACATCAAACTAAACTAGAATGAAAAATCCAAAACAGAACCTTGCCAGGCACAAGAATCCACACTAGTCTTGTACTGGAAACTAGAGCTGAAACAATTAATCGATTAGGTGCTTGAAGCGAACGCAAAAATTCACAATTCGATTAATCGACTTGAATTGATTGAAGGGAAATATTCTATTGCAGTTTTCCTGAACTGAAGCTTCTTTGTGCGTCACAGTAAGCGTCTGTGTGAAACACAATAGTGGAACCAATGTTTAACAGCAGAGAAATGACGGAAACAAAACTTTGATTCAGGAGAACTGTGGTTGAATGATTTTTTTGTATCACTTTGAGTCGATTAATTATTTCAGCTCTACTGGAAACCAAAGATAACAGTTTAAACCAAACTAACCAATGCAATGATATATATCCCAATATAAAACTATATGACATTTGTCATTATTGTTGTTTCCCAGATCCCTGATAGAAAAGAAACACCTGAATTCAATGTGTCCACATACTTTTGTCCATATAGTGGATGATTTAGGCAATTATGTTATGAGGCTAATGAAATGGACATGCTTACAGAGGTTCAGTTTTTACCCCTCTGCCAACCTGTGGCTGAAGAGGTACTGTAATTGTTTTGTTGTCTGTCTGTCTGTCTGTCGGTCGGTCCATTCAATGATGTAATCACATTACCTGAAGATCTGCCCCATATTCATACTGTGGGTGCATCTTGACATGGAGCAGAAGCCTGTTGACCAGGGCTCAAACTCAACTTACCTGGAGGCGGCTGGAGGTAGAGTCTGGGTCAGGCTGGGCCACATTAAGTATTCCATAAAAAGGGTTTCTTTACTTTATTCACAGCCAGTAACATGCACTTTTTGATGAACTGGCCTTCTTTGAATGGCGGTCTGGCTCTAGAAATCCTCTCACTCACCACGTAGCTGCTTCGACTGCTGCTTCATTCTCTTTTTTGCTTTCTTAAATAAAATCTTGTTTCCTCAGTAGACAGTTTTTCAGATTGGTGGACCAGTTCTTTCTCACATCTCCCTGGTACTTTGTAAACTCCTCAGCATGTCTAGTTGAGTCATGACGTCAGACGTTGTATTCCTTAAACACCACAACTTTTTCTGCGCATATCAGACATGTAGGGGTGTCCCTGTGCACGACAAAAACATCCTGAGAGACATGACTGAACTGGGTGATGGCAGATATTTTCCGTCACTTGGTGTCACTCCAGAATATGTTTCAACAAAGTGACTAAAGTTCATACGACCGTTGACAACAGATGTCACCGGAAGCTGTCACCAGACAATCTATGGTAGCCCAGAAGTGATAAAAATACATAAAACAAAACTGTGGCAAGACTCAGCAAAAAGGTGCGTTTGAGAACTACATGTGGGCCGCACTAACACCAAACTTTTGCCGCGTTTCCACTACATGGAACCAGCTTGAAATTTTATTATAAGTAAATGGAGAAAAAAGATTTTCAAAATTCATAAAAAAAATAAAATTTTCCCTACTTTTCCCAAAATGTAAACACATCTATTCTGGACCACTGGCAATCTGTAAACCCAGTTTGGTCTGAATTCAACCAATAGTTTTGCTGCTACAGATATGTGAAATTTTGCCCATTATAAGTAAAAGGGGAAAATTATTATTATTATTTTTAATTCATAAAAAATGTAAACTTTGACCTACTTTTCCCTAAATGTACTGAGATCTATTCTGGACCACTGGCAATCTACAAACAAATTTGGTATGAATTCAACCAATAGTTCTACTGCTAGAGCAGGGCTGTCAAACTCATGTCAGTTCAGTTCCACATTCAGCCTAATCTGATCTAAAGTGGGCCGGACCAGTCAAACATAAATAACAGGAGAAGAACTGATAAATAATGTCAACTCCAAAGTTTTCACTGTGTTTTTGAGTGAAAAAAGTAAAATTCCAGTATGAAAGTGTTTACATCTACGAACTGTACTTGAACATAACATGAACAAATATGAACAACCTGAAAATTCTGAAGAAAAATAAGTGCAATATTAACAATATTATGCCTAAGTTGATCATTTATACATGTGTATCACAACTTAAAGATTTAGTAACAGGCAGAATATTGTTAAAATTCCACATATTTCTCTTTAGGCATTTCAGATTGTTCATATTTGTTCAGGTTATTCATATTTTTGTAAAAGGATAGTCTGTAAATGCAACTTTTTTTCTAATTTTACTTTTTTATACTAAAACAAAGAGGAAGATTTGCAGTTTTCATTATTTATAGGTTATTATGATAATATTTTACTAGTCTGACCCACTTTAGATCAAATTGACCTAAAATAATTTCAACATCCTTGATTGTTCATATCTTCAGTGTAATTTTTGTATTTCACAAATTCATCCTAGGGGCTGATTGAACCCTTTGGCGGGCCTGTTTTGGCCCCCGGGCCGCATGTTTGACACCTGTGTGCTAGTGTTAAACAAACACACACTGAACCAAAACAGTACCCTTTGCCTCCCCTTCATTTGGTGGGGTAATAATTCAGGAGAGACTGTTTTATTTATCCATATACTACATGAAATAACAATAATAAATAAAGTCACATTTCAAGCGTCCTGTTGGATCTTTCACTCATTTCTGTCTTAGAAATGGTAACCAGGTACAATCAGCTGAGTTGGATTGAATGTCCGTCTGGGTTTTATTCCTCAGAAAAGGCCTGTAAACCCTCAGACCAATTCTACTGTTTGATTCCAGCATCAACAGAAAAGCCATTAGAGTGTGTGATGGCTTGAATTCAAGAGGCCCTGGAGTGTGTTGGGTTTTTAAAGAATGAATAAACTGTAGTGATGATCCCTGTCTGCAGGTGGGGGCCTGTATCGTCAACCAGGAGAATAAAATCGTGGGCATCGGTTATAACGGGATGCCAAACGGCTGCGATGACGACCTGCTCCCCTGGTCTCGAGCTGCCGACAACAGGCTGGACACCAAGTACCCTTATGGTGAGATGAGACGGCAGGACACACATTCCACTGGATGCCTCTGTTAGGGTCAGCTGCAGTACCACAGTTTGTCCTGTAGATGGAGACAAATGATAAAAAATAACAGCTTCTCTGTCGATTGCTGTGTTCCATTTTTACCTCTGTTTTATACCATCACCCTCACATTATTCTTTGTGGTTATGAAACCCACTTTCTTAATTTTTTAAAATAATGTCACAAAATGATCAGAAAATCATTTTTTTCTGCAGTTCTGTGAACTGTAAAGCCTTAAACAGTGCAGAAAAAAATAGGTTCACGTATAATTATGTTTAGTTTGTAACAAATAATCCATTCACTGTTTGTGTATTTTATCAGTAGATCTGGAACCTTAATATTGATTACATTTAAGGAACACAGAGATATTAATTACATAAAATAAAGCGAATAAATGTAATGTATAAATAGGGATGTAATGATTACTGGTTTAACGATAAACTGCAGTAAAATTGCAGATGGTTAGTATTACTGTTTAAATTCTAATTATCATGATAACCGTGTTTGATTACCACACTTTTCTGGAGAAAACGCCGATGTAAAGATCTGCTTTTGTATCAAATATTTGAGTATAGTTTTAATTTATTACAATTTAAATTTTATATTCCTAATATTTGGAACCAGTATTCACTTGTAAAGTCTTTGAAAAGGTTCGTTAAGCATCTGTGTGTTATTTATGAAATAAATTATGTACATTTTTCATATTGGATTTTATATTTTTTGTGTTTTTTGTCCTGTTATGTTTATATATTAGGTTAAAGGGAAAAAAATAATAGACAGATGATACAGATGCAATTGTGCTGAAAAAACAGATCCCAAACATGGGTATAGTAAACATTTGTTTCTATAGTATATAAAGGCAAAATCAAAAGGACTGAAAAACAGACAAAATAGGCTCAGACCACTAAGGGTTAATATTTGAATGTTTCTGACACAGAAGGGACATTGTGCCAGTAATTTTATTTGTTTTTGTTTTTTTTGGGAGTTTTTTTTTTCAAAATACAACTTGGTTAAATTATTTCAGTGTGTGTATTAGTACTTTCTGAACATTTTAGCACAATTTTAACAATACTGCGATAATAATGATAACCGTGATAATTTTGGTCACAATAACCGTGATATGAAATTTTCATATCATTACATCCCTATGTATAAATAATGAATGTAAATGAATACATAAACAGTCAGTGTTGTGCACACAGACCCTTGGAAAGCATTAAAACATGCAAAATCAAACTGAAACTTAGGAGAATTTATTTTGTTCAGTTGGTACTAATTATCTGGATCTGTGCTGTTGTTTATTTTATGCGCTTAATAATGTTTGTTTTACATTATGTTAATCAGTGTATTTAATTTTAATGACTCTGCAGGTGTAGTAGAGTGATCACACTACATAATAGGAAACAGAATGCCTTCATTAGGCAATTAATGAATATATTGTAATGAGTATAAAGTCCTGTATCTGTCTTTTAAGGTATATGAGAATATAATGTACAGACTCAACAGTGTTTATGTCTTTCCTTTGTATGTGTGGGTAAAAAGTAGATGTGCAGACTGTAAAATGAAATGAAAGTTACAAAAACATTTTTCCAGACAAAAGGTTGGTCCTGAACAACCCAGAAATACAACAGGCGTCTGCTGGAGTTCTCGTGTTAAAATAAATGAATAAAAATCCACAGTGACGCAGGTGCAGGTGAGGACATCAGCTGTGGAACAAACCGTGGCCTGTGCTTTCCATCCAAAACCAGTAAACTGAGCAGCACCAAAGACGGCCAATTAAAACGCAGCATTGCACTAAACTTGTCCAATTGTGTTTGAACTGATGCTGTAAACACATTTTGTTTGGTGTTTACAACCACACTTTTACAGAGGTTTCAGACGGTTGATACCAGTGTATAAATAACTGCATAATTATAATATGAATAGAATTTGAAGTTGAAGTAATTGAAAACCTTGGGCTCTTTTTTGTTTTCAGTTTAAATAATTTTCTTTGTAAATGTATCCTTGCATTTATTTTATGAAGTAAAAATATTAAGTAAAACTCTTAATGTTCTTCTAAAACTTTTCAATTTAGGAACACATCATGCTGAGGCAAAGGCTCTGTGCTCATTAAGTCAAAAGACCTTCTGGAGAGTATTAACATGCTGTGTACATTTAATTAATATTGGCCCATTAAGATGTTTATACGTGCAGTGTTTTAGTTGGTCTGATGGGGGTGCTAGAGGAGAGGTCAGCTTCATATTGAACATGTGCATAATTTCATGGCGGTGAAGAATGGATGAACTGGTTCTGTTGACCTGTCACTGGTGTCAAACAGGACTGACGATAAGAGCAGAGGTGGACTGTGGAAACCATGAGCTGCCTCCTGGAGCAGCTGTAAGCATTAGAGTGGGAGGAGGGTGAAGGCAGCAGAAGAGCTTTTCATCACAATCAGAATGCTTTATTAATTCCAGGGGAGTTTGTTGTGCGTTCCAGTTGCTCTGTGCAAGTATAATAAAAAGTGGCGGGGAAAAAGTGACTTCTTCCTTCCACTGTCACCAGTCACAAGTGTTTGTTTCTGGAGGATTCTGTTGGGTTTCTGTAAACTGGCTCGAGAGTCTGGTTTGGGTCATTCAGTTTGAGTTGTTGCTTTAAATATTAATTTCTTATTTATTTGGTTCTGCACCAACTCCTTATAACGATCCAGATGTAACATCGCCTCATTCAGGACAATCATTATAAATGTGTATGTACAAAAACTGGAAAAGCCAGTGCACGTAATAAACAAGTGTTCAGAGAACGCAAACCTCCACCAAGCGCCCTGAACGGTGTGCATGTGTGGATTGACTATTTCTGTGGAAATCCAACAGTTTCCAGGTTGTTTCATACACAGAAACAGTTGAATCTGGTCCCAGTCATGTGTCTGTCCAATTAGATTCAATTCACATCAATATTAGTTGAGTTCTAATTTTAAATGTGTGGGAAATGGGATTTTCAGTGTTCAGTGTAAATGTCCACAGAGTCCACATTCCACAGTGGAAGTGGACAGTTTAGTTCCACATACAAGAGACTGTTCTAAGCTGTGGATCCAATAGGTGGATCCAACTGGAGGAGAATCGGAGTCGTTTGGAATTTCGGATGAATTTTGGAAAATGTCTCAATGATGACAGATGGAAAACTGTAGATGTTGTGACCTTGCTGTGACCTTGAACTTTGTCCTACTGGGACCAAAATGGACTGGGTTGGTCCCAGGGCCTAGGCCTATCTGTGGGGAAGATCTGGGAAAGATGTGTGGAAGAGTTTTACACTAAAGATGAGAACAAACAAACAAACACACAAACAAACACATATACAAACACACAAACAAACAAACACACAAAGCAAAGTGATCACAATACCTCCTGGTGGAGATACCAAACACCAGCCAAAAAGCTTAAAGACAGAACCTGCTTTGAATAAAAAAGGAATTGAGCTATTTTTGCTGCTCTCCACATAGAGTTTATATTCATTCAACTGGCCCAGAATGGCTTCAGTGCTGCATCTGGGCCTATAATGTCAGGGAAAACCCTGGCAGATGCAAAACCTCTACTTCAGTGCAACAGACAGAATGCAGCGTTTCACATCGTGCATCATCTTGTGTGTTGATAGCAGCTCATTGTAAAGGTAATAGAGGCGTCTGCTGATATCAAAACTCAGCCTCATAAATATCAAAAGGTTTGTGGAAAACATGCTTTTGAAATGATACGTCTGCATTACAGAAATGATGCATGTAGGGACGTAAACACAGTGCTGAAGAGTCCTGACTGCATTGAACATGACATGCTGGTGTGTTTTTTTCCAGTGTGTCACGCAGAGCTCAACGCCATCATGAATAAGAACAGCGCAGACGTGAAAGGCTGCACCATGTATGTGGCTCTGTTTCCCTGCAACGAGTGCGCCAAGCTCATCATCCAAGCAGGTGTGTGTGTTTTTTTGTAACGTTTAAGTGGTTATTTAGTCATTTCAACACCTAGCAGAAGGCGTTAAGAAGCAGAAAAACGGTCTACAGGTGCTTTTAGGAAGGATGTGAAAAATTGTCCCTGTTTTCAGGCACATATGCACTTCAAAACAACTTTGAAATAATTCTGCCTCTGCCTGTGGTTCTCAATTTGAGTGCTTCACATCAGGGTAGATCTGAAGTGGGGAATGTGGACGGGTCTGGATGTTTGCACCAGTAATGACGAAGTCCACCGCTGGTTCATAATGATCAACCCCAGCTCCACTTCTCTGCAGCTCCAGCCTGCTGAGTCTGACTCAGACCCTACAGGTGTGATTGTGTAGAAAAGGTCTGCTGTGTATTCAGAGAAAATCTTTTATTGGATGCATAATTACACTTCTTTTTCAAGAGTTACAGAAGTTTAATATGGAGCCGAATGATGCTCTTACCAGCAGTGTACAGGCAGCAGCAAAACTAATTTTCACCACCCGAGATCAGTTTTTACTGACTTTTCAATCAGTGAGGTGACAGTTTGATTTGTGTAATAGGTTTTATAGACAGGTTTTCTTTTTATAGCATTCTGTGTAACCAAAATGTTTCTTGCTGACAGTTAAAGCGTTCAAGCCTGGAACCCTTTAACCTCATCAACCAGCATTTTCACTACATCTGTGGCAGATTTAGGCCTCCAAAGGTGGAATCTTGGGGCTGTACCACAAGAAAAAGTTTGTTTTTTTTTATTTTTAATTTTTTTTTTTTTAAACTATACATTTACATAAACATGTACTGAGACATAAGGCACCACACAGACGCAATACAAAAAAAACCTAATAATACAACAAACAAACAGACCTATTAAACACAAAAAAAACACAACAACAAAATAATGTCAACTCCTCTTTACTATGTTTGATTTGATTTATTTATTTATTTCGAACATGCAAAAAAGACACAAAAAAACCCAACATAAAATAAAATAAAACATTTAAATGGAGAGAATCTATCTTCAAGCACATACAAGTCTGCGTATTCCATGGTCAAAAAGGAGTAGGAAGAAGTCTAAACTTATTTAATCCAACCCCTCAGTGCTTTTACACCTTTATCACTAACTTGATACAAGAGTCAAACAATAATATTTTCCTGATTTTAGCATCAAACCACAACAAATCCATTATGCAGTAACTGAATTACACCCAACAATATGTTCATGTCAGTGCAGTCATACAAACAGACTCAACTATTCGACAGTTTTCTTCAATGATTCCAGCAGATCTATCAGTACAACATCATCCATAAACAAACAAGCCTCATTGTCATTATTAAATACTGGACCTCACAAGAATCAATTTTTTACATCTTTTTTTAAACTGAATTATGTTTGATATGTGTTTGTTTTGCTCAGGGCTGATTCAGAGTTAATATCATGTATACTAACAACAAATTTCTCCATCAAGCGGACATAGGAGACAGCAGGACACTTTTGTTGGCAGTAGAGAAAAAGGATTCCATTATTGAAAAAAAAAAAAAAATTAAATTTGTCCACTAACAGAAAACTTCATCTTTTCCAACATTAAAAAGAAAATTAAATTATGCACCCATATCACAAAAGTGGGTGGCAGAAAGTTAGATTTTTAAGGGTTTTCTCCAGGTTTTCAGAGGACGTAGGTGCTATCTGGACTCCATCATGTTCCATAAGTGGGTAATGCACATCAGTGGGGCAACAAGTATTATGTTTTTTAATAAAATGCAAAGTTTCACATCTTTTTTTAGCTGTTACCATTACCAAAATGTACAACATGTGCAAAAAACCAAACGTGTCACTTTCTTTTTTTGCCAAAGGCTGTGTGGTGGTAGTTTTCCTCACCATGGGAGACCAACAGAGTGACTCACTACTCCCTCTAGTGGTCACATAAATCCCCTGGCCCATCACTGTAATTATGCAGCTACAGTCTGCAGATTGTGACTCAGACTCTACTGGTGTGATTGTGTATGAAAGGTCTGTTGTACTTTTATAGAAAATCTTTTATTTGGTGCATAATTCAACTTCTTTTTCATATGAAATATCCCATGGTCTAACAGTTGTATTCCACTCTGACTGACAGTTTTCTTCATTTTAATTTAACGAGTCAAAATGCAGACAATCTGAGTTAGTATTCACCAAGAAGGAAAAACACTTAAAACATGATTATTTGTGCTTTTTAATCCATGAAGACCCAGGGCTCCTTTTGTGGCAATTACATAAAGGAATTCCTCTCTCTATTTAGCCTTTCTTAAGTGATTTATCACCATTTATTATATTATGATCCTCTGCATTTTGCATTTTTTGAGTGAAAATCAGGTATTTTCTGATATTTAATTCTGTGATCATGTAAATGTTCCTAAAATCTCAGAGTAAAGTTGAGGGTTATTATATCAGAAACAGAGAAAACTGAGGAAAATTTAAATTTCTCAGGAACTGAACATAACCCCAGTGTGTCCATCCACTGTCATTGATCCAACTCCATGGGTTTGACTGGTGAATCAGTGTTGTAGAGCACAGGTGTCAAACATGCGGCCCGGGGGCCAAATCCGGCCCGCCAAAGGGTCCAATCCAGTCTGCGGGATGAATTTGTAAAATGCAAAAATTACACTGAAGATACGAACAATCAGTGGTGTCAAAATCATTTTACTTCAGGTTCCACATACAGACATATACAGTCCAATTAGATTTAAAGTGGGTCAGAACCAATAAAATATGATCAGAATAACCTGTAAATAATGACAACCCCAAATTTTCTCTTTGTTTTTTGGTGTAAAAAAGTTAAATTACATGTAAATGTTTACATTACCAAACTATAATTTTACAAAAAACCTGAATAACCTGAACAAATATGAACAAACGGAAATGTCATCAGAAAAGTAAGTGCAATTTTTCCAATATTCTGCCTGTTACTAAATGTTTAGTGTGATTGTAACGCACATGTGTAAATGATAAACTGATAAACCGAGGAAGAATATTGTTAAAATTGCACTTGTTTTTCTTAAGACAATTCAAGTTGTTCATGTTATTTAGATTTTTAAGGAAACTTTGTAGATGTAAACCTGATCATAATATAATTTTACTTTTTTCACTGTTGTTATTTTACTGGCCCGGCCCACTGCAGATCAAACTGGACTGAATGTGGAACTGAACTGAAATGAGTTTGACAGCCCTGTTGTAGAAGATGACGGTGTTTCCATGGTAACTACAGAGCCCTCTGAATGTCCAAATGGGTCATATCTGATGACCATGAAAAGATGAAGAACTGTATTTTCCACCAGTTATTTCCATCTATCGATAGGAGTAGTGGATCAACAGGTGTTAAACAGCTTACATCAGTAGATGGTTTGGTCACCAGTGGCTGTTTGGGTCTTTATGGGTTCAAGTACAGGTGTGTTCTGTCCACACACTCAGTCTGTGTCATATTTTGTGTTTTTTTTTTTCTACATCAGCACACAATGAAAAGGCTGAACATTGCAAATTAGCTTGTAAATGTGTACATTGACAAAAATGAGCAGTAAATCCATTCCTGTCAGTGCATCAGTAATATCAGTTTTTCCTTTTTCTCTCCCGTTGCTGCTGTTTTTGTCATTTTGAAATGTTCTCTTGCCGGTTTGTGCTCTATTCTTTTTCCTCCACCGTGTGTCTGTGTGACTGCTGCGTAATGATTTATCCCGTCTTTGTGCTCGTCTGATTGCTCTTGTCGTCATTTGCAGTCGTCACCCGTGTTTCAGCCGTCGTTCTTTGTTCTACCTTTTTCCTGTCGAGCTGACGGTGACAGGGCAGGAGTTTGTTATTTCTAAGTTTTGTCATTTCAGATGTGAACTGTTGAGCACAAAGAAGCCACAGCAGCCACAAATGCTTTCTATTTACTGTACGCTGTCCTGCAAAGCTCTGCTCTATTCTATTGTTCTATGCTCCACACTATTCTGTACTTGGTATGCACGTACAGGAGTTTACCGGAAATATTTACATTAGCATTTTGCACTAATGAGACTGCATCAGTAACGCTGGGATTTGCTAATTTTCCTTTTTAGAAAATTAAACTCCGAAGGTGAAAAATAAGAACTATTTCCGACTGTGCAGCGGTGTGTCATGACCAAACCATAGGTTGTCTATTTCTGTCACTGTTTCTGCTTCTAGCATCTTCTTCATCTCTGTTTTACACCACACAGACATGGATCAATATTATATTTGTGTGTAAATAATTCTGTCTCAAGTCCACTTTTTTGTATGACATTATCAATATCAGGACTGCAGAATCTAAAAAAAACATTCTTTGATAAACTCTCTCTTTTTATTCCACCACCTGCCCGACTGGATGCTGGAATTTATTTCATATTTTTTATTTATTACAAATATTTTCAAATTCCAACTTTGAGCTACCCCTTTGAACACTATTCCCCAGCACTTTTCAAATTTGGTCCGTATGTTCTTTAGCACTAGGAGTGTGTTGTACCAACACTCACTGTTGTGGTTTGTCTGTCACTCACCAGGAATGAACCACTGCCCAGTTTGGAGCACATCACCCCAACATGTTTGAAAATCATCATTCTTTCAGAATATTCACATTAGTTCATTAACCCTCCGGTATCCAGGTGCGCCTTTTACGCACACTTTGCACTTCGTGTTAAAAAACTTCATCTTATTTTTCACAATTTAAATAAGGTTAGAATTCAAAAGTTGTTAAGTTTTTGCATGATCTTTAAAATTCTGTCCACCAACTCAAATGTGCACATTGTAAACAAAAGACAATGACCAGACTAGCATCTGTCTGCCCAGTGTGCCTAAAACGCACTATTTCTAACATTTGATCTGTATGATTAGGACTGAGCTGGATTTACAAAAATAAAATCAAATTAGAGCAGAAAAATAAATCAATATATAATATTTAATAGTTTGATTTATAGGTGGGCATTTTATGCACACTTGGTGACAGATGCTAGTATTTTTGAACATTTGACCTAGCGCCAAAAATAATAATGCAAATTAACCAGTGTTGGAGTTAATCATTGACATATGCCAGGATGAAAAAATCTAATAATATGTGATCCACTTTTTATGTAGTATATTGAAAAAAAGTCATTTTTTGTGTTTTTTTGCATCCAAAAAAATGGTTTACTGTTAAGAATAAATTGTTCATATCATTTTGCTTGAATATTTATCTCTGTTACTTATGGGTTAATTTTAAACGTTGTACAGCTCACTCAGTCAGAGTGGCTTTTAACAATGCATTCCGTATTATACATGGTCTGTATCGTAGCTGTAGTGCTAGTGGTATGTTTTGTTTTAATAATGTTTGCTCTTATTATGAGATGTTATGGAAAGCAATTTTGAATTTTATACTGCATTTAAGTCACTCTAGAAATGTTGTGATTTTTACAATTGTTAATTCTGACTTTTATGCAGATTCTACACTTGTTAAATACTGGCACCAGCATCTCTATACTTGTTACTGAAGATAGGGTGTGTGCATGCGTGTTGTTTTTTATATATATATATATATATATATATATATATAAAAACCTTTTTATTATTATTATTATTATTATTATTATTTTAATGTTTATTATACTCTATGGACTGTAATTATTTACTTGTCTGATACAAATAAATAAATGAAAGTGAAATGTAAATGAAAGTGAAATTAAAATGAAATGTTTCCATTACAAACACGGCATTTAAAGGGTTAAAAAATGTGACAATTACAGAGTATTTGATATTTTTATTTACAGCTCAAGTTGATGAAATAGAAAAAAAGTGTAACAGAATTAAAAATAAACTGTATGAATTTTTTTTTTACATTATTCCACAAGTGTGCCAAAAGGCCCACTTGTTGCTTAGTAAGGGCCTTGGTGGACGGGGTACCAGAGGGATAAACAGTTCAGGAAAATATGATTGTGTTTCGCTTTCTGTTTATGTGTGTGTAGTGGTGTATATGTGTGGCATTGTGAATGATTAGATCTGGAAAATAAAGATGAGGAAACTTTTAAAATGAAAGTTTTACTTCAGGACTCAATAGTATAGCAGTGGGACTCAACAAAAAAATCCTCAGGACTTGGTCTTTTTTGGTGAGCTGAGTCCCAAGACTCAGTCAGACATATATGTAGAGGAAACACTGACCCATAACCAGACGGCCCCTGGTCCAACTGGAGGGAGACAAGACACACATAAGGTACAAAACATTAGTGAGGCCATCAAAGTCAGTGTCAATCATTGGATTTTTATTTAATTTCATCCAGATGTTGTTTTTTTTTATAACTTATATTTTATTGTTCCATTTTTTAAATTTTCCAACACAAATTTAGAACATAGTGTCAGTTGTTGTCCTGTATATTGTCCATTTTTTCCATCGATCTTCACAAATTTCTTGCTGTAGTCTTATGATATATGTAAGTCTCTCCATGTTGTAAATTTCTTCCACAATATCTCTCCAATTATTTAGGGTGGGTGGGTGGGGGTCCTCTTTGCACCATTTTCGTGTGATGGCTTTTTTAGACGATGCCAAGAGGATTTTAATCACATATCCATCCTTACTTGGTTTGTCTTTTCCTGTTAAATGACCCAAATGTAACACAGAACATGTCCTTGGTAGTTCATATCCCAGTATTTTTCCACGTTCTTCGCTGATATTATTCGATATTGGGACAGTTTTGTGCGCTGCCAAAATACATGTGCATGACCCACATCCTGTTCACCACACACCCTCCAACAGGACAGAGGTAACGATGGTGAAGCCTTTTGGATCTTTGGTGTTCTAAAAAAACCTCATGTTTTTCCAACAAAATATTTTTCAATTTCTGGAATTAGATGTAGTCACTTTCACATATTTCATACCATGTATCATCGCCATCCAGATGTTTTTAAAAGGCGAAATGAAATTATTCCTGTGCAAAACCAGTGGCAGTCAGATGAATTAATCACATTAGATGTAATAATGGTGACAGGTCTGTTAGCTGAAGTGTGTTTTGGACGGAGCCCATCAGAATCTGCTGCGTCGCAGATGAACAGATGGACACATGGATAGACAGATGCGCTTTCATCTCATACGTTCTGCTGCTAGAGAATGCGTACCCACTGTGAAAACTAATACTGTTCTTTCTTTTCCACCGCTGCCGTCATCCCTCCCTCTGTCCAGGTATTAAGGATGTGGTCTACCTGTCGGATAAGTACCACCACACCCCTGAGATGACGGCGTCCAGGAGGCTGCTGGACATGGCAGGTGTCCTCTATAAGTAAGTTATTCACTGTCACATGTTGTAGGGCACGACTGTCAAACTCATTTTAGTTCAGGGGCTATTTTCAGCCCAGTATGATGTCAAGTGGACCAGATCAGTACAATAATACCAGTGAAAAAAGTAAAATTACTTTATGATAAAGTTTACATCTACAGCGTTTCCTTAAAAATGTGAATAACATGAACAACTTTAAATGTCTTAAGTGCAATTTTAACAATATTCTGCCTCAGTTTCTCAGTTCATCATTTACACATGTGCATTACAACTTACATTACAATTACAAATACACAAAACATTTAGTAACAGGCAGAATATGAGTAGAATTGCATTTACTTCTCTTAAGACATTTCGGGTTGTTCATATTTGTTCAGGTTATTCACATTTTTTTGTAAGAGGATCGTTTGTTATGAATATTTTAATGTAATTGTATTTTTTTCACTAAAACAAAGATAAAAATCTGCAGTTTTCATTATTTCTAGGTTATTATGATAATATTTTACTGGTCTGACCCATCTGAGGTGTAATTGTTCTGTATGTGGAACCTGAATTAAAATGATTTGGACACCATTGATTGTTCATATCTTCAGTGTAATTTTTGCATTTCACAAATTCATCCTAACGGCCAGATTGGACCCTTTGCCGGGCCGGATTTGGACCCTGGGACGCATGTTTGTAACCTGTGTTGTAGGGAAAGCACAAATGTCTTTTCAGGTACCCCCCCCCCAAAAAAAAAAACAAAAAAAAAACAAAAAAACAAAAACTAGAAGCACTTGGAGAGCGCAGACCTCCACCAAGGCAGATCAGTGTCCCAGATTTGGATGAAGATTTCAGGAAATGTTGATACTGGCACAAGGAACAAATGATTACATTTTGGTGGTGATCAGGGGTGGGGGGGTGGGGGGCACTGATCTGCCTTGGCAGGGGTCTGTGCTGTCTTTTCTAGAAAAGCACTCGGAGAGCGCACACCTCCGCCAAGGCAGTGCCCCCCACCCCCAGTCACCACCAACATTTAATCATTTGTTCCTTGTGCCAGTATCAACATTTCCTGAAATTTTCATCCAAATCCGTCCAGAACTTTGTGAGTTATCTTACACACAGACAGACAGACATAAACAGAACCTCCTTGGTGGAGGTAAAAAACATCAACAAAGCCTGTATGTATTCACGCTGGATGGGAACCGATCACAGATACGATGTGTGATAGCGGTTTGGAGCTGTGACACAGCCCGCTTTGACTCCTGACCTGATTTCCAAAGCTCCGCAGTGAACAGTCGGAGAAAGCGAGTGCTGATGACAAATTTTAGTGGGCAGCAGAAGTGCCCCAGGGCAGAGCCAGAGGCATCCCAGTTGCCTGAGAGAAAGGTCAGATCTGGTCAAGGTTTCTAAAGTTGAGAGATAGTTGGAAGTTGGAAGCGCTTGTAGTGACTGTGAGAGACGGGCGCTGTTATGTCTGATGTTGGAGAAAAACGGTCGTCAAGGAAGTACGGTAAATGTGACCAGAAATGGCAAAGCAATAAAACCTTTCCTGGGAGTTTAGTTATTTCTTTAGAGATTTAAGGCTGATTTGTGGTCCTGAGGGGAAGTTGAAGAAATCTGACACGTGGAAAAACAGCCGAAAAATCACAGCAAGACAAAAACACACCGAACATTACATCAAATGAAGAAAAGCAGAGCAGTCTGAGTGGAAAATGATGCAAATAACTGTTGTGGTGAACAGTTATACAATGGTTTAATTCAGCTAAATTCATTAGAAAACATTTCAGAAGAACATATGAAGTCAAGAACAACTTCTAGGTCTGTTTTTTAAGCTGTAAACATAAATATCTTTATTATGACCATGATGGTAACTGATAATATAAAGATAAATATTAATGATAGAAGCAACGGATCGAAGCGACATCAAACTAAACACTGAAAATGATAAAATGGTGGGTAATGGTGGTGTTTGGATGATGATGTGGGTCCTGTTAACTTCTCAGTCTTAAATGTTCTCTGATGTACTTTTAAGAGTGTATCAGAATACTTTATTAACCCCAGCAGGAAATTATTGGATGTTACAGTCGTTCCATTTAAGTAGAATAAAAAGTAGCAGGAAAGAAATGATCAATATGACAGAAAAAAAAAATATATATATGTAGCATGTAAAAATATAAAATAAATATAAAGATGATATGCTTTGGTGGAATTGGCTGACGTTAGGTCATAAAGGGTTAAAATGGTTGTAATTCCTACATGGTTAAAGCAGTATTTTAGTGAAAGGCCTTGAAATGAAGCTGAAGTCCACACTTCAGTCACATGTGATGGATTAGTTTCAGATCCAGTGTGGAGTCCACATTACAACAGCTGTGCATGTGTCCAAATACTTATGGACCTGAGCTTACATCCTGCTTTTTGTTCTTATTCTGTGACAAACATGAATTGGCTTTTACAGCTTTTTATTCACGGGTGAAGTGGGCAATGAGAATAATTAGACTACTTGACATTTTAAGTGTTTCTCATTTTGTTTTGTTTTGTTTTTTTTGTTTTTTTTCATTTTGTTTTTATTGAAAAAGGGGGACAAAATCTCTTCAACATTACCATTCTTACATATGTTATCTATTAGAGCCCTTTTTGTACATCTTATTTTATACATACAAAAGTGTAAAAAAAAAAGAAAAAAGAACGTATTTAAAACTGAAAAACTTTTGTCAGTCTATATTTACATTTCTTTCTGGTGTATCAGAGTCTCATATTGAACCTGAGGCAACAACTGCAATATGTCACACTGCATTCCATCACACTCTTTTGATTTGAACCAAAAACCTAAAAATGTGATTGCCTTCACCAATTTCCCAGCTCGTAGACTAATACTACTGAAATGGAAAGATAAACAAGCTCCAACATTTAAATCTTGGTTCCTGGATCTTTTACATCATTTAACATTGGAAAAAAAAAATATTCTGCAAGAGGATGTGCCATTAGGTTTTTCAGTACCTGGTAACCTGTTCTGAATCCCATAAAAGAGGCAGATCCCTCACAGTAGTCCTATTAATATGAGTCTGACTAATACCTGGATTCCTTTATTTATGGGTGTCAGGGCCGTCAAGAGTACAGTGGCACCAACTAAGCCATGGACTTATCTACAGCTTACATAGACACATTAGGGCTGCATGATTTTGGCAAAAAATAAAATCCCGATTTTTTTCCTCGACAAACTTGATTTTCAATTTCGATTTTTGGGCAAAACCACAAAAGACAACAGAAGTCAGCATGTGGTTTTTGTGAGCAGCCCACCATGCAAGGCACTGCTCTGACCTCAGATCTGTGATGGGATCACATGATGAACCCACAGAAGTTTATTTTTTCTTCATTCAATCTTTATTGAATGACGTAGAGGATACAAACAATGTATACAACAAGAAAATAACAGAACCAGTTTGCCAGGGGGAATACACTACAATACAATGTCCAAATCAGAGCAAATACTGATGGTTTTTACAGCCTTTTTGGTTCCAGATTTATCCAACAGCTTTAAATAAAGTTCAACATCTTTCAAAAAATAAATACTATTTGGTTTTGTGTTACAGAACTTACATTTGTGAATGAAACATTTAGCAAGTAAGAGGACTAAACTAATTCAATTATAATTTTTTTTTTTTTTTTCCTTTTAGGGGTATCTGGGCCCACAGGGAGGAACGAGAGAGATGAAATTGATTTGACAATTTCTCTTTTTTAAAAATCGTCCTACTTAAAAAATCCGATTTCGATTTAAAATCGATTAATTGTGCAGCCCTAAGACACATATGTGTACCAACTCTGAAAAAAACCCTAAAAACACTGGTCTCCAGGTTCAAACTTGTACTCAGATGGACTCAGAAGCTGATACTCTGTTTACCCTGTGTGCCAAGTCAATCCTCCCTCTTCGAGACGACCACGTCTCAAAGAGGGAGCCTTTAAGTGTTAAAAATAAAAAAAAAACACAAATCTGATCTGATGAGGTGAAAGTTTGGAACGTGTTAAACTTTGGCTTGTATTTATTTGATCCCAAGGTGAGAAAGTGAAGAACACAAAGTCCATACAGAGTCTGGAAGCTCCTTCACACACTCTTTTGTTTACAAGTTGCTCAAACCTTGTGAAAATATATTGACAGGGGATGGGCGGAGCCTTGAAAGCATGTCTCTAAAAGACAATAGAAAGGTGACTTTCATCCCCATCCATGTGTTTTTTTTTCATGTGCTCATACCTGTGTGTCCCTGACTGTTTTGTGTTGTTTCTCCTCATCTGTGTGTGTGTGTTTTTTCAGGCCGTTCAAACCCAAGAGGACCCAGATTGTCATTGATTTTAATTCCATTAACCACCCTGGAATACCGAGCAGCACCAGTGAGTGAAAAATGCAAAGGGCTCACCTTGGGGAGCCGCTGAATGAGGCGGGGAGCTAGATGAAGACTGACGGGATTGAAAGGGACTTTGATGCCTCTTTTCTGAGCGTCTTCTTGCCCCCCTGCTTCGTCCAAAGGAAAATTCAAGGATACCTCGACTTTGGCATCTTTTGATATTTTGATTAACCGGATATTCAAGATAGTTTAATTTGGTGTTGGGGCCTTTGTGGGCTTTCTCTGCTGCTGTTCCCAAGTTGAAATCCCCTTTGGGTTTAGACGGTCCAAGGACTGTCTGGAGGGTCTGACTTTAGATTCTTCAGTGGCAAAGATCACATCTCCCCTCGGCCACCTGCTCTGGGGAACGCCTGAGGAACACCTTGAACCTGCTTTTCTTTTTATCTTTCTTAATAGACGGTTCCAGTCTTTTATGGGGATGTTACCTTGATATTCAGCTTCTTTCACCTTTTTTTAATGTTTCAGTTCACACACATTTTATCACTTCCAGTCCAGGTTGAATGCAGAACTGCTGGCGACCTCCGAATATCTGCGTTAGCCGACGAAATTTTAATTTTGTTAGTTTTGTTCTAGTTATACTTTTCTTTTGTCTTTTGTTCAGACAAGGTATAGTTTTTTAGATGTTACCTGCATCTACAGTTTTGTTCTAGTTAATAATGAGCAAAAAAAAAAAAAATTTGCTTTTTTTTCTCCAAAGTTTTTTTAATTGAATTTTTATATTGTAATAATCATAAAACATAACACCATAGTTATGCCCCCCCCCACCCCCCCACACACACTCTAACAGAGTCCCAACCCTGATGCACCTCATACTAATTTGCATTTTTGTGTCTGTCTGATGCAGCCACACCTTTCAAAACGCATAAAAGGTTTTTTCACAAATGTTTCATGATAATATTTGTAATTTTTCAGGTGTCTAAACATTGTTTTTCCACTTCTGTATAACTGGTGGTGCGTCTCATTGATAGTCAGATGTTCTCCAGCACCACCATGACCATGTCCATCAGGAGGTGCTTCAGAACATGAATGAATACTGATAGTACAGGACGTCCATAAGCTGCTCTTTGTGCTGTCCACCACTGAACATCGTCGTTAGTTGGTCCAGTTTGCATGTATGAACACAGGAGCAGGTCCATGTGATTAGTGAACGCTGACATTTTTAACCAGGCTGCAGTGGAGACCGTTCTGTTGACGACCAAACGCCTCCCATTAGGGTCTGATTTTAGGATGAACGGCTGCTCCTTCTGTCGAGCCCTAAATGATCATCAGCTGGTTTTTAATGTGTGTTGAAGCTGTTTGCTTTTAATCGTTGTGTTCTTCATCTGTTTCCATCACTACAATAGATTATTTTTGCTTGTGTTTAAAATGCATCACTCTAAATAGTTTCCTTTTTCAACTGTGACAGATTTACAACAGTCTGATCAGCGCAGGATTTATAAAACTCACTAAATAGGCTGGTTTTTGGGGGGGGGGGGGGGGTGTCTTACAAGGAAGCAAGAATCCTACACTGACTTCCTGCTTTTAATGTAATAACACAGGATCAGGAATACTTACTTTGTCCGTCATGTTGTTAGCCTTGTAGCAGAACTGGCTAAAATAATTCACTATACGGACAAAAGTATGTGGACGTGTTGAATTCAGGTGTTTCTTTTCTAACAGGGGTCTGAGATACAAAACAATAAGGACTAATGTTATAGTTTTATATTGGGATAAATAGCATTGCATTGGTTAGTTTAGTTTAAATTGTTATCTTTGTTTCCCAAATGCCTCAGACGGTTTCAGTTTCCCTCAACATTGATTTTAAATTTTTTTTTTTTATCCATGACTGATTTTAAATGTTTTACCTCTAAACTTCTAGAACATTTTTGTGCTCCGACTGTAAATGAGAACTTTCTACAACAACTAAACATCTACTTTCATCACATCTGACTGAGGAAGAAAAATCTACCATTAAACTTTAAGGAAATATTGATGTTTCTAAACTATATGGACATAAATATTGGGACACATCATGTCTACAGCTGTAAGATGTCCTGTTCTTGAGGATCTAACATAGAAACATCAATAATTCCTTAAATAAAGAATAATAAGTCACATTAAAAAAATAAGCAAAAAAAACTGAAATAATGGGAAAAAATAATAAAATAGGCAAGAAAATGAACAAAAACAGCCAAAGTAATCAGTATAATTCAGCAAATCAGTTAAAAAATGACAAAAAATAATAAGTGATAAGTACTAAATAAGCCACAAACTGAATGAAATTGAAGAAAAAATAATAAAAACATGGAGGTTGACAAGCGACAGTGGATGGAGACACTATGTTTCAGACACTGCCACAACTAAACATCTACTGTCATCACATCTGACTGAGGAAAAAAAATCTGCCATTCAACTTTAAGGAAATATTGATGTTTCTAAACTATATGGACATAAATATTAGGACACATCATGTCTACAGCTGTAAGATGTCCTGTTCACGAGGATCTGACATAGAAACATCAGTAATTATACTTAAAGAATAATAAGTCACATAAAAAGAATAAGCAAAAAAAAAATTAAATAAAAAATGACTGAAATGAACGGGAAAAAAAGAATAAAATAGGCAAGAAAATGAACAAAAACAGCCAAAGCAATCAGTAAAATTAAGTAAATCAATTAAAAAATGACAAAAATAATAAGTGATAAGTACTAAATAAGCTACAAACTGAATGAAATTGAAGAAAAATCTCCCATTGAACTTTAAGGAAATATCGTTGTTTCTAAACTATATGGACATAAATATTGGGACACATGTCTACAGCTGTAAGATGTCCTGTTACTATATAAACATCAATATTAATAATATGATATCTATCCCAATATAAAACTATCTTCTGACATTAGTCCTTATTGTTTTGTATCTCAGACCCCTGTTAGAAAAGAAACGCCTGAATTCAAGGTGTCCACATACTTTTGTCCATATTGTGTATGGCTTCGGCTGTTATGCTATGAGGATAATGAAATGTGATTTTTCACCACATCTGCATCTGTGATACTGTGTATTCTTCGACCTTATGAACTGTTACTGCAGTTAAGTCAATTAAACCCAGCGAACACAACCTTTATCTCCATTGTTGTTCTTTTTCTTCCAGTCGTCCAAGAGGTTGAAGAAAGGGTTAACGCATCGATCATCCATCTGCCGTAAACATGTTCAAGGTACTAACAGAGCGCTGTAGTTGTATTGTCCTCACTCCTGTTTGTTTATGGGATAGCAGAAGAATGAGCCTCACGTCTCTCTTTAAAGGCGTGTTTCATTTTTTATACCAGATCATTTTTTTATGAGTGTTTTGTTTTGAGTTCGGTCCCGATGGACGCCTTCATCTGCAGAAGTGAACTGTGATGAGATTCAACCGTTCATCTCATTTGACACTTTTTTTATTTTTAGATATCAGATTTTTAAAAGCCCGACAGTCATATTGGATGTGTTCGGAGGATACGACGGATGATCAGATAATAAAGGAGGAAATGAGGCTCGTTCAGACCAGGAGGTGCTCAGACTGTTGAGCTCTGGATCCACACCTGAAGGCCATAAGTGGTTGGATTTGTGCAGATGAAAAGGGATACCTGCAAACATGTAGATATTTACTAGGGGAAGTTTTTTGTTTTTTTTTCATTATCTTTTTATTAGAAAGGCAAATGTCCATCACATATATTAATGACATAATCATTCAAAAAAAAAACAAACAATAGGATGGATATGGAAAGTTTAGATCATTATATCTATATTGCCCTTCTATAATTTCTTTTTTATGGACTCTTCATTTTAGTTGAAACATTAATACAACAAAACAGAACAGGGGAGTGCACCACCTCATACATCCTAACCTCACATAAAAGCAGATAAATTCACACAAAGCATGAATATAAACAAATGAACTCTGACCTGCTTGGTTTTACGCACTCAGTCCATTTAGACCAGATATTATAACATTTTTCTTTTTCACCTCTGATGGAAAACGATGCCTTCTCCATAACATAAATCTCAGACAGTTCCAGTCCGTTCGTCAGTGGTGGGCGGTTCTACTTTGAACCATTTCCTCGTTACTGATTTCTTACTGGCTGCTGACAGTAGAGCCAATAATCTTTTGTCTTTAATGTTCCATGACTCAGACGTTAGATTACCCAAATACATGGTCTCACATTTAAACAGAATGTTTCCATTAAATACATTTTGTATATGTTTGTGAATAAGGTCTTATAACCGGACAGTCCCCAAAAGTATGGACGTGGTCGGCTCCATTAGACCCACACAGTCTCCAACAAGTCTCTTTTTAATCTTTTTATTTGAAACAGTAATATAAATACACTTGTGTCAGTTTCTGCAGAAGTGTTTACATCAGGGCTGTCCAACTCCTGTTAGTTCAGTTCTACATACAGCCCAATATGACCTACAGTGGTTAAAACAATAACAATAATACATAAATAATATCAAGTCCAAAATTTGTATGTCTGATTTCTACGTTTTAGAGTGAAAAAACTAAAATAACTGGATACTATCAACATTTTTACACCTACAAAGTATCCTTTAAAAAAATGTAGAAAAACATGAACAACCATGACCAAAATTTATATATATATATATATATATATATATATATATATATATATATATATATAAATTTTGGTAAATTAAAATATAATGTAATTAAAATATATGATAAATTGCTAAAATGGCACTTTTAAAAATTATATATATATATATATATATATATATATATATATATATATATATATATATATATATAATTTTTAAAAGTGCCATTTTAGCAATTTATGCCATTATTTGTCGTCAGCTTCTCATTTTCACATGTTCATTACAGCGTACAGATCCCAGTGGATCTACAAAGACACAAAACGTTTAATAACAGACAAAATATTGGTACAATTACTGATTATTCTGAATTCTCTTCAGACATTTCAGGTTGTTCATATTTGTTCAGGTTGTTCATATTTTTTTGTAAAAGGCTAGTCTGTAAATGTGAACATTTGTGTAATTGTACTTTTTTCCCACTAAAACACAGAGAAAAAATTGCAGTTTTCATTATTTATAGTTTATTATGATAGTATTTTACCAGGAAACCAGAGGAACACAACTGAGGACACATTTGATCACATGTCAGAATGGTTTGAATTTATGAAAAAACTAGTCATTTTGGTGACCTTTGACCTCCACCATGACCTTTGACCTCAGACTGTTCCTAGTCCACAGTACTGTGTCCATACAGTCTGACTCTGACAGGATCATGAGCAGATTTAGACGCTGAACTGGACAAAAGAGTGGAGGAGCTCAAAGAGGAGAAAACATGGATTTTCAGAGTTTAAAAAGTAACTTTTGGTGGGGTGGGGGGGTTGGACGAAAATTTAAAAAAAAAATTCCACAGGAGTTCTGAGAACATCTTGTTGCATCAGAAAATCAGGGTTAAACCCCCCCCCATTTATATATATATATATATATATATATATATATATATATGTATATATATATGTATATATGTATGTATATATGTATGTATATATGTATATGTATATATGTATGTATATATGTATATATATATACGTATATATATATGTATATATATATACGTATATATATATATATATATATATATATATATATATATATATATATATATATATATGTATGTATGTATATGTGTGTGTGTATATATTTATGGATCAAGCAGCATCTTCCTCTGTGGCTGTGGGGGTGTGTCTATATAGAAGCACCGCCCACTATTCGGATCAACCATCATGTGACACGGTGTATGGCCAGGAACAGGAACAGCCGTGTGTGTGTGTGTAAAACCTTATTTGTTATTTCTTATCTGTAGAGATAGCTTTTTATATATTTAAGTAATATTTTAGTAGAATTTTTATATTTAATATTTTATCTGTAGTTTTTAGCTTACAGACTGACAGGCCATAAGCTTCTGTCGTCCGTTACAAAACTTTTAATTGTCTTCTCTGAAACTCCGGTTGTGATTGACTTCAGACTTGGTCTACAGCTTCTGTATGATGATGTCAACACAAGGGATTGAAATTATTTGGATCTGGATCTGATTCTGGGTTTGGTGCCACTTTGAAACAATTTCCCATTCTAACAGATAGGAAGTGGATTGATCCAGTAAATCAGTATCAATGATACCAAGTGTGAATTAGAATTTTTTACAGATCTGATTGAATATGAGCAAAACATGGACTATTTCTGTAATAGAATAAATACACAGAACTGGGGGAGAAGAAATGGATCTGGATACATTTAACACAGCTTTGAATTTGGACGCTAAGATACAGGACCACTGGTCTGCTTTTTGTATATTGCCTGTATTTGTCAGTATTTTGTGTGATATTTTTGTATCATCTTTTTGCACTTTAAGTGTTTACTGCTACAAGAATTTAAAGATTTATTCTATTCTGTTCTATTTGATTGAACATTTTTTGGACTGGTGCTGAAGGTGAAGCGGAGCACAAACACTCAGCCTCATTAATCCATTAAACAAATCTGTCAAAGTTACACATTTTCACTGAACTCTACAGCAGAACATGACCAGGGTCACTGTGGATCTGAACTCACGCTGGGTGATTTTACAAAACTGCTCGTTAAAGCTGATCTATTGATCAGTGATTTACAGTTCAACAATTTCAGACTAAAATACACAAAAGTATCACCAATAATCTGGATCAACACTTATGTTTTTTTTTTTTTTCGTACATTTGAAGTTTAATGATCTGACATGGGCTTAGACCTTCGACCTCTGTTTTTAAAAATCAGTTTATTAGTAGAAAAACACACAACACATGTAATTTGATCCACTCACAGACAGAGTGATTCTAACAAGTGGATGTGGTTTGAAACTGTTAGTGTGATAAAAAAAGAGTGTAAACGTTCTAGAGCTGGATGACAGGGCTGCTTCTGTCCAATAATCACATTAGTGTACGACCTGGGCTCACTTTATCAGTCCCATCATGTTGTATATGTCTGAAAAGCCTTTTAAAATCACATGCATGTTATTTTCACAGCGTTTCTGCGTTGAATTCAGATGTAAAGTCTGACAGAAACCAAAAAAAACCCTCTCCTCAGTGTCTGCGCTGGAATAGTGAGCAGTGATTCCAGCCCTGGACATGTTTCAAAGGTGTCTTAGGTGGGATTAACCACAGCTCCCTGAGGCGTTCGAGGTGTTTGGGCCTTTTTCAGGTGGTCCTCAAAAGCCTCCAGCGGTGGTTCTACTACGGCCTCCAAAAACCATCAGCTTACAACATATGTTCCTGAAACATTTTAGGCGCGTCCAAGAGCATTTTTAAGTGTTCCCTGAGGAGTTCCTGGTGGTCCACAAAACCCTCCTGTGGTGAGAGTAAGGCTCCACTAGAAGCTCTGATAAAGGACTTTTACATGTGTTTTCATATGTCGTTAGCATCGTAGTATAACACACATATGGACAAAAGTATGTGGACACGTTGAGTTCAGGTGTTTGTTTTCTAACAGGTCTGGGACACAAAACAATAAGGACTAATGTCAGAATACCGCGGCGTCACTTCTACCACCGTCACGTACCAGACAGGTGATGTTCTGCTCAGCTCTGGATGCACAAGACCTTCACTGCAGGTCATGTCCCTGTTGTGGGTTTTAATCAAACAAAAATGCCACATTCCTGCTTTTTCAATTTCATTTGTTCAAATATTCTATCTAGCTTCTGTCTGGCATTCGGAGACAACATTACAACCTACGCTCACTGATATTTCACTGGTTTTTTTTTGTCTATTGACTCCATGCATAGAAACAGAACACACTCCCTTTCACACACACAGACGGATGCACATGAACTCAACACACACACACACACACACACACACACACACATGTTGTATTCCATTTTGCAGTTTGACATTTTTGCACAGAGGCTGTAAATGCATCCTGCAGCCTATTCCACTGTCACATTGATTTGCTGCTCATTTCTGGAGTCGCTCTGTGCCAATATATTGGGATCATTACTCTGCATCCCATAATATGGACCTTCACTTCCTATAGGAGTGTGTGTGTGTGTGTGTGTGTGTGTGTGTGTGTACTTAGATTAGCCTCATTGTTACAATAGATCCGGGCTGTCAAACTCATTTCAGTTCAGTTCTACATTCAGCCTAATATGATCTGTAGTGGGCCAGACCAGTAAAAGAATAGGATAAAAACCTATAAATAATGTCAATTCCAAAGTTTTCTTTGTGTTTTTAAGTGAAAAAAGTAAAATTCCTTAATGAAAATATTAACATCTACGAGCTGTACTTGAACACAACATAAAAATACATGAACAACCTGAAAATTCTGAAGAAAAATAAGAGCAATTTTAACAATATTACACCATAGTTTATCATTTATGCATGTGAATCACAACGTACAGATCACAGTGGATCTACAAACACACAAAACATTTCATAATGGACAGAATATTATAAAAATTCCACATTCTCTTTAGACATTTCAGGCTGTTCTTTTTTGTTCAGGTTTTTCACATTTTTTCTAAAAGGCTCGTCTGTAAATGTAAGCATTTTTGTGTGATTTTACTTTGTTTACACAGAAACGAAGAGAAAAAATAGTTTTTTTCCCATTATTTATAGGTTATTATGATAGTATTCTACTGGTCTGACCCACTCTTCAGGTTGAATTGACCTAAAATGACTTTAACATCCTTGATTGTTCATATCTTCAGTGTCATTTTTGCGTTTCACATATTTTTTCCACGGGCCAAATTGGATCCTTTGGTGGGCCGGGTTTGGACCCCAGGCCACATGTTGGACACCTGTGGAACAGAGGATGGTATCGGACTCCTGTCCCCTCCCTCCCTGTCCAACCCCATGGTAGTAGTCTTTAAGTATGCAGTGACTTTGGATATATGTCACACCTTGATTTTCTAAAGGAAAAGCCACATATTATTATATAGGTATTAGTATTATAAAAAAATACCTATATAATAATATGATAATATCCACATATTATAATTAATACCTACATATGATCATGTACAACATATGTCTCAGTTTTGTTCGTTCCTTTAGTACATTTACATGGCAAAATACATTGAATGAATAGAAATTACATTGCTAGCTCGAGGCTAACTTGAATGGGAAATGCCATAGACATGCTAACGGTTAGCATTTACAAATTATCAATAAAGGTTTACATCAGAGATATTTTTCAGTATTCCTTCCTACAACAACTGGACGTAGAAATACTCAAAGTTAAACGTTTTCCTGGCCAAACAAACAGTGTGAGAAAATGTGTCTCTGGTTCCTTCTTAGGTTTGAACTGACTACGGAAACACCAGAGGTACAAAATAGACGTTACTGCAAGTTATTCTGACCACCAGAGGGCCCCCTTTGCTTACATTTAACAACAGAACATCACATATTATTTTTATTATTATTATTATTATTATTATTATTATTACCTACATAATAATATGTTGTTGGTATTATTATCCGTTTTAGAACTGCATTTTGGATGGATGGATGGATGGATGGATGGATGGATGGATGGATGGATGGATGGATAGATAGATAGATAGATAGATAGATAGATAGATAGATAGATAGATAGATAGATAGATAGATAGATAGATAGATAGATAGATAGATAGATAGATAGATAGATAGATAGATAGATAAACCTGACCTATGATTTCCTGTGCCTACTTAGTTTTTTCCTTTCTCATTCCCATCACATGATGAATAAAAACTGCCCTATTTTTATTTATTCTGGGTTTATTTATTTATTTTTGGATGAAACTTTTTTATTTTGCATCAGACTAATCTAAAAGTAAACTACTGTAATACTTAATAAAGCCGAACCACCTCACTGAGCCGACCTCTGACTTAGTTGTCGGGTTCGTGAAGGCTTTTCAATGTAATCTGTGTTCAGCAGAATGAAAACACAGGACAGGTGTATTGTTTAACGTGTAGTTTTTCACCTGGAAGTTGGACTGGACCTGGAAGGCAAAAGGCGGATTATTTTGTTGATCTATTCCCCCAGCAAGAAATGAAAGCTGGGTACATTTTGTGTAAGAATCAGACATTTAGGCGTAAAATCTGTGGGTCTCTGTGGCTCTGCCGGTCTTCATGCTTGCATAGATCACTGAGTAAAAGTTAACGCTGGGCCTGAGAGTTTGGGCCTGTCCTGAAATGCCTTGCAGTGCAGAATGTGCAGAAAGCCTGAAATCTGGCAGTGACACAAACCCCCGCTGATGTAATATGTTCAATTTGTGCAATGAGGCAGTAAAATATTCCTAATGAACTCAAGTGCCACCAGCTCCAGCTCCGGCCTCCTGTTGAAAAGCTCGGTCCGCAGAGATGCACGAAGCGCTTTCTGCGTGGAAGGATAAGGCTGCACTTTGATTCTGGACACCAAACAAAGAGCGAGAAGCAGATCCTGCACAAACAACGGGAAGAGGGACAATCAAATCACATGCTATATTAGCCAAGGCAGCGCTATCGGCGAAGCAGAGACCACTCACAGGGGTCAGAGAGAGAGAGAGAGAGAGAGAGAGAGAGAGAGCGCATCCATTCACCAAACAAATGACTTCATCAGGCCTTGAACTCATGCTCGTAGTTGCATAAGAAGGTGGAAGGCCAGCATTGAAGAGGCTGCATGTAGTGTTTCTACTTTCAAACATTTAAAAAATGAACTAAACCTGTCATGAAAGTGTTTACAAGAAAGAGATCGGACATTCTGCCAAAGATGAAAATGTGTTTTTACAGTTCCATCCCACTTAATTGTATATATGTATATAATCGGTATAGTTTTATTACCTGTATTCTTCTTCTTCTTCTTCTTCTTCTTCTTCTTCTTCTTATTATTATTATTATTATTATTGTATATTGTCTTTTGCATCTTTATGTGTGCACACTTTTTCTTGAACTTTATTCCTGTTGCTGCCTTAACCACTGAATTTTCCTGTTGTGTGATCATTAAAGCATAATATAGTCCAATCTAATCTAATTTAATCTAATCTAATATAGTCTAATCTAATTTAATCTAATCTAATATAGTCTAATCTAGTCTAGTCTAATCTAGTCTAATTTAATCTAATCTAGTCTAGTCTAACATAGTCTAATCTAATCTAGTCTAATATAGTCTAATCTAATTTAATCTAATCTAATCTAATATAGTCGAATTTAATCTAATTTAATCTAATCTAATATAGTCTAATATAGTCTAATCTAATCTAATTTAATCTAATCTAATCTAATATAGTCGAATTTAATCTAATTTAATCTAATCTAATATAGTCTACTATAGTCTAATCTAATTTAATCTAATCTAATATAGTCTAATATAGTCTAATCTAATTTAATCTAATCTAATATAGTCTAATATAGTCGAATCTAATCTAATATAATCTAATCTAATATAGTCTAATATAGTCGAATCTAATCTAATTTAATCTAATCTAATATAATTTATTGTAGAGATTCAAACTGAATTTCTTTACACCGGTGATCTGAAGGGTTTCTGTGACCACTAGAGGGAGTAGTGAGTCACTGCTTGTTTCCATAGTGATGAAAAGTAACACCACGAGGCCTTTACGGGTAAGAAAATAACCCAATGGGATGAGAACCATTAAGAAACAACTTTTAGAGTCAAAGAAAAGAAGTGATAATAACAAGTGGTGGCCGGCACAACAAACCCCGCCCCTGCACATAGTTCACCTGTTATAAGTAAATGGGAGATTTTAAAAATGCATAAAAAATGTGAACTTTGACCTGCTGTCCCCAAAATGTAAAGAGATCCACTCCTGGTCACTGGGAATCTAAAAAGTCCATTTAGTATGAATTCAACCACTACTTTTTCTGCTACACACATGGGAAATTTCACCCATTATAAGTAAACTAGCGGCACTGTACCTGTGGTGCCATTGTACCGTAGCATGAGAGGCTCCAATCTCCCAGCATGCCTCACAACATTTGAATACGGACATAAAATAGTGTCTAGTGGATAGTCAGGTCATGTTTGTATTCATTTGGTGAGTTTGGTGGAGATCAGGTCTGTGAAGGCTGAGGAGAACCTGTACAAACGCCTCCTGTGATGGAACAGCGATGGAACACCGGACACAGAACGTACATTATAGTGGGATGGGGAAAAAATTAAGAATTTAAAAAAACTGTAACTTTGACCTACACTACCAGTCCAAAGTTTGGACTCCCCTTCTCATTTAAATGACATGAGATGGACCACAGATGGCCAACAAGAGCTCAGCATCACTGGAAACTCCTTCAAAACTGTTGGAAAACGTTTCAGGTGACGACCTCATGAAGCTCATCCAGAGAATACCAAGAATGTGCAAAGCAGTAATAAAAGCAAAATGTGTCTATTTTGAAGAATCTAAAATATAAAACGTGCTTTGAGTTCTGTCACACTTTTTTAAACAACATAATTCCATGTGTGTTCATTCATAGTTTTGATGCCTTCAGTGAGAATCTACAACGTAAACAGTCATAAAAATAAAGAAAAACCAGGTGAGTCTGAACTTTTGATTGGTCGTGTACTTTTTACCCAAATGTTATCACATCTATTCTGGGTCACTGGTGATCTAGAAATCCAGTTTTTGTCTTTTTCCAAAAATCCAAGGTCTTCATTATGTATTGTGATCACCTCAAGCTTTGACCTTTGACCACCAGAGTTGTTTCAGTTCATCCTTACGTCCAAGTGGATGATCATACAACATTTTGTGACACTGTGTGAAAAATGTAAAAACCAGGGGTCTCAACTCAGCTTACCTGGAGTCTGCTGGAGGTCCAGTCTGGGTCAGGCTGGGCTGGGTTAAGTGTTCCATAAAAAAGGGTTCCTTTACTTCACTCTCAGCCAATAACATACACTTAGCATTTGGCCCCAGGCCACGAGTTCCAGACCCCTGATCTAAACACATCTGAAAACTTAAACAACTCCTGTCCATTACCATCCTGTTTCAAAAAGTGTTCAGATCATTTTTAGTCATCAGATGCATTTTCAGCTGTTTCTTAGTTTTTTTCATGTGGTCGCCAACAGCCTCCACTAATAGACGACTGGGTGTTTTTTAAAAAACAAAATTGTTGGTAAAGGTTATTTTTCTTTTCTTTTTTTTAAATACAGGTTTGGATGGTGTTAGGATTTTTCGTGTTCATTGATTGGAAGTTCCAAAGACGAGTTCAGGACGCACTTGGTCTCAGTTTAAGAGTTTATTCTGATCACGTGAAATAAAAAGTCAGCGCTGGTCTGTCTGGACAAGAGCTCCTGCAGGAACTCCAGGTAAAAAACCCAGAATTCTGGGTCTGACTGACAGTTATCTTCTTGGACGTCTCCACCCCAAACAGTAGGTTGGGCTTCACAACGTCATCTGACTCCGTCTTCTGATTGAACCTGTTTTTACTAAATGCTGCTGACAGTGTGTTGACCTGAGTACAATATTTCGTTGGTGTATTTTTTATTTGCTGAAACGACAAATAAACTTGAATCTGAATCTGAATCTGAATCTATGGACGTGACTTGCTAACCGTCAGTTCACGTCTTTGCTACTAGAATGTGCTTCGCAAAGTGTTGTGGCTGTTGTCGCAGATGTGTATCTACGAGACGAGTGTAAGTTCCAAACCTCTGAAGCCAAAACCTGTTCTCCAGTGACCAGAACTGACCTGAACTGGTCAGTACTGGTGTCCATGAGTTTAACTGGGAGGAAAGTTTCACCAGTAGAAAAATACATGAGGTTACTGTGGCCTTTTAGAGCAGCTCACAGACTGTATTTATTCTATAGTAATTCTTCAGTGGGCTGTCATATAAGGTTCTTGAGTTTTTTTTTGTTTTTCTTTCCAAAATGTTTCTATTGAAGTTTTTCATCATTTTTACAAACATACAACAAACAACAAACAGTGCATAGATCAGATCTATGCAACCTGTTGACTACAATCACAAACATTATTATGTTTACAAAAAAAAAAAAAGGAAAAAAAATTAAACAAAATACAGAAATCTGAGCATCCACCTGTAGACGCCACTGTGGGAACTTTGTCAGTTGTTTGCATTGTCCTCCAGTAAATGTAGGTTCTTAGCATACACAGTCCATGCGTTTCCATGACAACTGTTCTTCCTGGTTTAATCTGATTACAGGTTGGATCCTATTTCAGATGTCCATGTAAACACCTTATTCCAGTTGAAAAAGAAAAGTTCAGATTAAATTTAAACCTGATTAAAGTCAGTGGTTTAATCCTCTTTTAACTGCGCTCTAAATTCTTCCTGGACATGTAAAGCCTTTATTCCGTTTGGACTTTATTCCTTCCATTCTGCACATGCTCAGTGTCTTGTCCTGTGGCGATGACGCACACATTCTGCGCTGGTGGAAGAATCTGCACTGCAGTCTAGTCTTCCCAAAGCGTTCCAGTGGAATATTCTGATGGGATCTACCAGCCTGGAAAACCCTGAAGGAACAGTTCAACACTGGCTTTGGATTCATTCATTTGTCCTGAACTAATGAGTTCCACAAGTGGGACAAACAGTTTGAACTGCAGCCCTAACGTTAGCTTAGCTTAGCCTAGCTTAGCAGAATGGCTTCATTCCTCTGCTCAGACGTAGCCAGGCTTTTAGAGGTGATTTGTAGTATTTTAGGAGTGATTTGGGTCAGTTCAGTTCTCCCTAATCATTCCTTTAGTCCGCTGGGGTCAATATGATCACAAACTGAGGCTCAGATCATGGTCATGTGACTTACTGCAGGAAGAAAATCTGGGAAATAAAAACTAATGCAAAGCTAAAACGCTAAAGCAAAGCTAATTTAGCGCATGCATCCCTTCCAACAAAAAGATTTTCCAACTTCTGCCAACACAACAGTCCACAGATTGTATGAGTGCAGTAAGTCGCAGATCTAAAGAAATAATTAGAGAGAATCAGATTTCACAAAATCACTGACAAAAGACGACAAATCACCTTTAAAAAACTGGATATGTGTGACCATGGAAATGCAGTGACTATGGTAAGCTAAGCTAACAGAAGGGCTAAGCTAAACTAACAGAAGGGCTAAGCTAAGCTAACAGAAGGGCTAAGCTAAGCTAACAGAAGGGCTAAGCTAAGCTAACAGAAGGGCTAAGCTAAGCTAACAGAAGGGCTGCCAGAACCCAATAAATGTTTCTCATGTAAACCTTTATTCAGGGTTAACGTTTCCATGGAAACAGAAGATTAAATACTTTAGTTCCAAATTAATTTCTTCTGGAAAAATAAATTGGATTTAAAAAACATCATGTAACTGTACCCAATGAAAGGATTCCAAACCTGTTCAGATGACTCCTGTTTGTCCTTCAGAACAGAGGACAGTTTTTCTAGTGTTTGGGTACAAAACATCTGCTGTATCCACGGACTAACAGCTGGTTTAGGAGTTCTGTTCCAAAATAATGAAATGCATTTTTTAGTAATAAGTAGACTGAAGTCCATAAAAATCCCTTCATTTGTTGTATATTCATGTTTTTCTGGATCTATGCCAAACAGAAATAACTTTGGGTCTAACATGACTTGTTTAGACGTCCCTCCAGAACAGTGCAGTGTGTGGACAGTAGCACATCCAGTGAACCAGTGTTCCTTTGCATTGGGAACACTTGGAGCACACATCAGGTAGATTCTGATTATACTGGTTCAGATCTACTGGTGTAATAGAAACCCACATCAGCCATTTAAACTGGAGCTGGAGTGTATAAAAGCAGGTTGTTGAGTTTTAAGTGGTTCCAACAGAGTGAACAGATGCTTCCTGAGGAAATTCAAGTGATGTCCAGAACTTTCTCAGGTGTTCCTAATGGCCTCTGGTGGTGGCGTTGAAGGCTATTCCATGTCCTGTGAAACTGGTCATTCTGGGCAGTTTCATCTGTTTCTCAAACCCACAGCCCCTCCTTAAAGTGTCGGGGGTGTTTGTTTTCTCTGTGCTCTGGTGGTGAAGTAAAGTTATACCAAAGCCACAAAGTGCTGTTTGAACAGCTTTCATAGATGTTTTCTATCACTGCTAAGGCCTTAATAAGTGCTCCCTGAGGAAGTTCATGTGGTTTCTAAAACTCTCTCAGGTGTTCACCAACACTCTCCAGCCTTTACTGTGTGCTTGGAAACTATCATGTTGTGTCATGTATGTTTCTGTAGTGTTTTAGAAAATTGCTGCAGCTCCTTCAGGTGTTTCCACTTGTTTCTAAGGCTTATTCAGGTGTTCCTCAATGGCCTCTGGTGAAGAGTACGTTCTCTAGAAGTGATCGGGTAATGGCATATTTTTCTCTAAAGTGTTTTTCTGTGGCACCGAGGAATTTTTCAGGTAGCTTCTAAGGTTCTGCCCTCTGGTGTTGGAGTTTTTACCACACCGGCGTACGTATTACAGGTGTTTTTCTACTGTTCCAGTTCTTTCAGTATGTAAAGTATAGGTTTGGGGTAATCCCTGATAGTTTATGCCACTGGAGTCCAGACATTGAACTGTTGGCTGTGAATCTGTGTCCGTTATGTGCTGATGGAGTTCATGTGTCGTTGTCAGTGTTTCTATCGTAAAGTATTGTGAAAGAGCCACAATGAAAGGGTTATACATTGTGTGGCATTCTTTGAGCCACGTTTGTAACATACAGGGACTCGACCGGGACTTTTATTATTATTATTATTATTATTATTATTATTATTATTATTATTATTATTATTATCAGAATCCAACGTTGACCAATTTAGCTGAAATTTTTTGGGGGGCTATTATCACGCTGGAGATTAACTGCTTTAAATAACACCGTGATCTGAAGAGAAAAGTGATTTTTGAGACACCTTAAACTAGATTAGAGGTAAAGGCTGAGACAGACCGTTTAAATGGTCATTTAGAGCACAATAAAACTACCACAGAACTAGATCCAACAGATCCCCTCTCCATTACCCTCCACTCAGGACTAATGACTTCATTCCTCATCCAATATAACATGCTCTAATATTATCAGCCCAGTAGTAGTGTAAGAAATGTGGAAGTGCCGTACCTCCCATTGTGCAGGGCCTCTGTCATATAGTTTTGTTAATTCTGGGTGGTTTTTATGTGCCAAATAATAGATTTCTATTTTATTTTAACACTTCATTAAACACATTAAGTAATACACTTAAAAGAAAGAGAAATATGCAAAAGAATACTCATTTAACCCTTTCATACACAGTGGTCACTCCAGTGGTCACTCCAGTGGTCAGTTCTTCTCCAGCTGTTCTCTTGTATATTCATGGGTTTGGTTGTTTTAGTTCCAGATCAGCCAACACAGTGGACACTAATGCACCATCCCATAATAATACACTGACATTCAGACCATTACTGTCACTTTGCTGTTCTTGATAAACCTGATCTGCACTGACATGTTTGAGTGTAAAGCAATTGTTAATTGTTATTGTAATTGTAATTAACGGTTGTTTTTGTTTTTTTTTTCCCACAAAAAGTTTTTGGGTTTTTTGCATATTATCTCCATGAAGTGAATAATAAATAGTATTAGAGTATGTTAAAATGTGAGAAAACATTTGATTAGCAGCATTAAAAACTTTCTTATTGCATAGTTTTCCATATCACTTTCTGAAATTAGGTTTTAAATACATGTTTCTTTGCTTCAAAAATTAAATACATAATCTCCGGCTGAGTGGACGTTTTTGTAACTCCTTGAAAAAAAAGAAAAAAAAACCCCAAAGTTCAAAAAAAAAAAATCTCGATCACATTTTTTTTCATGCCTAAAGAGGAACAACAACACTCAGGAAAAATATATTGACAAAGGTTCCACAACTCATGCATGAAAGGGTTAAAATACAGAAAAACACCTGCACAGCTGTTTCAGATTTGAAATGAGTAGAATTTGTTAGAGCTCCTCCTACAGGCTGTAGGGGGTATGAAAGAGGAAGCGGAAGTGACCAGAAATTCATCAGTAGAAGAAGAATGAACCGGAAGGAGGGAAAACACGCATTCAGCCGTGAAAAAAGATAAAAACATTGTTTAAGATGGAGATTCTTGAATTACTTGATATAACTCGACAGATTGTTAGTGTTACATTTACACTGAAACTTTATTTAAGTGAGTAGATCAGTTTGTGTTTCAACTACGGACACTTTATGTGTTTTTTACAAGAGTGTTAGCGGGAGAGATCTAGTCTGATTAAAAGACTGAGTTATATTCAAGCTGTGTCAGTTATCGTCGAGTTTTACCGGAGGATTTTTGTTGAAGACTGCTTTTTCCCAGTTTGGTACCTGCTATACGAACTTATTTCATCGAACTCAATGTTTTGTTGGACGCGTACTGCGCATGCTACAACCACAACAAGCTACAAGGAGAACAAGGTGGCGCCATCCGCGAACAGTGACGACATCTGCCGGAGGATCAGCTGACTGGACCAACCTGTAATGGACACTTCTACTCTTTATGGATAAGTACATTTCTTTTTCAGTTTCTTGGATAAGGAAAATAACTGTGTTTGGAAAAACTGTGATAGAAACTGTGACCTAACAAACTAATTATTTGAGTTTTAGTTGAAAAGCTTATATTTAAAGTAGGGATGCACCGATCTGATACCAGTATCAGGCATCGGCTCCGATACTCAGTGTGTGCACTTGTACTTGTAGAAGTAATCTGATACAGCTGCACCGATACCACTTACGGTCGTGTGACATTCACAGTTCAGTGCACCAGGGACAAGGAGGAGGAATAATGTGTGTAGAGTGTGGAGGGTTTTCAAACTAAATGATGGTGATAAAAGTAATGCTGACTTCAAGTAACGTTAAAGGCACAGATGGATACAGACGCAGCGTTCTGTCCGTCCTCTGCGTATATTCCATTCATTTTCCAGATGATGGAGGATGAGTACCTAGACAGAGAATACCAGCGGAACTGTGGAGGTAGAGGATCTGTTCAAAGAACCACTATGGGAGTTAGAGAAAAACTACTGACACATTTAGGACAACTACCCAGAAAAACTACTGACACATTTAGGACAACTACCCAGAAAAACTACTGACACATTTAGGACAACTACCCAGAAAAACTACTGACACATTTAGGACAATTACCCAGGGCTGGACAGGTTTCCATCCTACTTATAATACTATGGAGGTACGGAGTGATGGGGACTGCCGCCAGTGGAAGTGAAAATGAAATTTATGGCTCATTTCTCTTTTCTCTGCCTGCTGAAGCTAAGCTTTTCAATCTTACCAGTGAAAACGCTGCAACACTAGTATGCACATTAGTGTTACCTCTGTCGTCTCCATGTTTGTTATTACTGACTTTCTTCTTCATAAAAACTTTCCTGCTGGACTTTATATCACTTTTTCAGTTCATCTCACTGCCCTGAAATGTGTAAATACAGTCAGAAGTCTTTATTTACAGTACAGTACTGGAAGCTCTTTTAGAGGAAATTCTTTAGCATGTGTCTTTTAGAGTAAATATACTAACCTTAATGTCAGCTTGGTTACTAATCCACTGTTTTGTTTTGGTCTGTTTCTTGTCTCCTTGTGCTGTATGCAAAGCTGCTGAATACTTGAATTTCCCTCGGGATTAATAAAGTATCTATCTACCTACCTACCTACCTACCCACCCACCCACCTACCCACCTACCTACCTACCTACCTACACACACACACCCACAAGGCAATGGTTTTAAGAACACGTAAAGAAGACGAAGAACCTGCTCAATATTCCCATAACAGTAGTGCAGTGTGTCACAAAATAAGGATTAGGACTTAAAATGGGTTATGGACCTGCTTTTATTGTGTCACCAACTACAACACAGAAAAAGGAAGTAACAGAGTACTGTACTACTTTAGGAAGTTTGATCTATCACAGCTCAGAGCACAGACTTAGATTCACAACTCACAGAGATGTTCAGAGTGTTATTGGGGAATAAAAATGTTGGAACAGGGTTAGAGCAAACAGAGGTTTGAAACTAGGAAGCCAGGAGATGGGGAGAAGACCGGGGAAGCACAGCTCTGTTTTCTATTTCAGGGTCCAAATGCATCACCTCTCAAAGCCTGTCACATTATGTAACATTTATAAAGTTCTGAATATATATATGAATAATATTAACACATTCCATTGACACAAAATTTGAACAACAATATGTACTAAACAATATATTATCAATATGATAATTAAATAAATTTACATAATAAGTGTTTAAAAATATCGTGTGTGATTATGGTTATGTGGTTATAATCCCTGGTTACTTGGAATAATTGTAATAATGAACATAATCGTCCTAGTGGTCTTCAGTCACCTGTGTCCTGTAAAGAACTATCATTATTTCCACATAATTAGACTGATGTTCTTTTAATAACATCATCTTATCTCATCTCATTTTTCTTTTGCTGCGTGTTCAGTGTAGATCCAAATCCGCTGTAGTTTAGTTTCATTTAACTGATCTTAGTCTCATCTCTGTCTCAAGTGCATTTTTACTTGGTTTGAGACAAAGAGGACACATTTTATCACAAAACCATTCAAGGCTACAGTCACGTAAAAAAATGATTAGATCATCAAAAGTCATGAAAAACAATGGTTATGCAATTCAGTCCTAACTCCTGTGTGTATGATGTGACTAAAACAGACAGAAAAGAAAACGTGGAATGTTTAAAAGCACCGTTTTTGTCAGTACAATGCCATAGATGTAAGAACTGAAGGGATTTTGGTTTTTATCAAGTAAACATGTTAAATGGATAGATATCAGCTGTGAAATTAAACTACTCTGAGCTATTTTTGTTGTTATCATTACATTTGTCCAAACAAATGTACCTGTAGTTGTACCAGACATTAAAATGAACAAGAAATTGAAGAAAATAAGGGTGGTCTAATAATTGTTTATGCGATTGTACATCTGTATGGATATTAGGCCTGTAACGGTACACAAAATTTTCGGTTCGGTACGTTTTCAGTTTTGAAAGCCACGGTTCAGTTTTTTTCAGTTCGGTACAGGGAGAAAGAAAACCCCTCAAAATGTCTGAAATGCATTTATTACGAATTTTTGAACATATTTCCCCCAATTTTTGGAGACAATAGAATATAGAAAAACAGGAGTAATATAATTCTGCTGCTATGAATCAAATAGAAAACAAAATAAATAAAATATTACTAAATGTATTTTAAACATTAGTATTGCACTTTTCCCTGAAAGGTAGTTTTGAACAAACAACACAAATCTAATCACAGTTCTGTCAGTTCACATTCTGCAGAAAAATAACAACAAAATTCCACTTAAAGTGCAACATTAAGAAGAGGGCAAACTTGTATTCTCTTAAACCTAAGAGCAACTGTGACAACAAAATTAACCAAATTATTTATTTTAGGAGAGATAACAAACTGTTTAGGCCACTGTGTGTATTTGTGTGTGTGCAGGGTGTGATTTGTTAAAAACACGGGGGTGGGTGGGGGATGGGGGGGGGGGGGGGTAATTATTATTTTATATGTGGGGGTGCACTCCATAACTAACGCTGGCATGAAACAAAAGTGAAACTTTACTGACTTTCAATGTCCAACTCCCGCATTCTATTCCTCTATTATATTGTGTGTGTGTGTGTGTGTGTGTGTGTCAGACAGACAGACAGACAGACAGTAAGTGTAAGTGTTTGAGAACTACTGGACAAACCTCGTTCGTCTTACCAGTGTCTCTTTCACCTGCACCCGCGGTGATCCCAAACAGGACTGGACTGATGGTGGAGGGTCTTCAGTCTCTTCCTTCCAGGTTCACATCATATATGTTGTTATTTTTTTCCTTATATCAGCTGCTGTTTCGTATTTTGGGTCAATGTGCACTCCTTCAATATGTCCGTGTGGCACTTGCGTGGATTTAAAGTTCCGGATCGAACAATGTCTTTCGTTCCTTTTTCTTTTTCTCAACATACTGTACCTTTTCGGTACAGCTGTGTACCGAATCGAACAGGAGTGTACCGAAATGGTTCGGTTCAGTATGTGTACCGCTACAGGCCTAATAAATATGATTCCAGTGGATTTATCTGGTTCATATTTAACATCATGCTTTAAAGGAGCATTTCTTTTACATGTAAAATGTTTTAATTCTTGATTCGGCTTTCCGCCTCATTCTGGTTCTCACTGTCTGTTCTGGCCTGGGTGCCTGAACTGGTTTGATTGTTCTTGGTCTTGTCTGAGTCTCTGTTCTCTCTAATGCTGTCTGGTCCAATATTTCAGTTTTGTACTTAGTATGTTTTATCATGTTGTATCAGCCATGTTTAGTTTTTAGCTCATTGGCTCATAGACATGGGAATGGTTCGAGATATTAATGTAGTTCCTATTGAGCACTGATCGGAAGTCATATATGGACTTTCATTTGAATCCGTGACTTTTGACCTTAAGTGACCTTGAACCTTGAACCTTGACATTGACCGTAGTCAACCTCAAGTTCACCAATGTTTAAATTTCAACAATCTTCTTCTCTGACACAACTGGTTAGAATCATTTGAAATTTTATGTCGCTTCCTTGGGAAAATATCTGCAAAGTTTATTCACAGTTTTGAGACACTTAGATTTTTGACAGTTTTTTAATTATGAAAAATTTGCCTTTACATATTTTAATGGTTTATAACATGTAAATGGTTCCAGATATCAGTATAGTTCCTTTTGAGCACTGATAGGAAGTCATATGTGGACATTCATTTGGGCCTGTGACCTTTGACCTTGAGTGACCTTGAAGGGTCACCAATGTCAACATTTCATTTTCTCCAAAACTATTGGTCGGATTCATTTAAAATTTTATATGTATCTTTCTTGGGACAATTTCTACAAAGTTTGTTCACAGTTTTGACAGATTTTAATTTATAAACTTTTGGCAAATTTTGGAGCTATTGGTCCATATTTTGATGGTGTATAACATGTAAATGGTTAGCGATATCAAAATATTTCCTATTGATCACTGATAGATGGACTTTTTGATTGAATTAGTTGAGTTCTGCTCCAGTCAAAGTACCACCCACTTCTGTTGGGAGATTGTGAGGTTGTGAGGTTCTGTCTCTGTGTTCCAGTCCTGTGGTCTGGATGCAGATCAAACTCAACTGGGGATCGATTCTTGATAGAACATGACGCTGACATACAGGGACATAGGAACTATTTTTTCTATTTAATGGAGTTAAAGTCGAACTCGTATATATGTTTGTAACTCATATTTTTCCCCACCCTTTTTGTTGGGCTTAAAAAACAAAACTATTTCTTTTTGGACACTGGTTTCACTGGGAGGCACATTAATAAAACCGCATCACTGCAGTTTTCAACCATGCCATCATTTTCCACACAGTTTTTGGTCATTTTTAAAGAACCTCGCAACATCAGCAGTAATGTAAGGTCTGCTGGGAGTTCTCCTCCAGTGACAGTCCCACCCACTTCTATGGGGAGATTGATCTGCATCCAGACCACAGGACTGGAACATACAGACAGAACCTGACAACCTCACAGATTCTTGACAGAACATGTCGTTGAGATACAGGGAAACTGGTCCTGTATTTTTGGACTGAAGGTGAACACAAAAATAGTTTATTTCATACAGTGTTTCCAAATTCTGTAGCTAATATTTAATAGATCATAAATATCACTAGACCGACACTACAGTGATAGACTGGACAGTAATATCACTATCACATCAACAGGCGTAATATTCACTCTTTCAGTATTATGATAATGTCACCTTTCCCTTCGGCCTCCAGAAGCAGCTCATCCAGTTTGGGAGCCCTGCTGTGCTTCTTCTTTCTGCCTTATTGTCTGCTTCAGGTGTCTATCAAATGTCACGGTGCTGCTGTGTGTCACGGTTCGAGTTCTACTCCTTCTCTTTCTCCTTGTGTAACAAGGGATTCAAACCGGCAGCCGCTGCTCTCCCTCCAGGGTACCGCTGTCCTCGATGCGGTGGAAGGGAGAGCACAGTGCTGCATAAATGATCTGCATGTACGCCCCAATGAAAGAAAATCCTACTTGACGTAACCTAAATGACCAGTCAGTGGGATGCAGCGGAGATAAGACTGCTGAGAGAGCACACAACTGTTAACCTCCTCTCTGCTCTTTTTTTGTCTAACAAAGTTAGAGCAGGAGCCAGAGGAGGAGACAGTTCAGTAAAGATTAGTGAGAACAGTTATTACCTTGTGGTCGAAGGAATGCTCAACTCAGTTTCTTAAATTGCTTTTACTTCAAACACTTATTCCAACAGTAGTGAGAAACATTCAAAATGCAAATCTGTGTGACTGTAGCTGTGATTATAAGGGAAGTCAGACTCCAAGTGAAGGGAAACGGCAGCATTTATACTGATATATACATAATCATCAGCTGTGTACCTGAAAATAATAGAATTTACATATAAAATGCCAGTTTTCAGAGCACATATGTAGTGCTAAACCATCAGTTTGGTGATGGAAAGACTTGACACACCTCATTTTTATTAATGTTGAATTAATTATCTTAAATACTTTACAGACATAGATAGAAACTTACAACATTTAATCATAACTAAAATCAGAGCAGATGATGCCTTAGATGATGTGTTATTTTATACCATCCATCCATCCACGTTCAACTGTTTAACCCTTTGAGATCTATGAGTATAGTATGGTATAAAAAGTGACCATAGTATAATTTGATTTAAAAATTGAACATTTTATAATACGCTAAAAAATAGTCATAGTATAAGTATGATATAATAAATAGTTGTAGTATACTATGATAGAAAAATTGGTCATAGTACAGCTTAATATGAAAATGGGACCAATATGGTACAATTTTAAAAAAATAGTCATAGTATATTTTGATATAAAGAAAATCGTAGTATAGTATGATATAAAAAAGGTCATAGTACAGTATGATTTAAAAATTCATCACAGAATAGTACCATTTAGAAATAGTCATATTACAATGTGATATCAAATTGGTCATAGTATAGTATGGTATAAAAATAGAACGGGCAGGTCACATGGGGGAAGTTGTGCTGAAAACATGCCTCCACATACATGGTATATAAAGGCAAAATGAAAAGTCTTCAAAAATGGCCAAAATGGGCTCAGGCCTCTAAGGGTTAACTGTGTGTGTACAGTGGGAGGAGTGTAATTTTCAAGTTGCAGTAAATGTAGAATAAGTTAGTGTGAAAGGTGTTCAAACCTGATTCGTTTGTGCTCTTTCACACTGCTCTTTCTGTTTTTTACTCTTCTTTGTCCGGTGGCTTAATGCTATTATTCAAATTTACCGTGACCAGGTGGATAAAAGCATCATACTGTGCATGAGGTTTCTTCAGACTCGAACAAAAGATTTTAGCCAAGGAGATTTCAAGAACTTCTCCCAAAACACCACTTCATGTGGTCTGCATCTAAGAACAAATATTGCTTTTCAGGAGTTTCAAGAATAACACTGATGACAAAATGTCATTCTTAGGCTGAATCTGATTTGAATTTGTGCAGCCGGTAATAAACATACCACATTTTAACTGTGATATACATGTCATGCTGATATATACACAATTAGTTATACACATAATGCTATTCAGATCAAAAGAACTTCACAAATCAATAAAATTTTATATATATATATACTTTTATAGCCAACTTTTCATTTTATTGATTTGTGAAGTTCTTTTGATCTGAATAGCATCATGTGTATAACTAATTGTGTACTTGGACTTTACCTCTATTAATGGTGTAATGTTGTTCATACATTCAACACAGATTACAAATAGTTGACCCTTTTCTGCCTAAAGGATTCCAAGTAAAAGCTTCCACTTAGAACTTTTATCCACCTAAAGGTTACAAGTACTGATTTAGGGTAGTTTTACCAACTTGTAGTCTCTTTAAACTGTCTTAGTTTGCTTTTAGTACACTTAACTGTCCTTTAGTTGCATTTAGTGTCTTTTAGCTTGGTTTTATTGCTTGCCAGAGGGAAAGCATATTGGTCAGTTTGTATGTCTGTTTGTCTGTCTGTATGTGCTCTATTGGTCACATTTCAAGCATTATTGATATCAAACCATGACCACATGATTTGCCGTGGTGTAGTAGGCCAAAGTACAGCTCAGATATAGGCCAAAGTTGGGGTCAGGAGCTTGATTTGCTTATTCAGAAAACAGCTTCTGTCTTGAAAACTAAGACGAATATCGACTAACTTTGTATTATCAACTTATAGAAAGCCAGATGTGACCTTTTATTTGGTACCAATTTTGTTGACCTTGGATGACCTACAAAGGTCAAACGCAAGGTCATGATTTTCAAGACACTCAATTTTCACCCCTAACTCTGTGTTTTTTGCGGAAAGAGAAAAATGACTAAATGACTAGTACCAGTATAATGCTTGAGAAAGTAGGAGATGATATATTTTTTAAATTTTTTTGTATCATTTCCTGTTTCAGAGTTATGGCAGAAAATATCACTATTTCTAGTATTTTTTTGCTATTTCCATTCACTTATATGTTTGGAACTGTTTAAGATAGAAGAATACGACTTCTACCACAACGTTCAGCTTGGAAAAGTAGGTCGTAGTGTTTGTTTAGTTTTCCTCCATCACTTCTGGTTTCTGAGTTGCAACAGCTGAGAGTTTACATGTCACTTGTGTGTAAATTCACTAAATGGCTTCTGTCTGTGAAATGATGCAGATATCGACTATTATCCACTAATCAGAACTCGCATATGGCCTTTCATTTAGTCATGTGATCAGATTATAAAGCGTGAAAATATAGGCCGAAGTTCTCTTTCAAAGGCCTCCAGCAAGTGCACTGCCTGTGGCAGTTTTATTATCTTTTAGTTCCCTTTTTACACCTTTTAGTTTAATTTGACTGTCTTTTATATTAGTTTCACCAACTTTTAGTCTGTTTAAACCATTACTTAGTTTGGTTTTACTACACTTTAGTTGTCTATCTAAACTGTTTAGAAAACAGGTGATTTGTGGTTTTACTGTGGCTGTCTTCTGTCTAAAACAGAGCTAAGCTAACAGAGCTATAATGTAAACTATCCGCTGATGCAGCATGTGAAGATTATAAGACAGTCACTTTTCCATTGGACATCTGTGCAAAACTTAACTGATATTTACTAAATGTCAAAAAAACAGAAGTGCGTAATGTCGGTTTTTCCATTAAATCACAAATGCAATTATTTGGTTATTTATTATTGCGAGATGACACAAGAAGTCATTCTATAAACATGGCGACAAACGTAAATATGGTGTTGATTTACAGATATATTCATTATTATTCTATATTTCCCCTCTATCTCCTACTAAATTAAAAAGTGATGTGGTTTCCTGGTGTGTCCACACATATTGCGACATGTTCTTCTTTTTCGCTTGTTGTAACGTACGTCAACATCTGTTTTTTTAATTCACCTGACTCTAGTTGTGAAAAACGGTCTTTCCATTGCAGTTTTGCGTGATACACCATTTGTGCTACACCCAAAACCACCTCTCGCCAGCGCAAAAACTTTTAATTGAAAAAATGAGACTTCTGGTGAAATTGTCGTTTTTCCATTAGGTACCTTTTTATGCACAAGTTATATTTGCGCAATTTGAGGGTCAATGGAAAAGTGACTACTGTTATTTTGAGTGACTGTTAAAAGATGCTTTTGAATTTTATTTTAAAGAAAAAAACTTGATGATACCATAACACAGATGTGGAAACATAGGGTTGATTGTAGGTAGTTTTGGCAGAACTAAGCGTGTTCTGGTACCAGACGGACCCCTGCTGGTGGGAGTTTGGAACATCAGTATTACATGAAACCACTTTGACAGCCTGTGAGTAGGGATGCACCTAGGGCTGCTCGATTATAGAAAAAAAAATAATCACGATTATTTTAGCAATAATTGAAATCACGATTATTAAAAACGATTATTTAACCTTAAAGTTGTTTATTTTTTTCTTGCAAAACAATGTAAGATATACTCTTTAAATATAAATAAAGCTTTTAACCATTAAAACAAAGTATGTTCACTTTTGTACGAAACAAAAAAATCTATGAATGCAAATAAGTATACTGTAAATTCAAGTATGTTTCCTTTTGTAAACAAATAGTGCACTGGAATTAAACTGCTCTAGACTTGCCATAGAACTGGAGCAATAAAAAAAAAACTCACGTAAAGTGCAAATTATAAATTCAAGTATGTTCAGTGTAGTATGAAACACAGTAAATTCAGTGGCGTGCTGTGGTTTCAGTTAGGTTAATACGGGAGTTGCAGCGTAAAGAGATTTGGAGACTGAAGATTGCATTGCGGACGAAGTTGTAGGCAGAGGTTTTTTTTATGTGTTTTAGTTTTTCATAAGCTTATGATAAAGGTGGCGGTGGTTAAACTTTAGATGGTTAAAAAGGTTTGCTGTGTTACCGGTCAGTGCGGACGCAACTCCGAAACACATTTTGCACGTAATGGGTTTTTGCTCTTCATCAAACCCAAAGTGATTCCATACAATTTAATTTGACTTGCCTTTTTTGTTTACCAAGCACCTCTGCTGCGATTCTCCTGCTATTTTTCCAGACCGCTAGGTACAACTTTCCTCTTGGGGTGGACCTGCCGGCTAGCAGGCAGCAGTAGCTTAGAGGGGGGCGGGGCAGAGCAGCTCATGGTAGCTTGCGTGCGCGTGAATTAAACAACTCAAAATTAATAATCGTTTTTTCTCGATTACATAATTTCTGTAATCGTTGCGTGTAATAATCGAAATTGTGATTGAATTTCAATTAATTGCACAGCCCTAGATGCACCGATACCACTTTTTTCCAGACCGAGTACGAGTACTTACATTTGAGTACTTGCCGTTACCGAGTACCAATACTAGTCCTTAATAATCCCATTCCAGTTGTTAGTTCCTTTTGTAAATGTGCTTTATTGTCGTTGTCATTAGTCTGACTGGAACAAAGTGCTGCTACTGACATTTAATGTGTTGGAATGAGCGTTTGCCAATTAATCCACCAGGGGGCGCCGCTCTGAATTAACCATACTGGACAAATACCACGAAGAAGAAGAAAGTTTAATGAGAAGAAGAAAGTCAGTAATAACAAACATGTAGTCGACAGAGGGAACACTACTGTGATACTAATGTTGCAGCATTTTCTCCGGTAAGGTTTAAAAGTTTAGCTTCAGCAGGAAGAGAAAAGACAAATGAGTGAGAAGTTTGGTTTTCACTTCCACTGGCGGCGGTCCGCACCGCTCCGTACTCCCTCTGGTATTCTCTGTCTGGAAAACAGATGAATGTACGCAGAGGACGGACAGAACGCTGCGTCTGTATCTGTCTGTGTCTGGAACGGTACTGTCAGTCAGCCTTACTTTGATCATTTCTTTGGTTCAATCTCCACACTGTTCACACTCACACACATTAGTCCTCCTCCTCGTACCTGCTGCACTGAACGGGGAATGGCACACAGCTGTAAGTGGTAGCGGTGAATTTGTATTGGATTACTTTTACAAGTACACACACTGAGTATCGGTGCATCCCTACCTGTGAGATTTTAGACTAGCAGCTTTCATGCTCTGCTCTGTTCCACCTCTGTACTTTAAAGCTGTAGGTATGGGTTCCATGGGTTTTCTCTAATTGTATCGTCACCATCTCATTCCTTTTTTACTCATGTATACAGTTATTACCACAGTTAGCCTCAGGTCATTTGGCTCAAACTGTAAGTCTAGTTTTACAAGATTTGCTAATGCTTCACTGACTTCAGGAACATTTCCTACAGTATTTAAACAAGCGCAGGTAACACCACTACTCAAAAAACCTTCCCTCACCCCCACTCAAGTGGAGAATTATCGACCAGTCTCACTCCTCCCATACCTTTCTAAGATCATCGAAAGGGCGGTCTTCAAACAGGTCACAGAATTCCTCTCCCAAAATAACCTCCTTGACATCAACCAATCTGGCTTCAAAATCGGCCACTCCACTGAAACGGCTCTGTTGTCTGTGACAGAAGCCTTGAAAGAGGCTAGAGCAGCAGCCAAGTCTTCAGTACTCATTCTACTGGACTTATCAGCAGCATTTGACACTGTCCGTCATGATATCCTGTTATCCATACTCTGGAACATGGGCATCACAGGCCACGCACACTCCTGGTTTCAATCTTACCTTACTGGTCGGTCCTTCAGTGTGTCCTGGCTAGGGCACACATCAGCAGTTCACCGCCTCACCACGGGGGTCCCCCAAGGCTCTGTGTTGGGCCCCCTCCTTTTTGCCATATACACCACCTCACTCGGTCAGATCATCCACTCACACGGCTTCTCATATCATTGCTATGCTGATGATACCCAGCTCTATCTGTCATTCCCACCTGATGACTCCACAGTCTCAGTGCGGATCTCAGATTGTCTCTCTGACATATCTGCATGGATGAAAGCCCATCACCTTCAGCTGAACCTGTCCAAAACTGAACTGCTGGTCTTCCCAGCTAAGCCAACCATACAGCAGGACATCTCCATCACTTTTGACTCCATACCTCTGGCTCCTACCAGTGTAGTACGTAACTTGGGAGTCATGATTGATAATCAGTTGACCTTCACGGATCACGTTGCCTCTGTCACCCGATCATGCCGTTTCACTCTGTTCAACCTAAGAAAGATCAGGCCATACCTAACCGAACAGGCCACCCAGCTCCTGGTGCAGACTATGGTTATCTCCCGTCTTGACTACTGCAATGCTCTTCTAACGGGCCTCCCAGCTTGTGTTCTCAAACCACTACAGATGGTCCAGAATGCAGCAGCGCGTCTGGTCTTCAATCAGCCTAAAAGGGCACATGTCACCCCCTTACTCATTGAGTTACACTGGCTACCCATAGCTGCCCGCATAAAATTCAAATCTTTAATCCTAGCCTACAAAATTCTCCGTGGGTCTGCTCCTGTCTACTTAGGTGCACTAATAAAAGCTTATGTCGCCCCACGACCACTCCGCTCGTCTGGGGAACGTAGTCTGGTGGTCCCCAGACCTTGTACAAGACAATCCAGGCTCTTTTCATGGGTCGTTCCACGTTGGTGGAACGCTCTACCAAGTGCTACAAGAACAGAGTCATCCCTGCCTATCTTCAAGAAGCTCCTGAAGACCCAGCTCTTCCGAGAGCACCTCCTGTCCTAGCACTTTCAAACATTCCATTTTAAATATTCTAATAAGGTTTTTCCCAGGACAACCACAGATTCTTTCACGATTATCTCTGGACCTGCTGCGGTGGTCCGGCCTCTTCCCTGCCCTCATCATCACCACTCACTTATCCTCAACCGCCTCCATGTGTCTCCCCCTACTCCCCCCTTCTCCCCCTCTCCCCCAGTCCCTATCTCTATCGCTCTCTCTTTTTCCCCTTCTCTACTCTCTCTCTTTAACCCCAACTGGTCAAGGCAGACGGCCATCCTCCAGGAGTCTGGGTCTGCTCGAGGTTTCTGCCTGTTAAAGGGAAGTTTTTCCTCGCCACTGTCACCAGTCACAAGTGTTTGCTCCAGGAGGATTCTGTTGGGTTTCTGTAGAATTGACTTAGAGTCTGGTTTTGACCAACTCTATATATAAAATGTCAAGAGATAACTTTTTTGTGATCTGGCGCTATATAAATAAAATTTGATTGATTGAGTGATTTAATTGGTTTTCCCCTGTAAGTCGCTTTGGAAAAAAGCGTCTGCCAAATGCGTAAACATAAACATAAACATAAACATAATAGATAAAGAGACAGACACGGAAAAAAATGAATACAACATTAAATAAAACACTTGGAGTAATTTCAAGGATTTTATTCTTTACCGTAGAAACACTGTACATAAATTACTTTCTCTGAGACTAATATTGATGTACGGATAAGTGGAATTTCTCAACCTTCAAAATAAAAAAGAGAAACCCAGAAAGACATTATCAGCTTGTCTTAATTGTCTCTGAAAAGAAAAGACCGGTAGCATATGGTGTTAACTCTTTCTTTCTCTCAGTGTAAAGTTCCTGTTCTGTCCGTTGAAATGATTAAAGTTTCCTTCCCACCCTTGTAAACACACATACACACAAAGAAAACTCCTCTTAAAGAGTACAGAGACCCACAATCAATGAGAAAACATCCACATCAAATTTTGATCTATTACTGTTACTCATTAAAGTCACTGATGGCGATGCACTGTCCCCTTAAGGAGAAACAAGCAAAAACGAATAGAGAAGCAACGATTAGTTACTACTCACAGCAACCCCCCCACCCCCACCCCCAAAGCCATGACAACATGTTTATATTGCAAGCAATACTACTACCTTTGACCAATAAAAGCACAAGGTCTATGCGTTATGAGGCTGAGTCACATTTTGCAGAAGTAATCGACTCCTGGGCTTACAGGGACCAGTGTTTACAGGACCAGTGAGCCCACGTGGTCCAGGATCAGTCCATCCACACGGAATTATGAAGAGCCGTGGCACCGCCGTCACCCCTCCCTGACGCTCCACTGCCGATTGTTTTTGTCATTGTAGTCTGAAACTGTACGATTTTATAGACCTCGTAGAGGGACAAGGTGTGATGAAGAGGAGTGGTTTTAGAACTGACCCAAAGATCGTAGATATCAGTAAGAAACAAACAAAAACACAACTCAAATCTTCTGTTGGTTCCGTTCAGATGATGGTCCATTCCAGTGGTGGTGGTGGCGTGGTAATAGTGGTATAGGTAATAGTATGTAAACACTTTTTTGTTCCTTTTTTATATCTCCTTTTTGTCTGAAGCAAATGCAAGTTTATATATAAAACAAACCAAAAATCCAAACAGAAAATCAGTCTTTTTTTTTTTCCTCCGTACAAATTGTAGTCCTTTTTTGTGCCCGTCTCTCTTAGAGAGAGTCCACGTCAGTTCCACAACAGTTCCATTCAATGGCTTCAGCCATGGAAACAAAACATCCTATATAAGATAAGCTGGGTCTTATCTAGACCCACAGAGATAAGATACCTGCAACGTTTGTTTGGGATTCACAGACATTAGTAAAGTCGACTGATCGGACAGTTTACAACTGTCTAAATGCTTGAGGGCTTGTCTGGTCGTGACAGCTGCTGAAATGCTCACTTTCTTATTTTAATGTGTCACTGTTTCACAGCTAGACAGCACATGATTATAGCACTCTGGGAAACCCCGCCTACCAGAGAAAGGGGGAGGGGCATGCGTGCAGGCTGTTCAAAGGCAGATGACATTGAGAAACGACGAAAGAAAAGGCATCGGTCAGAGACTGAACCTGTGTTTGTGCAGGTTCACTTTTGAAACCGTCTTATAATCGTTGGGTCATTTTAGGGTCAGTTGCATTAAAGTGATTGTTACACCTTCATCAGTCTACAAATTCTACTTCATCATCTTCAAAGAAAAGTAAAAACAACAAAGTCGCAAACATGGGGTTTCTTCAGTGGCTAGTTTTGACTTCAGTTTAGTGACATCCATTTTCTGTTCAAACTGAATCTGTTAGTCTCTGACAGTCGCGGTCGATGCCGTGTTACCTCCTCCCTATCTCGCTCTGGCGGAGGAACTGGATGTTGTTGGAGCTGTCGGCGAGCTCGGGGTACTGCTCTATGGACAGGACGTAGTATCCGTCGTAGCCCAGAACCTTCCCGCTGCTGAGCAGCTGCCTCTTCTCGCCCTCCGTCCACAGCCGGACCCCCTCCTCGCCGTCTCTGACTCGCTGCTGTTCGCGGGCCCAGGCGTTGGACAGCGCCCTCTGGCGGGCGTGTTCCAGGATGCGCGCTTTCTCTTCGTCCAGCGTCGTCCCGTAACGTACGTGAAGTGCCAGAGCCCCGTACTGCAGCTCCACATCTGCGAAGCGCCGCGTTCGCCCGTTCATCACCGTCGTGGACTGAGACACGGTGACGTTGACACCATTTTCCAGAGACTTGCGTCCAGAGGTGAGTCGCAGGGCGCTGAGATCGTTCTCTGGAAGGCTGGTCTTGATGAAGTAATGCGTGTCTCGGCCCTCCACAGTGAAGTGCAGATCTTCCAGGTAAAAGGCGTTGTTTAAGACCGCCGACACTTTGATGCAGTCCTCGTTGGCGATGTTGAGGGCGTTGGTGACCACGCGGCCTTGGATCACCGCCAGCATCACCCCCTTCCCAATCAGAGACTTGACGGTGGCGAACCAGAGCCAGGGTTTGGTGTGGTCCGAGTGACGCCGGCTCAGCTGAATCTCTGGCATTCGCTCAAAGGACAGGAAGGCCCGGGACTGACGGGTCACCTCCTGCTGAACACCGGAGATGGCCTGAGGACGCAGAGACAGCGCAGAGTAAGGATTTACTCAGCATCATGTGACCATTTCCCACCAATAGGAACTTAAACACACTCGCACTCTGGATACAAAACAGGTTAGAACTGTCTGTAAAGCTCTAGAAAAAACAACAATAATTAGCAAAAAGATACTAACAAAGGCTCACCTACAGCTCGTATTAACATAATAACCTCTAAATGATGGCAACTACAACATTTTCTTTGTTTTAGTGTAAAAATGTAAACTTACATGATGAAAATTAAAACTAATCTAAAACCACAAACAACCTGAGAGTTGTTAACCCATAAAGACCCAAACACCCACCTCCGACCAAATCCATCTACTGATCTGAATGTTTGATCCACTAATCCTATCAATCCATGTCAATAATTGGTGTAAAATACAGTTCATCTTTTCATGGTCATCAGATATGACCCATTTGGACGTTCAGAGGCTCCGTAGTTACCGTGGAAACACCGTCATCTACAACACTGATTCAGCTGTAAAACCCATGGATGTGTGGATGGACACACATGTTTTTGCATTCAATGATTGATATCTTTGTGGAAAAAGTCACTTTTCTTAATTTTTTCTTCTTTTTCTGGTCTAAGAACCTTTGAATTTACTCCGAGCTTTAATGAACATCTACACGATCAGTGAATTAAATATAGGGAGATACATGATTTACACTGAAAACTGCAGAGGATAATATTATAATAAATGGTGATAAAGCGCTGAAGAATTGTTTAATACAGGGGAAAAATTCATTTGAGAACTGACACCAAAGTAGTGCTGGGTCTTCATGGGTTTAAGTGAAATTTTAATAATATTCTGCCTGGTACTGTTAATGTTGTGTGTATTTGTAGATCCAGTGTGATCTGTAAGCTGTAATGTACAAGTGTAAAAAAGATACACTGAGGCAGAATATTGTTGAAGGTGCACTTTTACTTTTTTTGCAGGAAAACACAGAAAAACATTTAGTTATATTGTTATATTGCTAAAATTTCATTATATTTTCATAGTGATTTAACTTTTTTCACACTAAAAGATTTATTTTTTTTTTTGTAATAGGTTATTGTGCTATTATTTTTACTTTACTTTCGACCATATTGGGCTGAATGTGGAACCTGAACTACCCCTGGTTTAGAGAATGACCTGCTGATCTTTGTACTTATGTATTAACTTATTCATACAATGAGTTATGATCAAATGTTCACTTTATAAAATAGAGAAACACTTGACACTTTCAGATGATCTGTGCCTCTAACCCTGTCGACACATGTACGTTGTATAATGACATACTACAGCTGCTGATGTCACTGGGCTTATCTGAGCTGGTGTTTTTACACTGTGGGAAAAGCAACATAAGACGTATCTGCCGCCGTATCAAGACTCATTTTTCCACATAGTTTCCTAAGTGCGTGTGTAGTTTTAATTTTATCTTTGTTTTGAGGAGCTGATTAGGTTTAGTTTTTGTGTGAGAGAGAGAGAGAAATACGTAGGATTTATTAAAGGAGCAGTGTTGTGAAAAGTCAATTTATTATTGAACACCATAAACTGTTAACACTGTTTGACACATGGCGCAGCTCAGTAATTAACACCTGGAGCTAAAATCAAACGTGAAAGCCGTCTTTATTCGCAGTAGTCGTACAGTTCTGTATTTGTCTGTTAACATAATCTTTCTTTCGCTGCTAATTGTAGCTAAGTCTTATTTTTCATTGTAAACCTGATACATATCGTTAGCATCATAGCATAACAGTCAAAGTCAAACACAAATGGGCAAAAAGTGTGTGGACACATTCAATTCAGGTGTTTTTTTTTCTAATGGTTTTGGGATACAAAACAATGATTGTATGTGTGTATATATGTATGTGTATGTATCCATGTATGTACCTATGTATGTATGTATTTAGCTGTGTATGTACGTATGTATTCATGTATGTATCTATGGATGTATGAACCTATGTAGGCAGGTATGTATGTCTGTACACATGTATGTATCTATGTATGAACATATGTATGTATTTACCTGTGTATGTACATGTGTTTCCATGTATGTACCTGTGTATGTATGTATGTACGTGTGAACATATGTATGCATGTATTTAGCTGTGTATGTACGTATGTATCCATGTATGTATGAACTTATGTATTTACCTGTGTATCCGTGTATGGATGTACGTATGAACATATGTATGCATGAATGTATGCATTAATATGTATGTATGTATTTAGCTGTGTATGTCAGTATGTATCCATGCATGTATGAACGAACGCATGTATGTATGTACCTATAAACCTATGTTTGTATGCATGCATGAACATATGTATGAACCTATGTATGCATGTATGTATGAACTTATGTATGAACCTATGTATGTATAAATCTACGTATGTATGTATATATAAACCTATGTATGAACCTGTTTGTATGTACCTATATATCCATGTATGTATAAACCTATGTATGTATGAACCTATATATATGTACATACGAATGTATGTATGTATGAACCTATGTATGAACCAATGTTTGTATGCATGCATGAATGTATGAATGTATGTACATATGAACCTATGTATGTATGAACTTATGTATGTATGTATAAACCTATGTATTTATGTATATATAAACCTATGTATGAACCTATGTTTGTATGCATGCATGAACCTGTGTATGTATGTATGAACCTATATATATGTACATATGAATGTATGTATGTATAAACCTATGTATATATGAACCTATGTATGTATGTATAAACCTATGTTTGTATGCATGCATGAACCTATGTATGAACCTGTATATATTTATATATATACACACACACACACACATATGAATGTATGTATGTATAAACCTATGTATGTATGAACCTATGTATATATGAACCTATGTATGAACCAATGTTTGTATGCATGCATGAACCTATGTGTTTATGTACGTATGTATGAACCTATGTATGCATGTATGTATGAACCTATGTATGTATGTACATATGAACCTATGTATTTATGTATATATAAACCTATGTATGAACCTATGTTTGTATGCATGCATGAACCTATGTATGAACCTGTATATATTTATATATATACACACACATATGAATGTATGTATGTATAAACCTATGTATGTATGAACCTATGTATATATGAACCTATGTATGAACCAATGTTTGTATGCATGCATGAACCTATGTGTTTATGTACGTATGTATGAACCTATGTATGCATGTATGTATGAACCTATGTATGTATGTACATATGAACCTATGTATTTATGTATATATAAACCTATGTATGAACCTATGTTTGTATGCATGCATGAACCTATGTATGTATGTATGCACTAACTTATGTATGTATGAACCTATGTATGTATGAATGTATGAACGTATGTATGAATCTATGTATGTATGAACCTATGTATGTATGAATGTATGAACGTATGTATGAATCTATGTATGTATTAACTTATGTATGTATGAACGTATGTATATATGTATGAACCTATGTATGTATATACACATGTATTTACCTGTGTATGTATCTATGTATGTATGTATGTACACATGTATGTACCTATGTATGTATGTTTGTATGTATGAACTTACACATCTACGTATGTATGAACCTATGTATGTATTTACGTATATATGTATGAATCTATGTATGTATATATGTATGAACCTATGGATGTATGTACATATGAACCTATGTAAGTATGAAGTTATGTATGTATGTATAAACCTATGTATAAACCTATGTGTATGTATGTATACAATCTATGTATGTATGTACATATTAATGTATGTATGTATGTATTTATGTACATATGAACCAATGTCTGAACCTATGTATGTATGAACTTATGTATGTATGCATGTATAAACCTATGTATGTATGAACCTACATATGAACCTATGTATGTATGTACGTACATATGAACCTATGCATGAACCTATGTATGTATGTACGTATGTATAAATGTATGAACCTATGTATGTATGTATGTACGACCTTATGTATGTATGTATGTATGTATTAACCTATGTATGCATGTATGTATAAACCTATGTATGTCCCTATGTATGTATGTACGTACATATGAACCTATCCATGAACCTATGTATGTATGTATGTATGAACTTATGTATGTATGTACGAACTTGCGTATCTATGAACCTATGTATGTATGTATGAACCTATGTATGTACATATGAATCTATGTATGTAAATATGAACCTATGTATGTATGTACATATGAACCTATGTATGTATGTACATATGAATGTATGTATGTATTTATGTATGTAAAAACCTATGTATCAACTTATGTATGTATGTATGAAGTTATGTATGTATAAACCTATGTATCAACCTATGTATGTATGTATGTAAGAACTTATGTATGTACTGTATGTATGTATGTATGTATAAACCTATGTATGTATGAACGTATGTATGTATGTACATATGTACATATGAACCTATGTATTTATGTATGTATTTATATATAAATCTATGTATGAATCTATGTTTGTATGCATGCATGAACCTATGTATGTATTAACTTATGTATGTATGTATGTATGTACGTACGTACATATGAACCTATGCATGAACCGATGTATAAACCTATGTATGTATGTATGTACGTACATATGAACCTATGCATGAACCTATGTATGTATGTACATATGTATGCATGTATAAACCTATGTATGAACCTTTGTATGTATGTATGTTTGCATGTATGAACTTATGTATCTATGTATGTATGTATGAACCAATGTATTTAGGTATGTATGTATGTATGTATGAATCTATGTATGTATGAACTTATGTATGCATGTAAATATGAACCTATGTATGTATGTATGAACTTATGTATGTATGTATGTATGTATATACAAACCTATGTATGAACCTATGTTTGTATGCATGCATGAACCTATGTATGTATGCATTATCTTATGTATGTATGTATGAACCTATGTAGGAACCTGTGTATGTATGTATGTATGTATGTATGTACATATGAACCTATGTATGAACTTACGTATCTATGTATGTATGAACCAATGTATTTATGTATGAATCTATGTATGTATGTATATATGAACCTATGAATGTATGAACTTATGTATGCATGTAAATATGAACCTATGTATATATGTATGAACTTAGGTATGTATGTATAAACCTATGCATGTATGTATGTATGTATGTACATATGAACCTATGTATGTATGTATGAACCTATGTATGTATGTATGTATATATAAACCTATGTATGAACCTATGTATGTATGCATTATCTTATGTATGTATGTACATATGAACCAATGAATGAACCTATGTATGCATGTATGTATGTATAAACCTTTGTATGTATGAATTTATGTATGTATGTTTGTATGTATGAACTTACGTGTCTATGTATGTATGGATCTATATGTATTTATGTATGTATGTATATATATATATATATATATATATATATATATATATATATATATAAACCTATGTATGAACCTATGTTTGTATGCATGCATGAACCTATGTATGTATGTATAAACCTATGTATGAACCCATGTACTACATGGGTACATGTACCTATGTATGTATGTACATATGAACCTATGTATGTATGCATGCATGTATAAACCTATGTATAAACCTATGTATGTATGTATGTATGTATGAACTTATGTACGTATAAACCTATGTATCAACTTATGTATGTATGTATGAACTTATGTATGTATATACCTATGTATGTATGTATGAACCTAAGTATGTATTTATGTATGTATATATTAATTTATGTATGTATGAACCTATGTATGTATGAATGTTTAAACCTATGTATGAACCTATGTATATATGTATGAACGTATGTATGTATGAATCTATGTATGTATGTATGTATGAACCTATGCATGTATGAACATATGTATATATGTATGAACCTATGCATGTATGAACATATGTATATATGTATGAACCTATGTATGTATGAACTTATGTATGCATGTATGTATGTACATATTAACCTATGTATGTATGCATGTATGTATAAACCTATGTATATATGAACTTATGTATGTATGTATGAACTTACGTATCTATGTATGTATGAACCTATGTATGTACATATTAACGTATGTATGTTTGTATGTATTTATGTACATATGAACCTATATATGTATGAACTTATGTATGTATAAACCTATGTATGTATGGACCTATGTATGTATGTACGTATGAACCTATGCATGAACCTATGTATGTATGTACGTATGTATGAATGTATGAACCTATGTATGTACATATGAACCTAAACCTATTAACGTATGTATGTACATATTAACCTATGTATGTATGAACTTATGCATGTATGTATGTATGAACCTATGTATGTATGAACATATGTATGTATGTATGTATTTATGTACATATGAACCTATATATGTATGAAGGTATGTATATATGTATAAACATATGTTTGTACGTATGGACCTATGTATGTATGTACGTATGTATGAACCTATGTATGCATGGATGTATGTATGTATGTATGTATGAACCTATGTATGTATGAACTTATGTATGTATGTATAAACCTATGTATTTATGTATATATAAACCTATGTATGAACCTATGTTTGTATGCATGCATGAACCTATGTATGCACCTGTGTATGTATGTATGAATGTATATATGTATGTATGTATATATTAACTTATGTATGTATGAACCTATGTATGTATGAATGTATAAACCTATGTATGAACCTATGTATATATGTATGAACCTATGTATGTATATACACATGTATTTACCTGTGTATGTACATATGTATCCATGTATGTATCTATGTATGTATGTATGTACACATGTATGCACCTATGTATGTATGTATGTATGTATGTATGTATAAATCTATGTATATATGAACTTATCTATGTATGTATGTATGAATGTATGTATTTATGTATATATGTATGTATGAATCTATGTATGTATATATGTATGAACCTATGTATGTATGTACATATGGATGTATGTACATATGAACCTATGTAAGTATGAAGTTATGTATGTATGTATAAAACTATGTATAAACCTATGTGTATGTATGTATACAATCTATGTATGTATGTACATATTAATGTATGTATGTATGTATGTATGTATATATTTATGTACATATGAACCAATGTCTGAACCTATGTATGTATGAACTTATGTATGTATGCATGTATAAACCTATGTATGTATGAACCTATGTATGTATGTACATATGAACCTATGTATGAACCTATGTATGTATGTACGTATGTATGCATGTATGAACCTATGTATGTATGTACGACCTTACGTATCTATGTATGTATGTATGTATTAATCTATGTATGCATGTATGTATGTATGTACATATGAACCTATGCATGAACCCATGTATGTATGTACATATGCATGCATGTATGAACCTATGTATGCATGTATGTATGAACTTACGTATCTATGTATGTATGAACCTATGTATGTATGTATGAACCTATGTATGTACATATGAATATATGTATGTACATATGAACCTATGTATGTATGTACATATGAACCTATGTATGTATGAACGTATGTATGTATGTATTTATGTACATATGAACCTATATATGTATGTATGAACCTATGTATGTATGTATGTATGTATATATAAACCTATGTATGAACCTATGTTTGTGTGCATGCATGAACCTATGTATGTATGCATTATCTTATGTATGTATGTATGAATGTATGAACCTGTGTATGTATGTATGTATGAACCTATGTATGTATGTATGTACATATGAACCTATGAATGAACCTATGTATGCATGTATGTATGTATAAACCTATATATGTATGAACTTATGTATGTATGTATGTATCTTTATGTATTTATGTATATATGTATGTATGTAGTTATATATATATATATATATATATATATATATATATATATATATATATAAACCTATGTATGAACTTATGTTTGTATGCATGCATGAACCTATGTATGTATGTATAAACCTATGTATGTATGAACTTATGTATGTATAAACCTATGTATGTATGTATGTACATATGAAACTATGTATGTATGTATGTATTTATGCACATATGCATGTATATATAAACCTATGTATGAACCTATGTTTGTATGCATGCATGAAGCTATGTATGTATGAACCTATGTATGTGTTAACTTATGTATGTATGTATGTATGTATGTATGTATGCATGTATGTGTGTATGAACCTATATATGTATGAACATATGTATATATGTATAAACCTATGTATGTATGTACATATGAACCTATGTATGTATGTATAAACCTATGTATCAACCTATATATGTATGTATGTATGAACTTATGAATGTATGTATGTATGTATGTATGAACCTATGTATGTATGTATGTATATATGACCCTATGTATGTATGTATGTACATATGAACCTATGTATGTATGAACTTATGTATGTTAGGTATAAACCTATGTATGTATTTATGTATGTATGTATGAACCTATGTATTTATGTATGTATGTATATATAAATCTATGTATGAATCTATGTATGCATGTATGTATAAACCTATGTATGAACCTATGTATGTATGCATGTATGCATGCATGTATGTATAAACCTATGTATGTATGAACTTATGTATGTATGGACCTATATGTATTTATGTATATATGTATGAATCTATGTATGTATATATGTATGCATGTATATATGTATGAACCTATGCATGTATGTATGTATGTATGTATGTGTATATATATATAAACCTATGTATGAACCTATGTTTGTATGCATGCATGAACCTATGTATGTATGTATAAACCTATGTATGAACCTATGTATGTATTAACTTATGTATGTATAAACCTATGTATGAACCTATGCATGTATGTATGTATGAATGCATGTATGAAAGTATGTATGTATGTATGTATGTATGAACCTATGTATGTATGTACATATGAACCTATGTATGTATGAACTTATGTATGTAGGTATAAACCTATGTATGTATGTATGAACCTATGTATGTATGTATGTATGTATGTATATATAAATCTATATAAATCTATAATATGTATAATATGTATAAATCTATGTATGTGTGTATAAACTTATGTATTAACCTATGTATGCATGTACGTATGAACCTATTTATGAACCTATGTATGTATGTATGTATGAACCTATGTATTTACATATTAACCTATGTATGTATGAACTTATGTATGTATGTGTGTGTATGTATGAAGCTATGTATGTATGTACATATGAACGTATGTATGTATGAACTTATGTATGTATAAACCTATGTATAAACCTATGTATGTATGTAACTATGTATGTATGTATGTATGTATGAACTTATGTATGTATGTATAAACCTATGTATAAACCTATGTATGTATGTAACTATGTATGTATGTATAAATGTAAGAACCATCTCTGTCATCCATCAGTTTAAACCAAACTAATCAATATAAAACTATATAAGTAAATAAGTTGTACTTCTTCCCGCCCCTTTTCGGCTATATAAACAGAAGTGTTGATCTGTTCTGTGTAAAGTTGTTGACAGTTGTATTAAAACTGATGTTTTTCTTGTTCACATATCTGTTAACTTTCATTGCATGTTTGGAACAAATCCCTAAATCAGATCTATTCTGTTCATTCCTGTTTTGTAGAAAACAAACAGCTGACTGCAGCGTGTCCACATACTTTTGTCCATCTGTATGACAGTTGCGTTCTGGGGCTGATGATATATTACACTTCCTTTCAGGAGTATTTTTAAAGTCATTATTTATGTGGTTTTTTTCTGACTATGAGAGGATGTTGTGCTCGTGCTGTTCTATGTCTGTGATGTTTGTGTCGTTGCATCACAGACTTTAAGAATAAACTTGAATGAAAATTACCGCTCCGAATCCACTAATGAGACCGTGTCACACACCCAAACGAGGAGAAATGAGGTTTTTTTTTTTTTTTTGTAACGGTGACAAGTGTGTGTGTTTTGTGATGTGCGGTCTGAGATGATCAACACCTCTGCAGTGTGTGAATTTCCAGGGAAGAGGCCATTACCACGGCGACCAGACTGCACCAGTAAGTACAATCACACTTCAGATGACACACACTTCAGGCCCGTCTCATTTCCCATCCTCCTTTAATCGGATTTTTTTTTTTTTTCTCCCCACGTTCTCTCGGTCTGTTTCGGTGATAGTCATTAAACAGTTTGCACGTCGGCGTCTTTTCTTCGTCTGAATGTGCGTGTTGGCGCCTAAACGCGGCTCTGCGCTAACCTGTCCACAAAGCCGGTGTATAAATAGACTCAATAAGTGAATGTGAACAGGAAAGCAGGAAGGATCAGTTTAAGCCACATGACTCTTTATTGTTTCCTCTCCTCATTTCCTCTCTCATTATTCTCACTCCATTTCCTCTGACACTTTCCCCCTTTCCCCTCCATTTCCTCATTTGTTTTTCTCCACAATCTCAGGTTGTGTTGTGTGTTTTTTTTTTCGCCTTCTCACTTCCTCTTTTTTCATTGACTTCAATCTCTTTTGTTTCTTCTCATTTTGCTTTCCACAGTAAGCCCTTTGCTCCACTCCATTTATTCCCCTTTTTCTTCATTTTTAATGGATAAAATGATCATAGCTTTTTACCACAATGCTCATTTCATTTTTGTCGTCTTTTTTGTGTCCCCACGCCCCAAATTGCAATGTTAATGTGTAAATATTTAACGTTTTAATTCTAATATATTTAATTTTTTTTTTAAATTTTCTTTTTTTATTTTCTGCCTAGTTTACACAGTTCTGTTTCTAGTGATGTTACTATTATAATTATCACCGTGGTTTTTACTGTTAATATTTTCTTGTATTTTCTTCACCACCTCCTTCTTCTTTTTCCTCCCCCCTTCACTCTCTCCCCCTCTCTCTTCCCCCTGCTCCTTCATGTCAGGTCTGGCATCAAAATGTGGTTTAACAAAACTCAAAATAAAGACAGTATCAAGCGGAACCTCAAATTATTTGTGAAGTTTCCCTTGTAAAGCAAATTTGTTCTGCACAAAAAGGAGCCAAACCACCATTCTGCTGTTAGGATGCTGGACAAGTTAAAAAAAAAAAAAAAGTAAATATTAATTTTATTTCTATGTTTTTATAAATATTAATATAACTACCAGATTTCTTATTTTTCTCTTTGTATTTATTTTCTCTCATTTGTGTTTTTTTCTCTCTTTCTTTTTCTGCACTTGCTTGTTTGTTGCTGCTGTTAACTGTGAAATTTCCCCATGGTGACATTTATTTTATCTTATGGCAGCGTTAGTGGTGTCACATCTAAGACAAAAAATAATCTAATCGACCTGTTTTGTCCTTCACACCGTCTTTCTGACCTGAACTCGTATATTTATGTGGATGTTAGTTGATGGTACTCACAGGCAGGTCGTCCCACAGCTGGCTCTTTTTCATTTCCAGTGACGGCTGCGTCAAGTCGAACTTAGGAATGGGGAATCCTGGGATAGCGTTGTGAAGATGGAAACCAAATGTGACCAACCAGATGTTCACGTCTGGACAAAAACAAACAGAAACAGACTGTGTTTCAGTAAGATTTTAGAAAAACTGCATCGCCCCTATGTAGCTGGGATAGGCTCCAAGTGACCCCCGTGACCCTAGTGAGGATAAAGCGGGTTCAGAAAATGAATGAATGAATGAATGAATGCATAAAACAATATGAATTATGCATGTTTCCGTAAATACGTTTGAAGTGAATCGGCTGCTGCGCGGTGTCGTCACAAACAGAAGTGTCTGTAATAAAACAGGAGTCCCTTAAATGTAGACAGAAAAATGTGTTGTTAAATAACCACAGGGTTTCTGCAGGTATCAGCCAATCTAATTTAATGCTTTTTAATGTCCTTTTTAATGCCACTTTAAACACATTTAAGGCCCACGTCCAACTGCAGACACAGTTTATGACGGCTTTAACCAGGTTCTGAATAGTTCCTCCTCCAATCACTTCTGCTCAGACTTTCATGTAAGAGCTGGAGTGGTCAAGGCGCGTTTAAAAAGGAGCACGGACCCAGGATTATAGTGAAAAATACTCATTTCTTTTTACTTTCTTTGGAGTCAAACAAACACAACCATCCAACACTAAATGACCCACATGTATACAAACGTGCACTGTGCATGTGACCAGGCTACACCGTTACTTTACACACACTCACTAAACAGTTCTGTCTGCCTTTAAAAAACACCACCAACTCATAAAATACACTATTTACAAATATGAATACAGAACCAAATACCCAAACAACACTATACAAACACAAATATACATATTTACACTTCAACACCCCTCCTTCAACCTCCCATGTCTGCTACCCTCCTGGAACCTTTTAAATAGTGCCCAGCCCCCCGACACCATGCCGGAAACAGAAGCCCACATACGGTAAGTTAGTGTCTACACCCATTCTAGGGCTGGGCAAGTTAACGCGTTATTACAGCGTTAACGCATTCATTAAATAATGCTGACAGTTTTTTAAAATCTCCTTTTTATGTCATTTCATTCTAACTAACGCTGACCTGTTACATTGCATTTTCCCATTTTTCCCACATTTGCTAATATTCACAGCATGAACACGCTCACAGATCGTTGCATTCCAAGCATCCGATGTTGTGACCTCATGTATCGGCCAGAAACAACAACCAATTAAAGGATTCCACCTGTCAATCATCACACCATACTTCTGATCAAAATTATTAAATGTTCATGTAATCAAAATAACTCGTGAATAACACCAAGTGTATTTAGTTTTTTAATGTTTTTTAATGTTTTAAAAATCTATTTAATGACCTTTAATACTTTTTAATGCCCCGCAGAAACCCTGAACTAAAAAGTACAGTTTCTACATTATTTTGATTAAATTTTGATAAATATCTGTCAAGTTTCTATTTATTAGATGAGTCGTCAAAAATACTGTGATGTAACTAGTAACTAATCATTTATAGACTCCTTGATTCTGCACTGATTCTGTAGATGTAATGTTATTCTGTGTAAAATGTTCAACACTTCACAGCTGAAAGAACACCATTAATAATAATAATGATCAGTTTTTTATTTTGACAAGTGCAAAAGTCTGTTGTGCAAAGCGTTACATCCACCGGGTCGATGGAAAATACAGATATTAATAGTGTACAACGGACCCATTTCACTTGGCCGCGTGTTTACCTTCACTAAATTTAGCCGTCAGATGAATTTGGGTTAAAAATGATCCGGGTAAGAAGCACGCAGGCTGAGGTGGAGTCCAATTTCATACATCAGTAGAGCATTCAGAATAGCCTACATTTCACACAATTTATGAAAGTGTCATTTTATTACTTAGGCCTAAGAACTACAACAGAAGAGCCCATAAAAGCTGTTCTTCTGCACCAAAAGAGGGGTTTTTTTGGGGTTTTTTTTTTGTTTCCTCGCTCACTGGTAGTTCTTGAAAAAGAGGCGTTGATCCCAGAGAGACCGCCTGTTATATTAATGATTCTCTAACGTGTGCTCTTAATTTTTGTGCTTCTAAAAGAGGATGTGTCACCCTGGGTTGTCCTCAGGATGGGCCAAACGTGTCGCAAGCTGTCTTCGTTTCCAGATATATCCTGTAGATTATTTTAGGGTTCACCTCATGTAATAAGATTAAACGTTTTACACCTGAAGATCATGAAAAAGTCATGCGATTATTTTTGGAGAACACTGACTTTACTCTGGGTGTAAAAAGTAAAATGCACATAAATTTGCACATTTTTTTCCGGCTCAAACACACAAACACTGCCTTGTATTTTTATAAAAAAGAAAAAATGTTCCTTTCTGCATGTCTTTTTTTTTGATAAATCGAGACCTTTTAAACCTCATGAAAAATATTTTACAAATTTAGAGGTAGAACATTTAAAATCATAGTCAGGGATTAAGAAAATAAATACATACAAAAATAGCTGAGAAAAATTAAGCAAAAACCATCACTGAGACATTTTGGAAGCAATGATAACAATTTAAACCAATGCAATGATATTTATCCTCATATAAAACTATATTATGATGTTTGTCTTTGTTTTGTTAGAAAATAGTAGATTTTATATATGACGTACAGATCTCCCACATTCTATATTATTATTATTATTATTATTATTATTGTATTATTATGTAGTATGTGCTTGTTGTTGTTGCTGTTAACTGTGAAATTTCCCCACAGTGGGGTAAATAAAGTCATATCTTATATTCTCATCCATCCAAATAGAAGCCATGACCAGATCACCAAGGTTCTTATAGTTTTGGATTTTTATTCTAGTTTAGTTTTATTTAGTTTTGACTTTTTTTTCTCTAATTCAGTTTGTTTGAATTCATTTTTAGAGCAGGTTTGATAGTTTTTATTAGTTTTTGTTATTTTCTGAATGCTTAGTTGTAGTTTAGTTGTAGTTCAGTTGTAGTTCAGTTGTAGTTCAGTTGTAGTTCAGTTGTAGTTCAGTTGTAGTTTAGTTGTAGTTCAGTTGTAGTTCAGTTGTAGTTCAGTTGTAGTTTAGTTGTAGTTTAGTTGTAGTTCAGTTGTAGTTCAGTTGTAGTTCAGTGGTCTCTTTTCTCTTCTTCTCTGTGCTCCTATTCAAATCAATCCCAGACAGGACTCTGCTGCTTTAGTCTCCATGTTTCCAGGTAGAGTGGGGACCAGAAGACGACTGGAAACCACAAGTGACGGAGCAGAAAGTGTCGGATGGTGCTGCTAGCTAAAATTTCTAGAGCGAAATAAATCGATTTCGTATCAATCTGACAAAGATGAATACGAAGGAATTTTATCCATAATTTTTATGTTTTAGTTAGTTTTGTAAACACACAATACAGTTTCAGTTAGTTGCTGTTTTTTCTTTTAATTATATTTTTTATTTATTTCAGTTAACGAAAATGTTTTTTCAAATCTAGTTTCCGTCATTTCCTTAGTTTCCGTTAACGATAATAACCTTGCAGATCCCTCACGCTTACTGATCTAACAGTTCTCATGTACATTTCCTGTTGGATGGTTGAACGGTGTCGTTCTGCCGTGCTTCAGGCGTGTGTCGCAGCGTTACCTGTGACGTATTCTTTGACCTGGTGGACTTTGCTGATGGGGTTGTTGCCTCTGAACATGTAGAGGTTGAACGGCTGCGGGTCTTTTCCAACTCGCGTCCAGGTGCTGATGTCAGGAGTCGTCCACCTTAAAACACAAACACCAGAGTCAGACACGACGGCGGCGACAGAAAATGCAAACACACAGAGGGAGCGGCCGGCGGTGAGTAAATGAGCGTCTCTGTGCTTAGTGAATAAACGACTGCAGAGGTGACGGAGCGCCTACCTCCCAGCAGGGATGTCGTAGTCTCTGTCTCCGAAATGCAGCAGTCGTGTCAGAGGATCGTACAGGCCGCCGTGGAAACCAATTACCAGCACGAAGTCTGGGTTGGAATCGAAATAAACCTCGCCGTACGCCGTGTACTGCACCTACGCACAAGAACACAGCCCGATGAGAAGAACTGGAAGAATAAGAAGAACCACGATCAAGTCCTTTAGTCTATTTTCACATGAGGAAACTAACGAACCTGTTTAAGCAGGAGTCCGTTGTTGCTGAAGACCGCCAGAGGAGTCCCGGTGTTATCGCATGCAATGTAAAACTCCTCTCCACTGCTGATTTCCATGGCGAACACGTGACCCTGCACAACGACAAACATGACATTCTCAAACATCCACAACTCCACCTTATAACGACACACAGCTATGGTTTCACACACTTATGTACACGTCTTTCATTATTGCATTGATAATATAGTCTAGTCCAGGGGTGGGCCGTTCATTTCCTTATGGGGCCACATAAGAAACTTCGACAGTTAATGAGCGGACTTAATGACAGCAGCTCTGCTCACAATGTAACTCTAAAAACAGGAAACGATACAGAGATACAATGAACATGTGGAGCACAGCTTGGTTTGTTTGCATATCTCAGTTGCTTTTCTTTTTCTTTACATCTGACTTCAGTGAACAAATACGCAGCAGTCTGTTTGGTTAAAAACTCTACATTCTGAATCAATCTTTGTTTTTTTTTTTATAGCATTAGCTGACATCTTCATGGGCTGAAACTGACCAACAAACCAATAATCAGTGCATTAGCTTTATGCTAAGTACGTAAAGTATGCGCCAAAAAAACGTTAATTTAGCCGATCCTTTAAAACACAGGTGTCAAACATGCGGCCCGAGGGCTAAATCCGGCCCACCAAAGGGTCCAATCCGGCCCGCGGGATGAATTTGTGAAATGCAAAAATTACACTTTAGATATGAACAATCAATGGTGTCAAAATTGTACTTCAGGTTCCACATACACACACATACAGTCCAATTAGATTTCAACTGGATCAGAACCAGTAAAATATGATCAGAATAACCTGTAAATAATGACAACCCCAGATGTTCTCTTTGGTTTTTTTTGGTGTAAAAAAGTAAAATTACATGAAAGTGTTTACATTACCAAACTATACTTTTACAAAAACCTGAATAACCTGAACAAATATGAACAAATGGAAATGTCTGAAGAAAAGTAAATGCAGTTTTACCAATATTCTGTCTGTTACTCAATGTAAAAAGAATAGAAGCAGAACTCAACTCTGTCTTCCTTCAAACAAAGAATGTCGCACAAAAACCTAAATTTGCATTGACTTTTCATTTGTCAGTGACCTCAGGAGGGTCAGTCAGGGTCAGCTGTTGGGCCGTACATTATCCAGGTGTGGGTTAGTGCATATTGCTGTTCTAATTTTGTGTCTCAAGAGTGTTTTAATAAGTATATTTGGTATACATACATATACGTGTGTGTGTGTGTGTGTTTTTTTTCTTTGTTGTATTGATAATTTCTTTCCTGCTACTTTTCATTACACTTGAACTGTAACACCCAATAATTTCCCCCTGGGATTAATAAAGTATTCTGATTATCTTTACAAACCTTATGAATACAGTAATTAGAATGAAGGTTTTTATTATTGTTGTTTCATTTCATAACAGCTCCACAAGTGATAACAGCAGGACAATAAATAACGACGACAACATTATTTTTTAATTATCGCGGCCCGTGCTGCTTCGGTAATTTCACTAACTGCATTCATCACAATAAAACAAGCTCATCTCCGGCTGGTGCAGGTTTCCCAACCCGTGAAGCACGGAAAGCTGTAAAAATCAGTTTTTCAATGAGAGTTTTATGTGATGAAGTGGGACCGCACTACAGGAAATCAACATCCCGGGCCCTCTAATGGAGATGCCCAGCATTCAGTGCCTTTTCCACATGTTTAATTCTGGTGTCAGGGCGGGCGCTGGAGGGAAACCCGCTCAGCAGACGGCATAAATCACAAAAGGTGAGTAAAATGTAGAGGTGGCCCACAAACAGCAGCAAGATATCAGGACTTTATCCAGAAAAAGGGAGTCAGCTGCAGGCGCTGCTTTAGTTTTAGTCTCAAAAAGCAAAGGTTTGAACTTTTACATGTTGTAAATACGATTGTCTCATAGGGCTGAACGATGCGGACACAATTTCATATCTTGATATTCATTCAATATCGATATGATACGATATGACTACGGGTTCAGTGAAAACCAAGCATTTTTCAGAAAAATACAAACATAATACAAAAGAATGTGGGCAGTGCAGTTTTATTTCTAAGAACTCACTGCCAGTCATCAACATTAACATAAAGTACAAATAAATAAATTACAAATCAAACATTTTACTGCAGAAAATGTTTTTTTACTGCAGACATCTATATCGTTTATATTGTTGCTTTTTCATTATTAATATCTTTAATGTTCATATCTAGAAATAGATAGGATAACAATATATCTTTCAGCCCTATTGTCTTACTGCATGGATGTCAAACATACGGCCCGTGGACCAAAACCGGCCCGCCAAAGGTTCTAATCTGACCAAATAATGACACTGAAGATAGTAACAGTCAAGTGTGTGTAATGTTTTGTGCCTTTGTAGATCCACTGTGATCTACTTTAAATGAATATGTATACATGATAAGTTATCGCACTTATTTTTCTTAAGAAAATTCAGGTTTTTTAGGTTGTTCACATTTTAGTGAAAGGATGCTTTATCTTGGTGGTGCTGCTGTACATGCACCACCACCTTAACTTTGGTCACCAGTTTTTCATCACATCTGTAAAACCCCAGTCACAGCCGAAGTATGATGAATCTGTGAGTCTTTCTGTGATTACGCACCTGAATCTCTTCCTTCACGGTGAACAGTTTTGAACTGTTCTCCACCATAAACGCTGTACGTGTTTACAAGCAGAGTCACTCGGACATTTTTGGACATTTGTTGCGGTGTGCATTGTGGGAAGCGGAGTTCCACGCACCCGCTTTCGCTCGGTCGACATGTTTGTTGTTGCTGCTACTGCGGCTCCACTTCCCACAATGCACGTAGCGACACATTTCTGACAAATTTGTGCTGCTATTTAAATTTAATTCATTTATTTGATATTTTATTTGTAGCTGAGTCCAGATCAGTGAGCCTCAGAGTACTTGTCCACGGGTGTTTGTTATTGTCCTCTGTGTTTTACTGTTATATCATGCAGATGCCCTCTCCTGTTCCTGCAGAACAAAATCTACCTCCGGGTATAAATGAAGTTACCTTGACCTGAGTTTAACCTGCTGATTATCTACATTATAAAAGCCAAGTAGCCTCTGTATGTGTGTGTGTGTGTCTGTGGATTCACACTAAATCCATACACAGCTGACTGCTGCAGTTTGTCATGCTGATGCATTTTTGGTCAGTGAACAGACTAGTGCAAACAGCAAGTTGATAGGACTAATATTTTGGATTATATTAGTAATTTTGGAAAACAGTCGCCTTACAATCACATTGCTGTACCCACAACGCTTAGACCAGGAGTGTCAAACTCATTTTAGTTCAGGGGCCAAATTCAGCCAAATGTGATCTGCAGTGGGCCGAACCAGTCAAATAATAACAGAATAATATAGAAATAATGTCAACTCCAAACTTTTCTCAATATTTTAGAGCGAAAAAAGTAAATTTACATTATGAAAAGGTTTCCATCTACAAACTATCCTTTCAAAAGATGTGAATAACATGAACAAACTGAAAAAAACAAGTGTAATTTTAACCATTTTCTGCTTCAGTTTACCATTTCCACATGTACATTAGAACTTTACAGATCACAGTGGATCTCCAAACACAAAACATTTAGTAACAGTAAGGCAGAATCTTGGTAAAATTGCATTTACTTCTCTTCAGACCTTTCAGGTTGTTCATATTTGTTCAGGTTATTCACGAGTGTTGGAGCCAAAATACAGTTTATTTGTTTATTCCTCTTTTTTATTTTTGACCTTAACTTAATAATCGTTTAGTGGGTGTGCCTGTGATGATCGCCGCAGGTGCAAACGTACATATACCTGCTGTGTGAGGTGGGCGGGGTGTGTGAGGACAGCCCCAAACAATGTTCAGAACGTGAAACTGTGAGATTGAGTTGGTCGGCGTTTACAGTGTTTTCTTTTGTGTTAAAGAACCTATTTTGTTTATTTATAGAACGTACATGGAATGACAGTTGTGAAGAATGATGAACTCTTGGACTTAATATTGGAGAACAAATGGACTGGCATCTGAACACAAAGAAACCCAGCCGGACATTCACTCATGCACGTGTCGAAAATACAACAGGTTGAACCCTTCCACACCGCTGTAGTGGCTAAAGGTAAAGCCACTACAAGTTTTTGCGAAATTATACTTTGTTTTAGTGTAAATACATGAAAATATTTACATTTACAAAGAGAAAAGTTTGGAGTTGTCATTATTTCTATGTTCTTATGATAGTATTTGACTGAATCCTGCCCACATGAAATTGAATTGGTCTAAATGCGGAACCTGAACTAAAGGCATTGTTAAAATCTTAGTGTAACTTTGAATTCACAAATTCATCCCCAGGGCCGGACTGGACCCTTTGGTGGGCCAGATTTGGCCCCCGGGACGCATGTTTGACACCTGTGGCTTAGACGGTGACTGCTGGACAAATGCAGTACAGCACGCACGAATACACAACAGCATAAAAACGACCACATCTAGAACCTGTGGATCTCCTCGGGTCAGCGCGCTAGTGAATAAAAGGACGAAATAACACAAACTAAACAAACTAACTAACTAAACTAAACTAAACAAGTAGCAAAAGCTGAGATTAGCTGAGAGCCTGAACCCTTTCATGCACAGTGGTCACTCCAGTGGACAGTTCTTCTCCAGCTGTTCACTTGTATATTCATGCATTTTGTGGTTTTAGTTTAGTTTTAGTTCCATATCAGCCAACACAATGGTACGTATCATCTCATACACTGCAATTCATACCATTACTGTAACTTTGCTGTTCTTGATAAACCTGATCTGCACTAACATGTAACAACTCGATCATTTTTTTTTTTTTTTTGCATATTATCTCCATGAAGTGAGTAATAACCAGTATTAGAGTATGTTAAAATGTGAGAAAACATCAGATTAGCGGCATTAAAAATGTTTTTATATCATAGTTTTCACACAGTATTTAACTTTATTATTGTTATTATTGCTATTTTTTGTCCCTTTAGCCACTTTAACAAACTTGTTCATATTGTTTATATTTTTATCTCTTTATTTTTCTGTTGTATTGACACATACTGTATTGCACTTCAATTTCCCCTTTGGTGGATCAATAAAGTATATCTCATCTCACCTTATCTTTTCTTATCTTAGTTTCTGATGATGGATTTTAAATACATGTTCCTTTCCTTCAAAAATTAAACACATGATGTCCAGCTGAGTGGACATTTTTGTAACTCCATGAAAAAAACATTCATTAAAAAAAAAAAAAAAAATCAATTACAAAGTTTTTTTTTCGTGCCTAAAGAGGAATAAAATCACTCAAGAAAAAACTATTGACTAAGGTTCTCATTTCATGCATGAAAGGGTTAAAGTGTGAACAGCCTAGTAACCCGGTGGTTCTGTAACGCAGTACTGGAACACGGAGTGGGTTTTACCTGCAGGTCGTAGTAGAAGGACGTGATCTCGGAGCTGGAGTGGTTGTAGACGTGGGTGATCCTGGTGGGGTAGTTCAGGTCGGCGTAGAAGAACTGCAGGTGCTGACCCAGACTGTTCCTGGAGGCCACGCGCCGACCCAGACCGTCGTAACGGTACTGGATGGTCCAGCTGGCGGCTTTACTGTACACACGGACCAGAAGACCTGAACACAACACACCAGGTTAGGTTAATAACGATGGGTTAAAACAGTAAAGGACCATGAAATGACATCAAGTCTTCTTTCTTTTCTTGCTTTTCATACATTTGCATAAGTTATCCATTTACTACATCAACATCTGATGGAAGGACTTTAATAATTACAGTCTCAGGATCAGTTTTATCTATGGGTTCTAAAAATCAGAACAGAACTGGGAAAGAAAACTTTTAAATGTTCTGCTCCCACTGAATAGAACAACCTAGGTTAAAGGTTACAGAAAAAAAAAAAAAATCCTATAATGCATTATGGGTAATGGAGACAGAATTTATACCAAACTTGTAAAAACGACGGCTGAACAGAAGGAGAGTTTAACTCCAGTATGTGTGTTTTTTGCTTGTTACCTTTGGAGTTGTACTCAAATATCTCTGCTCCTCTCTGTCGGAGGAAACCGTCCTCATCCAGTCTGTACTGGACGTCTCCCAGACGAGTGATTCTGTCTCTCAGATCGTAGCGCAGAGGGGTTAAGCGACCGCTGTTCCCAGGGTTCAACAGGTGCAGGTTCCCGTTCAGGTCGTAGTTATACCTGACAAAAGCAGAGGCGTACATCGGGTCAGGGCTAACCTTTGGACACATCCACTGACGGTGTGTGTTGTCCCAAAAAAATTTAAAGGACTGATATTTTGTTTTTTTAATGGAATTCTTCCTTTTCCCACATTCCCCTGTGCTCTCCATAAACTGTAAATGCTCTGCTTGGCTCTGAATTCATTCGTTCAACTCCACAGGTCCATCTGCAACACTATTTATGACTAATAGGGATGCACCCATACCACTTTTTTCCAGACCGAGTACGAGTACTTATATTTGAGTACTTGCTGATACCGAGTACCAATCCTAGTCCTTAATAATCCCATTCCAGTTGTTAGTTCCTTTTGTAAATGTGCTTTATTGTCGTTGTCATTAGTCTGACTGGAACAAAGTGCTGCTACTGACATTTAATGTGTTGGAATGAGCGTTTGTCAGTTAATCCACCAGGGGGCGCCGCTCTGAATTAACCATACTGGACAAATACCACGAAGAAGAGGAAAGTTTAATGAGAAGAAGAAGAAAGTCAGTAATACCAAACCTGCAGACGACAGAGGAACACTACTGTGATACTAATGTTAGTGTTTTCTCTGTAAGGTTTAAAAGTTTAGCTTCAGCAGGAAGAGAAAAGACAAATGAGTGACAGGTTTGGTTTTCACTTCTGCTGGCGGCGGTCCGCACCGCTCCGTACTCCCGCTGGTATTCTGTGTCTGGGTACTCATCCTCCATCAGCTGGAAAACAGATGAATGTACGCAGAGGACGGACAGAAGGCTGCGTCTGTATCTGTGTGTGAACGCTACTGTCAGTCAGCCTTACTGTGATCAGCATCATTTCTTTGGTTCCATCTCCACACTCTTCACACTCACACACATTCTTCCTCCTCCTCGTACCTGCTGCACTGAACTGGGAATGTCACAGGGACAGAAGTGGTATTGGTGCATTTGTATCGGATTACTTTTATGAGTACGAGTACACACACTGAGTATCGGAGCTGATACCCGATACTTGTATTAGAATCGGTGCATCCCTAATGACACCACAAAGGTGGTTTGGAGCGCTGGCCCTTTAAATGCACAGGAGACACTTCAGGCCCCGCCTCCTCCAGGTTATTGGCCGAGCTGCTCTGTCCCGTTCAACCAACAACTGAACATTTTAGATAATGGGCTCCAAGTTTGGACATATTTTTAGTTTTTACTACAACTGCTGCTGCTGACAATTATGTCGAACTCAGAGAAATGTTGGTCAGAAGTCTGGACCTTTTATGCACAAATGTCATGACGTAGCTAGTTATAAAACGTAACGAATTAAGAAGGAATGAATGTAAATATAAAGATAGTTCTGTGGCAGCTGGAGGGTTCAAACCACAGACTAAGAAATGTGGGTTTAGACAAATATGAGCCCTTTAAAGGAAAGAATAAATACATCTGTAAAAAGTCTAAGTTCTATCCTGTGGCATAAAAACGCTCCATTTGGTGAGAACCTTTCATTTAATTATCTGAAAATCAAATCTGAGAAGCCAGTTTGCCGCTTAAATAATTCCACTCAAGTTTCCATTTGTGATTAATTGAACGATTATTAGGAATTAAAATTGCAACTGCTTGGAGCCTCGACCACAAAGCACTTCAGACTGAGTAAAACTCGGACTGATTTATCCTCAGCGGGAACGGTGTCGGGGCTCATGGCGACTGCGGTGCTTAAAAAGGTCCGCCGTGTCAAACTGTCATCTATAAAACATGGTGTCTGTGAATCAGCGGAATAATTGAAAGCGATGACCGTGACACCTTCACATAAAGTATCCTGCGCCGTCTGGAGGAAGGAGTTCAGAAATAGAAAAACGTTTGGAGAGGCAGCGGAGAACTAAAGGAGCGTTTAAAGGCCCGGTCATGTTCGCTTTTGTAAAACAGGGGAGTCCGCTTACATCCACAATAATACTCCCATCATTATCCCATTTCTGGACTCGTCAGATTATTAATGCGATCATGTAAACAGGATCATCTGATCTGTTTTATCAGAAAACGGCAGTAATCTGATTATTATAATAAATCAGATTAACACACCTGGATTTGTCCCCAACACTCTGATGTCTTCATACAGGTTAATCTGACTTATTTCATTCTTTTACGTCTGTGCGTGTGTAAAAATAAGATGTCAGATGAAAATAAAATATAGACATAAACAAGGAAAGAGATGAAGAAAATGTAAATAGCCCCTTTCTTCTAGGTCACAGGTGTCAAACATGCGGCCCGGGGGCCAAATCTGGCCCACCAAAGGGTCCAGTCCGGCCCCTGGGCTGAATTTGTGAAACGCAAAAATTACACTAAAATGTTAACAATCTTTTTAGTTCAGGTTCCACATTCAAACCAATTCAATCTCAAGTGAGCAGGACCACTAAAATACGATCATAATAATCTGTAAATAATGACAACTCCAAATTTTTCTCTTTGTAAATGTAAATATTTTCATGTATTTACACTAAAACAAGGCATAATTTTGCAAAAAATTTAAATAACCTGAACAAATATGAAAAACCTGGAATGTCTGAAGGGAAGTAAGTACAATTTTAACAAGATTCTGCCTGTTATTAAATGTTTTGTATGTTTTTTTTATATTATAATGTAAATGTGTAAATGATAAACTGAGGCAGAATATTGTTAATATTACACTTTTTTTTAGTTTGTTCATGTTACTCACATTGTTTGAAAGGATAGTTTGTAGATGTAAACCTTTTCATAATGTAAATTAACTTTTTTTCGCTCTTAAACATCGAGAAAAGTGCGGAGTTGACATTATTTCTATATTATTATATTATTTTACTGGTTGGGCCCACTGCAGATCAAATTTAGCTGAATGTGGAACTGAACTAAAATGAGTTTGACAGCCCTGTTCTAGGTACATCTCCGGTGTGGAACAACCCAAAATTACAGATTGGGGGAAAAATGTTCTTCTGGGCGAGCTGGTGTAATAAAGGTGTCGAGAACATAAACTGCTTTTTTCGAGACAACACCCTTCACTTTTCACTTTTCAAGATCTACAGACAAAATATGGCCTTAAAAGTACTGATTTTTGGAGATTTCTACAACTGAGAGATGGCCTCTCAAAATTAAATAAATCTGAAGTAAAGCTATCGGGTGAATCTCCAGTGTACTCTATATTTAAAAAATTAAGGGATTTACCACGTTTAGAAAGCCGCATCTATAACTACCTTATTGAAGACGTCAGGGATGTTAATTTAGGGCTCCAAAAGGTGTGGGCAATGGATTTAGGGAAAACATTTGGGGAGGATGAGTGGGATGTATTAATTAAACAAATGTTAAAGCCAATAAGAGACGCACGGTCCAAACTCATCCAGTTTAAAATTCTCATCAGACTATACTGGACACCTGTCAAACTATACAGAGCAGGAATATGCCATTCTAATATCTGTTGGCGGTGTAAACACAGTCCTGGAGACATGCTTCATATGTTTGTCACCTGTCTGAGTCTGACCTCTTACTGGCATAGTGTCATGGGACAGATAAGTCGTACTTTAAATGTGAATTGGGTCCTGACACCTGCGTTGTGTCTTCTGAATTTCCTGGAACATGATGTTTCATTAGAAGTCAGAAGAGCACATTGGCTTAAAACTGCACTCACTACAGCTAAGAGGATCATACTAAGGCACTGGAAGGGGCAGAACAACCCTACGTATTCTGAATGGTGTTCAGCCTCATCAGAGACCGCCTCATTTGAAAGACTGATCCACAAGATAAATGGACAGATGGATACAGATGGAAGTGTGTGGGAACCCTTCTGAACACAGACTGGCTCATTTTGGAGGATGCTGACTGAACTCAGCTCATGCTGGAAGAGCCAATGTGCCCACCTTTTTTTTTTTTTTTTTTTAATGACTGACTGGCTGGGGGAGAGGGGGGATTGTGGGAGAAAAAGGAAGGGTTGTTCCTTCAACATGGACATCTGACTAATGTGTGTTCCTTCCAGTTTAGTGCAAGATGCCATGTGTTGGGCTCTGCGTCAGGGCTGTGGACTAACTGATGTCCGTGATTTATTTTCTTAAATGTGACTTGTGAACTTTTGAAGGATTCAATAAAAACAAAAAGAAAAAAAAAAAGAAAATGTAAATAGAAAGCAACACAGAAATAAATACATAAATACATTCCTGTGATCCTACCTCCACATCATCTTCTCGTTGAGGAAGACCGTCTGCAGCTGACCGTCCACGTCGTACTCGTAGCCGTACTTGGTGGTGTTGGCGAACGGCCCGATCTTGATCTCCCTCTTGGTGACCCTGCCCATGTTGTCGTACTGGATGGTGATCCAGTACATCAGAGACCTGAAGATCTCGTACTGGATCTCCTTAATGCGGCCGTGCTGGTCGAAGTGCTTGGTGTAGGTCATCACCGCCGTGGAGATGATCTGAAAGGAGAGGGAGGACGTTAGCGGTGCTTGTATCATCAGTGTCTGAGAGGTCCATCCTGTCCTGAGCAGAAGGAACTGTGCTGTTGAAATACATGAAAGTCTGTGTAAGTGAATGGAAAAGAGGATCAGTCTGGATGTAGATGTTTTTCATTTAATGGAATCAGGTTCTGCTTTGAGATCCTTCTAAGGAACACTGTTGTTCTTCTGTTAGTACTTTTTAAATTACTGATGTTGTTTTATATGAATGTTTTTAGTTTGGTGGTTTATGGACGTTTTAGAACAGTTTTATTATGTGTTTTACGTACATTTTTACTGTGACTGTATGGATGAAGTCTCTTGTCTGTAACTTCTGCTGCTGTTTTGGCTCTCGCAAAACTGATTTTTTACAAGTTTTTTCCTGGTTAAATAAAAAATGTAAAAAATGACTGGACTTATGTAGATGTGGATGAAGTAGTGGTTGACTTGTACAAACAGTTCAAGGAAGTTATTTATCTGCTGGTCAGAACGACTCCAAAGGGTTCAGGTGAAAATTAAGTTTGGTTTGGGTTTCCTGAAAGACTCATGTGCTGCCAGGTGGAATTTAGACAAAACTGTTTAATTCTACTGTGAAACCATGTCATTTTAATAATTTTTACACATTTATTATGTAGATTTTTAAAATCATATTGATAATATATTGTCAAGTACATATTGTATATTTGTATATTAATATCTATCTATCTATCTATCTATCTATCTATCTATCTATCTATCTATCTATCTATCTATCTATCTATCTATCTATCTATAAATAATGCAGTTCTAAAATGGATAATAATACCAACATACCAAAAACATATTATGTAGGTAATAATAATAATAATAATAATAATAATAATAATAATAATAATAATAATAATAATAATAATGATGATGTGATGTTCTGTTGTTAAATGCAAGCAAAATCTGTCTTTTTCGTTGTATTGATAGTTTCCTGCTACTTTTTTATTATACTTGAATGGAGCAGCTGCAACAAACACAACTTTCCCCCTCAGATTATTCGAGTTTTCTCATTCCACTTCTTAAAGCCCCTTTTCTGTTGTGGAATACATACATATACACTGGGATTTTTCAGTTCTTTTCATTTTTGGATTCACACAATAGACTTTTAGACTAGATGGTCTTTTAATGTATAATCTGTGTTCCTCTGATCACAGCTGATATTCAGTTTAAATTTCCTTTGTATTTGATGGTGTCTAACACAGAAGGTACAAGCAGTACACACACACAGACATAAATACACATTGTGCAGTATAATTATATTGTCTGTTGCCATGTACTAGTGTTTTATAATGCTAGAAAAACAGTATTTTTGTTTCATTAAATACTATAAAACTGCATGAAAATGTAGTTTTAGTTTTAAATTCACAGATAATCCTAACAAAATATAGTTTAATAATAATTCAGTTATATTTTGAAAGAAAGTATTTCCTTCTCTGAGTACTTATACTGTACTTCTATTTACTCTTTAGTCCAGGTTTGTCAAACTCATTTTAGTTCAGTTCCACATTTGATCTGCAGTGGGCTGAAACAGTAAAATAATAACAGTAAAAAAAGTCAAATTCTATTCTGATCAGGTTTACATCTATAAAGTTTCCTTAAAAATCTGAACATGAACAACTTGAATTGTCTGAAGAAAAACAAGTGCAATTTTACCAATATTCTGCCTCAGTTTATCAGTTTATCATTTCCACATGTGCGTTACAATCACACAAAACATTTAATAACAGACAGAATATTGGTAAAACTGCATTTACTTTTCTGAAGACATTTCCGTTTGTTCATATTTGTTCAGGTTATTCACATTTTTTGTAAAAGTATAGTTTGGTAATGTAAACATTTTCATGTAATTTTACTTTTTTACAGCAAAAAAAACCAAAGAGAACATTTGGGGTTGTCATTATTTATAGGTTCTTAGGATAATATTTGTCTGACCCACTTAAAATCTAATTGGACTGTATGTGTGTGTATGTGAAACCTGAATTAAAATGACTTTGACACCACTGATTGTTAATATCTAAAGTGTAATTTTGCATTTCACTAATTCATCCCTGGGGTCGGATTGGACCCTTTGGCGGGCCGGATTTGGCCCCCGAGCCGCATGTTTGCCACCTGTGTTCTAGGGGATAAAATATTTGTTTCTGTCTTTTGCAGTTGTACCATTTGACATTTTCAGGTGTACTCAGTCTTAGGTTTTCTAACAAAAAAAATGCATTCAAATTCATTTGGAATAAAATGAAATCACACCAACAAACTTTACAATTGAACAAAGTCAGCTTTTCAAATACTTCTGGACTGTTCATCTCGTTGACCTTTTGTCACTGAAATGATGCAGATTTTTCTTCATGTCAGTCGGTGTAAACTCGTGCTGCAGGTTAAACGCTCATCTTACCTGATTGATATCGTAGTAGATGACCCCGAACTTCCCGAACTGCTCCACCTTCCCCGATATGTCGTCAAACTGATACAGGTCGATGGGCAGCGGCGTTTCGTTGATGACGGCCTGCATGCTGGTGACTCTGAAGCTGTTGTCGTAGGTGTAGTCGAAGCGCGCGTTGACCATCCCGTCCTCGCTGAAGCGAAATATCTGCCGGTCGACCAGCGGTCCGATCTGCCGGTATCGGATGGAGCAGATGAAGCCCTCGCTCTGCAGGTTGACCGTCTTCAGGACGCCGGCGGTCTCGTCGTAGGTGAAGCTGACGCGCGTGGAGTCGTACAGGATCTCCGCCAGTTTGTTCTGACGAGACAGTGAGGAAGTGTCAAAGCCAACCTACACTGGTCATGCTTAAGACAGGAAACAAATCACCATAAATGCACCACGCTGGACCTTTTATTACGTCAATCAGGGTTCCTACAGGTTTCTACTAGTTACTTTTTTTTTAACTCAAGTTTTTATTTGGTTTACAATGAAAAATTTACATATTTTATACAGTGATAGTTTTGTTTTTTTACAAAAAAAAAACAGAGGACAATTGAGTAGCAATTGAACAATGGGCGTCCAGTCTGTTCTTTTTAAGTCTTTATAAAGTCTGTCCACGGTCTGCAGCATTCCTTGAATTAGTCCTGGTCCAGTCTTCGTGTAAAGGTGAGTTGTTCCATTCGAGTCATTTCTTGAACCAGGTCCTTCCATTGGTCCACTGAGGGGGTTTGGTCTGTCAGACATTTCCTACTGATCACTTTTTTGCTGCAATCAACCTGATATTCCACAGATCTGTTTGACTAAATCCTTTTATACAACCTGGTCGTTTACCTAAGAACATGTTCTCCAAATTTAAAGGCGTTTTTATCTTCATGACTTTGTCAGTACTATTCCGGATTTTTTCCCAAAAGGGAGATCATCTGGGACAGCTCCAAAAAATATGATGATGAGCTTTTTTCATCCCACACTGTCTCCAGCATGATGTATCCACATTTGAACCTTTTTGTGCAGGTGTTCTCAAAAAGCCAACCACACTTTTCTGTGCAAATTCTCTCCAACTAAGTGAAGATGGACTTTTCCATAGATTTTCTTGTATTTTACTCCATTCTTCCACAGTCAGTTAAAATTACCCTCCTTTTCCCACTTTTCTCTGATATAAACCGTACTTTCAGCCCTAGTGTTTTGTAATTCGGTGTGCAGTCTTGATATTAGTTTGTTGTTTGGGTATGATTTATAGGATTTCAGTCAAATTGTCATTCTTCCACTAAGTGGTCTGTCTAAATCTGCTTTGTTCATTTTGTCCAAATACTGACGGATTTGTAAAAACCTACAGAAATCTGAGTTGTCAAGATGGTAAATCTGTTTTATTTCTTGAAAGCTTCAAAGACAACCTTTATGAAAAAGGTCACTGTATTTCACCAATCCTTTCTCGATCTTCTACAAGTTACATTTAAGACTTTTTAACACTCCTTATGTTCCAGGCCACCAGTATCTTGTGTTTCTCCATCCTTCTGCTGGTGTAAATGCACTGGAATGGCAGTCGAACCTGGGACTTCCACTCGTGAACTTACACTAGACCCATGTTCTTCCATGCTGCGTTCAGGGCCGGTTTTTGAGCCGTAAGTCACGACTTCAAACCAAGACTCACGACTTTGTAACATTCCAGACAAGTCACGCCAAACTGCTTGAGTGCAAGGAATTATGGGAGTTAGATGTAAACAAACCAGCATGGAGGACTGTACGTTATGTTCATTTATAGTCATTTCTATCCCAGAGGTGTTTGTTCTTTGTTTATTTGAAGGAAACAGGAAAAGCGGTGCATAAGGGCAGAGAAGCAGTTCTACCTTTGATGTTCTCTGTGTATTTGGATTCAGATGTGGTTTGAATTCCCTCTGCCATGGAGGTTCTGTTTGTGTCAGCGTTGGTTTGTCTGTCTGTCTGTGTGTCTGTCTGTCTGTGTGCAAGATAACTCAAAAAGTTATGGACAGATTTGGATGAAAATGTCAGTAAATGTTGATACTGGCACAAGGAACAAATGATTACATTTTGTTGGTGATTGGGGGGGGGCACTGATCTGTGCTCTCTGAGTGCTTTTCTAGAAAAGAGAGCGCAGACCTCTGCCATGGCAGATCAGTGTAATCATAGTTTTTATTTGTGTTTATGCATTTGGCAGACACTTTTTTCCAAAGTGACTTACAGGGGAGAACCAATCAAATCACTCAATCAATCAAATTTTATTTATATAGCGCCAGATCACAACAAAAAAGTTCTCTCATGACACTTCATATATAGAGTTGGTCCAAACCAGACTCTAAGCCAATTTACAGAAACCAACAGAATCAGAAACAGAATTTATTTCAGTTAACGAAACTGTTTTTTAAATTGTAGTTTTGGTCATTTCGTTAGTTTTCATGAACTATAATAACCTTTGCCTGGAACGCAGCATCAGAACAGAATCTAAAGCCCATTTCACAGCTTCTTTCATACATGATGATGATGAGACGTTAGCACACTCATTAGTAACCCCGCTGGTTTGTGTCCTGGTGAGAGGGGGAGGGTTAGGTGTGGGTTTTTACGACAGTCAGTATGTACTTTGAAACTGTAGGGGCAGCTCCATACAGACAAAAACAGTCAAATCCTGCATTTTTCCTCTGGAACGATGCCTGAACACACAGGATGAGCTCATCCCAGTCCCCACCAGGCCTGTGGGAGCTGAGTCAGTGTGTACCCAGGATGAGTCAGCCCCTCCTGGTGGTCTGCCGACGCTCACGCTCATTCATATCAGGCCTCATCCTGGTGTTCACCTGCCTTGGTCTCCTCACGTGGACCATCTACCCACCTCTACCTGCTCTGGCTTTCAGTTCCACTGCCCAGAAAACCCCCAAAGCCCCCGCATGCACAGATAAACCTGCAGACACTGCTGCTGTTCACAAACCTGCATGCTTTCATATGAGGAGTCCCCATATGGTCCTGTTTTACAATGCAAATGCCATCTTTAAAACACACACATTCATTGGGAACATGTATTTTTAACCTTACAGAAGCATCATGGGACTTAATAAACACATATCAGAGTCACGTAAACAGGATCAACAGGCGATAAATGATTCTAAGTGTTAAGAGGATTCATTTTTTGTTACTATTAAATACTTTTGTTACTTTTTGTTTGTAACTGAGTACTTCTCTGAAACTGGGTTCATTTTAGTTTCTGTCACTTTTCCAGCTGTTTTTAAAGGTAAATGTACACATGTTTCCCCCAGGATGGACCTAATGATGACCACAGATAAATGCAAAAAAAATATATTCTTGCTCTGAGCCATCCCATAATTAATGCATTTTTTAAATAAAATATTAGGGCCAAAAATAGGACCCAAATATGGACATTAAATCTCTGTAGGTGTCAGTGCATTAGCTGTGTAAACATGTGCAAATGCTCTTCTATAGACTCTAAATACAGACACTGTGTTCAATGTATGGATCCTAGTGGTTTTTCTAATCCATACATGTGGGTTTTTCATCAGTCTCAGTCTCATTCCAGGTTACGCGTGTAACCCATTGTGTCCACTCGTGTTACATGCAGAACCTGCCCATTTAAACACCAATAAATCATGACTGATTTTGCAACAGTGGTCATTTTTGTGAAACACTCTGCCTTGGATAATTAGTTCAATTCTCAGAATGTACCTGTGAGACAATAAAGAAATATTTGAAAAAAAAAAATTAACATAATTTTCGTGTCCTTTTTTTTTTTAACCATGTTACTCACAGGTTTTTTTTTTTTTAAATTATCTGAAAAATAGTTTCTCTTTTATCTCAGTACATATTTATTTTTAAACAGACCCGAAGTGCTTCCAAACGTGCTTCATAACATTCGTCTACATCTGGTTTGAATTTTTAGCCCCATGTCCTGTTTTTAGCACCAGTTTTATAGAAGAACCCAAATATGAATATTAACGGTTGCCAGTGTTTTAACAAAAAAAAGTATCAGTTAGTATAATGCTATCTAAATTGCAATCAAAGAGATATATTCACGAGGAAAAGAATTTAATAAATGTACCTGACAAACAAAATAGAATTAATTAAATGGCTGAACATTTAATAATGTTTGAAAGGCAGTTATATCATCGTCAGTGTTATAGGTTAACGTTGAACAAAAATGAAATATCGTGGCACTATAGAAAGCTTAAATGAGCGATGATTTAATAAATCAGATTTAATGTCACGTTTTCTTACATCTGACCTTTTTCAGCCTCAATAAATCAAAGCTTTCCTCATAAAAACTGGCCAATTCCTCAAAAATCCAACTAGAACTACTCATGGGCTGAAGCTAAAAACAGAGAATAACGAACTGAAGACAGTGTGCCGTGGAGTCGGTGGTCTTTCCGGTGGAATGTTCTGGTGCTGTCAGCGCTTACCTGTCTGCGGTACTTGTACAGTATTCGCCGTCCGGTGCCCAGATGAGCCACTCTGAGGAGCTGGACAAAGACAAAACAGAATTAGAGTCTAAATGTTGACGGGCGTCCGCTCCTGGACGGTCCGACTGTCCATCAGCTGACCAACTGCTCAACAGGCAGATCTGGACGAATGCACCACACACCATATGCTCTGGACCTGATGTCCTGGGTCCATGTGGTGGCTCTGACTCCACAATATGACACCAGTCACTATTACAGCTGCATAATCGGCCGTCTGCTACCGCGTCCACTCAGCCCTTCCACAGAGAAAACCCACGGACGTAGAAATGACTGAGAAGCTGAAAAGTGTGGGCGACGTTCGTGGGAGTTCATAGAATTTACCGACATGAGGATGAGGTTTGACCCATAAAGACCTGCTGCTCCTTCTGTAGCAGGTCCACTATGATTTTAACCCTTCTGAAGGGTTTTAGAACCATTTATTATGATATTACCCCCTGTGTTTTGCATTGTTTCAGTAAAAATAATGTCTTTTTCTACATTTAATGCTCTGGTTATGTAGATGATGACAATATAACGTTACTGGAAACGTTGGAACGGCCTGCCTGAGGAGATAAGGCTTGCAGAATCAGTAACATCTTTTAAATCACTTCTTAAAACACACTTTTATAGACTTGCTTTTATGTGATGTCTGTCCCCTTTTTAACTTTAATTTTTAACTTTAATTTTTAAATTTGATCCTGTTTGATTATTAATTTGTTCATACATCTCTCTAATTGTGTTGCTTCTGTTTTAGTGTTTTCACTTGCTTCGTGTATCCTGCTGTTGTGCCCTCTATCAAAGCACTTTGTAAACTTTGTTTTTAAAGGTGCTATACAAATGAAAGTTATTATTATTATTATTATTATAACTGTGTCACTACCAGTGCTGGACCAGCCCATGAAGGAGGGAACATAGGCTGTGATGTAAGTTACCTGATGGAACCACTAGTATTGTACACGATCTTTAGAAATAGCTACAAAATGCATGTATTTTGATTTTTCAGATTGGATTTAATTTGCATGGGTTTCTTGAGATGCTACATACATGTGCCAGTTGTTAACCTTGTTTTGAATTGTAACAAATACTCACTTGCCGAATGCTGCTTGTTTTGTTATTGTCATGTTTCTATGTTTATTATGTTACTGTTATGTCTGTGTTTTGTGTTAAAAAAAAAAAAAAGGAAAAGACAGACTCTGCCAACCCATACATAATGAGCTCATTAAAGACATGGAAGGGACTGATTAAAAAATATCAAATGGAGGGGAGGACTCCAATTTTAAAGTGATTTGCTTATGATCTGGAATTCTTACCCAGTAAATATGACTTGAGCTTCAGAGGTTGGACTGCAAATGATTACAACGTACTCTACACTCCTAAGAAAAGGTACGACGTTAACCTTCCAGAACCTTAAGGACAATTATAATCTACAAAATCAGGACCATTTTAGGTATCTACAAATCAGAGACTTTATTAGGAAAAAAAATTTAAAGATCGTACGATGATTGGAGATGAAATTCTGGATATTTTCCAAAAAGCTTACATCGATGGTACCTACCAAAAGATAATTTCTAGACTATACCGAACTCTGCAGAATATAAAGGCAGACCATACTCTGGACATTAAAACGAGATGGGAATCGGAGGGCAACCTCACGATAACACTGGACGACAACAAGCTTCCCCTCCTGGAGGGAATTCAGCTGGAAGAACTGGACTGGATTCTTTTGTGCCCCAGTACAGAAAGCTCAGTCCTCTGACCAGTCTGCATGCTGGAGGTCCTGTGGAAGTACGGTGGAAAACCACTTCCATATCTTCTGGGATTGTCCTTTGGTGGCTCCATTTTGGAGACGTGTCCATGGCCTCCTGGAGGCAGTTCTGAAGTTTAAAATGTGTTTTGACTTTAAGACCATGTATCTCAATGATTTAGAAGAGCTCAAGTGTACTAAGAGTGATAAATGTTTATTGAGATTACAGTTAGTAGCAAGTAAGAAGACTCTGAGCAGACAACGGCTGAAAAGACACATCCCCTCTATAAATGACTGGACTGATGCAGTGTCCCATATATGTGTCATGGAGAAAATCACATTTAATTTAAGACGTAAAACTGATATTTGTTCTGAAACTTGGTCAGAGTGGCTCACTTATATCGTAACTGTGAGACTGGACTTTGTATGATATCAAAGGATCCTCAAACTTTACTGGAAAGGAAAAAAATGAATCTGGGTATACGAGTATACTGATGCATGTGTGTGTGTGGACGAGATGCTGCTCTAAGGCTGGACTCTACCCCCTGGTGTTTGTTTCTTCTGTATTGTTTTCTTAGTGTAAGTATTTGTGTTGGTTTTTTTTTCTCAAAAACAAAAAGTAAATAAAAAAAAAAAAAAAGGAAAAATGACTAATGAAAAATAAGTGCCAAAAAAGAAACAGCTACCAATGACAATTCACCACAGGGACCCTGTAAAAGTGTTCTTCCGACCTCAGACGGACTGGGTGAGAACAGACCAGTACCTGTCCGTCTTCAGAGTAGTCCACTGTGACCGAGGCGTTGCTCTCTGGGGGGGTGTAGATGTTCCGGTAGTAGCCGATGGACCTGATGGTCTGCATGGTGTGTCGGGCCACGCTGGGCATCGTCACCGCAGACAGACGGTCTCCGGAGTCGTAGTCGAAGATGTACTGGTGCTGGCTGTGCAGAAGCAACACCATGGACTGGAACCAGAGGAGACGCCAGCGTTAGAGCAGTTTCAGACGCACGACACTGAAACTAACTGTTACATGAGGTCACAGACACTTTTATTCAAATGTCTGAATGTGAAATCTGGACTTCAGTTCCCTTTTTTAAAAAAAATAATTATTTCATATTCATGATCTCACAAAAATATTACACACATTCACACCTGAGTGGCTCAGATTTGGTTCCACTGCCATTTTAAAAAATGATACTATGACAATGAAATAAAATTGTTGCAGAACAGCGCATTTCTATGTAATTTTTACTGTTTAAAAAATGTCTGAAGGGACCACTGGCCCCTGGCAGTGTCCACATTCTCAGATCTGGCCCTCTTTAAAAAAAGTCTGGACCCCCCCTGCCCTAAACACAATGACTACACTGGTCAACAACTAATGTATTGTTTCAGTTTTTTGAGCTGATTTAGGATCATTTTGGTGCTGAATCCAAAAATCACATTCATTTTGCTCAATCAGGTCAACTTTCTGAACTATGCTACATATTGGCTTTTGAACATTTTTGCTTACATTTATGGGCATTTTCACATCATATGATACAAAATTCTTTCATATTTCTTGCAATAAACGAGTTCTGAAGATTTGACTTTTGCCAATTTATGATGAATGTTTTTTTTAATATTACAGGTGAATGAAATGGCTTCAACTAGAAGATCTTGCAAAAATAAGCCTGACATCTGCTACATCTGCGGTGAATACATAATAAATAATAAATACATCCTGTTAGAAAATTATTTTTTTTCTCTTAAAACCGATTTTGGGTGAGAACGATATAAAAAAACAACTGATAAAGTCACAAAAATGTAATCAATTTTGTGAGAAGATCCAATTTTTCAAAATCAAATTAGCAAAAAAACCTGACCTGATAGAGAAAAACAGATGTCATTTTTGGATTTAGCGGTGCAAAATGGTCCGAATTCAGTTGAAAAAACCTAGACAACTTGCAGAAAACATTTTTTTGGAACCCAGTGTTACAGAACACACACAGCAGCGTCATGTCATGAACTTGGTGCTACATGCGACGCCAACACTGGCCGTGTTCAACTGACATCAATCCACATGACAAATAAATCAAGGAATCGGGCGCAGATGGCAGTGCATCTTTTAATCAGCATTTATTGGAGGATGCGTGGATCTTTTTCCTGCCATCTGCTGGGGTTGTGGCCCACTGGCCCTTCTGCAGAACCTGCCCTGCGTGAGAGGAGGAGGCAGCTCCGCTTGCATTTTAAGCAGAGTTTTACTCGTAGCCCCGGGGGTAGATTAGCGCTTAGCTAGCATTAGCCGTTAAAGCTGTTCATCTGATACGTTCTTTTCCAAACACATGAGACGGCCACCTTTTTTTATTAAATACTCCTGCCTGGATGCTGGCATCAGATGCAGTGCACATGTGCAGACCGCAGCGTGTCAAACCACCAGTATTTACAGCTTGTTGGAGGCACTTAGCGGACTGACCCCTACTCTGTAGCAGCTTTTAAAGCCCAAAGTCGACTGCAGACCTCTGGACTCACCCAAACCAAAGCTACCGGCTTTTCAGCCATTAGTTCCTTTTAGCTTTTAAAGAAAATACCAGCATCTCTCTCTTTCTTTCTTTTTTTTTTTGTTAATAAATGGCTGCATTCACTCAACCCAGTCTGTGTATATTTGGTTACTTAAGTAAATTTTGCAGAAAAAGTGTGTGTTTTTCATTTGTTTAGGAGGTAAATTGGTCCCAGAGGGTTCTACCTTCACTGTGTGTTCTGTGCGTTTTATTTGTACGACTCAGTTCAGGCTGATGTTCGATAATACGTCGGACTTTTAGCAAAAATACAATATCATGATCTCACAGCGTTACCTTTTACTGACCTTTGGAGTGATCTGTAATTAAAACCAACAAAATGTGCATTATTTAATCTACGTTAATGAGTTTATTGAGTAACTTGGGACCAGACATGAATAAAATAGAAGCGCTATGTGTTCAACTACTGACTTCATGGGTGTCATGTGCACATATTTTACATTTTACAGTCTTAAATTTACCTGTACTGCATCTGCACTTTGCCGTCGCTTTCTATTTCTATTTTTAATGTGTGTGTTTTTAAATGTTCATTTCACTCTCAATCATGTGGATCTTAATTTTGTTCATTATACAACATGCTGAATGACAATAAACGATCTTGATTAATAAAAAATAATATTAATAATACAGGGGTTTACTTAACCCTTGTGTGGTGTTCATATTTTTGTTCTTCAGCCAGTGTTTGTGGGTGCGGTGGACCCACTGCATTTGTGGGTTTTTAATTCAACATAAACTATTTTATGTTCAAATACTCAACAGATATTTACTTCATCGCAATTACAAGTTTAATTTTTGCCTTTGCTAGATCACATTTATGCATTAAAGTGCTACTCATTTTGTTTGTTTTTTAATAAAATGTAATATAATCAAGATATGAGAGGAAATAATTCATTAAAAAATAATGAATCATCATTTTTCTTTTAATAAAAAATGAAAACGGGTCTCACAGACGTAAACACCATACAAGGGTTAACATATGTAGCACTAGTTCTAACTAGATAACTTTTGTTATGATTTGGCACTATATAAATAAAATTTGATTGATTGATAGTTCCATGTTTCTATGAGGTAAAACAATCTCCTATCTTCACCCCAAAAATGTAATCATCACTTAAAAAAACTTTTCCACATCCATAGTTAATAATTAATGTGGAGTTATTCACCAAAAACCAAACACATTCATATTAGCTGATATATTTCTCTAATTCTTATTACAAACAGTCTGTGGGCTCAAATTATTAATTTATCTCAATTTGTGACACTGAATGAACAATTTTGATGCCAAGATGTTTCATATGATAATTTATTACATCTTTTAACACTAAAAATGAGTCTGTGGTTTAATAATTTTCATGTGGCGTTGTTCATCAAAAACCAAACACATTCATATTTGCACATACATTTCTGTCGGGTCCATTTTGGAATGCTCGCTGAATTTCTCAACATACACCTTCCACTATGTGCACAGTAAAGCAGAAGGAGATTAAGAGAGAAAAGCTGTTTTCTGTTTGTATTTGAGCAAAATATGTCTAAATAAACAACTGCATCATTGATTAAGCTTTCTACACAGCGGCTCAGTATCTAAAACTCTGATCTGTATTTGATTTGAACCCATCTGTTACTGTGTCCGCCGCTGTCTGGCCTGGAAACTGTACTTTAGTGCGATGTGTGGAACTGGACCGCAGGTGGGGATGTTATTGAGCAGTCATGCAGAAAAGCACAAGGAAAGCAAGGACGGTTACAAAACCACCTGTGATAAACAGGAGCCGCTGAATGGGCTTTTTCAAACAACCTTCGCTTCTTTTAATAATAAGCCTCGGCGCTAAAGGTCACACGGATTTTACAAGATGAACTAAAACGCAGGTTAAATCAACTCTTAATTTTCCTTCAGGTGTTAATGGTTTGCATTTTTGCACAACGTTGGACCTTCGGTAAAACCTTTCTTTACACCTTTAACCCCTGAGACAGTATTTCAAACTGCTGTGAGTCTGTGTTTGTGTTCCTTTTCTTAAGCGGTTTTGTTTTACTGTGTGTTTAGGGTCAAAACAGGAGGAAGAACAGGAAAAGATAAAGAGAAGAATTTAAATTTGACAGCTTAGAATGGACATCAATAAGAGATTTAGAATGTGGAACATCAACTGTGAACTAAAATGTTTAATTAAGTTTTTGTTTTGGGGCTTTTTTTTTTTTCTAAATCAGTCCAGCTGCTTTTTGACACCTGTTTGGACTCAAAAAAGCAGTTACACGGACAAAAAAAAAAAAAAAAAAAAAAAAAAAAAGAATAAAATAAGCAACAAATGAACAAAATTGAAGAAAAAAATAAAATAAAATGCTGAAAAATAAGCAACTAAATTAACAAAAATGATTATTTGCTAAATAATAAATAACATGAAAAACATGCAAAAAACAAAAATAAAAAATCAGAAATTTTTCTAAATCAGTCCAACTGCTTTTTGACATTTGGTTGAATTCCAAAAAGCAGTTACACGGACAAGAAACATTCCAATATTAACCCTTAGTGGTCTGAGTCTATTCTGTCTGTTTTTCAGTCCTTTTGGTTTGGCCTTTATATACTATAGAAACAAATGTTTACTATACCCATGTTTGGGATCTGTTTTTTCAGCACAACTTCATCGATATCATCTGTCTATTATTTTTTCACCTTAACCTACTATAAAAACACAGACGGACAAAAAACGCAAAAATATATAAAATCTGATTTGATAAATGTGTGTAATTTATTGCATAAATAACACACAGATGCTTAACGAACCTTTTCACAGACTTTAAAAGTGAATATTGGTTCCAAATATTAGGTATAGAAAATTAAAATTGTAATAAATTAAAACTACTCAAATATTTGACATTAAAGCAGATCTTTACATCGGTGTTTTTTCCCCTAAAAGTGCGGTAATCAAACACGGTTATCATGAGAATTACAATTTAAAGGCTAATACTAACAGTCTGTGATTTTACCGCTGTTTATCGTTATACCGGTAATGGTTCCATCCCTATCCACGGCTAAAACACACACATTCAAACTAAAGCACAGGTTTCAAACACCCTCTGCTTCTTTTAAAAATAAGCCACGGTGCTAAAGGTCACATGGATTTCTTTTCTACCAGAACTTTGCATAAGGTTTAGTGAAGCTTTGTACAAACAATCTGCTGACAGTGCTGCAGAATCAAACTACCAGCATTTCCTTCTCGTTGTGTAAAACTAAATGCAGCTGATACGTGGCCGTGGCCGCTGGGACGCTCCTGTTCTGTGATTAGAACTGGAAAAAAACAACAAATCTGAAATGTGAGGAGAAGCTGAATCTAATCTGTACGAAGGGACAGCAGCGACTCTTCTCTGTCTGGAAGATAAACTCTTGTAACCTGAACAACACAAACACGGCGCTCTCCTGGGTGAGCGCACCTTCCCTCAGGCTGACGCTAAAGAGCACCTCGACCTCAAACTCAAAGTCCTTAATAACAGATTCTCTTAACTCGCTAAACTGGATCAGAAGGCAAAGTTACACTTTCACTTTGGTCTTCACTGTCTGCGTGCACACTCATACTCCCACCATTTTCTGATTCCTCTGGTCGTCAGATAAAACAGAATAATCTAGTGGTAGACAGTACATCCTTTTATTTTCCATTTGTACACGTTCAGGTACATGTGAATTATTACGCAGTCCTCAGAGTGAAAGAATAAACGTTAAAAGATACAATCAGTAACACTTTATAATAAGTCCACACTATGAACATTAGTTCAGCATTAATAAATACTGAATTCATTATTTACAAAGCAGATTTCTGACATGAATACTCATTAATATATGGTTTATAAACACAGTTATAAATGTTTTACTCATCATTAATAAGCTCATCTATACTGTGCTTAATGATTGTATTTTCATACTTTATAAATAATGGATTCAGCATTGAAACATTTAGTATTGCATCACTTCCAAACCAGGTGTGATGTGCATTTCTGCTCACACACACACACTATTCACACATGTACTAATGGTGAGTGAATATGTTAGTGTGTACTTTATACTAACTCACACCTTTATTCCCCAATAGATGTCCTATAAACAGTTCTTAAAACAGGAATTCATTCTTTCAGGTAGTTCTAAAGCACTTATTACTCATTAATTCAGTCTCTGGTGTGAGCTCATCTAAAGTGTGCACTATCTGTGACATTTAAAGCATTTACAAATGAGATTTAAAGGATGGAAGTGAATAAAGACTCACAAAAGTCTGAGTTATTCGAACAAAGGAAAGACCCAGCACATGGGATTATTAAAACAAACTGCATGACTGAATGATGAAGGATTATGAATGATGAGTAAAACATTTATAACTGTGTTTATAAACCATATACCAACGAGTATTTATGTCATGAATCTGCTTTATAAATGATGAATACAGTATTTGTTAACTAATGCTTCAGAGTGTGGACTTATTATAAAGTGTTACCGTACAATCAAATAAAAGTCAAATATATAAGTCAGTGTTTTTCAACCTTGGGGTTGCGACCCCATGTGGGGTCACCTGGAATTTATAGTAACTGATAAAAATAAACAATTACTAATAAACTAGAAGAGTACTCGGACAGCGCAGACCTCCGCCAAGGCAGATCAGACCCAAAATGTCATCATTTCTTCCTTGTGCCAGTTTCAATATTTCCTGGAAATTTCATGAAAATCCGTCCATAACTTTTTGAGTTATCTTGCTAACAGACAAACAGACAAACAAACAGACAAACAAACAAACAAACATACAAACAAACAAACCCTGATGAAAACATAATGTCCACTGTTACACTTGGCAGAGGTAATATATTAGAAAAGCACTTGGACAGTGCAGACTTCTGCCAAGGCAGATCAGTCCCCCCCCCGATTATCGCATTTCTTAAGTGCATGTAAATGTGTTAAATGTGATTATAAATATATTTCCACTCCTATATTTGCACTTTATTGCTATGTAAACACCTCCATCTTACTGAATAAATCGTTCTGTTTGTGTCAGATGTTCACTGTGGTCAGTTTCAGATGCTGCAGCTCTTTCATAATTCATAGTTCCAGTTCTTGTTTGTTCAGTATTAATTGTCCTCCTTGTAAATCCCAGCTGGACTGACTGGACAGATCCTGACCTTTAATCTGCACCTGGATTTACTGCCTCTGTCCACAATAATACACATTATACAGACTAAATGTCCTCTAACATTAACCTTTATTTGCAACTATTACATGATCAAAACCAAAGAAATTTTTATTAAAAAACAAAAAAAAAAGTCTCCGTTTTGAAAGTTTGGGGTCACCAGAAATTTGTGATGTTAAAATGAGGTCACGAACCAAAAAAGGTTGAGAACCACTGATATATATGATACATACACATACTGTATGATGCATGGATCTACTGATTGATTGATACATATGATAACTGTCATCTAAAATTAACGTTTATTTGAAACATTGTAGAGCAAACTATTATCAAAATCAAATTAATTTTAGCAAAAAAAAAAAAAAAAGGTTGGAAGTACTGGTTTAGACGTAGCCAAAACAGCAAAGGAAACTCACAGAAATCAGACGTACTGTTCCGTTCAACAGGACTGTAATTCAACATATGTAGAAGGATCATGACGTGCATGTGGCATTGATCTGTGGCACCTCCCACGTCTTCCTTAAATGACAGGCGGACCAACGAACGGGGCATTTGTTAACGCTGCTGTTTCCAGCTGGTGTCACATTCCAGACGCGTCCTCACATTATCGATCAGGTGTCATGTTTATGTGTAGAGCTTACCTCCCTGAAGTCCTCCTTAAACAAAGCAACAGCTGAGGGCAACAGGGCGTCCACAGACCACACCAGCATGATTCTACTTTTCACCAACACACATGCGTACTTCTATTAGGTTCTATATTTGGTTATTAGAGTGGATTTATACATCCTTTTGAATGCACAAACTAAGCACACTTCTAACAGTTTTCTGCCGATTCCTCAGTGTTTAGTGTCTTTGTAGTTCAGTTCCATAATGCACATGTATAAATGATACGTTGAGGCAGAATATTGTTAAAATTGGACTTATTTTTCACAAGAAATGTCAGTTTTTTCAGGTTATTCCCATTTTTTTTGGGATAGTTTCTAAAAGTAAGTATTTTCGTAAATTAATTGGGTTTTTTTTGCATTAAAATAAAGACAAACATTTAGAGTTGTCATTATTTCTAGGTTCTTCTGTTCTTATTTTACAGGTTCGGTCCACTGCAGATGAAATCGGGCTGAATGTGGAACCTGAAAGAACAGGAGTTTGAGAGGCCTGATGTCGATGCTAAACAGTGTTGAATTGGACTCATTATTCCTCGTACGTCCACAAAGCGTGGGGCAGACTTGTATCATGAATGACATATAGATGCAGCTCTGACGTGGAATATGTGCCACTGTGCATGATGAATTCTGGATATTCTGACACACTGTTTCCCAAAGAGGCTTCCAGTAAGTGTTTCCAGCAAGGAGCGAAGTGACAGATGGAGGAAGGAAGAGTATGAAAAACAAGTAGAAGAGAAGGTGAGAATGGGCCCAGATTGACACATGCAGTAATAGACTGAGCCTCGTTTATTCACGGGGGAAATGATCTCTGCTCGGCTCCTCCTCACGTCTGTTGTTTTCTTTTTCTTTTTCCCTTTTTAACCGCTTCTTTTTCTGCTCTCCTTTTATTTTACTTTCTTTCACCGCTGTCTGCCTTTGTCACTTCGTCCTGTTTGGTTCATTATTAACCCGGGTCTTGCTTCTATGTTTTCCCCCTAAAACTGTCAGTCTGAGATAAATATACAAGAAAAACAAACCAAAAACACACACACAGTCATGTACACTTACAGATTTAGACTTCTGCTTACACTGCACATAGCTTGGAAGTCCTGAAAAGCTCATTTCAAGACTAAACGTGATTTCAGAATGTTATATTCAGATGGAAAACAGCCATTTGTATGTTGACTGGAAGTAGGTTTATGTTTCTGAGCTTTACTCTTTGTAAATGGATTAAGGTACATGTATTTTATTTACTTTTTATTTTTACCAAATCATTGTTTCCGCACATCTGTTTTATGGTATCATTATGTTTTCTTCTTCAAACTAAAACTTATAAACATTTATTTTAACAGTCACTCAAACTAACACTGTGTCTTATAATATTTATGTACTGCATCAGCTGATAGTTTACATTATAACTGTTAGCTTAGCTCTGTTAGCTTTGCTCTGATTTTAGACAGAAAACAGTCACAGTAAAACCACAAATCACCTATGTTTTCTGTACACTTTAGAAAATTCAAATAAAGTACAGTAAGATCAAACTAAGAGATGGTTTAAACAGACTAAAAGTTGGTGAAACTAATATAAAAGACAGTCAAATTTAACTAAAAGGTGTAAAAAGTGAACTAAAAGATAGTAAAACCAACCTAAAAGATGCTAAACACAACTAAAGGAGAATTAAACTAGACTAAAATATATTAAAAACAAACTAAGAGACAGTTTAAACAGACTAAAAGTTGGTAAAACTAAACTAAAAGGTGGATAAAATTAACTAAAATTGTTTCCATACATCTGTATTATGGTATCATGTTTTCTTCTTCAAATCAAAACTTATAGACATTTATTTTAACAGTCACTCAAACTAACACTGTGTCTTATAATGTTCACGTACTGCATCAGCTGATAGTTTACATTATAGCTCTGTTAGCTTAGCACTGTTAGCTTAGCTCTGTTTTTAGACTGAAAACAGTCACAGTAAAACCACAAATCACCTCAGTTTTCCGTACGGTTCATACAGTTAAACTACAGTATAGTAAAACCAACTGAGAGATGGTTTAAACGGACTAAAAGTTGGTGAAACTAATATAAAAGACAGTCAAATTTAACTAAAAGGTGTAAAAAGTGAACTAAAGATAACAAAACCAACCTAACAGATGCACTCACTACCACCCTGCAGTTCCATGAACATTAATCCTGTCAAAGCCTTAACAATTCATACGTAAAATAAAACAAACCGATAAAAGAGCGAGAAAGTAAAACGACAACATTAAACTTTCATCTGCTCTTTGTTCATCCACAGCTTTTTGGTTTTTTTGTTTTTCCTGACGTCCCTCTGTGTGTTCCGTGGTTTAACTAAACTCCCACAATCCCCTGGGCCTTGTTTCCACGGCAGTAGCTCTGTCTTTGCTCTCTCTCTTCCTCTCTCTCCCAGTCATTCTTTCTTGTTGCCGTGCACAGACCAGGCCTGTTGCCGTTCAGTGTCAGCCTCTGTCTGCCGTCCTCTGTCTTCTGAACTAACAAACACATAAAACCCCTGTTGGATTTCTCCCTCCTGTCTGCTCCTCCTCATCCTCCTTGTGCTATTTGTTTTGGTCGGCCCTGCTTCTCGTACTACAGGGAGTCTCCTCTGCTCTTGGACGTGGGCTGTTAGAGTTGCTCTTTTCAAAGTACTCCTTCTCCTTCTTCCTCCTCCCTTCTTCAGTCACCTCTTCTTCTCTCTTCTCGCCTGTCGTCTTATTTTCCCTTCAGCTATTTCTGCTGTCTTTTGGACTGCATTACTTTGTTTTTCTTTGTTTTTCACTCCTCTGTTCTTGACTTCTTCACCTCTTTTTTAGACCATCCATTTTGAACTTATGAACATCTTAACCCAGGCGTGTCCAAAGTCCGGCCCGGGGGCCAATCACAGCCCGCGGTCAGATTTAACACGGCCCACAGCTTGGGTTTTAGAATGTATTATTTACGGCCCGCTTGGACTGTTGAACCGAGTACACGAATCATAAAAGCTTCCAAATGCAGTTCCTCCTTTCACCTCATGGTGGCAGCACCACTCTAACTCTATCTGGCTCTGTGACCTCACCGTGAACCCTTTTAGCTAATTTCTAACCGTGGCGCCTGTAAATAAAAAAAACAAAGTTGACAGTGAGGGCCGCTGCTTCCAGGAGAGATGGGAATTACAATTTTTTTTCACTGAAAATCGAGGTGATTATGTTTGCCTAATTTGTCAACAGACTGTTGCCTTGTTTAAGGAATTCAATGTAAAGAGACACTAGCAGACAAAACATGCTAACGCATACGACAAGCTAGCAGGGAGTGAGCGCTCCGAAAAAGTGAAGCAAATTCCAGCTGCTTTAAACTCAACAGTGGCTCTTCATGTGAACCTGGGAGTTCAATGAATTCACCACCAGGGCAGGATACCAAGTTGCCAGGTTAGTTGCCTCTAACTGCTGGTGTGATGTACTTGTAGATGTGACACAAATATTACTTTCTGAATGATTTTGTGAAAGACAAGAGTAAGAGTCATATGTTTTCATCTTAAACGTTAACAGACTTTGCATTACTGAGTAATATATGAGTACTGATTACTCATATAAGTCATGTTTAAAATGAATGTGGGGTTAAGATTTGTATCAACTTGGACGTTTCAGATACTCCACACAGTTTGTTCTATGTTATCTGACTCCAGATGTGAAAGGAAGGCAGAAATGTTTTTTTTTTTTAAATTTGTTCCCACCCGAGTGGCTCAGATTTGGTTACACTGCCATTTAAAAAAATGATATTGTGACAATGAAAATAAACTTGTAGAACAGCGCGTTTATATGTAATTTTTACTGTTCAAAAAACGTCTGAAGGGACCACTGGCCCCTGGCAGTGTCCACATTATCAGATCTGGCCCTCTTTAAAAAAAGTTTGGACACCCCTGATTTATTACATATATAAAAATGATAATTTATGGCCAGATACTGAAAAAAGGTGCAAAAGAAATGGCAAAAAAGACATTTTCTGACACTTCTATTGCCAAAAAACCCCTTCAAGAAATGTAGGCGCCCTATTATAATCCTGTTATCATCCTTAAAGGGGTTTTAATGCTCTTCTTTTTAGCAGAAATTGTTATTTTGCTGCACTGGTAAATTTTATTCACTGGTTTCATATGACTTGTTTTTATCAATAGTGCTAAATCCTGATAAACTGTACAACTTTATTGAAAAAGCATTGCATTTTCCTAGTGAAAATCTCAGAGATTATCCTTTTTATTCATGTGGTCTATGAGCAGCATCTCTGTCACTGAATCTCCTTGAAATTTTGTTGTGATCTTGCTTATATAGTGTCTCATTTTCTTGGCCTCTGTAGTGAATTGCCACATATGTATGCACGTGCAGCTCTACAAGAGCATTTTCTAAGTTAATATTGAGGACATTTTGGCTTTGTCCTTCATGAAATGTGCAGAATAAATTAGGTAAATGATAATGATTCATGCGCGCATCTGCTCTTCTATCCGGGGAAGAGGCTTTGACTGTCGTTCTCTACCTTGTCCAGATAAGTGTAGCTCCACGTCTTTCCGTCGGCGAAGACTCTGGAGATGATTCGGCCCTGGTTGTCGTACTCCCACTTCTCTGTGGTGGGACCCCTCTGTAGGCCTGTCACCTGCCCAGTACTACAAGGAAAGGACACAAACACAAGCAAATACTGATAAAAATGTCAAGATAAAAAATTTCATAGAAGTCAGTGTTGATCATTATCACAAGGAAGGTCAAGTCATGCTTAACTTCAGGTTAAAAACCAAAGTGGAAGAAATCAGTTGTTTTTAAAAGATGCAACAACAACAACTACATGAAAATGTAATAAAAGCCAAATGTTACTTGTACTGCACTTCTCATTTCAGATGGAAACACAATGTGCTACACAAAGTGTGACATACAAATACCAGCGTCTGGGAGTAAAAGTACACATTACAACCAACAGAATACAGGAAGGATTCTTAATACGCTTTAAGAAGTCTGTGTAGGTTCACACTGGACCAGGTCAACATTCTTCTTGGAAGAACTACCAAGAAAAAAAATACTCTTTAAGAAGAAAAAACCAGCAAAGAATTTGAGTGGATCAAGAAAACCATAAAACACCATAAAATATGTACTAAAGAAGGATAAGGAAGATAAATACTTGAATAAATTTCATTTAGAAAATGGAACTTACTTGAGATAAACTATTAAAAAGGATGAAAACATGAAATAAGTATATAGTAGTGTTTAAAAAATAATATGCAAAGCCAAGAAGAGAAGCACAGCATTTTCATAATAGACAAAAAAGTTGTGAAAGTTGACAAAAGACAAAAATAATGTAAAAGATGTTAAAAAAAAAAAAAAAAACCACACAAAAGATGGAGCAAAGCAACCCTCCCCCACCCAAAAAAAATATTAATATGTAATGAGACATAATCAAAGTGCCATAAAAAAATGCAAAAATGTTAAAGACATAAGATGAAAACTAAATGGAAGAGGTAAAAAGACAAATAATGTAAAAGATGCAACAAGATAAAAACAACCTATGAATATAATACATAGGAGTATATGTATTTTTAGTTTTCTGGAAAATTATTCTGATTATTCACAGAGATGAAAACAAGTTAAAAATAAAAACATTTACCAAAAAAGGCATTATTTCTAGAGGCATATTTAGAGGTAGAACTGAAACAATGACAAAAACCTGAGCTCCAAATCTAAATATAAAGGAGTAAAAGGAAGTATTTTCACTGATAATTAAACTGACTAAACTGTGAAGACAGAGGGAAAATGTTTATCATCATAATCAACTGTAATTTTGGTTTAATCTCCTGGGTTTAGAGCCGCTCACTGTGTGTTCAACTGTGCATGTTTAAAGCCTGTGTGACGGCTCAGAAATATGCAACACAGGAAGAAAAAAATAAAAAAGGAGACATCCTAAAGATTAATATTCCTGCTGCGTTGTCTGTTCAAATGAGTTAACGTGTCAGTAAAATGACAGTGCCTCCAATTTCGCTGCATGTCAGCGTAATGCCACTGTTCCCCTTAAAATGCAAAGGACGGCGTCAGACAGGTGCTTCTGGTAACGAACTGTAAGTCTGATTATGTTTTTATCCTTTCCTCTGAAGTTCCTCAGTGTTCTGTTAACTTTACTTATTTAACCGAGGTGTTGGTTAATACAAGACGCTGCAAAGAAACTGCAAACGCACTGAAAAAAAAAAAAAAAACCTAATCAGAAGCAGCAGCGCTCAGGTCTGACAGGTGAAATAATAACGTTCTGCAACTGAACTTCACCCTGTCATTTTACTGGCAGAAAATGTGACCTATAAAAGTTTCAACCTATAATTTAACCCTTTAACCCCTGAGACAGTATTTCAAGCTGCTGTGAGTTTGTGTTTGTGTTCCTTTTCTTCAGTGTTTTTTTACTGTGTGTTTTAGGGTCAAAACAGGAGGAAGAACAGAAAAAGACAGAGAGGAATGGAAGTTTGACAGGTTTTTTTTTGTTAAATAAGACACTCAGAATGCATGTCAATTATAGATTTAGGATGTTGAGCATGAACTGTGAACTGGAACACACTGAACAACATAAGGATTTGAATTTGGGTCCAGTAGTTTTAGTTTTGGGCTCTTTTTTTCTAAATCAGTCCAGTTGCTTTTTAACACCTGGGTGAACTCCATAAAACAGTTACATGGTCAAAAAAAGAATAAAATAAGCAACAAAATGAACAAAAATGAATAATAAACCAACAAAATAATAAGAAACATGAACGAAACAAGCCACAAACTGAACAAAATTGAAGAAAAACAAAAAATGCAAAAAAGAAAAAAAAAGCAACTAAATGAACAAAAACGAATATTTACAAAGTAATGAATAACATGACAAAAATTAGCAAAAAAAATGGACTAAAATGAAGAAAAAAAAAGAGTATAAGCAATAAAATAAAAAACTAGAAGCACTCGGAGAGCGCAGACCTCCGCCAAGGCTGATCAGTGACCCCCCCCCCCCCCCCCGTGGGCCCCCCCACGCCAAGGAGGTTATGTTTTTGCCAGGGTTTGTTTGTCTGTCTGTCTGTTTGTTTGTCTGTCCATTAGTGTGCAACATAACTCAAAAAGTTATGGACAGATTTTGATGAAATTTTCTGGTCTGCGCCCCCCCCGTGGGCCCCCCCACCCCCGATCACCACCAAAATTTAATCATTTCTTCCTTATCCCATTTCCAACAAACCCTGAAAATTTCATCAAAATCTGTCCATAACTTTTTGAGTTATGTTGCACACTAACGGACAGACAAACAGACAGACAGACAAACAAACAAACCCTGGCAAAAACAGAACCTCCTTGGCGGAGGTAATAACATAAACAAAATAAGCCACAAACTAAACAAAATTGAAGAAAAAAAAAAAGTACAAAAAAAAGCAATTAAATGACCAAAAATGAATATTTACAGAATAATAAATAACATGAAAAAATGTGCAAGAAAACTGACTACAATTAAACAAACAAACAAAAAAAAAAGAATAAAATAAGTAACAAGTTTTCAGATTTGGTCCCAGTAGTTTTAGTTTTGTGTCTTTTTTTCTAAATTGTTCAGCTGCTTTTTGCCATGTGGTTGAACTCCAAAAAGCAGTTACATGGTTAAAACTTGGCAAAAATACAGTAAAAAAACAAAAAGATACAAAATCACCACAACAGTTAAAACACACAGTTAAAAACAAAAAACTTGAAGGAAAACGCTGTAAAGACGTCAGATGTCTGAAAAGAACACGGTCTATTCTATCAGTGCATTCTGAATTTTTTTCCTATGGAGCAAAAGATAAAATTTTTTACGAATATTTAAAATAACTCATACATTCTGAACGTCAGGGGTTAAAAGGTCACTGCAGACTGCATTTTAAATTGTGTACATTGTCCAACGATAACAAAGATTCTCTTCTATCTGGATGACAGGAAGAAGCACATCTGCAACTGAACAACAGAAACATGTTTGGGAGTTTGTTTTTTTAATAATTAACTTTGCAGGGGGTGCACTGAGCATGCATATTTTGAGCAAATTGTTGAATTTTTATAAATATTCAAAAATAAATCATTCATTCAGAAGGTTCAGGGGCTCCTTAAGGTCATGTGTTTAACAGAGTGAACACTGGAGGTAGATGTACATACCAGCCTGTGAAGATCATCTAGAAAGTCATGGTTGGAAATATTTCTGTAATAAGTCGGAGTTGGTTGACTTTAGCTCAGCGCCCTCATCTGCAGAGGAGCTGAAGTGCAGCTTTGGTTTGGAAACATGGGCGTTGAGTGCAGAAGTGCTCACCTGGAGTAGGTCAGGTTCACAGACAGGAGTTTACTGCTGGGAACCCACAGCGTCGGGTGGCCCTGAGTGTCGTAGATGATCTTCAACAGAAACTTCCTGTGGTCGTCGTAAATTTTCTCTGTTCGCAGCGAGCGGTCGTAATCCACAGACAACAGGTTTCTGCCGTTGACCTGAGGGGGGCGGAGATGGACACGAAACCAGTGAATTTAGACTGGGATGGCTGGTTTGTTGTTGGTGCAGTTCCTCCTGTTTCAAGAAATGTTACCAACATCATTTTCACTTGTTCCATCGGCAGATTTTTTTGCTTGAACTACGCAAAAAAAAAAAAAAAAAAAACTTGAATTAACAAGTGAAAATAAGTGAAACAAGTAAGCGAACAGGAATCCTGCCCTTGGCCTTAGAAACTGGGAGACTGACCCAAACCCCAGAAGAAAACAGACTTTGTGGACCGTGTGATTTGGGGGAAGTGGAAAATGAATCCCATGTTCTTTTGTATTGTCGTCTGTATGATGAACTGAGAGCCTCTGTGTTTGATGACGTGTATCTGATCTGTTCTGGAGCATTAGTGAGGGTTAGCTGTGACTTAAAGCTCCACCGTATGATGTGGCATTTTTACACTTTTCTTTTGTCATCTTAAAATGCTACTAATAAGTGTGTGTCAAACTAAAATGTAAAAGAAATCCACCAGGTATTGAAACTCAAAAAAGTTTAATTCTCATATATTTCTGATAAAAGTCTGACCAATCATTTTAGTCGGTCCGAATAAAATAATTGGCCGAACCTGACTGAGCCTCCTGTCAATCATCCATTATCGCCGTCTCACATCCGATATGTGTCCCTCTGAATCTGACGCTTCACTGGCGCTGCTTCTCCTGTCACTGACCACAGTCTACTGACCACTGACCACAGTCTACTGACCACTGACCACAGTCTACTGTCTAGGATGTGTTTGGATAGAACTGACATGCACATGTGGAAGGGAATAAACAGATTTATGAACAGAAACGACAACTGAGGGGAACAAACGGGAGTCTGATGAATGAAGGATGGAGATAAAAGTCCAGAAGTCAGCTGTACTGGACTGAACAGGTCTGCATAAAGCTCAGCTTTTCTGACGATGGGACTCATACAGGTACATGTACCTGGTGTCACACATGTAAGATGATGTAGGATGAGAATTGTATGGACTATGAAACTTCAAATGTCCACGGAAAATTTGCGGAGGCCACGCGTTCACAGTGCACGCGCCCATCCCCTGGGCACTGCAGTGAAGACCCTGACCCAGTACTGCACAGACCAGGTCTACTGATGGAACAGGTCTACTGATGGAACAGGTCTACTGATGGAACAGGTCTACTGATGGAACAGGTCTACTGATGGAACAGGAGCCGCGGGCCCGCGGCAGGTGGATGATGCATCTGATTACTGAGGGAGGGGTCCGCGGACACGCCAAAACGGACCGGACCTCCACCTCTGCTTCCTCCTCCGTTTCCATCGCGCATCAGATGAGAGGAGGAGGAGCCTCAGAGCTCAGGCAGAGGGAAGGGGGCAGGGCTTTGGAGGGAGGCGGGTTGTTCAAGTTCAAACTTTTACTAAGTGCTGTGAGAAATGCCACATCTGTAGGTAGAGCTGTAATATGTGTATGGCAATGCTTATTGGCCTTTTTGTTTCTTTTTTTTGGATTTTTGTAATTTGTAAAGTTGCACCCTGAGTGAGAGCCATAGGATGTATGTTTGTCCCACGGTTGTTTATTGTAAAGTGCCTTTGAGTACTTAGAAAAGCGCTATATAAAACTGATGTATTATTATTATTATTATCATCATTATTATCCTGTTGTGATTATTGCATTAACCATCTTCTTGCTTGTCAGATTAGAAACACAACTTGTGCTCAGACTTGACACACAGCTCCCTTCCTGCCAAACTTCCACCTACGCTACAATATGTTATTATGACAGTACTTTACTGATCCAACCCACTTGAGACTGAGTTGGTCTGAATGTGGAACCTGAACTAAAATGTTTGTAAATTTCTTAGTGTAATTTTTTGCATTTCACAACTTCATCCCAGGGCCGGACTGGGCCCTTTGGCGGGCCGGATTGGGCCCCCGGGCCTCATGTTTGACACCTGTGAGCTAGAGGATCAAAATCAATGTGGGTTTTGAGAATTTTTCTAATTTCAAGTAGATTTAAATGATTTTCTATTATTTGACATTATCCCAGTGCAATAAATACAAGAAAAATGATTAGCTGAACAGTTTTTTTTCAACACCTGCACTGAAACAAACTGCAGCCGCTATAAACACCGTAACATCAACATAAAACACTGTAGCTCGGAGCCAACTAGCCGCTCTTTATTGCTTTCTAAATGACGCTCTGTTTGTTCAAACTCTAATTTACGAAGACAGATCGCTCAGGTCCGACTCCGAGCTCACCTCACGGTTCTCCGAACGCAAGGAGAAATCCAAGGAATGAGCCCATCAGCTGTTTCACAGGCCCGTTTCATTAAAGGGAGAGTCTTCCTGGAAATGGTTCAAGAGCCGTTTTTCTCATCTTTTTATTCCACCACTCATTCATTTGTAAATTAGCAGCGGTTGAAGGTGATGAGGTGAGTAAAGGTGGCAGAGATGGAAGATACTGAGACAATGGCCAGCGGCCAGCTGGACCGACCATCACAGCGTCGGACGGATGCCAGAGACGAGACTGGGATGGCAGGAGCGCTCTAAAGACCACCAGGGCCCGTCTGAGTCATGTGGGACTTATGCTGCCTTCAAGTGCAGTGGGAATTATGGGAAATACTACTTATGAACTCGAAAATTACACATGAACACACCTTCATGTCATATTTTCCACTGGGGAAATGGGAAAAAATGGTCTGGATCAGCACTGACGCTGGTCTAATGCAGGGCTGTCAAACTCATTTTCTTTCGGGGGCCACATTCAGCCCCGTTTAATCTGAAGTGGGCCGGACCAGTAAAATAAAAGCATGAGAACCAATAAATAATGACAACTCCAAATTGTTTTAGCACAAAAAGTAACATTCAATTATGCCAATATTTACATTTACAAACTATCCAAACAAAAAGGATGAGAATAACCTGAAAAAAAAGACATTTGTTAAGAAATGTGATTACAATTTTATCAGTATTCTGCCTCGATTTATCATTTCTACATATGCATTATAGGTCACATCTACAAAGACACAAACATTTAATAACAGGCAAATTATTGTTAAAACTGTACTTAATTTACTTCAGACATTTCAGGTTGTTCATATTTTATTGTTAAAGGATAGTTTGTAAATGTAAACATTTTCATAATTTAATGTTTTTTGCACTAAATCAAAGAGAAAAAATTGGTGTTGTCATTATTTATAGGTTATTATGATATTATTTTTGAGTTTGATGGCCTAACTTGCACTTTGCAAATTCATTCCATGGGCCGGATTGGAACCGTTGGCGGGCCGGTTTTGGCCCCCGGGCCGCATGTTTGACACCTGTGGTCTAATGTTCTAAAACACATGTTCCTTTCACCTTACTTGTGTTGTTCTTGTATTTTCTTATATTTACTTCTTGTATTTTTTTTTTTTTTTTTTTTGCCACTTATTTGCCACTTTCTGGAATTTCCCCTTGTGGGACAAATAAAGGCTGATCTTATCTTATCTTATGGGTAAGGAACCAAATATGGTAACTTCATTGACTTTGATTTTCTACATTAAAATAAAAAAATGTGAAAAATTCCACAAAACTAATAAAATGATGTCCTTCAATAACACACTAAGGTTGAAATTTTGAATTTAAGAGTAATTTCTGTGCCCTATCAAGGGTTTAACACGAATGATTAACAGCTTCTATTAACGTTCTGCTGCTGTTAGCTGATGTCAGTGTATAAGTAGTCGCTTTTCCATTTACTCTCAAATTGCACAAATATAACTTGCGCATAAAAATTTACCGAATGGAAAAAAGACAATTTCGCCAAAAGTCTCATTTTTCGATTGAAAGTTTTTGCGCTGACAAGAGGTGGGTTTTTTGGGCGTAGCACAAATGGTGTATCACACAAAACTGTGATGGAAAGACCGTTTTTTTTGCAACTAGAGTCAGGTGAATTAAAAAACCGGATGGTGACAGACGTTACAACAAGTGAAGAAGAAGAAGAAAAATGTCACAGTACGTGTGGACACACCAGGAAACCACATCATTTTTGAATTTAGTAGGAGACAGAGGGGTAATATATAATAATAATGAATATATCTGTAAATCAACACCATATTTACGTTTGTCACCATGTTTATGGAATGACTTCTCGTGTCATTTCGTTATAATAAATAAACAAATCATGGCATTTGGGATTTAATGGAAAAACCGACATTACGCACTTCTGTTTTTTCGACATTTAGCAAATATCGGTAAAGTTTTGTGCAGATGTCCGATGGAAAAGTGACTAATGTCCCTGCGATCCCCTCGAGGATAAAGTTCACAAAATGAATGAATGAATGAATAAATGAATGAGTGGAAAAAAAAAATCTATCAGATTAATTAACATGTCCAACACTGTTTTACTAAAGTAACACGTCACCATAAATTGCCATCCATTTTTCGCTTCAACAACAAAAGCACCTGAACACAACACACTGGTCATTCCATATTCAGTTCTGTAATATCCACCCAGTAAATGACGAGTCAAATATTCCCTTTCCTTTCACCTCTCTTCTGGTACTTCCTGACTGACAGATGCCTTTCTCTTCCTCTGTCCTTGATTGTGAAGTTTGTGTGTTGTATTTTAGTTTGGCCTTTGAGTTTGACATTCTTCATATGAAGCGTTTGGGGAAAAAAAAAACCAAAAAAACAACAGGAGCTGTCAGTCTTCCTTTAAGGTGTCCCGTCTATTATTGCAGCCGATTCAGCCCATTTGTACAGTACATGCACTTTATATCAATGTGAAAAGCAATTTGAGTAACTGACCTTTCCAGTCAGAGCGTTTGTGAAAAATGATCTCCCTGTGGCCCGTCACTGACCTCAGGTGTCAGATTTAAGAGTTAGAGCTTAGGAAGGATGAACAAGGATGTGTTTATCAGGGTCTGGGGGACACGGGACCCACTCTCCTCTAAATCTACGTCTTTTATTGCACTTATTTACATCAGAGTTAATTGTTTTTTTTAATCAGTCAGGACTCTGTTTTTGTGTTCTGGGACGTGTCCACATGAAAACGCATCTTTTCCTATCCGATCTGTTTCTTTGTCGTTTTCAAAAAAGTGCTCTGTAAACACAGTCGTTTCAGGAAGTATCTGCGTCCACATAAAACCGAGGTTATAACAGTTTTGGATTTTTCCTTACAGTTTAGTTTTATTTAGTTTTGACTTTTTTTCCTCAAATTCTGTTTGTTTGTTTTAATTCGTTTTTAGAGCAGGTTAGCTTGTTTTTATTAGTTTTTGTTTTTTTCTAAATTCTTAGTTTTAGTTTTTTCATATCTTTTTATCTTCCTCACATTTATCATATTAAAACATAAATCCCGTACAGGACTCTATTTTCTCCCAACTTTAGTTTCCAGGCAGAGTGGGGATGAGAAGTGACAGTTACAGTTAATTCAATTTATAATTATAGTGATTATTATTGTTACTTACTTACATACTTGTATTGTATTGTTGGTATGACTACTATTACACTGCTCTACAATGTCTTAGAAAATATCTGCTTCAGACATTAAATGTGCAAAATCTGACATACTTTAATAAGATGAATCAGAAAACAAATTACAAAAGTGGTGGTTGGCTCATGTTTTCAGTATGTATGATGGTGTGTTATTACACATATATGTTGGTTTATGTACACTCAACAAAAATATAAACGCACCACTTTTGTTTTTGCTCCCATTTGTCATGAGCTGAACTCAAAGATCTAAAACTTTTTCTATGTACACAAAAGGCCTATTTCTCTCAAATATTGTTCATAAATTTGTCTAAATCTGTGTTAGTGAGCACTTCTCCTTTGTCCTTTGCTGAGATAATCCATCCACCTCACAGCTGTAGCAGATCCAGATGCTGATTAGACAGCAGGATTATTGCACAGGTGTGCCTTAGGATGGCCACAATAAAAGGCCACTCTAAAATGTGCACTTTTACTGTATTGGGTGGTCCAGGGGGGTCAGAAAACCAGTCAGTATTTGGTGTGACCACCATTTTCCTCACACAGTCTTCTTCATGAATTCTCTGAAACAGCTTTGGAGATGGCTTATGGTAGAGAAATGAACATTCAATTCACAGGCAGAAGCTCTGGTGGAGATTCCTGAAGTCACATGACCAGTGCATATTCCCTCAAAACTTGTGACATCTGTGGTATTGTGCTGTGTCATAAAACTGCACATTTTGGAGTGGCCTTTTATTGTGGCCAGCCTAAGGCACACCTGTGCAAAAATCCTGCTGTCTAATCAGCATCTTGATCTGCCAAACCTGTGAGGTGGATGGATTATCTCAGCAAAGAACAAGTGTTCACTAACACAAATTTAGACAGATTTGTGAACAATATTTGAGAGAAATAAACCTTGTGTGTACACAGAAAAAGTTTTAGATCTTTGAGTTCAGCTCATGACAAATGGGAGCAAAAACAAAAGTGGTGAGTTTATATTTTTGTTGAGTGTACATTTATACAATGGATTTATAAATGTTCCACTACAAAGAAGCAGAAAAGTGACTGTATTGTAATGTGCAGACACTGTTTTGAGGTGGATGTGCTAACTCTGAGACAAACACTCCTTTTGAATAAAACCCATTCTCTCATTATTTCTCAGAATTTCGCATTTTGGCCCAAGACTGTATCTTAGAAACTACAACCAACTAGTGCTTTTGATTTAATTTTTCTTTATTAGTGACTCAAATTTGGTAAAGTTTAACTACTTTTATTCTGGAAACATTTTACTTGTAGACCAGTGTTGTCACTTTGTTATAACTTTTGTTCTGTGATTATTAAACTATTGCGGTTTATTCACTACTGTCTTTATATATATATACATATTTTTTTATAGTTCCTGTATTGCTTTTTTCTTGTGGTATTTTTTGTGCGTATATTTGGTGTTTGCGCTGCTTTTGAAACCTCAAACTCCTGAGGGCTCTGAGTTCTGTCTAATCCAGGGGTGTCAAACATACGGCCCGTGGGCCAAAACCGGCCCGTCAAAGAGCCCAGTCCGGCCCCTGGGATGAATTTGTGAAATGAAGATGTTAACTATCATTTTAGTTCAGGTTCCACATTCAAGCCAATTCGATCTCAAATGGAGCAGGAAAACACTATCACAACAACCTACAGCACAGGTGTCAAACATGCGGCCCGGGGGCCAAATCCGGCCCAACAAAGGGTCCGATACGACCTGTGGGATGAATTTGTGAAATGCAAAAATTACACTGAAGATATTAACAATCAGTGGAGTCAAAATCATTTTAATTCAGGTTCCACATACACACACATACAGTCTAATTAGATTTCCAGTGGGTCAGAACCAGTAAAGTATGAACATAATAACCTATAAATAATGACAACCCCACATTTTATCTTTGTTTTTTTCTGGTGTAAAAAAGTAAAATTACATGAAAATGTTTACATTACCAAACTATATTTTTACAAAAATGTGAATAACCTGAACAAATATTAACAAACAGAAATGTTTTAAGAAAAGTAAATGGAATTTTACCAATATTCTGTCTGTTATTAAATGTTTTGTGTGTTTGTAACGCACATGTGTAAATGATAAACTGATAAACTGAGGCAGAATATTGGTAAAATGACACTTGTTTTTCTTAAATCAGTTCAAGCTGTTGATGTTATTCAGATTTTTTAGGAAACTTTGTAGATGTAAACCTGATCATAATAGAATTTTACTATTTTCACTGGTGTTATTTTACTGGTTCGGCCCACTGCAGATCCAACTGGGCTGAATATGGAACTGAACTAAAATGAGTTTGACAGCCCTGATCTAATCTAAAATAATCTAAAATAATCTCATCTAATCTAACCTAATATGTTTTCCACACTCAATAGTTTTAGTATTTTTTATTGTCGTCCATACATCACAGCAGATAATGCATAGAACAGTCTATTTGCCGTATTCCAAGTGTATCTAAGGAGGGCGTACATTCTGTGACTGACAGCGGGTGATTTTATTGTTTATCTAACGAGCTGCATTCTCCTGCGAGCACACAATTACACTTCTTCAGTCGGATTATCGCGCCGTGAAAACCAGCATGCACATTAGCATTTATTGTAAAGAAAGGATTAAAGTTCACTGCTGTTTCGCCAGCCCCCGCAATCACCCCATCATCATTAACAGCTTAAAGTGGCATCTTGGCGCTGCAGCCAGACAGCTGGACTGCGTTTTAGCGGGAACAAATTGTCACACATAAGCAGAGCACATGCAGCGAACACGTACAGGATATGTGCGGTGTTTAGGATGCCCTTTTACCAAAACACACCTATCCACAATTCATTAGCGCCGGCTTCCAATCCGGCGCTCAGTGGACCACACATGCTGTTCTGTTCATTAGGGTTTATTGTAGCACGCTGAGAGTGGCGATGCGGCGTGGATGGAACCCTCCAGAGGCCACACACGCCACAGTTTTCCTGCTATTAGGCTGGGCTGGTTAGTCAACTTCATGTAATATTAAAACGCTGCAGGCAAATCACTGTCTCTTCCCTCTCGGCTAATAGCTTGTAAAAACAACACACGCGCAACACGCTAACAGGCGCGGGGGGGGGGGGACCCGGCATAACCTGCGGTGCGATGATCGCAGAGGGGGATGTCATGTGACTCGGCGGTTTTATTTCGTGTCATGCGGCCGGTCCTCCTGGGTTTACCAGGCAACAAAAGGCAAAGTTTCAGCGGTGACTGTGTTTGATTACAAAACCACAGCTTCTTTTACAGATCGGGCTCCGACACAATGAGATCTGACACAGAAGGTTCCTGAACACAAGGAAGGAATCAACGCCAATAAAAGAGCGGGCAGCAAAACAAAAAATAAACATCACTTTCAGCAGAATCTGTCCTCTGGAGGGAAATTAAACCAGATTCTGTGCAGCTGCCGGTGATGTTCCTGAACAGAACTTCTGAGTGTTTAACCCATAAAAGGCCCAGCCTTACTTTAAACCTGTTCCCAAATTCATTTTCTCTCTATGTAAGCTTTTTTTTTTCACTTTACCTGCCAATGGGACTGGAGATGGAGGTTAGCTGTCATGCAAATGATCATTAATACGAACTGTTCCATTTTAAAAATAAATCATTCATTCACTCATTCATTCCTTAACCACTTTTTAGCTTAATTATTCTGCTTTTACATTCATTTCACCAACTTCTAGTCTTTGACTTTAAACCAGTGTTTCCTCAATAACAGCATCATGAGCCTCCTGCTGCCTGCCTGCTAAATTTAGAATAAAAAAAATTCAGATGCAAAAAATTCAAAAGCAAAAAATTCAGATCACACATCCAGGACAACAAGGATAAGCAATCGATTCTATCTCAAGTCGAACTGACAGCCGGCCAATGGAGTTACGTTAGGTTGGTCATGTGACACTGATGCAGGAAGATGGTCAGTGCAGATGTGTGATCTGAATTTTTTGCACTTGAATTTTCTGCTTTTGAATTTTTTGCATCTAAATTCTTTTGCATCTGAAGTTTTTTTTATTCTAAATATATGAACAGTTAAATTAAGAGACAAAAAATTCAGATACTTAACTTCAGTGCAAATAAAAAAATTCAGATACTTAATTTCAATGCAAAACAAATCAGTGCTACAAATTCAGTGGCTTTTATGATTCAAAATCTGATGAGACAGATTTACTTCCATAATTTCACCAATTGTTTCATAGTAGGCGAATGGAGATGATAATCACAGTTATACAATAATCACAATTATGTCCAATAATTGCGATATGGGGTTGATGTGATGACGTGAAGGGGCCTAACTGTGACTGGTGTATGTGCAGAGGTGCATGTGTTCAGTCCACTCCAGTCCTGGACGGTGCAGCTGCTGCAGTCTGGGACCTCTGCCCAGTCATCCATAACAGAACAAGCAGTTTAGAAACTCATGGTCAGACGATGCTTTTTGTATTGAGTCCCAGTATTATAATAGTTTCTTCAGTCGGCTATTTCCCTGAATTTATGATCAATGAAAACGGAGAGAAGTAGTAGAGTTCCTGGCCAGGGACCAGCTGGAGTCAAAACAAGGATTCAAGTTGAGCCATCACATGTAGACGATAAGACACACATGCCAGGAAATAACAACATGAGAAATCCATGGACTTATAATGCATTTGCTGTTCCTTTAGGCACTTAACCTTCCTTTTCTGATGACAGATTGCACAGTTCACATCCTGCAAACTGTCAGATTTGTAAAATACTGCTACCACATGATGTAGTACCAGATGTCTAAGTAGTTTTACTTAAAAAAATCCTTTAAAGTAAATTTAAACGTGCATACTTAGTACTTTTACTTAAGTAAGATTGTTGATGTAGTACACTGGAAAAAACCTTAATATTACCAAGTGTATTTTCCTCATTTCTAGTCCAAATATCTCATCACACTTAAAACTAGAAGCACTCGGAGAGCGCAGACCTCCGCCAAGGCTGATCAGTGGCCCCCCCCGTGGGCCCCCCCACCCCCGATCACCACCAAAATTTAATCATTTCTTCCTTATCCCATTTCCAACAAACCCTGAAAATTTCATCCAAATCTGTCCATAACTTTTTGAGTTATGTTGCACACTAACGGACAGACAAACAGACAAACAAACCCTGGTAAAAACAGAACCTCCTTGGCGGAGGTAATCAGACATGACTGGCTACAGCAGGGCTGTCAGACTCATGTTAGTTCAGTTCCACATTCAGCCCAATCTGATCTGCAGAATAATACCAGTGAAAAAAGTACAATTACATTAGAATAATGTTTATATCTGCATCATTTCCTTAAAAATCTGAACAACGTGAACAACTTGAAATGTCTTAAGACAAACAAGTGCAGTTTTAACAATATTCTGCATCAGTTTATCATTTACACATGTGCGTTACAACTTACATTACAATTACAGATACACATAATACTGATAAAAGTACATTTACTTTTCTTAAGACATTTCACGTTGTTCATGTTTCTTCAGGTTATTCACTTTTTTTTGCAAAAGGATAGTTTGTTAATGTAAATATTTTCATGAAATTTTACTTTTTTACACTAAAACAAAGGTAAAATCTGCAGTTGTCATTATTTAGAGGTTTTTATGACACGTTTTTTCTGGTCTGACCCAGTTGAGATCTAATTAGTTTATATGTGTCTTTATGGAACCTGAAGTAAAATGATTTTGACACCACTGATTGTTAATATCGTCAGTATAACTTTTGCATTTCACAAATTCATCCTACGGGCCAGATTGGACCCTCTGACGGGCCGGATTTGGTCCCCGGGCCGCATGTTGGACACCTGTGGCCTAAAGAGGAACTTTTTAGTGAGATATAAGAACTGATTTTTAGACAATAGATCTGGAACATCTGACCAAGGCGGACGTCCATCCTCCAGGACTCAGGCTGTGCTCCAGGTCTCTGCCTGTTAAAGGAAGTTCTTCCTTCCACTGTCAGCAGTCACCAGTGTTTGTTCCTGGAGGATTCTGTTGGTTTCTATAAACTGTCTCGAGAGTAACTGGCTTGAGAGTCTGGTTTGGACTGGCTCGATATGCTAAGTGTCATGATATAACTTTTGTTATGATTTGGCGCTATGTAAAAGAAATTTGATTGATTGATTGATCATTTTCACTTGTTCCATTGGCAGATTTTTTTGCTTGAATTAAGCAAAAAAAAAAATCTTGAATTAAGCAAAAAAAATTCTGCCAATGGAACAAGTGAAAATTATCTGGGTAACACCTTGAAATAAGGTTTACCTGATCTATTAACTATAAATCAGTTCTTATATCTCACTGAGGAGTTCCTCTTTAGGTGATTCTGTCTGATTTTAAGTGTGATGAGATATTTGGACTAGAAATGAGAAAAATACACTTGGTAAGATTTGGACTTTTGCAGCATACTTCCACTTGTACTTGTATTTGTACTTTTACTGAAGTGCTAAGCTTCAGTCCTTCCTCCACCACTGCTCACTGGTGTAAATCTGCGTCCTGGAGGTACTAAATAACGCTGCTAATCGGTGCTGAATCCTCCTGCAGATGGACTCACCCTGAGTTTTCTCCCAAAGACGATGACTTTCCCTCGTGTCTGCTCCTTCCTGAACCTCCACTCCACCAGGTTCTGGCCGTTCTCCCCTGGCAGTGTCATGTTGCGTCGGGCTACAGTTGGATTTGCGGCACCTGGAAATGGATATTAAAAAATACATGAGTACGGACCATATTTCACAGCGAAATAAAAATCAAATCTACAAGGCATTTGAGTCGGCTACTGGCGAGACATCTGCAGCGAGTTAAGAGTCAAACGAAGCCTTCTGGACATAGACTGTCTGAATACTTGGACGTTGTGCCGGTAATGGCTGTGAATTCTTTGCCCTACAGTCTGTATTTCCATAGCTGCACATACCACAAGTCTGGATCTGTGTCGCTGTCGTCTACGTCGGTGACATTTCACAGGTCTGCGTCTTTTAATTAATGCTGCATCTTACTCAGTATTTGGCTGAAGGTAACTTACTGAGACGTCATAGATGGATAATTGGTGCCATGTGTTGGTAATTAAAGGCTGTGCATTTGCCATTTGGCTGAATTAATTCACCTAATTCATCATCTGGAAGAACGTCTCCACTTATATTAATTTTCATATGTTATCACTGGTAGGATATCAATAGTCATGTTAGTTTTTGTGGAATTTTTTTTTTTTTTAATTCTTTGTTTATTTGGAGAAGCACATGTTACAAAACTTCAGTTACAGGTATAGTTCAATTTCTACATGTCAACTGAAAAAATGCTTATCCAAGGTTTTTTGTCATATAAAGAACATATAAAATAAAGAAAGAAAAGTGGGCTGGAGGAGAGAGCTGACTCCACTGCTTCATCGTTTAGACAAGACACTTAAAGGTGTGTATGTTTACATCACTCTAAACAGAAATGCTTCACATGTAAAAGTATTCACATCACCGATGTGTTCATTTCACATCTATTAATAATTTAACCCTTTCATGCATTAATTGTGAGAACCTTAGTCAAGATTTTTTTCTTCAGTGTTTTTATTCCTCCTTAGGCATGAAAAAATACAATGCAATAGTTTTTTTTTTTTATCTGTGGAATTACAAAAATATCCATGCATTTAATTTTTGAAGTAAAGAAACGTGTTTAAAACCCAATATCAGAGAGGGATACGAAAACAATGAAATAAAAACATGTTTAATGCTGCTAATCTGATGTCTTCTCACATTTTAACATATTCTAATGCTAGTAATTCCTCACTTCATTGAGATAATGTGCAAAAAAAAAACTTTGTCGAACAAATAATTGATTTCCACTCAAACATGTTAGTGCAGATCAGGTTTATCAAGAACAGCAAAGTTACAGTAATGGTCTGAATGTCAGGATATGAGATGATGCGTAAGTGTCCACTGTGTTGGCTGATCTGGAACTAAAACAACTAAACCCATGAATATACAAGAGAACAGCTGGAGAAGAACTGACCACTGGAGTGACCTGTGCATGAAAGGGTTAACATAGTTTGTCCATTTTGACCAAACAGTGAAAAAAGATTCCTTTTGACCCTCAAAACAAAATGTCAGTTTCTCCAGAATGTAAACGTCCTGTACCATGTCCATCCATTCTTCTGTTGTGGGTGCTTCAGGCTTTAACCCTTTTCTACTGATAGTCTGTTTACTCGCTGCCAAAAGCATTAACAACAGGTTTTTTTTTTTAAAATCTTTCAGAGTCCAGTTCTCACATGAAATATCTCCTAAGTATAGGGCTTCACATTTACAAAGAATTTTTTCAGTAAAAATGTTATTTAAATGTTCACACAGCTGATCCCAAAATGGTCTGATCACTGGACAACTCCAGAAAATACGATAATGATGGCGTTCTTTGTCCCACAGAGTGTCCAACAGGTGTCTCCACTGCCCTGAGGTTTTATCTGGGCAGGAGTTACAAAAAAATCTAACAACACTTTTCCAACAGAATTCCCTCCAATTGTTGGAGCTTGAGGTCATCCATTGCAGTTTGAGGATCTTTTCCCATCTGTCAGCTGACAGAACTAGAGTTCCTTCTAGTTTTTGTGGTATTTTATACACTGCTGCTAGTTCAGTAACTCAGAGTAAAGAAGTTAAACTAAAGATCCTTTAAACCAGGGCTGTCAAACATGTGGCCCGGGGCCCAAATGTGTCCCACCAAAGGTTCCAATCCGACCCCTGGGATGAATTACCAAAAATTCCACAGTCCAGGCTGTGGAACTCATTTTAGTGTCAGTTCCACATCCAGACCAATCTGATCTACAGTCCAATAATAACAGCAGAAGAACCCACACAAAAGAAGGACTGCAGATTTACTACTGGGGTTGATGGAAAAAATAGTATTACATTATGTCTGTAAATAATGACAATTTCAAATTTGTGTCTTTGTTTTAGTGCAAAAAATCACATTGAATCATGAAAATCTTTCCATTTCCAAACTCTCCTGTACCAATAAAATGTGACTAACCTGAACAAATGTGTCCAACCTGAAATGTCTAAAGAAAATTAAACACAGTTTGAACTCTTTTCTTCCAGTTCCTCAGTGTTTAGTGTCTTTGTAGATCTGATCCAGAATGCACATGGACTAATGACAAGTGGAGGAAGAAGACTGAGAAAATTGCTCTTATTTTTCTTAAGAAATGTCAGTTTTTTCAGGTTATTCACATCTTTTTTTTGTTTGGATAGTTTATAAAAGTAAGTATTTTCATAATTTAATATTTTGGGGTTTTTTTCGCACTAAAACACAGACATAAATTGTCAGTTGTCATTATTTCTGGGTTTTTCTGTTCTTATTTTATTGGTTAGGTCCACTGCAGATCACGTCAGACTGAATGTGGAACCTGAAAGAACAGGAGTTTGAGAACCCTGACTTAAACATTCATGCCCCGTCTGCACTAATGTGGATATTTAGCAAAACAGACATTGTTAGCTAAGTCATCCACTATATGGACAAAAGTATGTGGACACGTTTGAATTCAGGTGTTTCTTTTCTAACAGGGGACTCTGATACAAAACAATAATAACTAATGTCAGAATACAGTTTTATATTGGGAGAAATATCATTGCATTGGTTAGTTTGGTTTAAATTTGTTGTGTTTGCTGAGATGGTTTTGACTTCATTTCTAAAACCAGCCCTGGTGGTCTTATGTCAAACGTGCGGCGGTGCTGGATGTATTACTCATCTGACTTCCTTGTGCCGCAGTGCCCTTCATACTGTAACGGGCTTGTCCACCGCTTTCTTCCATCATCATTACACTTTACAGGGTAGTTGAAGTGCTCCCATACATGCAATTTAGATGATACAGGAGGCGTTTCACATCCTTCATCTCCTGAACACACACTGTACCTTCACACTGCAACGTCACATCCAGATTTAGGGAATTATTAGGTGTTAGGGCTGGGTAAAAAAATCAATTTAATCTATCTTAGATCGATTTTGTTTTAATTTTGCGTAATCGATTAAAAGTGGATGAGATCGATTGTTCAGAGCAGGACCGGGAGTACGTGGAAGTGCGGCCGGCTGCGTCTTGCGAACACCTGACGGCTCTGGTGCGGAAAAGACGCGGAGGAAGGGTGGGAAAATTCCTCGGCTGGAGCTCCTCCCGCCTCAAACTCAAACTGGAACCCACAGTGTGAAGGGACTGGGCCCCCGGAGGTTCTCCGAGGAGAGTCGCAGAAACCGGTCGTTCTTGGAATGATAACTTGGATGAATAGTAAAGCGACAATGTCCGACTGCTACGCTACCTCACCCCCCCCAATCATGGAGCGTGTAGCATGGAGTGAGTAGAAGCCTCCAGCCATAAAACAGAATAAAGACGACAGAGAAGTCCGTTCTGAGCCGCTATAGCTGGGCTGTCAAACTCATTTTAGTCTCGGGGCCACATTCAGCTCATCTGATCTCCAGTGGGCCGGACCAGTAAAAGAACAGCATAATAACCTAGAAATAACGATAACTCCAAATTGTTGTCTTTGTTTTAGTGTAAAGAAAAAAAAAATTAAATTATGAAAATACTTACTTTTCTAAACTATCCAAACAAAAAAAATATGTGAACTAGAAGCACTTGGAGAGCGCAGACCTCCGCCAAGGCTGATCAGTGGGCCCCCACGTGGGCCCCCCCACCCCTGATCACCCCCAAAAGTTAATCATTTCTTCCTTATCCCATTTCCAACAAACCCTGAAAATTTCATCCAAATCTGTCCATAACTTTTTGAGTTATGTTGCACACTAACGGACAGACAGACAGACAGACAGACAAACAAACCCTGGCAAAAACATAACCTCCTTGGCGGAGGTAATAACCTGAAAAAACTGACATTTCTTCAGAAAAATCAGAACAATTTTCCCAATCTTCTTCCTGCACTTGTCATTAGTCCATGTGCATTCTGGATCAGATCTACAAAGACACTAAACACTGAGGAACAGGAAGAAAAGAGTTCAAACTGGACTGAATTTAATACAGACATTTCAGGTCGGTCAGATTCTTCAGGTTATTCACATTTTATTGTTAGTGGATAGTTTGGAAAGGTAAATATTTTCATAATTTAATGTTATTTTTTGCATTAAAAGAAAAAAACTGAAGATGTTGATTCAAGATTTTTTGCTAAATTAAAGATTTTTTGTGCTTAATTCAAGATTTTTTTTGGCTTGATTCAAGATTTTTTTTTTTTAACTTAATTGAAGATTTTTTTTTTTTTGCTTAATTCAACATGCCTTCCTTAATTCAAGCTAATTTTTATTTATTTTTTTGCTTAATTTAATTCAAGAGAGTGGAATTTTTGACTTTGTAAATTCATCCCATGGGCCAGATTGGAACCTTTGTCGGGCCGCATGTTTGACACCTGTGCACTATAGAAACATGGGAATGTTTCTTATTTCAGAGCACATTCATCTACTTCCTGCTGAAATGTCACATTCATTTCCTTTCTAATATCAATATTGATCCCAGTATTGATGTGTTGCATGACTGCAGTACTCAAATAATCAGGTTACAACTCAGAATTGTACTTTGGTATCACTAAATTAATCTGAATCAATCAATTAATACTGAATCGAATCGATATTGGATTGAATTGAATCGTGATTGATCGATTCAGAACCTTATGAATCAAAATCCAATCGATTATGGAAATTGGCCATGATACCCAGCCCTATTAGGTGTTATTATTACTTAAAATAAAACAGTGGCTGGAAAACGACATAATTAAAGTTGATGAAGCACGTTTTTCATCTGTTATGCAGCTTATTCTAAGTGCAGGCTGATCATGCAGTCAAATCTATCAATAAATATAATAAAATAAAATAACTGATGAGATATTACGTACACCAGGTGCCAAAACTGGACCGCCAAAGGTTCCAGTCTGACCCATAAGATGAATTTGCAAAATTAAAAAATGACACTGCAAATATTAACAGTTAATGGTGTTGAACTGGTTTTAGTTCAGGGTCCATGTTCATACCAATGGGATCTCAAGTAAAATAATAGTGTGAAAACCTAAAAATACTGACTAATTTTCTTCTTGGTTTAATGTGAAAAATAATATCACATTTTGCCTATAAATAATGACTACTTTTTCACAGTTTTAGTGCAAGAAAATAACATTAAATCATGAAAATATTTACATTAACAAACTATCCTTTACAAAAATTAAATGTGAATAACCTGGAAAAATATGAAAAAAGAAAAACAAGTGCAATTGTGACAAAATTCTGCCTAAACGTTTTGTGACTTTGTAGATCCAATCCCATAATCTATAAATTATAAATTGAGGCATAATATTGTTAAAATTACACTTATTTTTCTTAAGATATTTCAGTTTTTTTCAGGTTATTCACATCATAATTTATTTTTTTGCATGAAAACAAAGATACAAATTTGGAGTTGTCATTATTTACAGGTTATTATGTCATTATTTTACTGGTCTGACCCACCGGAGATCAAATTGTGCTGAAAGAAAATGAGTTCGACACCCCTGACGTACACCACCCAAGCTCTATTCGGTAAACAAACTTTAAAAGTAAAGTGATATTCTGCTGTGATTCTATTATATTTCCTGAAATGTGCCCAACAGCTCCAAAGCCAGCGTGTCCTGATTCCAGCTGGACAAGCAGTGGTTGGGTCTGAACACAGAACAGTATCACTGATAGCCCCAGCTGATCCTTTTCACAAACAGAGGCGTCCTACAGTGTTTACCTGCTCAGATTAGCGCTGCCATCACAGAAAAAAAGGCCTCGGAAACAGCACGACACATGACACTGAGCTGAAACCATTTCTGACAAAATAATGCATGAGCATCTTTCATTTTATGACCTTTGACCTGCGGATTCTGCAGAGAAAAACAAGCGGAGTTTGAAGAGTCCGCCTCCGTCCTTTTTGCCTGTTTATTAAACTGAACATTGCACAGACATGGTAATAACAGAAGTTGATTATGTGTTTGTCTGCTTTTACAAAACACGGTCCAGAAATTCTCCAGGCTGTTGACATAACAGACTATGACTTGTACTTAATAATCCAAAATATTAGTAATTCCTTGGGTGACAGCTCGTTCCCAGGTGCAAACAATATCCATTAATAGCAGATTTAAATTAATTCAACATACTGTACTTTCTGGACTGTAAACCGCTACTTTTTTCTTAGCTTATACAACGATGCAGCTTGAGTCAAGGTTCTAATAGTTTTGGATTTTTCATTATAGTTTAGTTTTATTTAGTTTTGACTTTTTTTTCTCTAATTCAGTTCATTTTAATTTGTTTTTAGAGCAGGTTTGCTAGTTTTTATTAGTTTTCCCTACATGGACACCTGCAGCTTATAGCCAGGTGTGGCCTATATTCAGGTGCGCCCTATAGTCCGGAAAATACGGTAATTTCCTCTATTTAATTTACAAATCATATAGATGTTCATTAAAGCTCAGATTAAAGTTGAGGGTTATTATATTAAAAACTGAAAAAACTGAAGAAAAAGTGACTTTTTAGTCAAGTCTGTCATGAACTGAACATAAACCCAGTGTGTCCATCCACTGTCATTGATCCAACTCCATGGGTTTGACTGGAGAATCAGTGTTGGAGAACAGGGCCAGGACCAGTAAAATCATGACTTCATAACCTATAAATAATGACAAATACAAGTTTTTCTTTTTGTTTTAGTACAAAAAAACCCCAATTAAATTATGAAAATATTTACATTGAAAAAAAAAAAGATGTGAATAACCTGAAAAAACAGAAATTTCGTTTGAAAAATTAGTGTAATTTGAACACCATTCTGCCTGGATGTATTATTTCTACATGTACATTTACACACAGTGTTCCATAAACATTTGGTAACAGGCAGAATATGGTTAAAATTTTAGAGTTTGGAACTAAAATGTGAACAGTTTCTCCAATATTCCATCTGTTATCATTAACACAACTCCAGATCCCAGTGGATCCATAAATGCACCAAACATTTAGGAACAGACAGAATATTGTTCCAACTGCACATTTCAGGTTGTTCATCTGTGTGTTTATTTATGTATTTATTTGTATTTTATTGTGAAAGAATAGTTTTGTAAATGTAAATATTTTTACAGTGTAATCTTTTTTTTTTTTTTCACTTAAATTTTTTCCACATAATTTTTCACAAGGAAAACTTGTCGTTGTCATTATTTATGGGTTATTGTGTTGTTATTTTTACTGTAGATCACATTGGTCTGTATGTGGAACCTGAACCAAAAGGATTTGTTCAACCTGGACTGTTCAGGTTCTTTTATGCACTTTCATCACCGTGGGCCGGAATGGACCCTTTGGCGGGCCAGATTTGGCCCCCGGGCCGCATGTTTGACACCTGTGCTGTAGAAGATGATGGTGTGAACCCTGTAACCTCATACCTGCCAGTATATGGGGCTCGGTCTGGTAGTGCGTGTCCATCCCGTTGGCGTAGATAACCCTCAGGGAGTGGTCGTTCCCCACCTGGTAGCTGTTTCGAAGCTGGTCTGTGTGAAGAAGAAGGAGCCACAGACACAATTATATTAAACACAGCCCAGAAAAAAAGAAGAGCGAAAAACACACGGTTTAACCCTGATGTTCGCACAATGTAGCATTTATTCAGAAATACGGGATTAAAAATGTATGTAGGACAGACAGAGAAAGGAGAGTAAGAACGTGTAAGAGAGATAAAAGGATAAGTGCAAGGAGAGAAAACATTACAATTAATTTCCGTGGGCAGTGTTTGAACCTGCTAATGGAGCACAGAGCAAGTATTAACATCCTGCAGCCTCTTTTAATTAGGTTCCCCTTGACCTCATATGGGACTAATGGCTCTGAGCTGGAGTCTGCACATGTGAGAGGCTTTGTGAGCTGCACACTTTCCCATCAGAGCGTGGGCTGAAGGATTTCTGATAAAACTTCCATTTGCAATCTTGCCCATCGTTTTGCACAGGCTCAAGCAAATCCATCTATTCAATTGACGCCGCTGATTTTTTATTTATTTATTTTTTTTTAGCAACTCATCAGGCCGCTGGTATCTGGAGAGCTTCCATTGTCACATCTGTCATCTGAGGTGTGACTTATTTTTGTTTTAATGTTTCACATTTTATTGCAGCGGAGCCCAATGGGATAGTTTTCCCCCCAATGCAATTATTTTCTGATCTTCTTATCGTTTAAATAAGTTCAACACAATTTAACTTTAAAAAACTTTTCCCCTGCTCTGTAAATCAGTCCAAATGATAAGACAAATGCAAAAATGAAAGGTGAGATTACGCGTCATACGATGAAGATTTATCCATAAAAACCTCCTTTGCGGAGTCTGTTGGTTCCTAATGGATATGCTGATGATCTTCTACTTCTACTTCATAAATATGTAAATACATATGGCTGCTAAATAAGCGGGGGGACTATTTCCTCTTGCAGATTAATCCATTATTTGCTACTCTAGTAAATACGATAAATCACTACCTGCAGAATGTGTTAATCCAAATTTGACGTAAAGGCAACGTAAACGGCTTGGAAAATCCACATTTTTGAGGCTTTACAGGACGGGTGTCAAACATACGGTTTCATGGGTCAAAAGCAGCCCGCTAAAGGGTCCAATCCGACCAATGGGATGAATGTGAAATACAAAACTAACACTGAAGATATTAATTATTTCAGTTCAGGTTCCACATACAGACCAATATGATCTGAAGTGGGTCAGACCAGTAAAATACTATCATAATAACCTATAAATAACAAAAAAAGAAATGAAAAACTACAATTTTTTCTCTTTGTTTCAGTGAAAAAAAGTTAAATTACATGAAAATGTTTACATTGTCTTTTTCACTATCTACAATTTTCCACAAAAAATGCTAATAACACGAAAAAAATATGACCTGAAACCTGAAAATAAGTGTATTTTTTTAAAGCGACATTCTGCCTGTTACTAAATATTTTATGTATTTGTAGATCCACTGTGATCTGTACGTTGTAATGCACATGTGTAACTGATAAACTGAGGCACAGTGTTGATAAAATTGCACTTATTTTTCTTAAGAAATTTCAGGTTGTTCATGTTATTCAGATACTGAAGAATACTTTGCAAGTGTAAATATTTTCATGATGTAATTGTACTTTTTTTCACAGTTATTTTAATGGTCTGGCCCATTTGAGATCATATTAGACTGAATGTGGAACCTGAACTAAAATGAGTTTGACTCCCCTTTGACAAGTGCAATTTTACCAATATTAAGCGCATTTTCACCAATATTGTGCCTGTTATTAAATGTTTTGTGTATTTGTAGATCCGCTGCAATCTATAAGTTGTGATGAATATGTGTAAATGAGAAAATGAGACATAATACTGATAAAATTGTACTTGTCAAAGGGGTGTCGAACTCATTTTAGTTCAGGTTCCACATTCAGTTGAATATGATCTGAAATGGGCCGGATCAGTAAAACAATAACTGTGGAAAAAAAGTACAATTACATCATGAAAATGTTTACATTTACAAAGTATCAGCCAATAAATAAATAACATGAACAACCTGAAATTTCTTAAGGAAATAAAGTGCACTTATTTTTCTTAAGACATTTCAGGATGTTCATATTTGTTCAGGTTACTCACATTTTTTGTGAAAGATAGATTCATGTAATTTTCCTTTTTTTTTTTTACACTAAAACAAAAAGAAAACTGTGGAGATGTCATTATTTATATGTTATTATGATAGTATTTTAATATTTTTTTGCACTTCTTCTGCTCTTGAGTGCTTTTTGTGCTTTCCCTTGTTGGACAAATAAATAAAGGCATATCTTATCTTATCTGCTCTGATCCACTTTAGATCACATTGGTCTGTACGTCTTTCATTGTTAATTTCTTCAGTGTGATTTTTGCATTTTGCAAATTCATCCCGTGGGTAGGGCTGTTAAAAAATATTGGTTCTGCAATATATCACGATATTTCATTTCACAATACTGTATCGATATTAAAAAGTACTGTATGGATATTTTTAGGTATTTATTCAAATGCAGATATTGGGGGATGATCATTTTTGTTTTTTGTTTTTCTTTATTGTTTATATTTTATTTATTCTTATTTCACACTCTTTTATTCAATAACGTTGGTTCCTTTGTTTGGATTGAACTCTAATCCTGTTCTGATGTTAGTTGTGAACTAACAGAATCTGAACATTTGAACAGGATCTGAAACTGGAATGTCTGGAAAACAGAATTTCAGTTTGAACACAGGAACATTTGCTGATAGAACATTAGATCCTGTTGGGATCAAATAAACATGTGTTTAGTATTTGTGCAGATTTATGTTGTAATTCAATTCTTCAAGGAAATAATCATTTAAAAAAAGAAACAAACAAAAAACTGCCTTTTTAACATTATCATGATATATTGTGATATATCATACTGTGATCCTTGTATTGTGATTTGTATGGTATCGCCAGATTCTTGCTGACACACAGCCCTAACTGTGGGACAGATTGGAGCCTTTGGGGGGCCGTTTTTTGGCCCACAGGCCGTATGTTTGACACCTCCCCTCCGTCTGTGAAAAACCCCAGCCCTCTACTGGAGCCTGTTTTCTGTGTCTGGGATAAACCTGGACCTGATATGATTACATGGTACCTAAGCACTGCACAGTTTAGATGCTGGCGAGGAGGTGAAATAATAAATAATGTACATGAATGGATGAGGGGGAACGCTACGCTCGTCGATGGCTTTGAATAACTTATTAGATTGGGATCGATGCTGCTGTGCTGTGCAGCAGAACGCGCTCTGTTTCAGCAGTTGTTGCCGTTACTGTTCGCCTCACACTCCCAAACAGATCACTGCCGGCCACTCGAGGCCTCGCATCAAGCGGCTCATTAGTTCACATTTAACAAGGGCATCGGGGCTAAATGATTGTTTTCCCTCGCCGTTTAGGCTGCACGTCTGACATGAGGGATGATGAGCGTGGTGGAGCCATCATTTTCCTTCTGCAGCCTCTATTAAAGCTTATCGAAAGGCGTAAGCCCTTTATTAGGCAAGTGACTATTTTTGGTCATTTCTTGTATCTACAGTTGTGGAAAAAAATATTAGACCATCAAAGGTCATTAAAGACAATGGTTATGGAATCCAGTCCTAACCCCATGTGTGTGTCATGTGACTAAAACAGACAGAAAAGAAAACATGGAATGCATAAAAGCACTGTTTTGGTCAGTACAATGACACAGATACTGATGGAAGAACTGAAGGGATTTGGGTTTTTATCCAGAAAACATGTTAAATGCATAGATATCAGCTCTGAAATTAAACTATGAGACATTTTAGTTGTTTTCATTATATTTTTCCAAACAAATGGACCTTTAGTTGGACCAGGCATTAAAATGAACAAGAAACTGAAGAAAACAAGGGGTGGGCGAAGAATTTTTTTCCGCGACTGTACGTCACTGAAACAGTATGTATATCCATTTATTACAAACATGAACTGTTCTTAAGAGAAAACAAATGGACAAATAATTACAGTTTTTAGTTGTTTACAGGAAAAGTTGGGTATGACTTTCACAGGCAAAAAAAGTTGTAAGTCAACATAAAACATCTCCATTAGTTCATGTACTTTTCTTTCTGCGGTTACACTGTGCACTGTTTAGAAAAGAGCTGCAGGCGTTATTGCCATTTATGTGTATATCAAAGCTGCAACTCACAAAATCAATGTAAACAACATCTTTTCCCATGCTGTTGCTTGAAAAAAAAACCAAACAAACAAATATTAGAAGGATGGATCAGTGAGTGTGTAAAGGCCGGGCTGTTTCACACTTTGTCGATCATAGAGTCAAAGGTATCGGTGCAGAGGGAGGAATATGAATAACCTCGACCAAAAGAAAGTTTTCCCGACACTTTCTGCAAAAGACCGCAAGAAAGTAAAGCTAAGTGGAAGAAATATGTTCTGTTTGGCACATTTTAAACCACTTTTGTCCATATAATGTATGACGAGGCTAATGATAGTAGAATATAGTGGGTAGGACTTCAAACAGGATCATATCAGATGGAAATGATGCAAAGTTTTTATATTACACAACATATTACTTGCATATGGGGTAGTAATTGTGATTATCATTAAAGATAACTGATCAAATTATGGAAAAAAAGGCACAAAAATACATTTTTGCTTAGTGAAATAAAATAAAACAAGGCTATAACTAAAAAAAAGAATAACTAAATGCTAAATTATTGACAACATAATGTTTCGTCAATTTATTTGATCTATACTTTGAATAAATTAGTAAAACACACTGTTGTCTCATGTAGATGCTTGTTTATGTGTTCTATAGTGAACATATTTTATCATATATAATGACCTTTTTCAGTTTCTTCCATAATAGTTACCCCAAAAACACAGAATGACTGAAAACTAGAAAACTGGAAAAGTAACAAAAAAACAAAAACAAACCACAGCTGTTTGTGTCCGACTGCAGTGGAAGCTCCTCTGCTCCTAACATGACTCCCATTAAATGCTCAAATCTGTTCAGTTGTTTTCATTTCATTGACTCCAAATGTGTTGGAACACGTTCATCTCTCAGACCAGTTGGTTCAGAATCAGTTTGATCCCAGATCAGTGGACTGGATGTTGTTCACTTCTCCTCCATTCCCGTGTCTGTGTTTGTTCATTCCATCTCTGCTCAGTGCATTTGTCCGCAGACGCTCAGCGTCCATGCACTTCAATGGGACTGAGTGGAACTGGTTTAAAACCACTACAAACTGGACCAGCACTGGACACATGACACCTGTTGTCCCGCCCCCGGACGCTCGGCGTCTCTGGGGGTGAACGGAGCTGTGGGCGGAGCTCGGCCGGGCCGGACGCCAGGCTTCCACGTGCTGATTGGAGGACGGGTCCGAAGGCTGAATGCGGTTTGATTGACAGCTGTTGTCAGATCTGCTCCTTCACTGACACAGTTCAGTTTAATACCGTCACACATTCTGCTGTGAAACCACACAAACCAAATGAACTGTTCATTATCTGACCTGAAAGAAAACACAACCACTGGACTAACTGGGTTACATTTAACAGAATTTCAGTGTTTACTTGGTATGATAAGGTCACTGAGCATTTTCTGAAAAAGGAACGGAGGACGAATTTATGTTTAAATAACTGGACTTTTTTTTTTTTGATGTAAGCTGACAGTGAGCTTCCCCTGTCTGAAAGACGAGCAGCCGACACTGAACCAAACACATAGTAAATCTGGTTCTATTGGATACTGTGCCATTTTGTGGTGTAAAATGCCCTTTAACGTCTTGTTTTCCATGGGTTTCCTCTGTGCACTGCAGTACCTGCAGCTCCTCGTACACTCTACACCTGGACAGAATGTGTTCAGAATGAGGTTGGTCACGTTTCAAACATGTTCAGAACTGCGTGTGGTTCAGATCTGGGACACAGCCATGGCGTTCAGGTCTGTTTCCCACTCTAAAAACAGCACATATAATCACTCATTCTTAATGTGTTTACTCTAATCTCAGCTGCCGGGTGACGGAGATCAACCTGAAATCCAGATCTCTTAAATCTCTTAAATTATGTTTAACAGCAGGTTTGCGTTTATTCCCTTTTTTTTGTTTTTTTTTTCTTCGAACAGCTTTGACTTTTATATTCCGACACATGTCTGCATTATCAGCCTGTTTTCCACTGTGACTTATTTCCTTATAAATTACAGCGGCTCTTAAATGGTTTAAGCGCAGTTTTTTTTTTTCCATTTCTGTAAAATGATGAAACTGCCGAACGGCACACACAGCCTTCATTTCCACAGGGACAGTGTGTTTCAATTACTAACACAGAAGAAATGAAAAAGTGACAAACACACTAAGGCTGTTTGTCGTTCACACACACACACACACACACACACACACACACACACACACACACACACACACAGATGTTGTGGAAGTGCCTTACCCTGAACCAGCGTGTAGAAGGAGTCTATTGATGACAGGTTGGTTGTTATGGAAACATCCTCATCCCTCCCTGACGTTTCAATGTCCACGGCAACGGCCCCTGACGACATGTCGCCGTGGAGATTGGTCACCACTCCGGTGGGGAAGGTCACATTAGTCAGACGACCCTCGCTGTCGTAGCTGCAGAGGACAGCGAGGATGCATTAGCTGCTATTACAGTAATGTGCTTTATGGTTCCGCAGACCTTTAGGTGTCCATTTTCAACACCGCCCCGGTCCGACTCACACCGGACTGATGGGTTTCCCAGGCTGATTCCCAACGCGTCCTGATGCCATTTGCTCTGAAGTGCTTAAAATGATGTGAAGTGGTACAGAAGCAGGTATGAAGCTGAAGGAGCCGCTGGTTTGACACTTTATGGGTAAAACGAAGGCATCAGGATATATTTTTATGTTTCAATGAACATTTGTCTTCAGTCTTCTGAGTTCATTTGGTTTCCACTCGCAGCTAAAACACTGTACGTGTCTTTACTCACATATATTTTAACACTGAACACACATTTGATTTTCAATTCAATTAAAATAATCAATTAGTCAGTTTGTAAAAATGGTAAGCACAGTCCACATCTGTTTCAAAGATTCAACTAAGTTTTATTTGAGGTGGAAGGAGAGTTTTTTTGGTTTATATTAACTAATGTTTATGATACTGTTTCCATTGCATTTTTCACATTAGTATCCATGTGAAGCAAATACACCATAAAATGAGGTATGGTATTATTTTACTAAAATGGACTTTTTTTTTTTTTTTACATCTAAAAACTCTCAAGAAAAAATGTTACATAAAGTCAGAGAAATAAATGAAACAGTATACTTTATTATTATTGTTATTATTATGTTGCTTTGATCCCAAATTTCACCTGTTCAACATTCACAAAAAATAAATTTTTTTTGACCAAAAATTCAAGCTCGGCAAATTTTTTTAAAATTTGAAGTCGCCAAGAAAAAATACTGAAAAATGACTTGGCCACGCCCCTTTAAAAATCTAAATACATTACGCGAATGGGAGCCCTCCCCAAATGTTTTTCCACGTCCAAACATGAAACTTGGTACAGACATAGCCCATGGTAGGACAAGTAAAAAATTACATTATTATATTATATTTCAATGAACATTTATCTTCAGTCTTCTGAGTTCATTTGGTTTCCAATCGCAGCTAAAACACTGTACGTGTCTTTACTCACATATATTTTAACACTGAACACACATTTGATTTTCAATTCAATTAAAATAATCAATTAGTCAGTTTGTAAAAATGGTAAGCATAGTCCACATCTGTTCCAAAGATTCAACTAAGTTTTATTTGAGGTGGAAGGAGATTTTTTTTGGTTTATAACGACATAGAGCTAATGTTTATGATACAGTTTCTGTTGCATTTTTCACGTTCGTATCCATGTGAAGTAAATATAATATACAGTGAAGTATGGTATTATTTTACTACACTGGACATTCTTTTTTAAAAATCTAAAAACTCTCAAGAAAAAATACTTCAAGTCAGAAAAATAAATAAAACAGTATACTTTATTATTATTATTATTATTATTATTATCCTCACACCTTTAACCACCACTGAGTGAAATTTACTGTGAAAACATTCTAAGCTGTTTGACAGAATCATTTCCTCTAAGTTCAGGAAGTCAGTCTAACTTACAGTAGCCTGCGCTGAGCTTAAATGTGATTGGTTAATATGATGTATGCCGCTGTCACTAAGCAGAAGAAAGAAAATAAGATACAAACAGAAAGAATGCAAGACCTTGGAGTTGTCCTGGGAAGTTTTAGGGAGTTGGGTTGTGCTGTATCCTGTGGTGTCGTTAGAGACAAAGTAGCTTAAAAACATGCAGAACTGAGAAACTGACAGAGGAAACATTCGTATGTAGGCCTGTGGTTCCAAAGAGAATGAAAACTGAAGAGCTCTCACAGGTGTCTGATAAACTAATAGAAGACTTATGGTCAGTATTAGAATCAGTGTTAACATTTACCACATGTACGCTGCACCAAGCACCACACACCACTAGAGGCACATCTGGACCCATCCCAGACAGAGTCGCACCGGTGAGGAATGGTCTCTAAAACCGCACAGTGTATGGACGCCTTTACTCAGTTCTCCTCAGTTTTTCCAGAGTGTGTGTCGATGTGTGTGTGTCTGAATGAAGTAATGCCACTCACTCATAGAAGGTCGTCCAGCCGATTTGGATGCTCTTGGTTGCCAGCAGACCACTGTTGCCGTGGTAACTAAACAACACCAGCTCCTGACCCTGTGCCGTGAGAGTCTTTAAGCCCCCGTTGGTCCCGATTGTCAGCCAGATGACCTGCACGCATCAAATATGTGGTTATAGTACGCACCGGTACGTACAAAACTGAGATGAATGAAAAAGGACAAAAGTTTAGGATCAGTTAAACATGTGACATATTTAACCCTTAAAGACCCAAAGAGCCACCGGTGACCGAAACCACCCACTGATCTGAACTGTTCAATACCTGCTGATCCATTCATTCTATCAATTACACTGGTCAACAACTAATTTATTGTTGAAGTTTTTTGAGCTGATTTAGGATCATTTTGGTGCTGAATCCAAAAATCACATTCATTTTGCTCAATCAGGTCAACTTTCTGAACTATGCTACATATTGGCTTTTGAACCTTTTTGCTTACATTTATGGGCATTTTCACATCATATGATACAAAGTTCTTTCATATTTCTTGCAATAAACGAGTTCTGAAGATTTGACTTTTGCCAATTTATGATTAATGTTTTTTTTAATATTACAGGTGAATGAAATGGCTTCGACTAGAAGATCTTGCAAAAATAAGCCTGACGTATTCTGCTCCATCTGCGGTGAATACACCATTGTACCTAACAGGAATCAAGTCACAAGTTTCATAAAGTGTGCTTACCAATCTTATTTTGGTATTAATTATTATATTTTGTGAGAAGATCAAATTTTTCAAAATCAAATTAGCCAAAAAAACCTGACCTGATGGAGAAAAACAAATGTCATTTTTGGATTTAGCGGTGCAAAATGGTCCTAATTCAGTTGAAAAAACCTGGACAACTTGCAAAAAACATTTTTTGTAACCCAGTGTAATCGGTGTAAAATACAGTTTGTCATCTTTTCATGGTCATCAGATATGACCCATTTAGTCACTGTGGAAACACCGATGGATGGACATGCTTGTTTTTACATTCAGTTAATGGTGTATTTCCTGAGAAAGTCACTTTTACTTCAGTTTTCTCCGTTTTGGTGTAATAGCCTTTGGAATTTTCATGAGCATCGAAATTACAGTCGCGGAAACAAGTATTAGACCATCAAAAGTCATTAAAAACAATGGTTCTGCAATCCAGTCCTATCTCCTGTGTGTGTCATGTGACTAAAACAGATAAAAGAAAACATGGAATGAATAAAAGCACTGTTTTTGTCAGTACAATGTCACAGATAATGATGGAAGAACTGAAGGGATTTTAGTTTTTATCAAGGAAACATGTTAAATGCATAGATATCAGCTGTGAAATTAAACTACTGTGAGCTATTTTGTTATTATTATCTTTGTCCAAACAAATGGACCTTTAGTTGGACCAGGCATTAAAATGAACAAGAAACTGAAGAAAACAAGGGGTGGGCAAAGAATTGTTTTCCATGACTGTACATCAGTGAAACAGTATGTATATCTATGAACCCAAAAATAGTGCATTTATATTTTGATAAATACTGAATAAATATTGCATTGTTATTGCAGAACAGAAGATTATTGTACAACTTATTGCACATAATTGAAGAAAACAAGGGCGGTCTAATAATTTTTACCACAACTGTAAATATAGGAAAATACATGTTTCATAGTGAAAATTGCAAAAAAAAAAACAGAGGATAGAATAATAATAAATGGTGATAAACTAATTAAGAAAGCTTAAATAAAGCGAAAAAAAATCATTTGGGAACTGACATTAAAGTAGCACTGGGTCTTTATGGGTTAATTGAACTCATTATCTGGACTACATTAACATATTCTCAATAGTGAGATAATTATTCCAGTGTCATGAGGAAACAAAAGGTCATTTTCGTGCTGGTGTTTAATGTAACACAGTATGTTCTTATGTTGTAAAGGTTCTTGTTTTTGTTGTTGCGTTGTTTGTTCGTATTAGCAGAATAAATGTTTTTTACATTTAAAGTCATCGACCTGTTACCTATAGGTTTGCACTTCAGTCACTTTGCACAGGTTTTTCTGCTGCTCAGGTTATTTAAAAATGTTTCTGATATAATAACCTTCAACTGTAATCTGAACTTTAATGAACATGTGCATCAGGGCTGTCAGACTCATGTTAGTTCAGTTCCACATTCAGTTAAGTCTGATCTGCAGTGGGCCAGACCAGCAGAATAATACCAGTGAAAAAAGTACAATTACATTAGAATAATGTTTATATCTACATCATTTCCTTAAAAATCTGAACAACTTGAAATGTCTTAAGAGAAACAAGTGCAGTTTTAACAATATTCTGCATCAGTTTATCATTTACACATGTGTGTTACAACTTACATTTCAATTACAGATACACATAATATTGATAAAAGTGCATTTACTTTTCTAAAGACATTTCACGTCGTTCATGTTTCTTTAGGTTATTCACTTTTTTTGCAAAAGGATAGTTTGTTAATGTAAATATTTTCATGAAATTTTACTTTTTTACACTAAAACAAAGATAAAATCTGCAGTTGTCATTATTTATAGGTTTTTATGACAGGTTTTTTCTGGTCTGACCCAACTGAGATCTAATTGGTTTGTATGTGTCTGTATGGAACCTGAAATAAAATGATTTTCACACCACTGATTGTTAACCCTTTCATGCACAAATTATGAGAACCTTGATCAAAATTTTTTCCTGAGTGTTTTTATTCCTCTTTAGGCATGAAAAAAACAATGCGATTGAAAATTTTCTTCTGAAAAATAAATAAATAAATACATAAATAAAATAATTTAAAAATTTCAAAACACATTAAAAACAATAATACTGAAAAAAAAAAAAAAATCTTATGAACCTATTTTTCATGAAGTTACAAAAATGTCCACTCAGCTGGAAACCACACGTTTAATTTTTGACGCACAGAAACATGTATTTACTGATAAACTGTGTGAAAAGTATGGGGAGGGCTTGTGATTCTGAGGGTTTATGCTCAGAAAAGATCTACATAATGTTACCAACTCATGTCAGAAAAGATATGCAGTGTCTTAAAACTTTAATGAAGATATGTGTAAAATAAAAATAAATAAAAAAAACAAAAAACAAAAATGAAAAGAACAACAAAACCCATGAACATACAAGAGAACAGTTGTAGAATAGCTGTCCACTGTAGTGACTAGTATGCATGAAAGGGTTAATATTGTCAGTGTAATTTTTGTATTTCACAAATTCATCCTACGGGCCAGACTGGACCCTTTGACGGACCGGATTTGGCCCCCGAGTTGCATGTTGGACACCTGTGATCTACATAATCAGTGAATTAAATACAGGAAAATGATGATTTTCACTGAAAAAAAAAACAGCACAGAGGATAATATCATAAATGGAGATAAATCACTTAACAAAGGTTAAATAGAGAAAAAATATCATTTGGGAACTGACATAAAAGTAGCGCTGGGTCTTTATGCGTTCAGTGCATTTTCCTCCTGTACACCTTGACATGCATCAGTGGTTTTCAAAAGTCTGTTCCTCTCAATTCTAATCTGTTCTGTAAATATAACCGCTCTTTTTACCTGATTGTCCGGGGCAACGACGCGAACCGGCATCCTGTTGGTATCTCTGCGGATGCGAAGGGTGTTCCCGCTGCTGTCTGTCACTGCCGTTACATCCTCCTCGTTGCTGAAAATTAAGAGAACGTGCAAATGGTTTAACAGCGGAGAAAAATACACGGAAACAGAAGTGAGAATTCTATCGCGTGAGGACGTCTGGCGGACATAAGTCTAATTAAGATAAAATCCTAACTATACTTACAACATCCTGAAGTGCAATTTGTGGATCGTATTTATTTTTAATATATTTATTGCAAACTACAGTGTTATTGTCTTTTAATTGTTTGTATACTTTTATTATACTTTCATGCTGCTTATATCTCTGACTTTCTGAATTTAATATTGTATACTTGTACTTTGCATAATAATTCCTATGCACCTGAATGTGTACAAATGCCAAATAAAACTCCCTTATCTCACTAACCTGTAGCTGAAGTTGTATTTGTAGTCCCCAGTGACCAGCGACATGGTGAACTGGTGCGTTCCGTTAGTGTCGAACACATACAGCTCCTGAGACGCCGGAGAGGCCACTTCATAGGAGCTGGGACCTGAAGCTAAAGAACCTGGAAACACAGACATGTGGTTCAGAGAGGTCCTGTTCAGATATGAGTGACGGGCTGGCAAACATACGGTCCACGGGCCAAAACTGGGCCGCCAAAGAGTACGATCAGACCTGTGAGATGAATGTGAACAGTGGAAAAATGACAGTAAAGATGCAGCCCCATGGAAATTAGGTGACGGGTGTGTGTTAAAAACTTAAACTAATGAAGAGCATAAACATAATAAGTTCATAAGTAGAATACATAAAGTTAAAAACTGAAACCATTTCAGTGTGGTAGTATTAAAAAAGTTTTGTGAAAAGGTGTGCAATTTGTTCTGAGTAGACTGTAGCAGAGTTAAAGAACTTACAGTGTTTATAAAAGGGTTCATTTAAAGGGTAAATACATTAAAAAAGGGATAACAGGTTACATTTTACTAAATACAGTACAGAAGACCAAATGGAAAAAGAAAAGTTAATATTTGTAAGAGATTACACAGTTAATAAGGACCCAGAGTAGCTACCCCTGTTAAAGCCTGAAGAGCAAAAGGGGCGCTACAAAGCAAGGGTATTATCGTTAACGAAAACTAACGAAATGATGGAAACTAGCATTGAAAAAACATTTTCGTTAACTGAAATAAATAAAAACTAGAATTAATAGAAAAAAACGATAACTAACTGAAACTATATTGTGTGCTTAAAAAACTAATTAAAACGTGTAAAAATTATGCATAAAATTCCCTTCGTTTTCGTCTTCGTCAGTGTCGGATTTATTGGATTAATTTCGCTTGAGCAGTTTTAGCTAGCAGCACCATACGACACTTGACGGTCCGTCACTTCTCATCACTTGTTATTTAGTCGTCTTCTCATCCTAAAAACATGGAAACTAAAGTTGAGAGAAAACAGCAGAGTACTGTACGGGAATTTATTTGAATATGACGGTGAGAAAGATAAAAGATGAAAAAAACAAAACTAAACTAGAACTAAGCATTTAGAAAAAACAAAAACTAATAAAACTAGCAAACCTGCTCTAAAAATGAATTAAAACGAACTGAATTAAAGAAAAAAAAATCAAAACTAAATAAAACTAAACTAGAATGAAAAATCCAAGACTATTAGAACCTTGCTACAAAGATATTAACAGTAAAGGGGGGTGAACTGCTTTGAGTCCAGGATCCACGCACAGAAAAACTGTCATCTCAAGTAAAACAAGTGTTTCCAGACACAACAAACCCCGCCCCTCACACATACTGTAGCCTCTTCTGGCATCGGTCCAGCTGATGTCATCATGTGCTGATGTCAGCGTATCAACTGCCTCTATATATGTGGCAAGTTTGAACTAAGTTGAAACAAAATTGATGTTTCATAGATGTGAAATTGTGCCCATTATAAGTAAATGGGAGAAGAAAATAGAGATTTAAAAATTCCTAAAAAATTGAAACTTTGACCTATTTTTCCCAAAATGTAATGAGATCTATTCTGTATCACTGGCAATCTACAAACCCAATTCGGTATGAATTCACCCAATAGTTTTGCTGCTACAGGCATGCAAAATTTCACCCATTATAAATAAATGGGGAAAAAAAGATTAAAAAAATTCCTAAAAAATTGAAACTTTGACCTACTTTTCCCAAATGTAATGAGATGTATTCTGTGTAACTGGCAATCTATAGTCCAAACTTGGTATGAATTCACCCAATAGTTTTGGTGTTACAGACATTTGAAATTTCACCCATTATAAGTAAATGAGTATTTTTTTTTTTTTTTTTTAAATTCATAAAAAATTTGAACTTCGACCTACTTTTCCCAAAATGTAATGAGATCTATTCTGCATCACTGGCAATCTATAAACCCAATTTGGTATGAATTCACCCAATAGTTTTGCTGCTACAGGCATGCAAAATTTCACCCATTATAAATAAATGGGGAAAAAAAGATTTAAAAAATTCCTAAAAAATTGAAACTTTGACCTACTTTTCCCAAAATGTAATGAGATGTATTCTGGACCACTGACAATCTATAAACCAAATTTGGTATGAATTTAACCAATAGTTTTGCTGCTACAGACATTTGAAATTTTGCCCATTATAAATAAATGGGGAAAAAAAAAGATTAAAAAAATTCATAAAAAAATTTAAACTTTGACCTACTTTTCCCAAAATGTAATGAGATGTATTCTGGACCACTGACAATCTATAAACCCAATTTGGTATGAATTCACCCAATAGTTTTGCTGCTACAGACATTTGAAATTTTGCCCATTATAAGTAAATGGGAGAAAGAAAAAAAAATTATATAAATTCCTAAAAAATTTGAACTATGACCTACAGTTCCCAAAATGTAATAACATTTATTCTGGGTCACTGGCAATCTATAAACCCAGTTTGGTATGAATTCAACCTATAGTTTTGCTGCTAGAGTGTTAACAATCAAACAAACAAATGAACCAAAAACAACAGCCCTTGCCTCTGATTCGGGGGGCGGGGTAATAACAGCATAAAAGAGTGACATCCATTCTGAGAAAATGTGAACAGAAAAGTCCAGCTGTAAGTGCACGTGTTAGAAAACCTCTCCTATAAAGGAGCGTCTACAGCCTGAGGCATAGTGTGTGCATTCACTTCACATTGACTGGAAGTGTAATGTTCCTTTGCACATTTAATTCACTTTGCTGCTTGAAGGCAACCGTTGCTTTTAAGTGGAGTGATGGAGTGTTTTCTGTCAATTACAGCGGCATGAATCAATTGACTTAAATGTCAGTATGACTATTTGTTTTTATTGGCTCTCTTGCGTAACACACACTTCAGCAATGACTGAATCGTCAAGAGCTTAAACGTGTTTATGAACTCCTACTGGAAAGAAAAGAACGTGTTGATCAGGTCAGACAGAAAAACACTTATCAAATGCTTGTAATGCATCTTTATGAGCTTATTGACAATTTTCAAAAGGACAGATTGTTGTACAGAGGCTGTCAGTAAGTATCCAGTGCATCCCAGACCGTGCATTAACACTGATGTTGCGGTATTCTTTAAAACGGACCAAAAAATGTGTGGAAAAATGATGGTGTAGACGTAAACTGATGGTGTTTTATTATGTGGAAACAAGTGTCCATGAAAAACTAGTAAAAACAACAAGTGCAGCAAAAAGAGTGGAGAAAAATACTGTTTACAAATATGTACAATATTTACATGAGTTCAACTTTAACTCCATTCAGCAGAAAAAAATAGTCAATGTTCCTGTAGCTCATGTTCTATTAAGAATCAACCCGCAGTTGAATGTGTGAGGTTGTCGGTTCTGTCTCTGCATTAGAGTCCTGTGGTCTGGACACAGGACACCAATCTGCCTGTGAGACGTGTCTTATGTGTAATGGAAGTTGAATGTGTGACTTTAAATCTTGCTTTAAAATGTCAGATAACCATCATACATCATACATCATGAACCAAAACGAAATATAAGTAGTTTTGCAAATCTAAAGTTGTTCTGTTCTGATTTGTATTTTCTGTGTAGTCAACAGTGAAAGGTCAGGGCTGTTTCAGGTTCGTCTGTGTTGAACTTGGAGAAAAGGTCAGATTCTAAAAAAAAAATCTTATCTTGCAGCTTTGTGGTAATGGTGAGTTGAGTTAATCTTGATTATGAACTTAGGGACTTTCTGTGGTCAAGAATTGCACAAGTGTTAGAACTAGACGTACTTATGGAAACTCTTAGTGGTTGAACTATGCAGTGTAAGCTAAACTGTTGGTGCACATGTCAAACCGAGGTGTGATTAACTCAGGTGAACTTTCACACGTGGTTTTTCTTAGAATTAGCTTACATGGAGTTATTGACGTAAGCTGTGACGTGTTTTACCCAGCAACAACTGTCAAACCAGTCATATTTGAATGTTGGGATTATGAACCAAATATGGAAGTCTTCCAAGTGACTGAAGACTAGAAAATGTGATGAAAAAGACTTTCATGTAGATGAGACAAAGTCAGAGACAAACAGTGTGTTTGATGCTAGACTAATTGATAACTGACTTTTTTTTTTTTTTTTTTAACTTTTTCTATTTTTGCCTGAAGCAATAAATCAAACTCTGTTTTAACTTTTTAAACCTCAACTCTTCTTTTTGGTGAATTCTTCATTTCTCCTGGGTTGGTCCCTCCACCCGAAACATAACTGGTGAGTTAATAATTTACATAAAGCGACCCCCCCCCCTGGTAGCAGTCCGGATTTGAGCCAGACTCCATTTTACAGAGTATTGGAGTGAGGTGGAGAAACACCGGCGGTCATGTGTTTCACATGGGCACGCAGTTCAAAACAGAGCAAAGCAAAAAGAGTACCCGGTGTATAAACTATAAAGATGTCTGACACCGTAAATTCATTAACTGAAATTAATTGTGGTTTTTGAGATTTACTGTTACTGGTGTGTTCAATCTCCCAATAGAAGTGGGTGGTACTTTCACTGGAGGAGAACTCAACTAATTAATTCTAAGTCCATATATGACTTCTATCAGGGATCAATAGGAACTAGACTGATATCCGGAACCATTTACATGTTATAAACCATTATAGGTCTGTGGTGTTACAGTGCACACAAACACGTACCAGTAGGCGGTTGGTTGCGTCTTATGGCTCGGATTCGGATGTTTCCCAGGTCAGCCACGTACAACGTCCCGTCCGGAGACACCACCAGCGAAGACGGACAGTTGAGTCTGGCGTCTTTGGCGTACCCGTCTCCTGTTTGGTAGCAGTCGCAGTTGGCGTCATTCTGCAGATCGGAAATAACAAAACAATATGAGAAGCACAGAGAGGACAGAAGACATGAATAATTCTACTGGATGTGTTTAATAGAGGACAGGTGGACGCCAACTGAACAGGAACAGCCACTGAATTTAATAATATGATCCAATATCACTGATATATTTCATGTGCAGCCTGAAGTGATTTACTGCTTTGTATGATCCATTCCCAAATGCCGGAGATATTATCGGTGTCGCCAAATAAATTTGAATTAAGCAAAAACTTTCTGGAAGCATTTTGACAGAGATCTACAGAAGAGGATTAGGGCCACTGGAAAAATTAAATAGAATTAAGGTCCAATATATTTTTTTATTAGTGTTCTGAGAAAAAAAGCTAGAATTCTGAGGAAAAAGTCAGAATTATGAGAAAAAAGTCAGAATTCTGACTTTGTTTCTTAGAATTCTGACTTTTGTCTGAGAAAAATGATTTAAAAAAAAATTAAAACAGAATTCTGAGAAAAAACTCAAAATTCTGAGAAAAAAGGAAGAATTCAGACTTTATTTTCTTATAATTCTGACTTATCTTTGAACAATGATAAAAAATTAAAACAGAATTCTGAGAAAGAAGTCGAAATTCTGAGAAAAAAGGAAGAATTCTGAGATTAAAGTCAGAATTTGGAGAAAGAAGTCAGAATTCAGACTTTTTTTCTTGGAATTCTGACTTTAATCTCTGAACAATAACAAAAAAATTGAAAACAGAATTCTGAGAAAAAAGTCAGAATTCTGACTTTAATCTCAGAATAATAATAAAATATATAAGTATATATTGGACTTTTTTTTTTTTTTTCCCAGTGGCTTTAATTCTCTTCCGCAGAAATCTGTTCTGATAACTGATGATTATATGTTGTCTCTAACATTTACTATGATATTAGAAGCTTTGAAATGTTATGAAATGATAAATTTAGACAGAAATTCACTTCTTTTCCAGCGCTGGATCAGTTGGATGGTTTTTAAAACTTTGACAAAGTTTGGTAAAATACTCCTTTATTTCATCTGCTACATATTCTATTTTCGAACCAGCTTTAATGATCTGTAATTATCCTTTTAATCCTCTAATCCTATCCATGCCGCTGTCTGTTCTTCACCACTGTGTCTGTGTGATGGGAGTTCAGATAAAAACTCAAACCAGGGTTGTGAAATGTGAAATTAGCACATTTTGTAGTACCTTGCAGTCACATTCTGACAGCGCTCCAGCTAGATGGGTGATTTCTCCATCAGTTGACACCTAAAGGAGGCAGAAAAAAAAAGTTTTATGTCAAATTAAAACAGAATATCACAGAATTCCCAACAAAAAAAAAACAGCCTGATGTATATGTGAATATGAGCAGAAACCAATGGGGCTCACTCATTTTTTAAAACACATTATCTTGAGATCACATGTTAAGTATTCTGTTATGTTGAGATAACTAAGCGTGTTTTCTCGTGAAAAGCGAATTATTGTAATTATCATTATCTTGATAAAACAAAAGGCTGATTCGACAGATATAGTGTGAGTTAGGATATGAAGTACAGTCTCTATCTGCTCCTTGAGTTGACATTTTCAGCTTAAATCACTTTCTTCACTGGTCAACAGTAGGTCTGAACATACAGACGCACCTGAAATAAACTTTAATAGCAGTAAGAGAAAAAAGTCATGTTGTGCATTAAAGATTCAATACTGCAACTTTAACCCATGAAGACCCAAACAGCCACTGGTGAACAAAAGCATCTACTGATCTAAACTGTTTAATACCTGTTGATCCACTAATCCGATCAATACATGTAAATAATTGGTGTAAAATACAGTTTGTCGACAGAACATAGAAAACATGTTTAAACTGAAAAAAACAGACCATTTTCAGGAAAAATAAGGATTAAAAAAAGACAAAATATTTGTAAAATGAAGAAAAAAAACAACCAAAAACCTTGAAATGTGGTATAAAAGTGAACAAATACTTATAAACTGAGGAGAAAATAAACAATATACATAAAAAATGAGCAAAGTTCATTGTTTTTTAATAATATCTCGAACCTGCATTTAGTCTTTAAGCCTTTAACCACTTACTGATCTAAACTGTTTAATACCTGTTGATCCACTTATCCAATTAATACATGTAAATAATTGGAGTAAAATATAGTTTGTCAACAGAACATAGTAAACATTGTTAATCTGAAAAAAACAGACCATTTTCAGGAAAAATAAGGATTAAAAAAAGACAAAATATTTGTAAAATGAAGAAAAAAAACAACCAAAAACCTTGAAATGTGGTATAAAAGTGAACAAATACTTATAAACTGAGGAGAAAATAAACAATATACATAAAAAATGAGCAAAGTTCATTGTTTTTTAGTAATATCTCGAACCTGCATTTAGTCTTTAAGCCTTTAACCACTTACTGATCTAAACTGTTTAATACCTGTTGATCCACTTATCCAATTAATACATGTAAATAATTGGTGTCAAATACAGTTCATCTTTTCATGGTCATCAGATATGACCATATTTGGACGTTCAGAGGCTCTGTAGTTACCATGGAAACACTGTCATCTTCTCCAACATTGATTCTCCAGTCAAACCCATGCAGTTGGATCAGTGACAGTGGATGGACAGACTGGATTTATGTTCAGTTCAGGACAGATTGGACTGAAAAACTCACTTATTCTTCAGTTTCATCTGAGATTTTATGAACATCTACATCATCAGTTAATTAAATACAGAAAAATACCAGATTTTCTTTGAAAAATGCAAAATACAGCCACCACTGACATAAAAGTGGCAGTGGGTCTGTATGGGTTAAATTCAATTTTATTACTGAGTCTCACACATATTCAGCTCCTGCATCACAAACTGAGCTCCCAGTCAAACTTATTCCTGTTTCTCATCCCACAAATAACAGCGTGATTAATTAAGTACGGCTTTAACGCCCAGAGTGACTCCAGCAGTGATTTAAATAACCTGAGCAGCAGAAGAACCTGTGCAAAGGGACTGAAGTGCAAATCTATAAGAAAAGAGTCGATGACATTTATTCTGTCAACACTAACAAACAACACAGCAACAAAAACAACCCAACAGGAACCTTGACAACATAACAGGCTGCCTTACATGAAACAGTAGCATGGAAATGACCTTTTGTTTCCTCCTGACACTGGAAAAATGATCTCACTATTAAGAATAAGTTATTGGAATCTAGATGATGACTTAAAAAGACCCAGTGCTACTACAAATGATGTTTTTTTCTCTTTATTGAACCTTTCTTAAGTGATTTATAGCCATTTATTGTTATATTATTCTCTGTATTTTTGTCATTTTGAATGTGAATTATGTATTTTCCTATATTTAATTTAGACGCTCATGAAAACGAATAAATTCAAAGGTTATTACAGTTATTATAGTTAATTGATAGTTGTATTTTAGCTGTAAATATTATTAAAATAAATAAATATACATACATACAACATAATTAGCTAACTATTATTATCGACATTATTATTATTATTATTATTATTATTATTATTATTATTAGCATTAGCATTATTATCATCACCACCTTGCTACTTGTAGTTTCTACTAGTATTTTATAATGTGAATTTGCCTTTTTTCAATAAAGTTTGTCTTTTTTAGAGTTATTTTCCTGCTGTTTTCTTGTGGTATTTCTTGTGTATTGTGCTGGTATCAGAACCTCAATATAGCTAATGTAATCTAAAGTAATGTAATGTAATCTAAAGAAGATAGTGAATTTCCCTCTGAACTAAATAAATGACGTTCATCTGTTTCTAAACTCTGACCTTTAGCTCAAACATCCTCTGTAAACATCTGTCATCATCTTTGAGTTCTGTACATGAACCCTGTGAAAGGGTCCAAACACAGTCCTGTCCTGTCAGAGAGCCAACTTTCATTAACTGTCATTCCAACATTTATTTCAATATAAAGTAGCTCCTTGTTTTGGATAATCCCTTATGGTCCAACTAAAGCAAAAATGAATTTAAAAGTAAAAATGTAAGTCATCTGGCAACACTAATACGTCAAATTGTCTCTAAAATGTCCCGTCAGACAGATTTCCCATACCACGTTTTGACCTGAAAGCACATTTGCACATATACTTTCACCTTTTCAAAATAAAAGCCTCTGTGAAGTACGTTTAAAGACAACCTGCAGAGCCAACATCCTGTTTTCAGACGACGCCTGTGCTCTTAATCAAAAGCGTAAAGATGCGTCTGGTATAAAACCCTGCCTTGGCTGTGGCTGAGGCGCTGATATAATTCTTCAGACTGGGAGTCCATCCAGGAACATCTCATCTGGGCTGAATAATGGACTGCACTTTAGGAAGGACTTTCAGAGGAGCGGCGTCGCACATTGAGGCCAAACGGTTGATTTTATCGGTAAAATGACAAACTGTAACGCGCTCCATCACCGCGGTGTGAGGCTCACCTGTCGGATGCGGTGGATTTTCTTTTCGTCCGTCTCTGCGATGTAGAGGACGCCGCTGTAGGACAAAGCGATGGCCGTGGCTCCCTCCAGCATGGTCTGAACGGCCCTCTTCCCCATGGTGTACTCGATGCCGGGAACCTGGCAGTGCATGGGACGACCCGCCACGATCCGCACCTGACAAACGCAAACACACATAATTATAGTTTAATAAACAATAGATTTAAGCTTGTGAGTGTTGGCTTTCATTTTGCATTGTTAAATACAGTTCAGAGAAATACAGATGGAAAATGTGTACCTATAAATCCACTCTGGGTGAAGTCTTTTGTTCTACTTTTATTTATTTCTTAAGATCCCCATTAGCTGATGCAGGACATCAGCTACTCTTCCTTGGGTTCTCCCATTCCAAACAGACAGAACAGCATCCATTTATGTGGCACACCCAGCTGACTGACCACAAAGGTGTACATGTGATTTGAATATTATAACCCTCTGCTATATTCAACCATCTGGGACCCTGAGAACCTCAGGGACTGGTCTTCTGCTGGTGCCCAGAGTCAGGACTAAACAGGGTGAAGCTGCATTTCAGTTCTATGTGTTTCAGTTCTATGTGTTTCAGTTCTATGCAGCTAAACTCTGGAACAGTCTTCCTGATGCGGTCACACAGACCTGAACTGTGACAGTGTTTCAGTCCAGGCTGAAAACAGCTGTTCAACTGTGCATCTATCTGCACTCTGACCTTTTACTTTGTTTTAATTGATTATTATTTATGTTTTATTGATTATGTTTTAATTATAATTGTGTATTTTTAATCTGTCTCTTCTCCATTTCTGTAAAGCGCTGTGAATTGCCCTGTGTATGAATTGTGCTGTACTAATAAATCTGCCTTGCCTACTCTGTTGGGTTTTCCGTTAATAGAATGGCCCAGTCTGGTTTAGAATGGGGGACACAACAGAACGGTGGCTCCAGAGTATAAAAGGAGCACACGTTCACGTTCACCTCAGATTCTCTGTGGTAACATTAACTGTCTTCATCTGGGCCTCCTACTTCCACCTGTAGTACAGGTCAATATCAATCAATCTTTATTTATATGGCACTTTTCATACATTAAGGATGTAGCACAAAGTGCTGTACATATAAGTTTAAAAATCAGTACCACCCCCCACCCACCCACACACATATATGCACACCCACAAGCTCACACAAACTTAAAAAGACTAACTGAGTCCGGGAGGATCAGAAAGAAAAAGTCAAAGTAAAAGAGGAGGTGCTGTCTCAGGAAGCCCTCCGCACCAGGAGGCAGCCGCCGACCCCAGCAGCCAGGCACCAGCGACACAGCGCCGCATCCCAACCAGTGGGAGAGGGCCAAATGGGACCCCCACCCACCAGAAAGGAGCGGACCCCAGTGAGAGAAGGTGCCACAGCCACCAGAGTCCACAGCCGCCCCGAGCACGGAGGGCTCCCTCTGATGAAACACACACCAAGAAACCCAATCATTTTTTAATTTAGTACGAGACGGAGAGATAACAAGCATTCTAGATTCAAAACAACAGATATTTATGTTCGCTGCCATGTTTATGGAATGACTTTTTGTGTCATCTTGCGATAATAAATAAACAAATCATTGCATTTGTGATTTAATGGAAAAAAACGACATTACACACTTCTGTTTTTTCAACGTTTAGTAAATGTCGGTAAAGTTTTGTGCATATGTCCAATGGAAAAGCAACCGGTGAGACACTTATTACTTTTAGCAGAGTTTTACCTAAGTTTTACCTGTTTTTTTTTTTTTGCAAAGAATTCTTGTAAATAATTGTATTTAGTAGTGATAGTGCTGTTTTGGAGTGTTCTACTAGTGTATTTTGCTGTGTTTTTGTGGAGTTTAGCCTTTTTTTTTTTTTTTTTTTTTACCTTTTTTCCCCACAGTTTTTAATCAGTATTTTTCAGTTTGTATGTTAATTGATAATTGTATTTTAAGTCATAAATATTATATGTCTGTATATTTATATATCTAAATACATATGTAAAGAGCTAACCAGGACATTTAGACATGCACTATCTGTAAACCATTTGCTGCTGTATACCTGTCTGTTCTCAGTGATCTGAAGCACTACATTGTTGTCCAACACGTAGATGGAGTTATCCATGGGATTGATGGCCAGATCCGTGGGCCACTCCAAACGAACCTGCGTGGAAAGAAGACAAAGATGAAGCTTAAATAAATACAAAATATTCTACAAATGTCAATGATTTAGAGAAGAGACACTTTTAAATAAGTCAACCTTTCTTTCTGGAATCATTTATAGAAACACCTGGATCTGGTTAGTCAGTGTTTAAAGATCAACTGCTTTTCTTCTTCCATTTCTGTTTTCGATAATAGGACGCTGTATTCATTCATTTGTAGTGGTGAACATTATACTTTGTTGTGTTTTTGCTGTAATTTTTGCTGCTTTCTTCACCGCACTTGAAAAAAATAAAGCCTATAGAGTTTGATAGCAGTATGTGATATATACAGGAAAAAAAATACTCTTAGAAAAAACAACATTAAATCAAAATGCAAAGACATTTAGAAAATCGGCTCATATGTGTTTATTGACTTTGGAAAAATTGAAACTTGTACATGGAAATTCATATTTTGAAAAATAATTTTTTTGGTGTTTCAGAAGGACCAATAAAGGCTCCAGTTTCAAAGAACTGGAATTTTCTGTCAATGATTGAATGGTTCAGGCTTTACAGGGTTCGGCTTGTTTGGAGCTGACCATTTGAAACGTGAAACATTTCAGTCAGCAGATGGAATCCAGTGCATCATCACAGCTGAAGTGGAACTCCTGAGGCAGGATGAGGAACAGGGCCCATGTGGAAGACTAAACGTACTGGAATCCTTTGACTAATGGAAGTCAGTCAATCAAATTTTATTTATATAGCGCCAAATCATAACAAAAATTATCTCATGACACTTTACATATCGAACCGGTCGAAACCAGAATCTCAAACCAGAAAGTGTGTGCCTTCAATTCAAATCCTGAAGTGTAAAACCCAAATCTGGACTCACTGAGCACATTTTATTTTCATTTTTAGTTTCTCAACAAAATCTTTGTATGGATGGTAGGGGGTTAATATGTAATTATTTTTGTCCTGTTTCATGTATGCAAGTGAAAGACCAGTGGAACTTGTCATCCATGGTGACAGATCTCACATTAACCCTTACACTTCCGCGTGCAAAAGACTTGTTTTGCACAATTCAAACTCGTGTTGTTCACTGAGGGATGGAAACTGACCCAGGACACTGGTGTCAATCGAGGGAGAAATACATGGTCAATAAACACATATGAGCAGATTTACGAAATGTCTTTGCATTTTGGTTTAATGTTGTTTTTTTCTGAGAGTCTACATTTTTCTGATACACCCTGTATACCATGTTATTAAAAACAGTGAAACCATCATCCATATGTAAGTCGGGGAACTTTCCTCCAACTCCGTCTGTCTGATTAAACTCTCAGATTGTGTGATTCAATGCCCACAGGCGAATGTAATCTCTCTTTAGACGAATCTTTTCATCAAGTTGGAGTTTAAGAGCAGGAGGGGTCGTGAGACAAAGGCCAACCGTCTGAGTGAAAATTATTTAGAGAACACAGCCACTTAAAAACAGACTGTGGAGCCGGTGGCCAATTCAACTTTGTCGAACTTCTACGGGGCGTTTGTTAAACTAAACTTAAAAGCTGAAACTGTGTGTCTACTAAACTGTTCCCTATAAAATAAGCACTGAATAAATGAACCTACCATGCACATAGAAGGAAACAGAACTGACATGTGGGATCTTGTTCTAAATCATTAATGACAACATCGATCAAACCTTTGAGCTCTAATTTCTGTGTCTAAATAGGAATGTTTAAAACTGCACTAAAATATTTAAATTAATAATAGATGATCAAGTGAGGCATCCTTCGAGCAGACGTCACATATTCACGTCTGGTTTTGGTGCATTGTCAATCTGCTGACTCCAATGGGATTTTATCAGCAACACCGACCTAAATGTACTGTACACACTGAATTTTCAGTCAGTTAAATCCTGCAGCCATCTGAAGGCAGCAGGGCAGATGTTAGAGATACATCTGCAGCCTCTGATTTGCACAAACATCACAGAGACTGAGAGAGTCATAGAGTCGGAGAATCTAGACTGAACTGGTAAACAAAGACAGGAATACAGAGATTTTTACAGGAATAAAGCCTGTTGTAGAAGGAGGCTTTTCAGTTTCAGGTGTGACCCTTAAGCCACTTGATGCTGTTTATATATGAAACTGGGTTCATTTTGGTACCTGACACTTTTCCAGCTTTTTTAGATCCAACAATAAATGAAAAATGTAGACATATTTCCCCCCAGGAAGTACTTAATGATGACCTCAGATAAATGCAAAAAAAAAATTGCAATCTTGCTCTGAGCCATCCCATAATTAATGAATTTTTAATCAAATATTGGGGACAAAAATAGGACCAAAATTGGGGCAGTTAAAGCTACAGAGGTGTCAGTGCATTAGATGTGAAAACACGGCTGTAAATGGCCTTATATACCACTATAAATAAAGACACTGTGTTAAATGTGTCGATCCAAGTGGTTTTTCTAACCCAGACATGTGGGTTTTTCATCAATCTCAGTCTCATTCCAGGTTTCGTGCATAACCCATCGTGTCCACTTGCGTCACATACAGAACCTGCCCATTTAAACACATATAAATTGTGAGTGATTTTGCAAAGGGCAATCATTTTTGTGAAACACTCTGCCTTGCATAATTAGTTTGATTCCCAAAATGTGCCTGTGAGAGAATAAAGAGATATTTTAAAAAACAGTAGTGTGTAATTTTCATGTCCCTTTTACCGTGTTCCATGCAGATTTTTGTACAAAAATAGAAAAATGTGTTTTATCCAAAAATCAAGCAATCAAGTACAAACTCCTGTGTGTATCATGTGACTAAAACAGACAGAAAAGAAAACATGGACTACAATTTTTTCTGCCACTGCACATAATATAAAATATTTGCCTATAAATGGCACTGTTTCATGATTTCTGATAATAATAATAATAATAATAATAATAATAATAATAATACTAACAATAATAATAATAGATTTTATTTGTATAGCACTTTTTATGGAACTCAAAGACACTTCACATACAGCTGATAAAAACTGAAATCAAACACATTAAAGACAGATAAAAGCAGGTGCAGAAGGCTGGTATATAAATATAAAACAGTTAAACATTAAAAAAGATCTTAAATAAGTGAGTTTTGAAAAGGGATTTGAAGGTGTTGAGGTCGAAGCAATGTCGGATGGTAGGTGGGAGAGAGTTCCAGAGGGTAGATAAGAAAAAAAACAAAACCCTCAGCACATGAGAAAACTTAGTTGTGCACTTGTAAATGATGCATTTACATCATAATATGGATGGTGTGTTTAAAATAATATGCGTGAAGCTACGGACGGAGCGGTGAGACCTGACGATGTGTGGGCTGTGAGCTCTGTTTCCACCAACAACACAAGAGGTCAAACAGATACGCCGCTTCAAGTTAAACTGAGCTAAATTCTGTAGAGAAGGGCATACAGTCAGAGTTCAGCAGACTTCAGCTCCATGCACAATCCTCCAACGGCGCCGCTCTGCCAGTAACAGGACGACGCAGACCTTAACTTTTACGCAGAGCAGGAGTCAAGTGTTAGGCCTTCAGGATAGAGGATGAAACGCTTAATGATCTGTGTGTTTGTAGGTGGTGGTGTTTCCATTCAGAGCTCTCTCTTGGGTATGGATTTTTCACTCAAAGTTACTTAGAAAATAAAAGGCAGACCATCTTTCCCCTCCGTCTGTCCGTCTGTCTGTCTCCCCCTCTTTTATTCTCTTCGCTACTCACTGAGAAGTTTCTGAAACAAGCGAGCCAAGTCATCTCATGTCACTAGATCAGATCTGTGCTGGGGTTTTTTTTCCGTCTTCGCAGCTTCAGAAACACAAGCACATACATGACAGAGGTGTGCGGTTCTTTACAGATGTCTAACCACTGCCTCCAGCTGCCCGTTACCTGTCTGATGTGCATGCTGGTATCGCAGGTCAGAGGTCGTGCAGAGGTCAGGTCGTTGCTGCCCAGTACTGTGGAGATGATGCCGTTGCGGTCGACTTTCCTGATCATAGTCCCGTCCACAAAGTAGATCAGACCGTTCTTATCGACCGCGATCCCTGTGGAAATCACACACAAATTTTGGTTTACAGTTCTGTTTTCTATTTTTTTTTTTATTAATACACCATCTTCAGGATGCAGAGGAGAGGGAATATTCCTCCAGAGGGGTGTTTGGGATGATGGATGCAGCAGCAGCAGATAATAAATAACGATAATAAAGGAGCTGTTACTTAGAGAGTTAAATCAAAGTCATTCAGGAGTATATGCTGGAGCTGTTCAAGCTGTTTTGGGTTTGATTCAAGATCAAACCTAATTTCGTACAGTGCCTTCATTTTTCAGTATTTTGTGTAATATTTTGTGTGCTATTTTTTAAAATAATACCAAGTGTTTCTGCGGCTAAACAGAGACAGAGCTGTTAAACGGATTTTCATCGTTCTGGTGACAGTAGTCGCTTTTCCATTGACCCTCAAATTGCACAAATATAACTTACACATAAAAATTTACGAAACGATACTTTCACCAAAACTCTACTTTTTCAATTAAAAGTTTCTGCGCTGGCAAGAGCGGGTTTTTCAGGCATAGCGCAATTGGTATATCACACAAAACTGCAATGAAAAGACCTTTTTGTGCAACTAGAGTCACGTGAATAAAACAACCCGGATGTTGACGGACGACACAACAAGTGAAGAAGAAGAGTTTTAAAGAAAACATGGTGCAGTACGTGTGGATACACCAGGAAACTGAATAATTGTTTAATTTAGTATGAGATAGAGGGGTAATATATAATAATAATGAATATATCTGTAAATCAACACCATATTTATGTTCATCGCCATGTTTATGGAATGACTTCTCGTGTCATCTCGTGATAATAAATAAACAAATCATCGCATTTGTGATTTAATGGAAAAAAACATCATACATTTTTGTTTTTTTAACATTTAGTATATATCAGTAAAGTTTTACACAGATGTCCAATGGGAAAGAGACTACAGACAATAAAGATCTATTCTATTCTATTCTATTCTATTCTATTCTATTCTATTCTATTCTATTCTATTCTATACTCTGGACTTTGACTGTCCTCACTGTTTGAAGTAGTGATGTTGTGCCTAATACTCCTGACACTGTCAAATGCAGTGGATACATTTGCATAAATCTTTGCTTAACCAGGTTTATTGCCACAGACGTTATTAGTCTGTGTGGCGCCGCAGCTTTGAGCTTCAAAAAACCTCGGCCACAGTCTTGAAGGACCTGAATCATCACTGCTGACGCCGTATTCCCTTGTTGCCAATTAAACAGAAACAGAGAGGATTCATCTGTGGGGTTGGTAGATTTTGGTGGATTCTGTGATCAGTCCCAGGTCATGCACAGTCATGTTTGAAGTGTGAAATATACAGACTTTTTGCCAGACGAAATGTGAGCATGTTTGTCTAAATAATATTCTATGAAGTCTTCTCCAACTGCCTAACTCTCCATGTAGTGTGAGTTTTCCTCTACCTTTAGGTCCGAGCAGCTGAGCCTCGGTGGCTTTTCTTCCATCTCCACATCGGGCTTCGTCAAACGGAGGACACTGTTCGCCTGTTCCGGCCACCACTTCTCCATTACCTGAACATACATCAGACAATTACTGCATTTATGTGGAATCAGTGGAACTTAACCCATACAGACCCAAACAGCCACCGGTGACACAAACCATCTACTGATCTAAACTGTTTAACACCTGCTGATCCACTAATCCTATCAATACATGTCAATAACTGGTGTAAAATACAGTTTGTCATCTTTTCATGGTCATCAGATATGACCCATTTGGATGTTCAGAGGCTCCGTGGTTACCATGGAAACACGGTCATCTTCTCCAACATTAATTCACCAGTAAAACCCATGGAGTTGGATCAATGACAGTGGATGGACACACTGGTTTTTACAGTCATTTAGCAATATCTTTGCTGAAAAAGTAACTTTTTCTTCATTTTTCTCTGTTTTGATATAATTAACTTTGAATTTACTCTGAGTTTTCATGAACATCTACATGATCAGTGAATTAAATATAGGAAAATACACGATTTACACCAAAAAAATGCAACATACAGAGGATAATATTATTAAAAAAATGGTGATAAATCAGTTAAAGGTAAAAAATAGAGAAAAATTCATTTGGGAATTGCCACAAAAAAAGCACTGGGTCTTTATGGGTTAAACCTGTCTGCAACATCTCAATCAGTTTAAGAAAGGGTTGTTAAACATGCGGCCCGTGGGCCAAAACAGGCCCACCTATGGTTCCAATCAGGCCTGCAGAATGAATATGTGAAATGCAAAAACTGAACTGAAGATGTTAACAGACTCATTTTAGTTCCAAACTCCAAAAATGTACTAATATTCTGCCTTTTATTAAATGTTTTGTGCATTTATAGATCCACTGTGATCTGTAAGTTGTGATGTGCATGTGTGAATGACAACCAGAGGCATGACTGCACTTGTTTTTTATAAGAAATTTCAGGAAATTCACATTTTTTGAAAGAATAGTTTGTAAATGTGAACATTTTCATTATGTATTTTTTGCTTTTTTTCACTCTACAAAACAGAGAAAAGTTCAGAGTTCATATTATTTCTAAGTCATTAATATGTTCTGTTACTGGTCCTGCTTCAGATCAGACTGGGCTGAATGTGGCCCCTGAACACTCCTGCTTCCAGATGACAAAGTGTGGATGCATGTAAACATTCTATACAAAATAAGCAGCAGCAGAAAACATGTGATCTGACACTGACAGTTTTCCGTCAACAGGAAATGGAGTTCAGCCTTACTAATGAGGTCGCGGGCGCCGCTGAGCATCTTGGGGCGGTAGATCCGGCGTGAGTTGGTGTCTGACACATACAGCTGCCCCGTTACTGGGTCAGTTGCCAAATAGTAGCGGTGAGCCGGGTTGTTGCTATGGGAGAGAGAAAGAAAAGAGGAGGGAAAGAGGGAAAAACCTTGTTAGAATTGAAATGTTTCAGGAACACCACAGAAGCTTTTAGGACTCTGCACTGACGCCAACATCATCCATTTGTCTTTGGTAGATTGTTGCATTTGTGGACACGTGAGAATCAGAATACTTTATTAATCCCAAGAGGAAATTATTGTGTTACAGTTGCTCCATTCAAATCGAATAAAAAACAGCAGGAGAGAAATTACTAATACAACAACAAAAAAAAAGAATAACTAAATCTAGCTCTAAATATAAAAATATACATCTACAGTCATGGAAAAAATTATTAGACCATCAAAAGTCCTCAAAAACAACGGTTCTTTAATCCAGTCCTAACTCCTGTGTGTGTCATGTGACTAAAACAGACAGAAAAGAAAACATGGAATGAATAAAAGCACTGTTTTTGTCAGTACAATGACACAGATACTGATGGAAGAACTGAAGGGATTTTGGTTTTTATCAAGAAAACCTGTTAAATGCATAGATATCAGCTGTGAAATTAAACTACGATGAGCTAGTTTTGTTGGTATCATTGTATTTGTCCAAACAAATGGACCTTTAGTTGTACCAGGCATTAAAATGAACAAGAAATTGGAGAAAACAAGGGTGCTTTAATAATGTTTTCCACAACTGTACATCAATGAAACAGTACGTATATCTATGAACCCACGTCTATTTAAAAATAGAGCATTTCTAATCAATATTGAATAAATATTTCATTGTTATTGCAGAACATAACATTATTGCATGACTTATTGCATATAATTTCACAGTTGCAAGTACTTCCTAGTATTTCTTGGATATTTACTTCAAATTTAACACAACGCAGTGAAAAATACACTTTTTTTTTTAAACTTAGAGGTTACGATAATGTACCTCCGAAGGCCAAGTTTTTGACTTTACAAGGCCCTGATGATGAAAAAACAATGTGGGGTGGTCGAATAAATTGTTCTGCAACCATAGCTCTGAATATGTATATAACAAACTTACATATTAAAACGTTCTATTAAAACACAATTAGAACACCAACTTGTACAATAACTACTGGACAATATATTATGAATCTGTCAATTAAAGAAATATCCATAAAGAATTGTGCAAAAATGGTTGTGTTATTAAACTGACGTGGTTATAAGGTGGAGTTAAACAGTGTGATGGACCCAGACTGGAGTGGTTTGTAGTGTCCTTCAGTGGTGTATTTGGATGGAATCAGTCTCAGTGAACGTCCTCCTGTGACTGACCAGACCAGCTGGAGGGGGGGTGGAATTATCGAATACTGTCCTAACATGAATGAGACCTGCATCTGAAGCCAGACCAAAAAACACATATTTAGTATCACACATCTGTGTCCCTGAGCTCTACAACCTCCTGAACAGAACCTTTCATCAGACACTTTTGGGCTGTGGTTTTGACACCCCCCCCCCCCCCCCCCCCCAGACCTGCCCCGTGGGTCAGCGTGGTAATCGGTCTAAACTCCACAGAGGTATTACCCAGCAGAATACCGAGTCAATTTAATCTGATACTTCATCAAAGAACGGGGCTTTGTAAGCGGTGGGTTTTGGTTCATAGTCAAATATTTCAGCAGGAGGTGACAGTTCATTTTTCTGACTCTCACTGCAATGATTATTATTCACTAATGGAATCCACACCGAGTTTGTGTTTAACGTGTTGTGCTCTGTTTCAGCTTTTATCTCAACATTGGCTGATGGAGATCCAGATGAAGATCAATTCAAGAAAAAGTCGTTCTTGACACTTTGTCTAAGAAGTTTCCAGATGAACAAAATTGTATTACACATTACAGTACATAGATTTATTTTTTCAGCTCCTCAGCATTTTTATACACACAAAGCATTTCCATAATTTAACCCTTTCATGCACGAATTATGAGAACCTTAATGAACATTTTTCCTGAGTGTTTTTATTCCTCTTTAGGCATGAAAAAAACAATGCGATTGAAAATTTTCTTCTGAAAAATAAATAAAAATAAAATAAAATAAAAATAATTTTAAAAAAAAATGCATTAAAAATAATAATGAAAAAATAAATTCTTATGAACCTATTTTTCATGAAGTTGCAAAAATGTCCACTCAGCTGGACACCACACGTTTAATTTTTGACGCACAGAAACATGTATTTACTGATAAATTGTGTGAAAACTAAGGGGAGGGCTTGTGAGTCTGAGGGTTTATGCTCGGGAGAGATCTACATAATGTTACCAATTCATGTCAGAAAAGATATGTAGTGTCTGAAAACTTTAATAAAGATATGTGTAAAAAAAACAAACAAAAAAAACAACGAAAAGAACAACAAAATCCATGAATATACAAGAGAACAGCTGTAGAACAGCTGTCCACTGTAGTGACCAGTGTGCATGAAAGGGTTAAAGGAGTGATATTTGGCTTTTTTAAATGGAATACTGCTTTTTCAGACATTTCCCTGTGGTCTCCATAAACTGTAAATGCTCTGCTTGGGCTGAATTCTTCATTAATCCAACTCCCCTTTAAATGCACAGGAGCCACTGCACCCCCCCCCCCACGATGTTGACTGTGCTTTCATTGTGTGTTTGTTCACACAACCAACAGCTGAACATTTTAAGTAATCGGCTCCAAGTTTGGGCATATTTTCAGTTTTTACTACAGTTGCTGCTGCTGACAAACAATTATGTCGAACTCAGAGAAACGTTTATCGTAAGTCTTGACCTTATATGTGCAAATGTGACATAACTAGTTATAAAACGCAACAAATTAAGCAAGAATTGAAATGGGTTGTAGACTGCACTTGTTTTTGGCCAAAATGAATGTAAAGATAGTTTTGCAGCAGCTGGAGAGTTCAAATTCAAACTGTGTGAACTATTAGGATCCAAATACGCAAAGAAATGAACCACAGACTAAGAAAAGTGGGTTTAGACAAATATGAGCCCTTTAAGGGATTAACTCCCAACAGCAGAGTTAGGGTAAGGGTACCAGGGTCAGTCTGGTACCAGAACACACTTAGTTCTACCAAAAACAACAACAAATCAACCCCAAGAATAAAGATAACACCGGCCTACAATTTTTTAGAAATGATTTGCTTCAGACATTAAATGTGCTAAATGTTACGTATTTTAATAAGATTAACTGGAAAATAAATGACAAAAGTGCCGGTTTGCTGATGTTTTCAAAGTATATGATGAAGTGTTATTCCACATATATATTGGTTTATGTACATTTATATAATAGTTTTAGAAATCTTCCACTAAATAGAACCTGTACAGTGAATGTATTCTAATGTGCAGACAGTGTTTGGAAGCAGATCTTGTAGCTCTGAGACAAATATTCCTTTTGAGTCAAACCCATTCTCTCCTTAATTCTTGAATTTCACATTTTGACCCAAGGCTGTGTCTTGGAAAGTTCAGCCAACCAGCATTTAGGACTGGATTTTTCTTTATCAGTGACTCTCATGTGGTAAAATTTCATTACTTTTATTCTTGTAGACCAGTGGAATTGTTTCCACACATCTGTATTATGGTATCATTAAGTTTTATTCTTCAAACTAAAACTCATAGGCGCTTATTTTAACAGTCGCTCAAAGCAACACTACGTCTTAGAACCTTCATGTGCTGCATCAGCTGATAGTTTACATTATAGCTCTGTTAGCTTAGCTCTGTTAGCTTAGCTCTGTGTTTAGACTGAAAACAGTCACAGTAAAAGCACTAATCACCTCTGTTTTCTGTTCGGTTTGTGTAGTCGGTAGCTGAACTAAAGATCTGTTTGGAATCCAACAAACAAGGTCAGAACTGTCACAGTTTAGTCTGCACCACCCATCAACAAACGGCAATTTAGCAAAGACAAGGACATCCCATAATAACTTTATACCTTCATAAACCTCAAAATCAAACTCGCCCGAGTGGGAGAAACACTGTGATTTTCGCATCAAACTCCATTCTTTTCACTGACAGCTGAGTCCAGTGGAGAAAACAACAGAGCTTACTCACTACTCCCTCTGGTGGTCACATAAATTCACCAGCCCATCGGTGTAAATACATTCAGTGTGTGTTTCCATAATCGAATATGCAGTGACATCTTTAGGAGAACTTCATTCTAAACACTCAGATGATAATTCAAGGTCATTTTTATAAGTAGAAACACTACATATATCCTCTTTAAAACACTGTACATAAAACTACAGATTATTCCCCATGAAGCCAACTTCGTTTTGCACACAATGGCCATGAAATGAACTTTAACCCATAAAGACCCAGTGCTACTTTTGTGTCACTTCCCAATTTTTTTTTTCTGTATTTAACCTTTCTTAAGTGATTTATCACCATTTATTGTATATGACCTTCTTTATTTTGTATTTATTCTGTGAAAATCTGTTTTTTTCTTATATGTAATTCACTGATCATGTAGACAGATTAAAGTTGAGGATTACACTGGTCAACAACTAATTTATTGTTTAAGTTTTTTTAGCTGATTTAGGATAATTTTGGTGTGAATCCAAAAATCACATTAATTTTGCTCAATCAGGTCAACTTTCTGAACTATGCTACATATTGGCTTTTGAACCTTTTTGCTTACATTTATGGGCATTTTCACATCATATGATACAAAATTCTTTCATATTTCTTGCAATAAACAAATTCTGAAGATTTTACTTTTGCCAATTTATGATTAATGTTTTTTTTAATATTACAGGTGAATGAAATGGCTTCGACTAGAAGATCTTGCAAAAATAAGCCTGACGTATTCTGCTACATCTGCGGTGAATACACCATTGTACCTAACAGGAATCAAGTCACAAGTTTCATAAAGTGTGCTTACCAATCTGATTTTGGTATTAATTATTATATTTTGTGAGAAGATCAATTTTTTCAAAATCAAATTAGCAAAAAAACCTGACTTGATTGAGAAAAACAGATGTCATTTTTGGGTTTAGCGGTGCAAAATGGTCCGAATTCAGTTGAGAAAACCTAGACAAACATTTTTTTGTAACCCAGTGTAATATGATAAGAACTTAGAAATACTATCAACTCCAAAGTTTTCTCTATGTTTTTGAGTGAAAAAAGTAAAATTCCATTATTAAAATGTTTACATCTACGAGCCGTACTTGAATATGAACAACCTGAAAATTCTGAGGAAAAATAAGAGTAATTTTAACAATATTACACCTCAGTTTATCATTTATACATGTGCATCCCAATGTACAGATCCTAGTGGATCTACAAATACACAAAACATTTAATAACAGGCAGAATATTGTTCAAATACTATATACTTCTCTTAAGACATTTCAGGTTGTTCATATTTTTTATGAAAAGTCAGTCTGTAAATGTAAACATTTTTGTGTAATTTTACTTTTTTGACACTAAAACGAAAAGAAAAAATTAGCTTTTTTTCCCTTATTTATAGTTTATTATGATAGTATTTTCCTGGTCTGACCCACTTTACATTGAACATCCTTGACTGACAATATCTTCAGTGTAATTTTTACATTTCACAAATCCATCCCAGGGGCCAGATTGGATCCTTTAGCGGGCCGGTTTTGGCCCCCGGGCCACGTGTTTGACACCAGTGTCTTAAACCAAAGTATCAAGGGTTAATTAACACAATAAGAAAAAGCAATTGATTAAAAAAGGTTTCGAAGTGAAAGGTGAGACACTGGTGATCATTTCCGCCATCGTGTGACAGAAAAGCAGACGACTGTGTGCGCTGCTATTTTGCATATGTGTAAAATGTCTTTTTTCCATCTTCTTCTTTAACATCTGGGTGAGAAACATGGATCTGTTTCTAATGTGAGACTCACAATCATATGCCTCCTTCAAATCACAACTTAAACACTGGATGAAGGAAAACCAAGCCTGTGACCATCAGCAGATCATCCTCACTGTGTTGTTCTGTGTGTTTTTAGGATGTTTTGCATTTCTGTCTACTGTCTTTTCATGATGTCTTTTACAATATTTTGCCTTTTCATCAACTGTCTTTCTTGTCACCTGTCTAGAGACTACAGATGGAAATTAGCACTGCTGCTACAATCTGGCATATTTACAGCTGCAATTGTTGTAGATGTTCATTAATATGCACTGTCCCTAATAAATAAATTAAATTAATTAAATTTTATGTACACTAACAGTACGTACAATAACAGTGATGTGGACGCTAAGGGCCGTGACTTGACGGTGACACACTCCCAGTGATGCCTGCCACACTGTCATGTGAAATCCATCGCACACACACACACACACACACACACACACACACACACAGTCATGGATATGCACCTACTCGCCTCCAGCCATAAGTCTCAGTGGTTGGTGATAATCAGCAGATGATCACAGGCTGTTAATTAAGACGGCTAAAAATAGACAGACTGTGTGTGACTCAGAGGCAGTCTGTGTTTCTCTGTACTCACGAGGACCAGAAGTCGGGCACGTCCTTTTGTTTTTTTGCTCGACAAATTAAAACCACAGTCAAACCGGGACTTTTGGAAACAGAAATCTGGCGTGTACACTTAGAATCACAGGCAAAAATCTGCAGCAATTTACACTCCGTAAATGATTTGACCTGTCAATTCTGTGAGAATATGGCGTGAAGGCGGTCAGTCTGTTTCCACATCTGTCTGCAAATTCAACACAACATCTTGATGATTCAGCATCTGCTTCTGTCATTAATTTTACACATTTAAGGAGGATCCGTTTGTCAGCTTCTCAGGCTCGGCGCCAGCAAAACAACTTGGGAGGATTTTATAGACAAAGACTATTTAAGACAAGCCTGAGAGTGTGTGTTTTATAGATGAATGCAGAAAACACCCCTCCTGAGGATGCACTTGACATGTGAATACCACTTGATCATGTAAATATGTCAGGACACATTATGAGATGTGACAGAACGGGAAAGAGAAAGAAACAAGGACGGCAGGAAAGACAAAAGACAGGCAAGTTACAAAGGAGTATGATGATAAAAAAGAAGGAGCTGGCTGTGTCTGAATGTAGGAGGGATGGAAAATCAGGAGGCAGGAAGAAAAATAAATGACTGGAGGAAAAAAAAAAAAACAGAGGACGGAGAGATCAAAACAAGATCTTGAGAGAAGAAGAGGAGAAACAAGAAAGGAAAGTGGTGACACAAGGGAGGAGAAAGTGAAACAATGATAAGAGCAAATGAAACAGGATGATGATGTGAATAAGTAAACATGAACGTAGGCGGAAACTCAAAGACACCCAGTCCTCCCGAGAGAAAACTGTGTTTTAATTAAAAAGTGAAAATTAATTGAAAACTGCATTTGGATTTGTGAGAAAAAATGAGTCCAGTCAGTGTGAGTAGCCGGTGGCAGTGGTCTGTATGTGCGACAGCAGATACACAGCCAAGAGAAACCCGTTCATGTTTAGACGGTTGGAAGACGCAACAACTGAACCTATCACTGGTGACGCTGCTGAAAGACTGGAAAAACAAAACAAAACACTGAATTCAACTCATCAAGGCTGTGACGGTTTCATTTCAGTCTAAATCTGCACAACATGCAAAAAAAAAACAAACTTATATTTGTTTATACCTGTATATATCCATTATAAGTTCTACATATGTCTTCTATCTACATTACAGAGTTGGCTTTCAAGATCTTTTAGTATTTCACGTAGTTTCCTATATTGTCAATATTTTTTGGCACAGTTTTTGTAATATTTTTTATAGTCTTCTTTTGCATTTTAAGTGTTTGCTGCTAAAAAGAAACAGAGCTGCTACACTGATGTTCATTGTTCCTGTAACAGTGACAAAAAAGACGGATTGCACTGCATTCTATTCTATTCTATTCTATTCTGTTCTATTCAACTGTGCTGTATTCTATTCTATGCTGTTCTATTCTATTCAACTGTACTGTATTGCATTATATTCTATTTTATTCTATTCTATTGTACTGTAGTGTATTGTGTTCTGTTCTATTCTATTCAATTAAACTGTACTCTATTCTATTCTATTCAACTGTACTGCATTCTATTCTATTTTATTCTATTATACTGTACTGTATTGTGTTCTATTCTATTCTATTCTATTCTGTTCTGTTCTGTTCTATTCTATTCAACTGTACTGTATTCTATTCTATTCAGCTGTGCTCTATTCTATTCTATCGTACTGTACTGTATTGCGTTCTATTCTATTCTATTCTATTCAACTGTACTGCATTCTATTCTATTATACTGTACTGTATTGTGTTCTATTCTATTCTATTCTGTTCTATTCTATTCAAATGTACTGTATTCTATTCTATTTTATTCTATTATACTCTATTCTATTCTATTCTATTCAGCTGTGCTCTATTCTATTCTATCGTACTGTACTGTATTGCGTTCTATTCTATTCTATTCTATTCTATTCTATCGTACTGTATTGCGTTCTATTCTATTCTATTCTATTATATTCTATTCAGCTGTGCTCTATTCTATTCTATTCTATTCTATTCTATTCTATCGTACTGTATTGCGTTCTATTCTATTCTATTCAGCTGTGCTCTATTCTATTCTATTCTATTCTATCGTACTGTATTGCGTTCTATTCTATTCTATTCTATTCCCTCTCTGTAAAATGCTGACTGCCCTTCCACAGTTAATTGAATCCATTTATCCACATCATTCACTCAAATCTTAAACAAACTCCTCCTCCTCCTTTTGAAGTCCATCCGCTGTGAAGTAGATGCAGAGGCAGAGGCCAGTATAAAAGTCTAGCCAATAACCATGTGTCTGCACCAGTGAGCTTTACAAGCACCAGGGAATCATGTTTGGGAAGCTTTAACGCCCTGAATGTTGTCCTTTAGGCTCCACCTCACTGATGTTTGGAACTAAACCTGAGTCCAGTCTGCAGGATGGAAAACAGTTCCACTGGAAGAACTGCAAGAGGTTTGTTCATACTGAGCAACACCTGGAAATATAGACGTGCAAAAACAGCATTATAACAAGCATTTAAAGTCTCTATTAGTGAAAAGAATGACTGCATGTTATGATTGTGTGTGTTATAGATACATATAAATATAAATGCCAGTATTTCTTCCTGCATAGATAAAGCTGTCACATCCAGTCTCAGTAAAACTTACAGGTATTTCCATGAAAAACCCAATTTTCTAATAAAGAAATATAACTGTTCTGGCGTTAACAGGATGATTTTAGACTTTCTTGAAGTCTAAATCAATGGTTTATACAGTGATCCTTTTTTATTTAAGATCACTGACAAATATAGAGCTGAAGCCCCTCCTGTTGACCTCACTGTGTGAAAATTAATATTAAAATTAACGGTGAAGCTGTTTCAATTATACCATCATATACTTGTATGTCACTCACAGTTTGTGGTAAAAGTGTTGAAGTATCAGACTGTGAAAATGTAAATATAGAGACAACACACCTGACAGTCATGGAGGTGACATCACTGGAACTGTCTCTGATGCTTCTACATGACCAGACCGATCATTAGATCTGCATCTTTTAAGACTTTTTCACCTCGTTCTTGAACAATGAGGTGAAATACGCCGAGTGAACGACTGTTTTACAGTTGATTTGACTCAAAAAGTAGATGAAACTTTATTTTATTCACTGAAACTGTAACTGTCTTGGCTTGTCAAATCATCTCTAATTTGACAAACATATGTGTAAATGGGTTTGGTTCTATGATGTTTTTTAAATCCGATTTATTTTTCCTGAAGAAATTAATTCGGAACTAAAGTACTTTCTCTTCTGTTTCCATGGAAACGTTAAACCTGAATAAAGGTTTATGTGAGAAACGTTTATTGGGTTCTGGCAGCCCTTCTGTTAGCTTAGCTTAGCCCTTCTGTTAGCTTAGCTTAGCATAGTCACTGCGTTTCCATGGTCATGCGTAGCCAGTTTTTTAAAGGTGATTTGTCGTCTTTTGTCAGTGATTTTGTGAAATCCGATTCTCTCTAATTATTTCTTCAGATCTGCGACTTACTGCACTCATACAATCTGTGGACTGTTGTGTTGACGGAAGTTGGAAAATCTTTTTGTTGAAGGGATGCATGCGCTAAATTGGCTTTGCTTTAGCATTTCAGCTTTGCATTAGTTTTTATTTCCCAGATTTTATTCCTGCAGTAAGTCACATGACCATGATCTGAGCCTCAGTTTGTGATCATATTGACCCCAGCGGACTAAAGGAATGATTAGGGAGAACTGAACTGACCCAAATCACTCCTAAAATACTACAAATCACCTCTAACAGCCTGGCTACGTCTGAGCAGAGGAATGAAGCCATTATGCTAAGCTAGGCTAAGCTAAGCTAACAGAAGGGTTGTGAGAACAAGTCAGTGGGTGCACTGCAGTTCAAACTGTTTAGCCCACTGATGGAACGCATTAGTTCATGACAAATGAATGAATAAAAAAACAGTGTTGAACTGTTCCTTCAGGGTTTTTCAGGCTGGTAGATTCTAACATTCTAACATACTCTAATACTAGTTATTACTCACTTCATGGAGAAAATATGCAAAGCAATTTTTTTTTTGATTGAGAAAACTTTTAAATTACAGTCTAATTACAATTAGCAATTTATTTCCACTCAAACATGTTAGTGCAGATCAGGTTTATCAAGAACAGCACAGTTACAGTAATGGTCTGAATTGCAGTGTATGTGATGGTGCTGTGTTGGATGATATGAAGCTAAAACAACAAAATCCATGAATATACAAGAGAACAGCTGCAGAAGAACTGTCCACTGGAGTGACCACTGTGCATGAAAGGGTTAATGAAGAATTCAGACCCAAGCAGAGCATGTACAGTTTATGTAGACCACAGGGAACAGTTTGAAAATCAATAATTCCATTTCAAAAAGCAAAATATTACTCTGTTAAAACGACTGGAAAAGTGATGATGAACATACAGTTTTAATGGGGTCATTTTCCTCTGACTCTCCTCCACCTTCTAATCCTGTTATCTCTGACTCTGAACCTACACCAGCAGGATCAAACAAACACTGCGTCTGAAGATGGCCATTCCTTCCATTATGAAAAAGTGGAGCCAAAATATTATTATGGAAGAGCCCACGATCTGCACAAAGAGCCAGTAATCAGATTAGAGATTCTGGACTTCACTGAGTGTGAGGGGGTGGAATTCATTATCTGTACTGCAATCAGCCAGCGGGAGGTGATCAAGAGATTTTGGCTTCACTTTTATGGAGCTGCTTTGTCTGTGGTGATTCATAATGTCAGCAGTATAATTGTCATAAGAGGGTATTTTAGGTAAATGTCCAAAATCTGTTTTATTTACTGAAAAGACTGGAGAAGTGCTGTGTTATCTCTGGCAGAGGTGTACAAATCACCTTGAAGGCACCGATAAAGGGCAGTAAGGTTAAAAACCAAGGTTATTATCGTTAATGAAAACCGACGAAATGATGAAAACTAGAATTGTAAAAGCATTTTTGTTAACTGAAATAAATAAAAACTATAATTAAAAGAAAAAAACATAACTAACTGAAACTGTATTTTGTGTTTGCAAAACTAACTAAAACGGATAAAAATTATGGATAAAATTCCCTTCGTTTGGGTCTTTGTCAATGTCGGATTTATATAAAATCGATTTATTTCCCTCAAGCAATGTTCTCTGCTGGCACCATATGATATTTAAGGGTCTGTCACTTGTGTTCACTTGTGGTTTCCAGTCGTCTTCTGGTCCCCACTCTACCTGGAAACATGGAGACTAAAGCAGCAGAGTCCTGTCTGGGATTGATTTGAATAGGAGCACAGAGAAGAAGAGAAAAGATATATATAAAAAAAAAAAAAAAACTAAAACTAAATTAACACAAAGCGTTTAGAAAATAACAAAAACCAATAAAAATGAGCAAACCTGCTCTAAAAACTAATTAAAATGAACTGAATTAGAGAAAAAAAAAGTCAAAACTAAATAAAACTAAATTATAATGAAAAATCCCAAACTATTATAACCTTGGTTGAAACTGGGAAAAAAATAAAGTGAAATATAGAAAACACAGACAGAAGAAAGACCTGGAACCACACCCAACATGCACCCCCCCCCCCCGCTCTGTTTCAGCTTTTATCTCAACATTGGCTGATGGAGATCCAGATGAAGATCAATTCAAGAAAAAGTCGTTCTTGACACTTTGTCTAAGAAGTTCCCAGATGAACAAAACTGTATTACACATTACAGTACATATATTTATTTTTTCAGCTCCTCAGCATTTTTATACACACAAAGCATTTTCATTATTTAAAGGAGTGATATTTTGCTTTTTTAAATGGAATACTGCTTTTTCAGACATTTCCCTGTGGTCTCCATAAACTGTAAATGCTCTGCTTGGGCTGAATTCTTCATTAATTCAACTCGCCTTTAAATGCAAATGAGCCACTTCACGCTCCACCCCCTCCAGGATGTTGACTGTGCTTTCGTTGTGTGTTCGTTCATACAACCAACAACTGAACATTTTAAGTAATCGGCTCCAAATTGGGACATATTTTCAGTTTTTACTACAGTCGCTGCTGCTGACAATTATGGCGTACTCGGATAAAATGTTTGTCGGTAGTTTTGAGTTGAGGCTTAGAGTTAGGGTTAACTTGTCCTGTCCTCAGTGACATTTTCAGGCTTAAACAAGTTGAATTAACTTTGAAAGGCAGGAACAGCTGCCATGAAGATAAAAGATATAAAAAAAACTAAAACTAAGCATTTAGAAATTAACAAAAACTAATAAAAACGAGCAAACCTGCTGTAAAAACGAATTAAAATGAACTGAATTAGAGAAAAAAAAGTCAAAACTAAATAAAACTAAATTATGAAAAATCCAAAACTATTAGAACCTTAGTTGAAACTGGGAAAAAAATACAGTGAAATATATGCCCCACTTCCACTGCATGGTATCAGCTCGACTTGACTTGACTCGACTCTGCCTTTTTGTGTTTCCATTACGAGAAAGGACCTGGAATCTGGTACCTGGTACTAGTTTTTTGGTATCACCTCCGCTGAGGTTCAAGGACTGGGGACTAGATACAAAGACATGACGTGTAAACACTGCAGACCACTGATTGGTCAGACAGTTTTCTCTGTGACCCGCCCTTTTACAAAAACAGATGCAGAAGTGGACAGTAAATATAGCGGTCTTTTTAAAATTTTTTTAATCGTATGTTCTTACTCGGGTTTTTATCCCAGATTGTTTTTATCTTTTCTGGTTTTTATTGTGTTTTATTGCATCTTGTTTTTATTTATTTGATCTTACCTATTTTATTTCCTTATCCATGCTGCTAAACCGATGAGTGGTGGAACACTGAGCACTTCTTGTCCTGTCTGTAAGCGTGATCAAGTACCTGTCTTTGCATGTTTAATGTATGTGTTGTTGTAATGCCAAGGCAGTCACCTAGACTGCAAAACAAATCTACCTACGGGTACAAATAAAGTCACCTTGAACCTTGACCTTGGTACATTAATCCACATGAGAACAGCCCAAAACTACACCATGGTCAGTCCAGGAGATTCAGTCTTTGGTGGCCGACGTAAAAATTCAGACGAGACAACACGCGACGAGCGAGTTTATCAGCAACTCTGAACAGACGACACGGAAGTAACGCGCCGCATCGCTATGACAACCAGGTACTGTAAAGTGGGTAGTATCTGTAATGGAAACTGTCTGCAGGAATACCGAGTACAGCCGAGCTGAGCCGGCAATAGAAAACACAGACAGAAGAAAGACCTGTAACCACGCCCAACATGTCTCACCCCCCCCACCCCCCCAGACTGTCTCCTTGCTGGGTCTCCTTGCTGGGGGCTGTGCTAAAGTAATGACTGTGCTGTTCATCTGAGCTGACAGCAGAAGAATAGGCCTGATTCTGTGTGAACACTTGTCAAGATTAGAGGGAGGAGGAGAATGAGACGGGAAGAGAGGTAGGCCAAAAAACAGAGAAAAGGGAGGGGGGAGAGTTTAGAAGGTAAAAAACAACACAGCAACTTTCCTCCCCACAAACGTCTGGGCTTCTATAGGGACTGCATGAAAGACTGGACACAAGTTTCTGTGCTAAACCTCTGTCAGTTTACACACATCCTTCTCCAGTCGTCCTCCGTTACCAGAGGAAGAGTCGATGACATGAAGAAGTCTTGGACAGGGATCAATGAGGCGGTGGGATGCAGCCAGACGGAGGCAAAACAGAAAAAAAAAAAAAAGGAAGAATTTTGCATCTACTGGCCATGCTTGGAAAGAGGACGCTGATGATGAAGCAGAGTGAACAGCAGCGGGTTACACTGCAAACATCTACATCTGACCAAGTGGATGTTTCTCATTTCTAGTCCAAATATCGCATCACACTTAAAATCAGACAGAATCACCAAAATCACAGGTGTCAAACATGCGGCTCAGGGGCCAAATGTGGCCCGCTAAAGGGTCCAATCTGGCCTGTGGGATGAATTTGTGAAATGCAAAAATTACATTGAAGATATGAACAATCAGTGGTGTCAAAATCATTTTAATTCAGGTTCCACATCAGAACCAGTCAAATATGACCAGAATAACCTGTAAATAATGACAACCCCAAATGTTCTCTGTGTTTTTTGGTGTAAAAAAGAAAAATTATACGAAAATGTTTATATTACCAAACTATACTTTTACAAAAAACCTGAATAACCTGAACAAATATGAACAAACAGAAATATCATAAGAAAAGTAAATGCAGTTTTACCAATATTCTGTCTGTTACTAAATGTTTTGTGCAATTGTAATGCACATGTGTAAATGATAAACTGATAAAGTGAGGCAGAATATTGTTAAAATTGCACTTGTTTTTCTTCAGACAATTCAAGTTCATGTGATTCAGATTTTTAAGGAAACTTTGTAGATGTAAACCTGATCAGAATAGAATTTTCCTTTTTTCACTGTTATTATTTTACAGGTTCGGCCCACTGCAGATCAAATGTGGAACTAAACTAAAGTGAGTCTGACAGCCCTGAACTAAAGAGTAACTTTTCAGTGAGATGTAAGAACTTATTTTTAGACAACAGATCTGGAAAATCTGGTTTTAAAGAACTCTTACTAATATAATATTCACTTGTTCCACTGGCAGATTTTGTTTTTTGCTTAATTCAAGCAAAAAATCTGCTGTTTAGATCAGATTTGTTTTTTATTGTGTGTTGTGTGCATATTCGTGCACTTAATGAAGAGGAAAAACAAACAGGCTAAATGTGGCCTTACACTGGGAAAAATGCCCCTCTAAAAAAAGTAAAAAAAAAAAAACAACACTGGTCAAAAACAAATTTATTGTTTAGGTTTTTTGAGCTGATTTAGGATCATTTTGGTGCTGAATCCAAAAATCACATTCATTTTGCTCAATCAGGTCAACTTTCTGAACTATGCTACATATTGGCTTTTGAACATTTTTGCTTACATTTATGGGCATTTTCACATCATATGATACAAAATTCTTTCATATTTCTTGCAATAAACGAGTTCTGAAGATTTGACTTTTGCCAATTTATGATTAATGTTTTTTTTAATATTACAGGTGAATGAAATGGCTTTGACTAGAAGATCTTGCAAAAATAAGCCTGACGTATTCTGCTACAGTTTATAACACTTAATAAATACATCCTGTTAGAAAATAATTTTTTTTCTCTTAAAACCTATTTTGGGTGAGAACTACATAAAAAATCAACTGATAAAGTCACAAAAATGTCATCAATTTTGTGAGAAGATCAAATCAAATTAGCAAAAAAACCTGACCTGATGGAGAAAAACATGTCATTTTTGGATTTAGCGCTGCAAAATGGTCCAAATTCAGTTGAAAAAACCTAGACAACTTGCAAAAAACATTTTTTTGTAACCCAGTGTAATAATAATAAAATGAATACAATATACATTTGCTTGAATTAGGCAAAAAAAAAAATCTGCCTTTGGAACAAGTGAAAATGATCTTGGTTAGATTTCTTGAAATCAGACTTTCCAGATCTATTATCTATAAATCAGTTCTTCTGTCTCACTGAACAGTTCCTCTTTAGGTGATTCTGTCTGACTTTAAGTGTGACAAGATATTTGGACTAGAAATGAGAAAAGTACACTTGGTAAGATTTAGATTTTTGCAGTGTAGAAACCCCTCTGGCACCTCCATGAGCTTCAAATGGAACTTTAACCGATGATCACTTTGACTTTCGACGTGTTTGGATAAGACACTGTATGATGACATGAAGCTTAGAAGAATTCAAGTCCAACATTTGTTCGCAAACACATTCTAAATGCAAAAAGACTGTGAACCAACCAGGAATATTTCTGTGCTCACAGTTAGGCTTACCTCTTCCCTCAACACTATGACTTCAAAAAATATAGTTCTGATCTCCCTGTATGTCAGTGCCGTGTTCTATCAAGAATCAATAGCAGTTGAATGTGTGAGGTTGTCAGGTTGTGTCTGTATGTTCCAGTCCTGTGGTCTGGATGCAGATCAATCTGACAACAGAAGTGGGCGGGACTTTCACTGGAGGAGAACTCAACTCATTCAATCAAACTCATATGAGTTCTATCAGTGATCAGTAGGAACTATACTGACATTTCGAACCCTTTACATGTTATATCTTGCTCATGTTGCTGCTGTGCATACACCTTAAAGTGTCACTGCTAATGCAAATGGTGCAATATTGTACAAATGAAGTGGTTTTTATCTTTATTTTAGTAGTTTTATAGTAGTCCTTATTCTATTTTATAGTTCCTATAGTTCCTTCCTATATATATATATATTTTTTAATCTATTTTTACCTACCAAAACCGGCCCACCAAAGGGTCCAATCCAGCCCTGCAGATGAATTTGTGAAATGCAAAAATGACACTGAAGACATTATCAATTAAGGGTGTCATAATCCTTTTAGTTCAGGTTCCACATACAGACCAATTTGATCTCAAGTGGATCAGACCTACTGTCATATATACCATCATAATAACCTATAAGTAACAGAAACCGCCAATTTTTGTGTAAAAAAGTAAAGTTGCATGAAAATGTTTACATTTACAAACTGTCCTTTCACAAAAATGTGACTAATCTGAACAAATATCAACTACCTGAAATGCCTTAAGACAAGTAAGTGTCATTTTATTAATATTCTACCTGTTATTAAATGTTTTGTGTATTTGTAGATTCACTGTGATTTGTGAGTTGTAATATACACATTTAATGATAAGACATTTCAGATTTGTAAGGAAACTTTGTAGATATAAACCTGGGCTGTCAAACTCATTTTAGTTCAGGGGCCACATCCTCCCAATATGATCTGAAGTGAGCCAGACCACTACAATAATAATATAATACTATATAAATAATGCCAATTCTGAAATTTTCTCTTGGTTTTACCGTGAAAAAAGTAAAATGACATGATGAAAACGTTTACATCTACAAACAATCCTTTACAAAATTGTGGATAACATGAACAACTGTTAAAAAGCTTAAATTTATTAAGAAAAATACGTGCAATTTTAACAATATTCTGCCTCAGTTGATCATTTTCACATATGCATTACAACGTACAGATCACAGTGGATCCACAAATACACATTAAAATCACAGTTCTTTTAATACATTTCAGGTTATTTGTAGTTTTTGTGAAAAGATAGTTTGTAAAGGTAAATATTTTCATGTAATTTAGTTTTTTTTTTTACACTAAAACAAAGAGAAGAATTTAGAGTTGTCATTATTTATACTTATTATGAGAGTATTTTACTGCTCCGACCCACTTGAGATCAATTTGGTCTGAATGTGGAGCCTCATCTAACATGATTGTTAATATCTTCAGTGTCATTTTTGCATTTCACAAATTCATTCCACGGGCCACACTGGACCCTTTGGTGGGCTGGTTTTGGCCCTCAGGCCATATGTTTGACACCTGTGATGTAAAGGTTTAATGTAATGTAATTTTACTGTTTTCACTGTTCTTATTTTACTGGTCCGGCCCATTTGAGATCATACTGGGCTGAACGTGGAACTGAACTAATATGAGTTCAACTCAAGTGCTGTGCGTAGAAAAAATGAGGTTACTTAGAAGTTGACACAGCTCAGTGTTTCCTTGATGTACGACGATCTTGTACAAAAATGCTTAAATAATGTCAACTCTGAATGCTGCAGAAGATGAGCAGCGGTAATTACTGAATGTTAACAGAAAGAAGAAAAAAACAGCAGTAGGGATGAATCAGATGAACGGAGTGTGATGCATGAGAAGTATATGCTGAGAGCTGAGTGACATGAGGGTTAAAGAGCCAAAAGGATTAGTCACACTTACCTATGTCTGAAATCTTTGTTTCTTTACCACGACACAAGCAAAGAAAGAAGAGAGAGAAGTGGAAAGTTAGTCGACAGCTTGAAGCTAGGCAGGTATTACAGCACAACAGGAGTAACATTCACCCAGAAGAAAAAGGGAAGAGGAGAAAGGTAGCATTCAGAATCTGAATCATGCGGCACAGAAGTCACTCAGTGGGAAAACAGATTTCAGATGGCTGTTAGACGAGGAGTTGGTAAGTACTCAAGTGCATGCCAGGAGCCAGTTTCTAAATTCAGAGCACTAAACCAGACTATTTTCCTCCCTAAACTCAAAGGACTTTTTTTTTTCTTCCTTTAGCACTTTGTCTGAAGAGTGAGTACTGAAATGTTTATTAGTGTAGAGGCACAGAGTCCAATCTGGCTGTACATCTCAGACAGAGGGACTCGGTCTTCAAAGCCCGTTTCAAACAGATCCAGGACTTGTGATGTGGGGCTGAGCAGCAGACTGGAGACGGCCACACAGCTCACACCAAACACCGATCCATTCAGATACCAGACTGGAATCTGAGACTCGTCAGACCACCAGCTACTCTGACTGATACTTTATCTCCATGATACTCAGAAAGTATCCTGGGGATTAGCCTCCAATCTGTGGAGGAGCAGGAGAAACAATCCCCTTGGTCCTCGTCTTCCTCTTCTCTTACCTAAGCTCCATGACACTGGTCACATTCCCGGAGGGGAAGATTCTCCTGATGTAGTTGAAGTCTCCCACAAAGATGCTTCCATCTGCTCCACAGGCCAGGGCCAGGGGCGCCAGCAGCTTGTTGCCCTCCGCCTGCCCGTTACAGCTGGGGCACGAGATGCTGCGGCGACGCCCGTTTCCTGCGACAGGAAGAAGGAGTGATGTTCATTTTTAATAAGGGTAATATCTGGTTTGAGTTGTGTCAGCACAGACGTCATTAATGACAACAACAAATTTTCTCTTGTTTTTTTGGTGACAAAAAAAAGAACATGAAAATGTTGACATTACCAAACTATACTTTTACAAAAAATGTGAATAACCTGAACAAATGTGAACTAATCGGAAATGTCTTAAGAAAAATAAATCCAATTTGAACAATATTCTGTCTGTTACTAAATGTTTTGTGCAATTATAATGCACCTGTGTAAATAATAAACTGATAAACCGAAGCAGAATATTGTTAAAAATTGCACTTTTTTTCTTAAGACGATTCAAGTGTTTCTTGTAATTCAGATTTTTGAGGAAACTTTGTAGATATAAACCTGATCATGATGTAATTTGACTTTTTTTCCACTATTATTATTTTTACTGGTCCAGCCCACTTGAGATCAAATTTGGCTGAATGTGGAACTGAACTAAAATGAGTTCGACAGCCCTGTATTAGACCATTAAAAGTCATTAAAAACGACGGTTCTGCAATCCAGTCCTAACTCCTGTGTGTGTCATGTGACTAAAACAGAGAAAAGAAAAAATGGAATGAATAAAAGCAGTTTTTGTCAGAACAATGCCACAGATACTGATGGAAGAACTGAAGGGATTTTGGTTTTTATCCAGAAAACATGTTAAATGGATAGATATCAGCTGTGAAATTAAACTACTATGAGACATTTTTGTTGTTATCATTATATTTGTCCAAACAAATGGACCTTTAGTTGGACCAGCCATTAAAATGGACAAGAAACTGAAGAAAACAAGGGGTGGTCTAAGAATTTTTTCTGTGACTGTACTACACTTGAGTCGATTAGATTAATTTAGATTAGATTAAACTTTACTGATCCTTTGGGCAGAGCCCTCAGGAAATTAAGGTTCCTATAGCAGCACAAACACCAAATCTAGACAAAAGAAATACTACAAGAAAATATAAAACAATAACTATAAAATAAGCAGCAGTGGAAAAGTGCAATTGCACACTGGAAAGTACTAGAAGAAACAACAAGTAGCAAGGTGGTAATAATAAAGTAGAAGTAATAATAATAATTAATAGCTTATTATGTTATAATATTGTAATATGCACAATATGTATGTGTATAAATAGTTAAATAATCACAGGGTAAAAGTTAAAGTGATAAAAGTAACAGTAGTCATAACAATGATATATAAGTAATAGGCAATTGTAAATAATAATAATAATAATAATAATAATAATAATAATAATAATAATAAATAATACATTTCCATTAGAGATCAAGTCATAGTGAATTTTAAAAGGCAAAAAATCACAATGAAAACACAATATACATCCAAAATTAACTCCTTTATTAAAAAGGTGAACTAAATCGGACCTAAATCTAAACACAAAACATAGAAATGAAAGCCACTATTCAATAAAATCTCAGCGGGAGCAATTTTTATCCGTTGGCTTTTGTGTTATTTTCCTTCAAAGCCTGTATTTACAACAGAGACGCCACTGTGGACCTCAGATTAATCAGTCTATCTCTTATTTCCATTATAAGCGACTTACTTCTATCTCAGAGGGAAATGTTGAACTTTTTACTCCAACAGCTTTAGTTACTTTTCAGATTACGGTTCCTCATGCCCCTGCTGTTCGGTGGAAACCTTTCCAAATTACCAAATGTGTTGATTTTGACAGTATGTGATAAACCGGATTAATTGTTCCTTTATAGGTTGAGAAATTTCTCTGACTTCTTAGGATAATTAAACTCTTAAAACCCTTTGGATTAGCTGAAGAACGCATTCTCACAAAGCGGAAAACAGGGCTTTTCTGGACTTTTCTTTTAAGTCACAGAAAGTTGACTTTTTATAGATTCATGGTTTGACACAACTTAGTACTAGAAACATCCAGAATATAATGTGTACTTTCTACTAAACTTCCATCAGTATATGAAGTACTTCTATTACAGTATGTAATGGACTGAAAATCAACTAAAACTTCAAAATCTGCACCAGTAAAATGGAGCAGAAACATTAAAACATGAGTGATTTGGATTGAAAAACTTCACACGTAATTTCAGGATCAGATACATTTCGTTAGCCTGTTAGCATATGAGGCTAGTCATGCACTATATGGACAGAAGTATGTGGACACGTTGAGTTCACGTGTTTCTTTTCTAACAGGGGTCTGGGATAGAAAACAATAATGACTAATGTCAGAATAGAGTTTTATATTATGGGATAAATATCATAGCATTGGTTACTTTGGTTTAAATTGCTATCTTTGTTTCCAACATGCCTCAGAGATGGTTTTGACTTAATTTCTCTCAACACTGATTTTTTTTTTTTTTTTTAATCTATGATTCTGATTTTAAATGTTCTTCCTCTAAATTAGTAAAACACTTTTTCATGCTCTGACTGTAAATAATAATGTTCTTTCACAACTATCCATCTACTTTCTTCACATCTCACTGAGACAGAAAAATCTCCCATTAAACTTTAAGGAAATGTTGATGTTCATCCAATCCAATTTTATTTATAAAGCACTTTAAAACAACCACAGGGGACCAAAGTGCTGTACAGAAGATTAAAGCACAGTGAATAAAAGTAACCAAAGCATTAGGAAACAATAATATCACATAACTAAAACAAGTTGAAATATAACAGTTTATAAAATATATGGACAAAAATATTGGGACACATCATGTCTACAGTTGTAAGATGTCCTGTTCATGAGGATTTGTGATATAAACATCTATATTAAGAATCAATATGATATTTTTCCCAATATAAAACTATATTCTGACATTAGTCATTATTGTTTTGCATCCCAGACCCCTGTTAGAAAAGAAACACCTGAACTCAGCATGTCCAAATACTTTTACTGTTTAAAGTGTTTTTTTTTATTACATATCAAGTCACAGAAAATATGTAATACAGTTATTGTTCTTTTTTTTGTTTTTAAACCCAAACCCACGAACATTCTCACCCCGTTGCACCAAAAAAAACAAAAACAAAAACAAGATAATTGACAATAAAAATAATAAATAAATAAGGAATACAGATATTAGTCACAGACTTAATAAGACTATTGTGGAATAAGTGAGGGAGCTACCTTTTTTGTGTGATTCAGAACAGGTTGCCAGGTACTGAAAAACTTATTGGCACATCCTCTTATGGAATATCTGATTTTTTCCAATGTTAAATGATGTAAAAGATCTAGAAACCAAGATTTGAATGTTGGAGGGTGTTTATCTTTCCATTTTAGTAGTATTAGTCTACAAGCTAGAAGAATGGTATGTCCAAATACTTTTGTCTATATAGTGTACGACTTAGGCAATTATACTATGAGGTTAACAATTTGTTGTCTAACTCAAAACAGAACAGTACTTCTAGAAAAATGGAAATTCACACGAGCTGGACAAAGGAACCCCCAGTGAACAGCCACTACCTCCTGGTACTAAACGGCCAACGCTGCCCCTCAAAACTCACGTTCATGTCATTCATTTGTCGTGTGTCACGGAGCTTTACGTCTGCTTTTGTGGGACGGCTCCCACAGCACAGTTCGACGCGGGAACTGGCTCTAAATCCAGGAGATTGTGTCAGTAAGATCCTGAAGCCTTCATGAGGTCAGTTCTTTATCAGTGCTTGGCAGTTCTCTGTTAACAAGTGCAGCGTGGACGGATTTATCACTGCACTCTAAAAACTGAACTTCACTGAAAAAGGCTGCACTTGATTCCTCGAAAACCTGAACTAGACAGAGAGACGAAGACATAAAATGACTTTAAATGTTGGATTTTTTTTTTTTTTATCTTCTCAGGAAACATGACAATGATCTATTAACACAGTGATTCTCAAACTTGTTACAGTGGAGTACCCCTGAAATATAGATTTTTAGCCAAGAGTCCCAAATTATCGCTACAGCGTTTTTGATTCAAAAAATTCAGAATTTGTTCCTGTGTCAAAGGTGTCTGTTTTTATTTTCAAAACTTGGTAAAGAAACAGCATATATTTAACTTTAATATATTAAAAATAACAAAACTTTGTGTGTAAAGTATAAACTGAAAAGTGCCCTCTTTCATTGATAAGAAAGATAAATTCATTGGTCATTAACCCTTTCATGCACGAATTATGAGAACCTTCATCGAGATTTTTTTTCCCCATATTGTTTTTATTCCTCTTCAGGCATGAAATAAAAAGTGATTGAAATATTTTTATGAACATACTTCTCATGGAGTTACAAAAATATCCACCCAGCTGGACATCATTCATTTAATTTTTGAAGCAAAGAAACATGCATTCACTGTCATACTGTGTGAAAACTATGAAATAATTGTTTGATGTTTTCTCACATTTTAACATACTACAATACGAGCTATTACTCACTCAGATAATATGCAAAAAAACCCAACAACTTTTTGTTTTAAAAGAAATTGTTCTTTACAGTCTAATAACAATTAGCAATTGATTTACACTCAAATATGTTACTGCAGATCAGGTTTATCAAGAGCAATAATGTAAAGTTACAGTAATGGTATGAATTGTAGTGTATGGGATGATGCATAAGTGTCCACTGTGTTGGTTGGTATGGAACTGAAACAACAAAATCCAGGAATATACAAGAGAACAGCTGGAGAATAGTTGTCCACTGTAGTGACCACAGTACATGAAAGGGTTAATTCATAAAAGAACCTTTCATCAACAAAAACACAATTACTTACTCAAGCTCATCTTGAATTATGTAAAATAGAAATGTTTATGACAGTAAAAGTAGGAGTGTCAGTTGTATTATATGAATGTATTTATTGTCTTTTATATTTCAGCATTAATTCTCATTTAATTTGTATTCAGTATACGATGACTTTTTCCCCCAAAAATTCTAGTACTCCCTGGGCTTCTTCAAAGTACCCCCATTTGAGAAAGACTTTACTAACATGACTAAACACTGGACCAAACCAAGGAAAAACCCACAGCTCTGAAAGTACAAGAGACAAATCCGAGATGAAAACCTCTCTCTCTGAAAAGCGTCTGGTCTTTAGCAGAACTTTTCCATCACATACTTTCTTTTAAAACAAGAAAGTCTCATCCTCGGGGCCCCGCGGGATTTCAGAGGATGGTAAAATCAGTCACGCAGCTCTACCAAACTCAAACAAGCCCATTACTTCTGAAAGTGTCCTTACCCATAATGCTGCTGATGACAGGTGGCTGATGGGATATGAAAATGTTCTCTCCGTTGCCCTTGTACAGGATACCTGGTGGAAAGAAGAGAGAAAAATCAGAGCTGAAAACAAAGATGAAACATAACCAGACTGTTGTGACTGGGAACATGTGTCAGAGGTGAGCTTTTATTACCACAGCTGTCATTCACCAAGAAATGTCTCTGATATCGTCCTTTTATTACAAATCTCATCATTACAGTTCACTCTGATGGGGTATTATGTTTATATGTTTCCCAGTTCTTACATTTCCATTCATAAAAACATTTCTTTTTCATCATCAGGGCCTTGCAGAGTCAAAAACTTGGCCTTCGGAGGTAAATTACCATTACCTGTAAGTCTAAAAAATGTTTACTTTTCACTGCATTGTGTTAAATTTGAAGTAAATATCTGAGAAATATTAGAAACTACTTGCAGCTGTGAAATTATGTGCAGTTAGTCATGCAATAATTTTCTGTTCTGCAATAACAACACTATTTATTTGATATTTATCAAAATATAAATGCACTATTTTTAAATAGACTTGGGTTCATGGATATTCATATTGTTTCATATATATACAGATATGGAGAAAATGATTAGACCACCCCTTGTTTTCTTCAATTTCTTGTTCATTTTAATGACTGGTACAAAAACAGGTCCATTTGTTTGGACAAATATAATGACAACACAAACAGCTCATAGTAGTTTAATTTCACAGCTGATATCTATGCATTTAACATGTTTTTTGATAAAAACCAAAATCCCTTCAGTTCTTCCATCAATATCTGTGTCATTGTACTGACAAAAACAGTGTTTTTATTCATTCCATGTTTTCTTTTCTGTCTGTTTTAGTCACATGACACACACAGGAGTTAGGACTGGATTGCAGAACCATTGTTTTTGAGGACTTCTGATGGTCTAATAATTTTTTCCACGACTGTAAATACTGTTAATATTGTTAATATCATACACAGACCGTCACATACTGTTAATATTGTAAATTCACATCCGTTCATATTTTGTTCATTTTTATCTTTTATTCTACTTACCTCAGATTAATAGTAACAACAACAACAATAATAATAATAAGAAAAATAATATCAAAAGACTATATTTGCTTCACTTTCATTTTCAAGAGCCGCAGAGTCACATTTGACTGAATCTAAACTGCCATTGGTTATTACAGCTGTCAATCATGAACATATGTAGAAGCCAATAATGTAATAACAGCCAATAACGTGATAAATTTGCCATTTTTAAAATGTAATAAGCCAATAACGTAATATCTGGCCAACAACATAATAAAAGTCCTGAACCGATAATGTAATAACTTTTGGCCAATAATGTTATAACTTATTGACTGGTTATTATGTTATTGGCCTGGTAAGAAAAAAAAAACATCTTTGCAAATGTAATAACTGAGCCAATAACATAATAAGTCATAATGTTATTGGCCAAAAGTTATTACATCATCAGTTCAGGACTTTTATTACATTATTGGCCTATTACTTTTTAAAAATGGCAAATTAATTTTGTTATTGGCCGTTATGACATTATCAGTTGTTATTACAGTACTGGCTTCTACAACGTCATTACCCCTTTTTTTTATTTTCGGCCTGAAAACAGACTCGAATGCTTGTTTCATCTCACATCACTTAAAGCACAATATGTTAAACAGTAACTGAGGAATGTCGGTGCAATTAACCCCCCGCCCCAAAAATGTAACCCCAAACCAATCAGTCGTCAGTGTTGTCTATGTGCATGTTTTCCATTCCATTCCATTACACTGTGTATTATCCTCATACCTGCTGCTCTGTTTGTGTGTCGCCTTGTTCAATAATTAACTGGACTAACTAATAAACAACAGTGTGAGTGCTGGACGTACACAGTCTGTGTGTAAGTGTGTGTCGGAAGCTCGGAGGAATCACTTTGATCTAAATCTGAAAGATAATGTTGATGAAGAGGAGCTGATGAAACACACAAACACACACATGTGACTGACACACACTCAGACCTGCATCCAAACAGCATATACACATGTGGATATTTAGCCTCTAAAAACATTGTAAAGAGGGGGAAAACAGAGGTGGAGGAGTGGGGGGTTTATGTGAATGAGAGGAAAAGAGAGGGATGGACCCGTTCTTCAAAGTGAGACATCAAAGAGGAACCTCCTGTGGTGAACTGAATTATTCAAACTGACGCCATCTTGGAAAACATCCTACACATCTATCTATCTATCTATCTATCTATCTATCTATCTATCTATCTATCTACTCCTGTGTGTATCATGTGACTAAAACACAGGGAAAAGAAAACATGGAATGCCTAAAAGTGGTACAGTTGCTCCATTCAAGTAAATGAAAAAAAAAAAACAAAACAGCGGGAGAGAAATTACCAATACAACAAAAAGAAAAAAAAAGGGTTCTAAATATAAAAATATACATATACAGTCGCTGAAAAAATTATTAGACCATCAGAACTCATCAAAAACAATGGTTCTGTAATCCAGTCCTAACTCCTGTGTGTGTCATGTGACTAAAACAGACAAAAGAAAACATGGAATGAATAAAAACACTGTTTTTGTCAGAACAATGACACAGATACTGATGGAAGAACTGAAGGGATTTTGGTTTTTATCAAGAAAACATGTTAAATGGATAGATATCAGCTGTGAAATTAAACTACTATGAGACATTTTTGTTGTTATCATTATATTTGTCCAAACAAATGGACCTTTAGTTGGACCAGGCATTAAAATGAACAAGAAATTGAAGAAAACAAAGGGTGGACTAAGAATTTTTTTTTTTACATCCATCCATCTATCCATCTATCTATCTATATTTTTCATGCCTATATTGTTCTTTTTTGTCAGATTTTGTTCATTTTTTGTCTTTGTTCTTTTTTTTGTCTTTACGTATTTTCATGTCCATTTTGTTCCTCATTCTATTTTTTTTTTTTTTTTTTAGCTCATTTTGTTGCTTATCTTTGCCATTTTTATTCATTTGGTTGATTATTTGTCAAACTGACATTTTATTTCCATAGTTTTTTCCATTTCTATTCATTTTATTTATTATTTAGTTCATTTTCTTGCTTTTTTGTGTTTATTTTTGTTCCATTTTTTTTGCTTATTTTGTTCCATTTTTAGCTTTTCAACCACTCCTCCCTCTCTCTCTCTCTTTTAAAAACCATGCATGTTGATTTGTTAAATGGTGCCTCTGATGTGACTTTATGCCTCCATTGTAGTAAAAGTCCAATCCTAGTTTAATATCCACACACAGACCTTATGAACAAGACGCTTTTATTGGCATAAGATTTTTTGTATGTTTTGTGGAGGAATTTAGGGTAGGCAGAAGGATGGGCTAAGGGGGTGGGAGATTATAAAGGAAACTTCCACCTCCTCCTTTTCAAATGTTGGATGTTCTTTTATATAATCCTTTTGTTCTTTGGTTTTAATGCAAATTCAAAATAATAAATAAACAAACAAAAAAACGACAGATTCTATTCATCTATCTATCTATCTATCTACTCAGATGATTGCTGAAAGTGATTTCAGCATCTTAATTGTACATATAAAGAATTAATAGATTAATCCTGAAAATACTAATAAGATGGACTTGGTGCCATGCCTTTTGTTTATATAAAATACTTCCTGGTTCGATGTGTTTCCATGTTTTAGATTTACATGTTTTTATTTCTTCATTCAGTGACTGTTGCACTTCTCCATTTTCATATGAACAGAATAATAACCTATCTCATGTACACCTGCTAAACCCAGGGGCCCAGTTCACATTTCAACCTCAGCTTCAGCTTATTGTGTCTAAATGTGGTCACATAGCATTTATTCCAAATGTACCTCCAACAGCAACTAATAGCAATTTCCAGAGTCCATGTTTATTTGTTCCAGTTGTAGCTAAAGTGCTAACTGCTGCATTTAGCCGCTGCTGTTCACATTTACTGTGTGTAAGTGTGTGTTTGTGTCTATTTGTGTCGGTCGTTACCTAGAGTTGAACCGTGATCGAACCGACGGTTAAACTTCGACAACACTCACACTGATGTTACAAATCTTTCCTGGAAAAGTGAATTTAATGACGTCTCTTTTCATCTCACCTGATCTTGGGTTAATATTTGAAACTCCTCATGTTCTGGACAGTAAAATGTTTGCTTTGAGGAAACTGTTTGCGCTGTCAGTGTGTCATGACGGCTATAAAATGGTCGGCTGTGATCTCCTGTGACTGTCACAGCCTTTAACATGCCCATCTATAATGTCACATAATGTATTCAGCGCTGGCACTAAAAGCCTGTTTGTGCTCCATTTGCACTTTATACATCTGATGCTCTGACGGTAACATTTTACAGCCTTACACACACTGAGATCTTAGTTTTATTACACTGACAACACATTGGTTTCCACTCCAGCGCTTGGCGGGCACATTACCTGTTGATTTGGATTTTGGCGTCCGTGTTTACAGTTTGGAACACAGCTGCATGTCATTTATAAAACAGAATACGATGCCTAGTTTTCATTTATGGGGAAAACAGCTTGTGGTGAGAATAGACAGTGACTATGTAGACATGCACAACAGTATTCTATATTATTCAGAGTTTGATAATTTAAATATTCCAAATTAGGCCTTTGTCTGAATAGAGCATTTTCTGATTCAGACACAGTGAATATCATCACTGTCTGAAATAGGGATGTAACGATTACCGGTATAACGATAACCCACGGTAAAATTGCAGACAGTTAGTATTACCGTTTAAATTCTAATTCTCATGATAACCGTGTTTGATTACTGCACTTTTCCAGAGAAAACGCCTATGTAAAGATCTGCTTTTATGTCAAATATTTGAAGATAGTTTCAATTCATTACCATTTACCATTTCTATACCTAATATTTGGAACCAATATTCACTTTTAAAGTCTTTGAAAAGGTTCGTTAAGCATCTGTGTGTTATTTATGCACTAAATTATATACATTTTTCAAATCGGATTTTAGAATTTTTTTGGTGTTTTCAGGCCTTTTATGTTTTTATAGTAGGCTCAAGAAATGAAGAACTCACTAAAAAAGAAGGTTTGAGGTTTTAAAAAGTTAAAACAATAGCTTAATTTATTGCTTAAAAAGTTACAAAAGAATCTAACATCAAACACACATTTTGTCACAGAGAGAAAAAGAAAAAGCCCCCGAAAGAAAGAGTTTCCTTTATTCCTTTTTATAGTCTTTAGTGACTGTTGGACACTCCCATTATTCAATGACATCATTGGTCGTCTGCTTATTATTGATTAATGGTATTTACTGGGCAGAACATGTCAGTCACTCCAGAAGCTAATTCTAAGAACAGCTCATGCTTTTGCATGTGCACAGCTTTTGCTTAACACCTGCACTGTTAGGCTAGCATTTCTGGACCACAAAAAATCCCCTTAGTTCGTATTCTGGTTTTTCTGCTCTATGCTCTTTACCACAACTACTTTCTAAAGCTGTAAAATTAGATTTTTTAGGTGGAATCTGACCTCTGCTCTGAGTTCAGCACAGACAGGTGTGAGTTCATCTAAACCACACACACACGAACCAAACCTGACACTGACTGTACTTCTAAAATAAACAGAATATTACTATTATACAGGAATATTACTCAGAATATTACTTAGACTTGCAAAAATAAAAAGACTCTTCAAGCAAAACAACTTTGTAAGGTAAAGATTAAGCAGACAACTGATAACATTACATTTCCTCTTCTTCTCCATTTTGGTTCATGTATGATGTCCAGCCCACATTTTAGAACGAGTCAAAGTCACACTCAGCTTCCATTTAACGTAAGATACGTACAACAAATGAATCGCCTAATTAGTCACACTGACATCCTATTTTGCAATATTGTACAAAACTGACACCATTCAGTGTAGTTTGAAAGTGAGGAAAACGTCTGAGTTCATCTCAGACTGAAGCCAGTATTCTGGTGCACAGTCTGTTCCCAATGAAAACCATGTGCCAGCTTGAACTCTTCACTCTTCTAACTGACTACATTTATGTTGAATGAAATCACACTGATAGCACATCAATGACAAAGGCATCGTAGAAAGTAGGGCAGGCAGTAACACACTGTGGGTGTGAAGCTCTGCATGGAGGCAGATGGAACAGAGGGCTGAGGAAGGGGGTGTGTTCTAACCACTGTCATACACTGTGTTCAGGATCATTTATGTAGGATTAGAACTAATCCAACTGTGGGTCTGGTTCTTTCATTCAGGCATGACTCTGTAACGTGTACCAGCACTGGTCATGTTTACAACATTAACCCTTTCATGCACACTGGTCACTCCAGTGGTCACTCCAGTGGACAGTTCTCCTCCAGCTGTTCTCTTGTATATTCATGGTTTTGTTGTTTTAGTTCCAGATCAGCCAACACAGTGGACACTTATGCACCATCCCATAATAATAGACTGACATTCAGACCATTCCAGTACCTTTGCTGTTCTAGATAAACCTGATCTACACTGACATGTTTAAGTGTAAGTCAGTTGCTTGTTATTGTTGTTAATCTGTAACTTCAGTTGCAGAGAAACTCACTGAATCCAATAGTCAGATGGTCCAGTTGCCTGATTGGTCAGTCCCAGTCTTGTCCCGCCTCCCTGTCCACTAAACAGGTCCGGAGGACGGTTCCATCAGTTCTGAATAATGACTCCCATCCTTTATGAGGTGAATTCCAGCTCCTTTCCTCTGGACATTGGAGGTTTTTAGTTCCAGGTGCAGGACACAGCGTTTATAAAAACAGTTTTGTTCCTGTCGCCGTCACTGAGCTCAAGAAGAAACAGTGACATTGCACTTTATTTACTTATTTTAGTTATTTATCCTATTTCTTTGCTCTATTTATTATTATTGTGACTTCAAATTTTTAAATTTTATGTTCTTCTCCTGGTTTTTATGCCGGATTGTTTTTATCTTTTCTGGTTTTTATTGTGTTTTATTGGATCTTGTTTTTATTTATTTGATCGTATTTCTTTTATTCTTTTCCTTATCCATGCTGCTGTACTGATGAATGGTGGAACACTGAGCACTTTTTGCCTTGTCCTGTCTTTTTGTTTGATCAAGTACCTGTCTTACATGTTCAATGTATGTCTTGTTGTAATACCAAAGCAATCACCTCGACTGCAAAACAAATCTACCTACGGGTACAAATAAAGTAACCTTGAACCTTATTAACAGTTTTTGCAAAAAGTTGGGTTTTTTTTGCTTATTATCTCCACAAAGTGAGGAATGACTGGCATTAGAGTGTTAAAATGTGAGGAAACATTAGATTAGCAGCATTAAAAATGTCTGCTAAAGGTTCATACCGTCTTCCACATATAATTATTGTAGATAATTCATTTATCAGACAAACCAGTAAAGCAAGTAAACAACTACCCCTGTCTGAGAAATTAATTACCTAAAATAAGCGTTAAAAGTGGTTTTAATTCATAGTTTTCACACAATATATCAGTAAATACTTGTTTATTTGCTTCAAAAATTAAACGCATGGTGTCCAGCTGAGCGGACATTTTTGCAGCTCCATGAAAAACAGGTTTGGAAGAAAACTTTCTTTAGGCATGTTTTTCTCATGCCTAAAGAGGAATAAAAACACTCAGGAAAAAAAAAATCTTGATTAAGGGTCTCATAATTCATACATGAAAGGGTTAACTGTGCCATATGTATTATTTACAGGCAAGAGAAGTGCAAATTTAGTACAAAAAAAATCCCCATAAATGCACCACATTGGACCTTTTTGTTACCAAGGTTATTGTCGTCAATGAAAACTAATGAAATGATGAAAACTAGAATTGTAAAAACAGTTTCCTTAACTGAAATAAATAAAAACTATGATTACAAGAAAAAAAACATAACTGAAACTGTATTGTGTGTTTACAAAACTAACACAAACAGATAAAAATTCTGGATAAAATTCCCTTCGTTTTCATCTTTGTTGGATTGATATAAAATCAATTTATTTCCCTCAAGCAATTTTAGCTAGCGGCACCATATGATATTTAATGGTCTGTCACTTATGGTTTCCAGTCGTCTTCTGGTCCCCACTCAAAGGATCCAATCTGGCCCGTCAGATGAATTTACAAAGTGCAAAAATTACCCTGAAGATGTTAACAGTCAAGGGCATCAAACTCAAAAATAACAGCATAATAACCTAGAAATAATGACTCCAAATGTTCTTCTTGGTTTAATGTGAGAAAAATCATATGATATTATGCCTGTAAATAATGGCAACACCAATGTTTTCTCTTTGATTTATTGCAAAGAACATTCAATTCTGATATCCTTTAACAATAAAATGTCAATAACATGAACGAATATGAACAACTGGGAATGTCTAAAGAAAAATAGGTGCAACTTTAAATGTTCAAATTGTACTTATTTTTCTTCAGAAATTTCAGTTTTTTCCAGTTATTCACATCTTTTTTGTTTTGCATAGAAGAAGATTCATCATTTAATGTTACTTTTTGCACTAAATAATTTGGAGACGTCATTATTTAGAGGCTGTTATGCTGTTATTTTATTGGTCTGGCCCACTGGAGGTCAAATTGGGCTGAATGTGGCCCTTGAACTAAAATGAGTTTGACACCCTGATGGAAAATGTTGAAAGAAATGCAAGCGTTCCTGCTGGGATTCAAACATCGTAGACCGTGGCGTTACTTCCTGAGCTATCCGTCCACATGGACTTCGGGTCGCAAATGTATGCATCCCAAGGCTCTCCCATCTCTTGCATGGGGGGGGGTATGACAACAGTCTGTGTGTAACTCTAAAGTAACACAGGAATCATGTAATGCATTATAATTCTGAGACAGTAATATTGTAAGGCACAGGTGTCAAACATGCGGCCCGGGGGCCAAATCCGGCCCACCAAAGGGTCCAATCTGGCCCACAGGAGGAATTTATGAAATGCAAAATTTACACTGAAGATATTATCAATCAGTAGTGTGGAAATCATTTTAATTCAGGTTCCACATACAGAGTAATACGAAGTCAATTAGGTCAGACCAGTAAAATATTCAAACAATAACCTATAAATAATGACAACTACAGATTTTATCTTTGTTTTAGCGTAAAAAAGTAAAATTACATGAAAATATTTATATTAACAAACTCTCCTTTTGTGAAAAATGTGAATAACCTGAACAACTTAAACATTGGATGAAGGAAAACCAAGCCTGGGACCATCAGCAGGTCGTCCACACTGTGTTCTGTGTGTTTTTAGGATGTTTTGCATTTCTGTCTACTGTCTGTTTATGATGTCTTTTACAGTATTTGGCCTTTTTGTCAACTGTCTTTCTTGTCACCTGCCTAGGGACTACAGATGGAAATGAGCACTGCTGCTACAATCTGGCATATTTACAGCTGCAGTTGTTGTAGATGTTCTTTAATATGCACTGTCCCTAATAAATAAATAATATGAACATCCTGAAATGTCTTAGGTGAAGTAACTAATATTCTACCTGTTACTAAATGTTTAGTGTATTTTTCATTGTAATGTAAGTTGTAATGCACATGTGTAAATGATAAACTGATAAACCGAGGCAGAATATTGGAAAATTGCGGTTGTTTTTCTTAAGACATTTCAAGTTGTTCAAGTTATTCAGATTTTTAAGGAAATATTGTAGATGTAAACCTGATCATAATGTAATTTTACTTTTTCCACTGTTCTTATTTGACTGGTCCGGCCCACTGCAGATCATACTGGGCTGAATGTGGAACTGAACTCAAATGAATTTGACACCCCTGTTGTAAAGTAACTAATTACTTTAAAGTCTGTAATGGATTACAGTTTGGAAGTAACTTGCACAACACGACTCACAAACCATTTTTGGAGTTACCTTTTATCTCTGTATAATAAGACTACCATTCTAAACCAAACAGGAACTTTTTGGCCGTGAAGACGCTCTGTTTCAAAGTTCTTTAATCCCCGTATGACATGTTGCTATGGGCATTCACACTCCCGTATCAGCGGCTCCCCTTCCAGTCGGCCTATCTTTAAATCTCTCTCCATCTCCTTCTCTCTATCCTCCTCTCTCTCTTTCATCTCTCCCTCCATTAGTAGGTGTTGATTGATCAACAGAGGCCAAAGCAGCGGGGTTCCACCCATGCTGAGCGCCGGTCCACGCAGCCCATGACTTCACCCACTGGAGAGAGAGAGGTGTAGGGTGAAGAGAGAGAACAGAGAGAGATATGGAAAGCAAAGTAGCACAGAAACAGAGAACATCGAATACTCCCGCTGTGTTAAAAGACAGGGCGATGCGGAGTTCTCACACATACTGCATGTATTTGGACGTGCAGATCCAGCATTAAAATGTGTGGCTGTAAATCGTTTCTAGAGCCTTTAATGAGGACGGAACGGCGTCTCCTTACCATGAATGACTACATTTTAGGGATAAGAGTTATTTTAAGGTTACAGTTAGGTTAAATCTTACACTGTAAAAAATGACTGTAGAATTAACATCAAAAAGTTGTTAAATTGCGACATAAAAAAACTGTAAGTGACAATAGAAAGCAAAGTTTTTATTTGAAAAGATTTTTGTGTTAACGATTAAATCAAATACAGTTGTAGTTTTTACAGGAAGAGTATGTGAACAAAAGCAGATTAGTCCGAAGAAATGATGGATTTCTATTGTTTTTAGAAAATAAAACTGTACATTGAAAAACAATGTGGTGCCGTTTAAACTGCAAAGACCATAATGTTGAAATAATGGCATTTTTGTTTTTTTTTTTTAATAAAAAACTTATGAAAAAGTAAACATTTACCAATGTACCATTTTAAATGTGTAAATGAATGGGTTGGTAGAGCGGCTCGTCCAATAACCAAAGGGTTGGTGGTTCCAATCCTGGCTCTGTCTGTCCATATGTCCAAGTGTCCATGGAAGACACTGAACCCTAAACTGGTCCCAGTTGGACCTGGTGGATTTGGAAAGAGCTGTGGACACCATGAAGGAGGAGAAAATGAGCTGAACAAGTACGCTCCATTTACCAGTTAAATCCACTGTTCAATCTACACGTTTAAAATGTTAAATCTACATGTTTAAAATGTTAAATCTACACGTTTAAACTGTTACATCTACACGTTTAAACTGTTAAATCTACATGTTTAAATGTTAAATCTACATGTTTAAACTGTTAAATCTACATGTTTAAACTGTTAAATCTACATGTTTAAATGTTAAATCTACATGTTTAAACTGTTAAATCTACATGTTTAAAGTGTTAAATCTACATGTTTAAAGTGTTAAATCTACATGTTTAAACTGTTAAATCTACATGTTTAAACTGTTAAATCTACATGTTTAAATGTTAAATCTACATGTTTAAACTGTTAAATCTACATGTTTAAACTGTTAAATCTACATGTTTAAACTGTTAAATCTACATGTTTAAACTGTTAAATCTACATGTTTAAAATGTTAAATCTACATGTTTAAAATGTTAAATCTACATGTTTAAAATGTTAAATCTACATGTTTAAACTGTTAAATCTACATGTTTAAATGTTAAATCTACATGTTTAAACTGTTAAATCTACATGTTTAAACTGTTAAATCTACATGTTTAAATGTTAAATCTACATGTTTAAACTGTTAAATCTACATGTTTAAAGTGTTAAATCTACATGTTTAAAGTGTTAAATCTACATGTTTAAACTGTTAAATCTACATGTTTAAACTGTTAAATCTACATGTTTAAATGTTAAATCTACATGTTTAAACTGTTAAATCTACATGTTTAAATGTTAAATCTACATGTTTAAATGTTAAATCTACATGTTTAAACTGTTAAACCTACATGTTTAAACTGTTAAATCTACATGTTTAAACTGTTAAACCTACATGTTTAAACTGTTAAATCTACATGTTTAAATGTTAAATCTACATGTTTAAACTGTTAAATCTACATGTTTAAACTGTTAAATCTACATGTTTAAACTGTTAAATCTACATGTTTAAATGTTAAATCTACATGTTTAAACTGTTAAATCTACATGTTTAAACTGTTAAATCTACATGTTTAAATGTTAAATCTACATGTTTAAACTGTTAAATCTACATGTTTAAATGTTAAATCTACATGTTTAAACTGTTAAATCTACATGTTTAAACTGTTAAATCTACATGTTTAAATGTTAAATCTACATGTTTAAACTGTTAAATCTACATGTTTAAACTGTTAAATCTACATGTTTAAATGTTAAATCTACATGTTTAAAATGTTAAATCTACATGTTTAAACTGTTAAATCTACATGTTTAAACTGTTAAATCTACATGTTTAAATGTTAAATCTACATGTTTAAACTGTTAAATCTACATGTTTAAACTGTTAAATCTACATGTTTAAATGTTAAATCTACGTGTTTAAACTGTTAAATCTACATGTTTAAACTGTTAAATCTACATGTTTAAATGTTAAATCTACATGTTTAAAATGTTAAATCTACATGTTTAAACTGTTAAATCTACATGTTTAAATGTTAAATCTACATGTTTAAACTGTTAAATCTACATGTTTAAAATGTTAAATCTACATGTTTAAATGTTAAATCTACATGTTTAAACTGTTAAATCTACATGTTTAAACTGTTAAATCTACATGTTTAAACTGTTAAATCTACATGTTTAAATGTTAAATCTACATGTTTAAACTGTTAAATCTACATGTTTAAACTGTTAAATCTACATGTTTAAATGTTAAATCTACATGTTTAAACTGTTAAATCTACATGTTTAAACTGTTAAATCTACATGTTTAAACTGTTAAATCTACATGTTTAAATGTTAAATCTACATGTTTAAATGTTAAATCTACATGTTTAAACTGTTAAATCTACATGTTTAAAATGTTAAATCTACATGTTTAAATGTTAAATCTACATGTTTAAACTGTTAAATCTACATGTTTAAAATGTTAAATCTACATGTTTAAATGTTAAATCTACATGTTTAAACTGTTAAATCTACATGTTTAAAATGTTAAATCTACATGTTTAAATGTTAAATCTACGTGTTTAAACTGTTAAATCTACATGTTTAAACTGTTAAATCTACATGTTTAAATGTTAAATCTACATGTTTAAACTGTTAAATCTACATGTTTAAACTGTTAAATCTACATGTTTAAATGTTAAATCTACGTGTTTAAACTGTTAAATCTACACGTTTAAACTGTTAAATCTACATGTTTAAATGTTAAATCTACATGTTTAAAATGTTAAATCTACATGTTTAAACTGTTAAATCTACATGTTTAAATGTTAAATCTACATGTTTAAACTGTTAAATCTACATGTTTAAAATGTTAAATCTACATGTTTAAACTGTTAAATCTACATGTTTAAATGTTAAATCTACATGTTTAAACTGTTAAATCTACATGTTTAAAATGTTAAATCTACATGTTTAAATGTTAAATCTACATGTTTAAACTGTTAAATCTACATGTTTAAACTGTTAAATCTACATGTTTAAACTGTTAAATCTACATGTTTAAATGTTAAATCTACATGTTTAAACTGTTAAATCTACATGTTTAAACTGTTAAATCTACATGTTTAAATGTTAAATCTACATGTTTAAATGTTAAATCTACATGTTTAAACTGTTAAATCTACATGTTTAAAATGTTAAATCTACATGTTTAAATGTTAAATCTACATGTTTAAACTGTTAAATCTACATGTTTAAAATGTTAAATCTACATGTTTAAATGTTAAATCTACATGTTTAAACTGTTAAATCTACATGTTTAAACTGTTAAATCTACATGTTTAAACTGTTAAATCTACATGTTTAAATGTTAAATCTACATGTTTAAACTGTTAAATCTACATGTTTAAACTGTTAAATCTACATGTTTAAACTGTTAAATCTACATGTTTAAATGTTAAATCTACATGTTACTCTGTAAATATGTTTACAGTTGGATGTGTTTTTTACAGTATTTTTCTGGAAACCACAGCTGACAGTTTTTTTCCGTAAAAACAACAGGATTTTGTTTTTACAGTGTAGGTTTATACTTTTTATTATTAGATGAATGGATCCGTCTGTTCCTTTTCTTTATCAGAAAATCCATTAGCGTGGCCTTTTAGTTATGGTTTAAAGCATATTAACTTCAAATGCAACACTCATGGGAACATATTTTTGTGTATAATGGAAACTCCTTTAGTGATTACATCTGTCCATTACTTCAATTTGTGAGCCATCTGTAAATCTAACAAGTACTTTTATTGAAGAAAATGTGGTTTATTTAGCTTAAGATATTGCTAATTAAAGACAAACATAGGCGGATATTTTGGTACCTGTTGGATTATACATGTATGTGACTGTAAAACTGAAAATTTTTTAACTAATAAAAACCCAGTGTTACTTTTGTGGCAGAATTTTTTTTATTTTTCTGAAGTGATTTCTTGCCATTTATTCTACTATTCTGATCTGTATGTTGCATTTTTATGTCAAAATCAGTTATTTTCCTATATTTATTTCATAATCATGTAGATGTTCATAAAAGCTCAGATAAAAGTTGAAGGTTATTATATTAGAAATAGAGAAAACTGGAGAAAATGTGGCGTTTTCAGTAAAATTGATCAATAATTGAACATAACCCCAGTGTGTCCATCCACTGTCATTGATCCAACTCCATGGGTTTGACTGGAGAATCAATGTTGGAGAAGATGACAGTGTTTCCATGGTAACTATGGGCCAAATGGGTCATATCTGATGACCACGAAAAGATGAAAAACTGCATTTTACACCAATTATTTACATGGATTGATCAGATTAGTGGATCAGCAGGTATTTAACCCTGTAAAGCCTGAACCATTAAATCACTGACAGAAAATTTCAGTTCTTTGAAACCGGGGCCTTTACTGGTCCATTTTGTTTTCAAATATCATTTTCCATGTTTGAGTTTTGATATTGTATCATATTTGATACATCAGGTCTCAATGCTGAAATACTATTGTTTCTGAACAAACAAAAACATAATATAACACTAACATGTTTATCAAATTGGTAATTCCTTTACAGAAGTGGCAAAGTTCTGCCTCCTGACAGTCTTGTAGTGTTACTAAAGGCCTGTGGTGAATGAACTCCTCCCCCCTGGTGGATTATCTGTGTATTGCATGTATCTAATTGTATACATCAGGTTTTTCAAGAAAAAAAAATATCTCACTGATCATGTAGAGGGCTTCAAAACTCATGTATCAAATATAATACATTTGGCGTTATAGGGTTAAGTTTTTATATCAGTAAATGATTTTGGTCGCTGGTGGATGTTTGGGTCTTTGTGGGTTAAACTGGACTGATTCTGTAAACCAGGGGTGTCAAACATGTGGCTCTGGGGCCAAATCTGGCCCGCCAAAGGTTCCAATCTGGGATGAAAGTGCAAAAATGAACCTGAACGGCCCAGGTTGTCCAAATCCTATTGGTTCAGGTTCCACATACAGACCCATGTGATCTACAGTCAGAATAACAACACAATAAACCAGAAATAATGACAACCACAAATTTTCTTTGTGAAAAAACAGATGGAATATTGTAGAAATTGTTCAAATTGTAGTTCCAAACTCCAAAATTTTCTCAATATTCTGCCTCTTCCCAAATGTTTATGGAACACTGTGTGTAAATGTACATGTAGAAATAATAAGTCCAGGCAGAATAGTGTTAAAATTGCACTAATTTTTCAAATGAAATTTCTCTTTTTTCAGGTTTTTCACATCTTTTTTGTAAAATGTAAATATTTTCATAATTTAATTGGGGTTTTTTTTGTACTAAAAAAAGAAAAACTTGGATTTGTCATTATTTATAGGTTATTCAGTCATTATTTTACTGGTTCTGGCCTGCTTGAGATCAAATCGGACTGAATGTGGAACTGAACCAAAATGAGTTTGCCAGCCCTGGTGTAAACCGTTTTAACTCTCTCCACCAAGGTTATTATCGTTAACGAAAACTAACGAAATGAGGAAAACTAGAATTGTAAAAACATTTTCGTTAACTGAAATAAATAAAAACTATAATTACAGGAAAAAAAACGATAACTAACCGAAACTGTATTGTGTGTTTCCAAAACTAACTAAAACGGATAAAAATTATGGATAAAATTCCCTTCGTTTTCGTCTTTGTCAATGTCGGATTGATATGAAATCGATTTATTTCCCTCAAGGAACTTTATCTGCTGGCACCATATGATATTTAAGGGTCCGTCACTTGTGTTCGCTTGTGGTTTCCAGTCGTCTTCTGGTCCCCACTCTACCTGGAAACATGGAGACTAAAGCAGCAGAGTCCTGTCTGGGATTTATGTGAATACGACCACAGAGAAGAAGAGAAAAGAGACCACTGAACTACAACTGAACTACAACTGAACTACAACTGAACTACAACTAAACTTCAACTAAACTAAAACTAAACTACAACTAAACTAAAACTAAGCATTTAGAAAATAACGCAAACTAATAAAAACTATCAAACCTGCTGTAAAAACTAATTAAAACGAACTGAATTAGAGAAAAAAAAGTCCAAACTAAATAAAACTAAACTCGAATGAAAAATCCAAAACTATTAGAACCTTGCTCTCCACACTGACGATCCCTTAATTAAACCATTTATCTCTGCAGTGACTTCTCTGAGAATCCATAAAGTCAGAAGGACCATGAGCTCCTATCGTCTACGTTCACGCTGAAATCCCAGTGAGCTTTCGTCCTCCTGCTCCACAGGAGGTTTCCGTCCACCTGAGCCGGCCTTAGGATAACAGCACTACTGTTTGACAGGTGTACCGCCCCAGCCCCACCGCCCACCTGTCGACGTCCCTGGAGCGTGACACGACACTGAAGGTTGACCTCCATCACCGGGAAACAAGAGGCTCTTGTTCGGAGTTCAGCCTCTGTCATCGGGTAACCACCGCCAGTACATGTTGTCCCGTGGATTTATTCTGATCTGTTCCCCTGTTGTTGTAATGACTCATGGACTTTCAGGGCCAGACGGAGTTCAGTGGGTGTGTTGTTGTTGGTTCTGGTTAAAGTCTGTTCATGCTTGGTTTTCCTTAATGTTGGTTTTCACTACCATTATAAGCCTTAGTCACAGCACCCAAACCATTCTGGGCTGCACCCACGCCAAATTCATGTAGAATGTGGAAAGCATCAAAACCAAATAAATAACATAGTTGGCTCAGCAAATTTCACTTTTAAGCTTTTTGGATGTCATCTGGTTTAGCTTTTCTGTATTTTTCACACATGTACGGTAATAATAGTCCAAAATTGGCGTAATTACAGTTTTTATTGAAAAACTCAGGAGGATCTCCACCCATTCGCTCAACTCTTTCACTGTGGGAGAACATCGTGAACCCACACAGCTCCTAAAACCTCGGCAAAATGTCAGTCTGATGTCCCCTATGCACTGGTAACACTGTCTGTGTCTACGCGTGGATCTAAGTGAGTCTTACATTTACAGACTCCGAAAGTATACATTTTTCCATTCAGTGCAATATTCAGCCAGTTTTATTCCAATACAACATGCAAACATATGTTCAGGTCCCAGTCCTTTCTCCTCCTCTGTGTTCATTTATTTATTATTATTTCTATTTGCACTTTGCTTTGGTTGTTCCTCCATCTTGAATGCATGTTTTTCTATTTAAATGTGTGTGGTTCTTTTTAAATGTATGCTTCACTAGTCACTTTTACATTGATCATCAAATTGCGCGAATATAACTTGTGCATAAAAATTTGCCAAATGGAAATGACAATTTTGCCAAAACTCTCCTTTTCGATGAAAACTTCTTGGTCTTGGAAGACGTGTTTTTTTGGGCATAGCGAAACTGGCATATCATGCAAAACTGCACTGGAAAGACCTTTTAAAGCACCTAGAGTCATGTGAATAAAAAAATGAAGATGTTGATGGATGTTAAAACAAGAGAAGAAGAGTTTGAAAACAAACTCAGCGCAGTATGTGTGGACACACCGGGAAACCGAATCATTTTTGAATTTTGTACGGGACAGAGGGATAACAAGCATTCTAGATTCGAAACAACAGATGTTTATGTCTGTCACCATGTTTATGGAATGACTTCTCATGACATTTCGCAATAATAAATAAAACAAATCAGTGCATTTGTGATTTAATGGAAAACCAACGTAACATACTTCTGTTTTTTCAACATTTAGTAAATATCGGTAAAGTTTTGTGCGTATGTCCACTGGAAAAGTGACTAGTGTCGATCCTGTGCATCACAATCATTCTTCATCTTGCATGTTTGAATGACAAACTGACAAAGGCTCTTGAATCTTGAATAAGGCCTAAAGCAACACATATAATGATAACAACACAAATAGTTCATAGTAGTTTAATTTCAGAGCTGATATCTATCCATTTAACATGTTTTCTGGATAAAAACCAAAATCACTTCAGTTCTTCCACCAGTATCTGTGTCATTGTTCTGACAAAACCAGTGCTTTTACTTATTCCATGTTTTTTTTCTGTCTGTTTCAGTCACATGACACACACAGGAGTTAGGACTGGATTGCATAAACATTGTTTTTCATGACTTTTGATGGTTTAATAATTTCTTCCACAACCATAAAAGATGACAGTGTTTTCATGTTCACTACAAACCAAATGGGTCATATCTGATGACCATGAAAAGAAGACAAACTGCATTTTAAACCGATTATTGACACGTATTGATAGGATTAGTGGATCAGCAGGTATTTAACTTTTTATATCAATAAAGGATTTGGGTCTCTGGTGGATTTTTAGGTCTTTATGGGTTAACATCAACACACCATCGTGGACTGATAATCCCGCAAAAAATCTCATATAAACCTAAAACAAATCTTCTGCAAAGCAACAACTTCACACTCAGAGATAAAAGACATGAGCTTTTCACATAAAAGCAAGGTTATTATCGTTAACGAAAACAAATGAAATGACGAAAACTAAAATTGAAAAAACATTTTCATTAACTGAAATAAATAAAAACTCGAATTAAAAGAAAAAAAAAGATAACTAACTGAAACTGTATTGTGTGCTTACAAAACTAACTAAAACATATGAAAATTACGGATAAAATTCCCTTCGTTTTCGTCTTTGTCAATGTTGATAAAGGATAGAACATGTGGAAATTTCATCTCAGATCAGCGGTAGAACAGAGGTACAGAAGTCAGGAGGCCGACGGTGAAAGTATGGAAAGTTTCAGTTTCATTTTCATTTTCACGTAAGTGACGTTGTGTATGGATCACACCCCCACCTGCATTACCCCCCCAGCCTGCTCTAGGGAATGTATCCATGGTCCTGTCCATATGTTTGTGTGTGTGCTCAGTCAGAGCCGCCCTAACCCCACCCCCAAATAAAGTGTCCAGGGTAACCTCACTAATTTCTTTGAATAGGATGGTGAGGAAGATAAACTATACGAAAAAACTAATACTAAAACTGAAATAAACTAAAACTAAGCATTCAGAAAAAAAAAACAAAAAAACCCCAAACTAATAAAAACTAGCAAACCTGCTCTAAAAACTAATTAAAACTAACTGTGATGAAAAATCCAAAACTATTAGAATGTTGTCTGGTGGTCCCCAGACCTTGTACAAGACAATCCAGGCTCTTTTCATGGGTCGTTCCACGTTGGTGGAACGTTCTACTGAGTACTACAAGAACAGAGGCATCCCTGCCTATCTTCAAGAAGCTCCTGCAGACCCAGCTCCTCCAGGAGCACCTCCTGTCCTAGCACTGGCAGACATTCCATTTGAAATATTTTAATAAAGTTTTTCCCAGGCTTACCACAGATTTTCCCAGGATTATCTCTGGACCTGCTGCGGTGGTCCTGCCTCTCTCCTGTCTTCATCATCATCACTCACTTATCCTCAACTGCCTCCATGTGTCTCCCCCTACTCCCCCCTTCTCCCCCAGTCTCTATCTCTATTGCTCTCTCTTTCTTGACTCTCTCTCTTTAACCCCAGCTGGTCCTGTCAGTCGTCCATCCTCCAGGAGTCTGGCTCTGCTCCAGGTTTCTGCTGCTAAAGGGAAGTTTTTCCTTCCACTGTCACCAGTCACAAGTGTTTGCTCCTGGAGGATTCTGTTAGGTTTCTGTAAATTGGATTAGAGTCTGGTAAAGTGTCATGAGATAACTTTTTTGTTGTGATCTGGGGCTATATAAATCAAATTTGATTGATTGAGTGATTTGATTAGTTTTCCCCTGTAAGTTGCGTTGGAAAAAAGCGTCTGCCAAATGCATAAACATAAACATAGAACCTTGCATAAAAGTCAGTCAAATCTCCTTGGACGCAAACGCACCAAACCCCTGGACATTTAAACATAGTCATACAGACACAGACAATACAAAACCAACGCCTTCTGCGAGATGCCAAATCCCTCGCAGAAATCTCATCTCACACTTGGACTGTCTGAACAAGTTAAGGCTGGAGAAGACGAGCGGCTCTGATTAGCTGACCTTTAATAAGAAATGCCACAGTCTCCACATACCTGTCAGTTATTTTACGTCGGTAACAGAGACACACAAACATTCTGTTCAAGTGGACAAGTCTGAGCCAATCCCTCAGGCCAAAATCACACTGCACAGGATAAATGCTCTATATTTAATGAAACATGGGATTTGATGAAGATTCAGCCTTAACTGTAGAACATTGTCAGCTTCCTGATAAAACCTGCTATGTGCAAATTTTACAGGAGAAACAAAAAACTGTTTATATAACAGGAAACTGTGAAATATGACAAACAAATCTGTTCCCTTAATGTTGGTGCTTATGATGGAATGGAAACAACTTTCACAAGAGACTGAAATTTGAAGGTATAATAGGGGAGATAGCAGGTTTTTATTCCCAACCAAAAATGTCACTTACAGGTTTTATCAGGAAGCCGACGATATATGGAAGACTGTAAGACCCTTTGGCTTTTATTTCCAGTGGTTATATTGTGACAAATATGGTTTTCATGTCTTTCTCCATTATAAAACCAACCAATCTGAAGATTTAAAACCACCCTGACACCGTAGCAGGGTTTCCACATGATGGTATCCATGGCACCGACAGGACAGGGGCATATTAGCATACTGATAAAAATACTAATTAAAGGTCAGTACCCAAATTATTCCCAAAATATGTATACTTTGTTTTTTTTAATTGAAAAAATGCAATATTGTGCATCTTTTTGGCATCCGAACCAATGCTATTTTATTTATTTGTTTATTTTTTTAAAACAAACTTCCAAACTTTTTTTTTCTATTTTTAGCACCTTAATTCTTTATTTACCACAACTTTAAGTAATGGTGGGTAATAAAATGAATTAATTCCTTAAAGTTTTCACTGATTGAAGTGAATAAAAGAAAGCCTTGAGTTGAGGGTTTCTTTATTCAGACAAAATGATCAAATCAACTCAATAAAAGCAGGAAAAAACAAGATCATAAGAGGATGATCAACATGAAAAACAGGCCATTTCTGAACACAGTATAAAGGCTTTCTTACCCATAATGCTCATGTGCAGTATATAGTTTTAGTAAAGAGCCAGTTTTAAGGGTTAGGGTTCATGAGACAGAAAAAAGATTCCACATGTTGCCCATAATATCAATAAATACAAAAGTATAAAAGCAGTATGTGCTACTGGTGAGATTTACTTAGTTATAGTTGGCATCAGGTGATATTCTGATTTCCAGTCTGTTGTATATATTTATATAGTCTGTATAGTTTTTATTACTATTATTATTTTTTTATATTGTTTTTTTGCACTGTCTTCCAGAAAACCTCAGATCAGCTGAAACACTCAGTTTATTTAAATCCAGATTAACCCCCCCCCCCCCCCCCCCCGTTCTCAGCTGCATTTGAATAGTTTTTATTCATCAGTTCAGATCTGCACTGTTTCTTTTAAGCTAAACGTTTTTATCTGTTTTATCTGCTTAGCTGTTTTATCTATTTATCTGATTTTGTTTTTTTGTTTGTTTTTCTCATGCCTATACTTTTTAGTGCTTCTATGCTGTAATGTTTTTAATGTTTTATGTAAAGCACGTTGAATTGTCTTGTACATGAAATGTGCTATAGAAATAAACCTGCCTTGCTTTGCTTTGCCTATCTTTATGTAAAAAGGAGAGAAGGTTGGTTGTCTTCAGGAATTCAACTGGTTCGAGTGGCAAGGTGTGGAGGTGGTGTCCCAGTTAAAGAGCACAGATACAGATGTCCACTTAATGTTTGATTTATTTGCTGTGGTCTGTAACAACAGTATGAAGTAACATGAGTATAGTAAACACTACACATCATACAGAAATACAATGACATAACTGAAGTTCTAAAGTACTGCACTCAGCACTCAGTCATATTATCTGGGACATACAACAGAGACAAAATGACCCTGCATACTCCTCATGAAGCACACAAACAGTAGGACTAGGGATGGGAATCGAGAACCGGTTCTTTTTGAGAACCAGATCCCAGTAGCTCGATTCCTTGGATTCAGTTTTGCCCGCCTGCTTAATGATTCTGCTTATTGATTCCACCTTCGTTGTGCATGTGTGATGACATCACACGTACGCTGCATTGTTTTGGTCAGAACGTAGACAACATGGTGATGAGGCAGAAACGGTCCAAACAGACCACACCAGGTCCAAACAGACCACCAGGTCTACACAGACCACACCAGGTCCAAACAGACCACACCAGGTCCAGACAGACCACCAGGTCCAAACAGACCACCAGGTCCAAACAGACCACACCAGGTCCAGACAGACCACCAGGTCTACACAGACCACACCAGGTCCAAACAGACCACCAGGTCTACACAGACCACACCAGGTCCAAACAGACCACACCAGGTCCAGACAGACCACCAGGTCCAAACAGACCACCAGGTCCAAACAGACCACACCAGGTCCAGACAGACCACCAGGTCCAAACAGACCACACCAGGTCCAAACAGACCACACCAGGTCCAGACAGACCACCAGGTCCAAACAGACCACCAGGTCTAAACAGACCACACCAGGTCCACTGGAACACTGTCAGAGCTTCCACGTCTTCTAAAGGTGGAATCCCTCCAATCTCCTCAAACATTTGTCCACAGCATGTGACTCATTTACACGAATGTCACGTATATGATTCTCTACTTAGCGGCGCTTGTGAATGTAGCAGCAGAGTGAACGCCGGGCCGGTTCCGGTGTGGGCAACAAACGTTGTAACTCCTCAAATACAAGTTTCCGAAGGTAAGAAGGGAAAGGAAATGAGGTGCACAACAACGGGAGACAAGCCGAGCCGAGTCGAACCGGTTTCACGAAGTAGAAATTAATTTAACCTAATCTAGTCTGTCGTTGATGCTTGATTGTAAACTGTTGTCTTTTGATTTTAAACCTTGTCTTTTATTTTCTCTATAAATCTAACTGTGTGCTGTGTTTGCCTTGCTTAGACTCGGTGGTAAAGCTGGACTTGCTGGTGTCCTCTGGAGCAGAGCGTTGAACCCTCACTGTGGCTGAGCTGCTTAGTGTCTGAATAATGGAGTGCAGGGCTTTACTGGGCAGCTTACACACTTAGACTCCACTGGACTGTCTGCACAAACCCCTGTGTGAATACATACGCAAACACGGCCTTAAAAAACTCACAAGTCCACTTGAAAGGAAATGACACTAAAATCATTCCTACAACGCATGCATCAGGAGGCAGATGGGCTCTGACGACCCTGTGCTCCTGACCCCCGCAGACACACACACACACACACACACTTTTCATGTACTTAAGGGAATTTCCATTGACTTACATTCATTTCATGGAGACTTACCCCAACTGTCACCGTAACCACTACATGCCTAAACCTAAACTTAACCTTTAGCCACGACTCCGAAACCCTCAAATTGAAAGTTTTCCACTAGAAGGACATGAATTTTTCAGCGTAAAAGCATCTCCGTCCCCACGATGCGCCTCCGTCCCCATAATGTGAGAAACCCAGGGCGGCTGGTGTTTGTGCTCCCTTTCATCCGGTCTTATCGGAGTTATTCAGCGGCGCTCACTACTCACTGCTCACAGATCACACAGCGCCAGGTGTTTGTACGTGTCGCACAAACACCGCCGTTCCTCTTTTTCAGTCTCTTTCTCTTCTTTTCATCTTTTCCCCCCAGAATGTGTGTGATAGGAATCCTTTAGAACCCATTTTTGTTTTTCTCTACATTTATTTTTCACAAAAAGGAAAGGAACTTTAGACATTTTGTGCCAAATATATGTTTGACCTCTGATCACTTTCACGGCTACGCACAGAAAACATCGATATAGTTATTGTGGCAACTACAGTCTGTGGAAAGTGTACAGTATAAGACAAGACAAGATAAGATAAGATAAGGTAAGTTAACATAAGATAAGAAGACAAAATAAGATAACATAACATAAGATAAGATAAGATAAGATAAGATGATAAGGTAACATAAGATAACATAAGATACGATAACATAAGATAAGATACGATATGATAAGATAAAATAAAATAACCTAACCTAACATAGACTGGACGTCCACTGCTAATGGAATACAGCGAATGCCTAAGATCAAAAATAGGTCAGATAAAGAAAAAAATGAAATAATTTAAATCCTATGTCTGGATTTAATTAGTTCTGTTCTGCATGTAAATATTTATTTGGGGTGGGAGATAACAGCCAGTCCCCAAATACAGGCCGATAAGGAATATGGACCAAAAATTTCCCATGAAAAACAGGAGCATTTGTACTCACTAAACAAAAGGCAGCGTAAACAAAGGTCTGACTGTGAAACAAACCTCCCTCTACTAAACGCCCCGGCTACTATTAGAGGAAATTAAAAGCTGTGCATACACAGTAAACAACTGGATTTGCTTGTACAATTTAATTAGTTTTAGTCAGACCCTGTTAAAACACTGTTTAGAAACTTTAAAAACAGACACTACTCCTCAAACTTATTTTTTATATTATTAAATGTTACATTTTCCACTTTTTTCTCCCACTTTATCTCACAAATACAGGGGTGCAGTCATGACTCGCTTTTCCATTGGACATATGCACAAAACTTTACCGATATTCACTAACTGTTGGAAAAACAGAAGCGTATAATGTCCGTTTTTCCATTAAATCACAAATGGGATGATTTGTTTATTTATTATTGCGAGATGACATGAGAAGTCATCCCATAAACATGTCGACGAACGTAAATATGGTGTTTATTTACAGATATATTCATTATTCATACTTTTAAAACTCTTCTTCTGCACTTGTAACGTCCATCGACATCAGTTTTTTATTCACATGACTCTAGTTGTGGAAAAAGGTCTTTCCATTGCAGTTTTGGATGATATTGTGTTTTCTTGTTACTTGTGTGTCATGTATGTGTTTTATGTCGTTTAGACTTTGTGTGGCTGCTACCTTGGCCAGGTCTCCCTTACAAAAGAGATTCCTAATCTCAATGGGACTTCCTGATTAAATAAAGGTAAAATAAAATAAAGTAAATAAATAAATATACCAATTGTGCTATGCCCGAAAAACCACCTCTTGCCAGCGCAAAAGCTTTTAATAGAAAACCAAGATTTTTGGCGAAATAGTCCTTATTCTATTAGGCACATTTTTATGCGCAAGTTATATTTGCACAATTTGGGGATAAATGGAAAAGTGACTAAAGCATCTCAATCAGTAACTGAGTTTCATTATAGTGTGAAAACTGCTCAGTTCCTGGAAATAAAAAAAACAATAAAAAAGGCCAACGTTCAAAATTACACACTATGATTTTGATTTGCATCTGTTTTAATGGAGTGGTCTTCAGAAATACTGTGCACTTACAGACTTGGTCTCTAATAGTAACTGAGGGGAAATAAAAGCAGGTCCCTAAATACATTATTATGGATAAGAAATGGCATGATTAAATCAGATCATCTCTATGAATGAATGAATGAATTCATTTTTGGTTTTACATCAATCATTGTATTCTGTACATCAATCGTAATAAACACAAAAACCAAAAAAGGAATAGGCTAGAAGCAAAAGCTTATTTTTTTGCCGATCCTTTTCAACTAATCCACTGTTTACATCAACTTAAATGTGAACAGCATCCACACCAGAATAATAACAAATAAAAAAAAAAAAAAAATCAACAACAAAAACACATCTACCATCTAAATTCAATATTTCTGAATAATTTAAACTTAAAGTACTCTTCTTTTTTTTTTTTTAAACTTGGCCAAAGGAGTGGATAACTTAAATGCATCATAAGGTCCATCCCATAATTTCACCCCCACAGTCCCAGTTCATCCAGACTTCACATGCGTCCTCACTTTAATCCACTCACACAGATGAAAATCTCTGAAATTTGAATGACTCTCTCTTAATTCCAAGAAACCACAACTGGTCTTTGAGACAATACTATTTGTATCCGTCATGTTCCATAGACCTATTTACAAACCATTCTTTAGACCTCTTTTTAAATACATTTATGTTTGTGCTTTCCTTTATCTCCTGTTCTAGATTATTCCACAATTATTCTACTTGTTAAACACAGGAAATAACCAGAACTAAACCTCCTCGTCCCTTTTCTAAAACAGGCCTGGTACCTCCTGCAGCTGTGACAAATAAAAGTCTGCACACACTATGGAAAAGAATATAAAAAAATTGAGAGTAATTCATCTGACTGGGGTGAAGCTAGAAGTTTCCACCCACCTATAGACCCCTGTGTTGCTTTTTTTTGCTGATCTACACTGACTTCCTCCCTAGAGCGACACTGTCACTACCAACAACATCACCACCACATTATCTCTGTTGTCCTTATTGTTACTTAAATACAAAGTATGACATTTTGGGGCTTCTAGTGAAAACACAGCATGTGACATTAGATGCTACCAAGGTTATTATCGTAAATGAAAACTAACGAAATGACGAAAACTAGAATTGTAAAAACATTTTCGTTAACTTAAATAAATAAAAACTATAATTAAAAGAAAAAAAACAATAGCTAACTGAAACTGTATTGTGTGTTTACAAAACTAACTGAAACGGATAAAAAATTCTGGATAAAATTCTTGTTGTTTTTGTCTTTGTCAATGTCGGACTGATATGAAATCAATTTTTTTCCCTCAAGCAATTTCATCTGCTGGCACCATATGATATTTAAGGGTCCGTCACTTGTGTTCACTTGTGGTTTCCAGTCGTCTTCTGGTCCCCACTCTACCTGGAAACATGGAGACTAAAGCAGCAGAGTCCTGTCTGGGATTGATTTGAATAGGAGCACAGAGAAGAAGAGAAAAGAGACCACTGAACTACAACTGAACTACAACTAAACTACAACTAAGCATCTAGAAAAAAACGACAAACTACAAACGACAAACCTGCTCTAAAAACTAATTAAAACGAACTGAATTAGAGAAAAAAAAGTCAAAACTAAATGAAACTAAACTATAATGAAAAATCCAAAACTATTATTACCTTGGATGCTACTTACACTATTAAGCAAGTATATGGAAAGAAAAATATTATATACATGGTATATAGGATTGACTGTTAAAAGAAGGACAAAAAATGTGCCTGTTTATGGGTCCATATATGACTTTCTTAAAAAACAAACAAACCCACAGCTCTGTGTGACTTGATTTCCTATTCTGTGCTCCAATTGTACACGACTATGGTCTGATTTTATAATTTTATATAATATATATTCTATACAATTTTTTATAATACTCTTATATTGTCATTTTATTTGATTTCATTTATTTAGCTTCATTTATTTATTTATTATTTCTATTTATCTAGACAATCCTCAACTTTATGGTAATTACTTTTAGGTATGTATTGTCTGTATGTGTGGATTTGTATTTTTTCTGCCAGGATTGGGGTAATGTTATTTCTTTGTTCATTTGCTCAAGAAAAATAAAGGGAAAAAACACAAACCTAAATAAATAAATAAATAAAGAGGACTGACTTAATTTCAATGTGACTATAGTCAGGTTTGAATAATAATGATAATAATAATAATACATTTTATTTGTAATGCACTTTACATTTTTATCTAAAAACCTACAGGCAGGTTACAATAAATACGATTAAAAGGGAAGTCAGAGAGTAAAAATAGAAGGTAAGTGCGACAGATAAAAACAGTTTAAAAATAAAGCCAGTTAAAGCAGGTAACCCTAATCCAAGCCTCCATCAAATAAAGGTGTGGTAGAATCCTGTAGATGAGGAAAAGTGACAGGTTTGGACTCCATTTGACTGTAGATTCTGTAGATTCTGTCTTTTGATTCACGCCGATAGAAGAGAGCTGCAAAAGGCAGGAGTATATTTTCTACCTTCTGGTGTTTTCTCCTGTTGATTTCAGCTCCTGCAGCTTTAATGAGAGCAAATAAACCCCTTTAGGCAAAAGGAAACAGGATCTGGTGTTTCTCCTTTCCAGTGTCTTGTTCAAAGCGTTCTGAAATGCTGAAAATACAAGTTTATTTGGCAACTGAAATAAAATCCCCTGTCATGTGCCCCAGTCTTTGGGAATGGATGACCTAATATATTCTGGTGTTTTAGCTCAGATGAACAGAGAGGCTAGATGAGGACTTTGGAATGAGGTCATTTATCCTATAGAACTAATCAGACAGGATGATGACTGGATTGCATCTATGCGGCGTTGAAATCGGTAACATATTGCTGTTTTGTAGCTCGTTAGTACCCTCTCAGCTCAAGTACAACAAAATAAGCACTGGACGTGTCAGCGGCTGCATCACTCCCTCTTTCATCTATAAATAAATATGAAGATAACGCCGCCATTTAAATGTGAGACATCCAGTAAACAGCCCGTGCAGCTGGGTCTCCTTGTTAAAACACATACTGCGTACAAACAACAAAGTCAGATGCTCGCCGGACACACACGCTGATATTTCTATGATATTTTCCTACTCGGACGCCGCGGTCCATTCTAATCAGCCGCCAGAAAGTAGAACCAACCAACATATACGCGACTCACTCTGACTAACAAAGACGACATATGTGTCCTTCCACTGCGTTGTGGTCTCAGAGGGACAAACACAGATTGTGCGGAGCTTCGCTGTCCCTTCAAGACATAAAATCACACCTACAGAGACCCGTATGAATATAGACAGAAATCCCAAATTACACCTGCAAGTGTGTGACAAGGTGTTGAAAGCCCAAGAGGACTGCAGGGAGAAAGGGATGAATAGCAATGTGATGGATGGGGTGACAGATAGAGGACAGCAGGGGAGGGCGGGAGTGTGTGTGTGTGTGGGGGGATGCATAAAGTAGCTTTAAAGCTGCAAAATGCATTTTAATATATATATATACACACTACCTTTACATATATGAAGCAGCTCTTGAAATATGGGCTAGCTTAATGCAAACCTACTGCAGTCCTTTGCATAGGACATTGTTGATTTGGTGAGTTTCTTTAATGTGTCCTCTCCAAAACAGCTGATTTAACAGAGCGTTAAAAATCTGTATTCCCACAAGAGGAAGTCCAGCTGCACTTTCATATGCCGCAGCCACACCGGCCGCTACAACCAGCCGCACACCGTGAAGAGGCGGCGGCAGCTTTCCACAACACACACCGACCTCATCTGGTGGTCCGAGGCTGGCAGTCCAAGCACACACCTGTCCAGTCAGAGCGAAAACACCTGACGGGCAAACACTGGATGATAAAGCATTTAAGGACTCCACACACAATCATCAGATCATGTTTAATAGCAAAAACAAACCACTAATACTATATTTAATAACAGAGATTTTTTTTTATATATATAATTCCTCTTTGTCTTTAAATACATTAAACTAATCTGATATCATGTATAATATTTTACTAATGCATTAACCCTTTCATGCATGAATTATGAGAACCTTAATCAAGATTTTTTTTTCCTGAGTGTTTTTATTCCTCTTTAGGCATGAAAAAAAAAACAAAACAATGTGATTGAATTATTATCATTATTATTATTATTATTTTTTTTTTTAATCAACCTGTTTTTCATGGAGTTACAAAAATGTCCACTCAGTTACACCATGAATTTTATTCTTGAAGCAAAGAAACATGTATTTAAAACCCAATATCATAAAGTGATATGAAAACAGTGAAATGAAACCATGTTTAATGCAGCTAATCTGATGTTTTCTCACATTTTAACAGATTCTAATACTAGTTATTACTCACTTCATGGAGATAATATGTAAAAAATAAATATTAACAATTGATTTCCACTCAAGAACCAATCAAGAACAGCAAAGTTACAGTAATGGTATGAATTGCAGTTTATGAGATGATGCATAAGTGTCCACTGTGTTGGCTGATATGGAACTGAAACAACAAAACCCATGAATATACAAGAGAACAGCTGGAGAAGAACTGTCCACTGGAGTGACCACTGTGCATGAAAGGGTTAAATTTCACATATAAAATACACCTAAATGCTAAGATCTCTGGGCAGATCCTGATTATTAGTAATAAAAACTACAAATTATTGATATTTGACAATTTACATGACAGTCTCTAACGTCGCTCCCCTGTTTTTGCAGTAGTTTTTGCACAATCCTGCACAAACTGCCAAATTTCCCCAACTAATATAAAGATGGAACGCATCATATGTAATTAAAACATTTTGGACCTTTCATTAAATTACCCGCTTTATTGTACAGAGGTAAATTAACGGTCCAAAATTAGACACAAGCATTTTTTTTTGTGTGAAAGAAATACATTATAATATACAAAAAATATTAGTTTTATTTCATATCCTCCTATAATTTCTACTCTAAGTAATTTTACTATGCTTATTTTCTACGGTTTGCTTTTAACTGATTTAACTTAAAGCACTTCTAATTTCTTAGATTTGTTGATTTGATGTTATTTTTTTTCCTCCAAGAATGAGTCCTCCTTTCTTGTAGTAAAGATGATAAATCTCTGTGCCAAATTTAACTAAAATCTAATTCCCCTGACAGCTATCAAATCAAAATAATACTGTATATTTAGTTATTCAATGAAATATTTACTGCCAAGTTTCACATTAAAACAGAAGGCTTGTATAAGTGCATCATCATCCTCATTATTATTATTATTATCATTATTATTATTATTATGAGCACCTAAATGTTATTTTCTCATTTCAGTGTTTAAAGATTATTTATTCATTCATTTATTTATTTAGCAGGGACAGTACACATTAATGAACATTTCTGTAAATGTGCTGGTATTAGCAAAAAAGCTATTATGACACCTAACATGTAACCAGTTAGTTAAAGGTGTAGGTGGAATATTTTAATTAAGCTTATTCCTTTATTGATGATTGTATTAAAAAGTAATTTACACATATACAATGAAAAAAACATATTGCAGAAAAATGAACAGCCTGTCAAAATAAATGAGTACATTTTATATTTATTCATTTGTATTGTATGAAAGATGCTCTGTCGTTTTTTTCAGATGATGCTCTCTTGGAAAAGAAAATGTAATCTTTATAAAAAGAGGATTTTACCTGGTTTAATAAAGGATATAATTAAAAAAAAAAAAAGTCTTTAATGGAACAAAGAGGATGCATTAAAAAAAATCGAGACTCATTAATCCGCTAGTGGACTGACTTATTTCCTCCTGCGGTTTTAGTTCAGGGTTAGTTTGTGTTTTTTCTGTTTCAGCCAATTAACTAGAGTCCTCGTCCAGTTTCCATTAGCATCAGTCATTCCTCCAAACATACAGTCATGTTTCAGCCCTACTAACATTTAGCATGTGGCGATATACTCATGTGAACATTCTCTTTGCCTTCCAGAGCACATGTTAGCATTTCTAACACAGTATTCCCAATCTGGCTGCTAAACAAACTGTGACTCATTTCCACAGTGTAGAGATAACAGATCACTCAGCCATCTTTACACTTTTCAAACTCCAAACCGAAAGGCGCCAGAAACCGGTGTTTTCTCTGCGAGTCGATTCATGTGAAACCAACGGGTCCCTGAAAGGTCTCAACGACCCGCTTCGACATTCAAACACATTCGCATTAAGCGTGAAATGGCTGTGGGTGATGGAAGCAAACAGGATTTACTGAGTGAACGGTGCAAAAACCACTGGTGTTTAAAGCTACGGCTCTGCAACAATATGACCTAAGCTCTTTAATTACACTGCCGACACACAGAGTCGGAATGCTGTGGTGGCACATCCCATTTTACTACTGTCTTTAGTGGGAAAATGTGTCCGGCTCATCAGCATGAATGTTTATTGTGAGGAAAGTCAAAAGTCGTACTGTTAGAAGTTCTGCATCTTGCATAAGCAAATGATGTGTTTATTGGAAGAGAAATGTAAGGACTTTAGGAATTCTGTTTTCCCAAATGGATATGATGCAGTCTGATGACCTTTAAGCATGGATCTCACATGGAAAACTTAACCCTTAGTGGTCCGAGCCTATTTAGGCTGTTTTTGAGTCCTTTTGATTAGCCTTTATACACTATATACAGAAATGTTTACTATACCCATGTTTGTTTGTTTGTTTTTTTCAGCACAACTTCATCTATCTCATCTGCCTATTATTTTTTCACTTTAACCTACTATATCAACATAAGAGGCCAAAAAACACAAAATATATAAAATCCGATTTGTAAAACATATATAATTTATTGCATAAATAACACACAGATGTTTAACGAACCTTTTCACAGACTTTAAAAGTGAATATTGGTTCCAAATATTAGGTATAGAAAAGTAAAATTGTAATAAATTCAAACTATACTCAGATGTTTGACATAAAAGCAGATCTTTACATAAGCGTTTTCTCCAGTGCCCCCCCCCTCAGGTTTTTCCGTTTTGAAAAAGGACAAAAAAATGATGAAGATATGGTAAGAAATCTACCCCCCCCTTCATACTTTTACTCACGTTTGTTTGCTCTAGGTTCAAACCGGCATATCTCCGGTTGTATGTGCTCTGTCCACATCAAATAAAAAGTAGGAGAGTGTTTCTTTGGACACTTTTGAATACAACTGTCCCCAGTGGTCTACAGGACCCACTTCTGATGCTACGACCTGTTGAAAATGTCATGTGATTCAGTCACGGGGCTGTGACCGTGGACCCCCTGAGGGTTAAAGGTGCCCTGCCACACTAAACTGTTTTTACTTGTATGTGTGTGTTTTTTTTTAACATGTCAGGTCCATAGGTGTTTGTGTTATGTAGTGAATGTGGAAAATAACCTCTAGCTCCTCTGTCTGCTGTTGTCACTGAAAAGAAATAAGCAGAGAAATCAGGTCGAAGAGAAAAACAGGTCAGTGTGATGTGTTAATGACTGAGCTCATTAGGATTCATGATGAGACCACACCCAGGGATGGATGGATGGAGAGATGGATGAACGGACAGACAGACAGATGGATGGACAGATGCATGGATGGACAGACAGATGGATGGATGGATGGATGAATGAATGAATGAATGGACAGACAGACAGACGGATGGGTAGATGGGTGTGTGGATGGAGGAATGGGTGGACGGACGGATAAATCCCAGCAATATTGACAATAGTCAGACCAAACTTGAACCACATTTCCTTTAATACAGACCAAGGTTCGAATAGTTTTGGATTTTACATTCTAGTTTAGTTTTGTTTAGTTTTGACTGTTTTTCTCTAATTCAGTTGGTTTTAATTCATTTCTATAGCAGGTTTGATAGTTTTTATTAGCTTTCTTTTTTTTCCTAAATGCTTCATTTTAGTCCAGTTGTAGTTTAGTTTTAGGGTTTTTTTTTTTTTTTTTTTTAATATCTTTTCTCTTCTTCTCTGTGCTCCTATTCAAATCAATCCCAGACAGGACTCTGCTGCTTTAGTCTCCATGTTTCCAGGTAGAGTGGGGACCAGAAGACGACTGGAAACCACAAGTGACGGACCAAAAAGTGTCGTATGGTGCTGCTTGCTAAAATTTCTGGAACCAAATAAATCGATTTCATATCAATCCGACACTGACAAAGATGAACACAAAGTGAATTTTATTCATAATTTTCATACGTTTTAGTTAGTTTTGTAAACACACAATACAGTTTCAGTTAGTTGTTTTTTTCTTTTAATTATACTTTTTATTTATTTCAGTTAACGAAAATGTTTTTCAATTCTAGTTTTCGTTATTTCATTAGTTTTCGTTAATGATAATAACCTTGATCCAGACAGATGCTGTAGAAATGAAGTCTGAAATCACTACAAATGAGAGCAGAAAGCAGAAAGGTGAGCGTGATGGAGGTGAGAGGAGGAAAGAGGAAGACAAAGGGCAGTTTGAAAAGCAGCAGGCAGCTGGAACACATCCAGACCAACGGGGAACTCTGTCAGTCCTGTCTTCCTGTTTTTCTTTGGATGCTCATTGATACGATGCATGTGTAAAACCATAGCCCACATCTTCACCATCACTTGTGAACCCTCACCCTGAACTCCTCTGACGTGCATTTCATGTTGTGGAGTGGTTTAGTGGAATGGACTGGATCTAAACATCAGTGTGAAAACATCCCAACATTTAAACAGACGTATAAACAGGGTTCCTACAGGCTTCTGCAAGTTACATTTAAGACTTTTTCAGACTTTTTTTAGACTACTTGAAAAAGAATTTAAAGCCCATTTAACATACTGGCAAAAATTCATGACTCCAAAAATTTAGGAATTATTCCAACGCCTTGATTCCCACCGTTCCCAGGTATTTCTCACAGAGGGCTGCAAAGTTCATGAAAACTGGTTCCTAATTTCAATATAAATTATCAGGTTGGAACTGAATAGACTAACGTTACTTTCTTTACAGTTTGGACATTTAACAGACACATTTAAACACAATATAGCAAATAAATGTATGGCAACAGAACTTGAGACCAACCATATAAAATGTAATACCTTTTAAAGACTTTTTTAAAGGGCTCATATTTGTCTAAACCCACTTTTCTTCATCTGTGGTTCATTTCTTTGTGTATTTGGACCCTCATAGTTCATACAGTTTGAATTTGAACCCTCCAGCTGCTGCTAAACTATCTTTAAATACATTTTGGCAAAAATCCAGTGGATTTCTACAACCTGTTTTAATTTCCTGCTTAATTTGTTACGTTTTAAAACTAGTTACGTCACGACATTTGCACATATCAGGTCCAGACTTCAGACAAACATTTCTGAGTTCGACAAAATTGTTTATCAGCAGTGGTTGTAGTAAAAACTGAAAATATGTCCAAACTTGGAGCCCATTATCTAAAATGTTCAGTTGTTGGTTGAATGGGACAGAGCAGCACAGCCAATAACCTGGAGGGGGTGGGGCCTAAAGTGTCTCCTGTGCATTTAAAGGGCCAGCGCTCCAAACCACCTTTGTGGTGTCATTAGTCAGAAATAGTGTTGCAGATGGACCTGTGGAGTTGAGTTAATGAAGAATTCAGAGCCAAGCAGATCATTTACAGTTTATGCACACCACAGGGAAATGAGGGAAAAGGAAGAATTCCATTTTAAAAAGCAAAATCCATTGAAATTCATGGATTTGGTTAAATTTAAAACAGCACAGATAATGTACAAAGCAAGAAATAATCTACTGCCAAAAAATATTCGGGGAATGTTCACTGAAAGAGAAGGAGGCGACAGTCTAAGGGGAGAGTGAAATTTAAAAAACATAAAGTAAGAACAACAATGAAAAGTATGAGCAGAACAAGCTGTGGAGTGACTGTGTGGAATAATCTAGAACAGGAGACAAAGGAAAGTCCAAACATAAATATATTTAAAAAGAAGTCTAAAGAAAGGTTTGTAAATAGGTAAATGGAACGTGAAAGATTACAATAGTATTGTCTCAAAGACCAGTCGTGGTTTCTTGGAATTAAGAGAGTCATTCAAATTTCAGAGATTTTCACATGTGTGAGTGGATTAAAGTGAGGACGCATGTGAGTCTGGATGAACTGGGACTGTGGGTGAGAAATTATGGGATGGACCTTATGATGCATTTAAATTATTCACTCCTTTGGTGAAGTTAAAAAAAAAAAAAAGTACTTTAAATCATTCAGATGATGAGATGGTAGATGTGTTTTTGTTGTTGAATTTTAAATTTTTTTTATTTGTTATTATTCTGGTGTGAATGCTGGATGCTGTTCACATTTAAGTTGATGAAAACAATGCATTAGTTGAAAAGGATAGGCAAAAAAATAAGCTTTTGCTTCTTGCCTATTCCTTTTTTGGTTTTTATGTTTATTACAATTGATGTACTGAGTACAATGATTGATGTTAAACCAAAAATAAATTCATTCATTCATTTAAAATATCACTGCTTTAAGAATATTAAAACCCTGCAGGAAGCCTGATAAAACTTTATTTTCCACAGATATAGTGACAATGAACACGAGTACGACAGTAATAGTCATCAATGCGATGTTATCCTTTGTTCTCTTTTTTTGTAATTTAATGACTGTCCTATTCTTTTTTATGGACTCTGTACATTAGCTGATTAGCCAAGTCATGTCAAATTGGGGTTGGACGATATAAGCTCAGCTTCGTCCTACTCTCTTATGGACATAGAGTATTATTAAAGAGGCACAATGAAAGTGTTATACATTTGTGTGACATTTGTTTTCTTTTTGGTTGATTTATTTCCATATATTGAGTGTCCTTTTAAATCTGGAATTCCTTTTGCCCACTTACGTTCGAAATAAAGTCAGTCTAGACAAAGTCTTAACCCTCGAAAAGACAATTTGAGGAGAGAAAAAACGGCTAAAATGTCCCTCTGGCAGAAGCAGAATAATTCTATAATATGTCTACATTGCTACTGGAAGATGTTTACACACACAGACACAGCTTCCCTCAAATTCTTTTCACTCTGTCGACCACAGCCAGCATGACAGCAATTGTTTTGACAACCGCTGAGATGAACATACTTTTTAACTGCTGTTAGTCTTGGACATATAATTAACCAGCTAATGATGTGGAGACAGAGACAGAGAGGGAGAGAGAGTGTGGTGTATGAGAGTTTTCTTACATTTCAGTATAATGTCAACCTCTAATCCTCCACTGTCAAACATCAGCTTATTCATGGAAACACTACCATTAGGTAAAAAAATAAATTAAACACAACATAAAGAAGCCAGCTCAGTCAACAGGACTACTACTGTCCACTATTACTGTACAAAAACAAGACTCAAACGCAGCCATTTTATGGATTTGTGGATGTAAAAGGCTGCAGTGATACAGACCCAAACATCCACCACTGACCACAGCCATCTACTGATCTGAACTGTTTAATACCTGTTGATCCACTAATCCTATAAATACATGTGAATAACTGGTGTAAAATACAGTTTCTCAGCTTTAAATCATAATCAGATATGACTCATTTAGACATTCAGAGGCTCCACAGTTACCGTGGAAACACCATCATGTTCTACAACACTGATTCACCAGTAAAACCCATAAAGTTGGATCAATGACAGTGAAAGGACACACTGGGTTTTACATTCTGTTATTGATATATTTGCTGAAAAAGTCACTTTTTCTTCAATTTTTTTCTGTTTCTGACCTTATAACCTTTGAATTTACCCTAAAATTTCATGAACACTACATGATCAGTGAATTAAATATGGGAAAATCCATTATTTACTTTGGAAAATGCAAAATACAGAGGATAATATCATGATAACTGGTGATAAATCACTTAAAAATGGTTAAATATAGAGAAAAATTCATTTGGAAAGAGGAAGGAGATGTTTTTCCTGAATCCACATTGAGTGGACCGTCCAAAAATGCAGTTAATCTTTTAAAAATGTCAGCTTTTATTTTATACATTATTAAAATTATGAAATATATTGCACTAAGTTGGGAAACAGGTCACAGGTTACTTAAAGCTGCAGGAGCTACAAGTAACCTAAATCTTAACAGTGATATAACGGATTCATTTTAAGCCGTCAATCACATATTTAACCCCTACCTGTCTGAAAACATTTTCCACAGCCTGAAAACAGAGCCAAGACAAGGAGGCAGTAGTCCTGTTTCCACTCAGACCACTTGAATTACAAAACTGAGAAAGGTAATAACAGAAGTTTTGCTTAATGACGCCAATAACTTATATAATTTAGACTATATTATGTTTGAATATAAGTTTTGTTGATCTGTACCTTGTAGCAGATTTATGAAATATGAAGGACGAAAAGGTCCGCAATGAAAATACTTTTTTTTTTTTTTTACGATATTATCAAAAAAAGTCATCATTCTACAAGTAAAAACTCATATATTTATGAGAAAAAGAAAATTCAGCAGTGAAAATTAATGTTGTAGTCAAGACCGGCTGGACCAAGACACTGCTGAGACCAGAGGGTATCGAGACCAAGACCAAGACACACTAAGGCAAGACCAAGACCAAGCCTTGTGGAGACCAGGTTCAAGACCAAGACCGAAAACATCAGAACTCATCAAGAGAAAGAGATGGAATGTACAAGGAAGATGTTCATATGAAGTCTTACACAATGCAACATGTTTTTTAAACTGATGCACTGACTGGTTGCATTTAATAAATAATGATACTATTCTGTAATGAGGCAGTTTTTGTACAGATCCCATGGAGACCGCTATGTCCAAGACCAAGACACGACTGAGACTAAAGAGGGCCGACTCCCTGACAAGACCAAGACCACAAAAAGCTGGTCTCCAGAACTACATCATTAGTGAAAATCCAAGTTCATCTAAATCAAAACGACTGGGAATTTGATTGTTTGTAAAACCAGTACAAGTATAATTTAAGGAGATGCTCTATCTGACTCTATTTTCCTCTTGTTGCTGTTGTTCTAACATTACCCGTTTTTCATGAGTTTATTCTCATAAAATTAGGACTTACTCCCACAAAATATCATAAATGTAGTCTCATTACATTATGAGCTTTTTCTCAAAATAATCCAACATTATTCTTGTAAATCTTGACTGTTTTGTCACAGAATTTCAACTTTATTCTGATTGTGCTGAATGAAAAAGATCACTCCCTACTTATTCATAGTTTTTTTCTCTTTTTTTCTTCTTGTATTTGGTTATTTGACATAAAACAAAAATATTATTCTGTCATTTAGAGCAGACAACAGATGTATGCTATATCGTCGGCTTCCTGATAAAACCTGCTCTGTGACTTTTGGCTAATTTTACAGGAGAAACAAAAAAATGTTTATATAAGAGGAAACTGTGAAATATGACAAAAAAAAAAAATCTGTTTGTTTAATGTTGGTACTTATGATGGAATGGAAACAACTTTCACAGGAGACTGAAATTCGAAGCTATAGTAGGGGAGATAGCAGGTTTTTATTCCCAACCAAAAATGTCACTTAGCAGGTTTTATCAAGAAGCCGACGATACGGGCTTGTGATGTACTGAATGTCAATGGTTGATACTGAATGTCAATAAAAAATAAATTATATATATATATTTAAAAAAAATCAACTTTATTCTAGTAATATTATGACTTTTTTCTTGTAATGCATATTTTTTTCAATCTTCCATTTGGCTCCTATGTAATAAGTACCTACCTTTTCTTGTTCTTTTCGGTTATTTTTTACTTTTCTTCTGCATCACCTACACATCATCTCATTTTCTTCATTGTCTTTGATGTGTGACAGGTGTGGAAGCTGTGGTTTTTGATGTAAAACATGCTCAGCGTGTTCGGCTCCTACCGTTCTGTACGTCCAGGATGTGGTGCTTATCCAACATCCAGCCTCCCATGTTGGACGCGTCCAGCTCGTAGCCTTGGAGAACGGCGGTTCTCTTCTCCCACAGGATCAGGTCCAGGCAGGACTCGTACTCAAACCCAACGGACACTGAGGGACACACACAGGACCAGAGCAGTTATCATATGGGCGAGTAAAAAAGCTTCAGATCAGAGCCAACAGCACACCAGGATGAGCCCGTCCTGTAGGTTTGACTGTTATTCATGCACCTCCATCCTTCTGGAAAGTTACATTTCACATGCACATTACAGTTTATTATTGCACCTCACTGTTAAATTACCCAGATTTATTCATCACTTCTGTTTGTTCTTACTTCTACTTTATTATGTATAGTGTGTTTGCTCTTGTTCCATTTTTTATCCTTGTGTTCTGTTTTTTACTCAGTCAAATGCTGCTGCTGCTGCACCGTAATTTCCCAATATCAATAAATCAGTAAAGTATATCTCTTATATCTATGCGTCCCATCTGTACTGTCTGACTTTTTCCAGTTCCACTGTTGTACATATGTACATAGTCTGTACAGGTTTTATTACTATTGTTTATTTTATATAGTTTTTTTGTACTATTTTTAACGCATGCAGACTTTTTCTGGCACTTTATTCTGTTGCTGCCTTGACCATTGAATGTCCCCATTGTGGGATCAATAAAGTCTAATCTAAAGTAATGTAATCTCATCTAATATAACGTAATCTAATCAAACCTAATCTAGTCTAATCTAATCTAATTTAAACTAATTTAAACTAATCTAACCTAATTTAATCCAATCTAACCTAATCTAAACTAAACTAATCTAATCTAACCTAATCTGATCTAACCTAACCTAATTACATCTAATCTAACCTAATCCAATCTAATATATCCTAATCAACCTAAGATAACCTAACCTAACCTAATCTAATTCAACCTAATCTAATCTGATCTAATCTAATTCAATCTAATCTAATCTAATCTAATCTGATCTAATCTAATTCAGTCTAATCTAATCTAATCTAATCTAATCTAATCTAATCTAATTCAGTCTAATCTAATCTAATGTAATCTAATCATCCAACAGGTTTAAGGAGGCGGTCAGTTCCAGTTCACCTCCATACTGAGTCCATACTGGGCCCACAGTGAGTCCATACTGGGTCCATGCTGGGTCCATACTGAGTTTATACTGGGCCCATGCTGAGTTTATACTGGGTCCATACTGGGCCCACAGTGAGTCCATACTGGGTCCATGCTGGGTCCATACTGAGTTTATACTGGGTCCATACTGGGCCCACAGTGAGTCCATACTGGGTCCATGCTGGGTCCATACTGAGTTTATACTGGGTCCAGCTGCTGCTTTATTCAGGGCCTCCATCCTCCATCCAAACACACAGTGTGAGTGTTCCCTCCATGTCAGGCCTGTCTGCCTGTCTCTGGGAGGTACAACACTGTACTGTCAAGTATGGGACACTGGCCAAATAACAAACTCACTCACACACAGACACACACACAGACACACACACACACACACACACACACACACACCCTGCCAAGTGCGTTTCCTGCCATTTTCATTGTGTGCACTGGCGGCTGGAACAGCTGTGTGAGTATTAAATGTAGAAACAGAAACCTACAGGGGGAAGAGCGACAGAATGAGATGAGAGAGGAGACTAAATGAAGGTAAAAATAGATGGGAGGGGTGGATGTTTGGAGAAAGGGAGGGGAACGCCGAGCAGCTTAAGTACCATATAATGTCCGTCTGAAAGTATTGGACAGCGCCTGGCGTTTACTGCGCTCCTGTGAGATAATAACACTGAAGGTTTATAGGGATGTGAGAGCGTCATAATATGTCCATTTATGGTTGGAACGCATTAATTCATAGAACAACGGTGCAATAAAACTGTTTAAGGAATAAAAAGAAACAGACAAAATATTAAAAGGAAAGTAAGAGTGAAATAAAACAAATCATCAGCAAACAAAATTAAGTAAGGACTTTATGGGATTATACTTCCATAAAAAGGATGGGATTAGTAATGGAGAGAAAAAGCTGTAGTAGGGCAGGGCTGTCAAACTCATTTGAGTTCAGTTCCACATTCAGATAAATTTGATCGGAAGTGGGCTGAACCAGTAAAATAATATATCATATATAACAATATAACATAATAATACAGAAATAATGTCAATTCCAAACTTTTCTCTGCGTTTCAGAGTGAAAAAAGTACATTTACATAATGAACAGGTTTATATCTGCAAACTATCCTTTCAAACAATGTGAATAACATGAACAAACTGAAAAAATCAGTGTAATTTGAACAATATTCTGCTTCAGTTTATAATTTACACATCTACATAATAACTGACAGATCACAGTGGATCTACAAACACACAAAACATTTAATAACAGACAGAATCTTGTTAAAATTGTACTTATTTCCCTTAAGACATTTCAGGTTGTTCATATTTGTTCAGGTTATTCACATTTTTTTGCGAAATCAGACTTTGTTTTAGTGTAAATACATGAAAATATTTACATTTACAAAGAAAAAAAATAGGAGTTGTCATTATTTCTATGTAATTATGATAGTATTTGACTGAATCCTGCCCACTTGAGGTTGAATTGGTCTGAATGTGGAGCCTGAACTAAAAGGATTGTTAATTTTTGAGTGCAATTTTTGCGTTTCACAAATTCATCCCAAGGGCCGGACTGGACCCTTAGGCGGGCTGGATTTGGGCCCCAGGCCGCATGTTTGACACCTGTGTTGTAGGGGCTCAGCTATTTCAACTTTTTGTTATTTGACTCTTTAATATAAAGAAAGGACACTATGAGTAAGTGACACTTAACGAAGGAAAAGACGACAGCATTTAAAACCCAATCAAACAACAATCTGACCAAATAAACCCATGTCACGTCCCACAACAGCTACTTATTATGCAGCCTTTATAGGTTTTTTTTGTCTGCGAGCCAAGGTGAGATAACCCTGGTGGCTTCTTTATGACACTGACACAGTCATCACGGTGTTGTCCCACGTCCAAGTTCCCCCCGGTGCTCCAGAATACACCGACATGACTGTTTCACAGGCCAACTGGCCTTTAAGTGCATTTCCAGCCCACCTATTTAATGCACATTTTCATTATGTGCATAAAAAATCCTTGGAGGAAATGCTGAAATTTGCAAAAAAGTTTGTCGGCTTGGCTGAGGTGGAAAAGTCTGGAGGAAAAACAGCAACAGAGGGCAACGGAATAAATCACGGATTCAGTGGAAGAGTGACGTGTGACTCAACAGTGAAGTTTTATTCATTTTACCGTTAATTCAAGTGTTTACCCTGCGTGTTTCTGCATTTTAATAGAATAAACAACAGCAAAGGCATTACATTTGATGGCTAATTTCTCAGACGTAGCACCTCTGAAGTATTCCTGCAACTGTACTAGTTACATGTTGATGGTGTATAATCCGAGTATCATTTGTTCTTTCCATATACAATTGAGAATCCACAATCAGAAAACGAAAAAATGACTCATTATTTCATTATTCGGATCAAAACACGGTATTCGAAATCTCTGACGGGACATTTTAGATCAGTGGTTCCCAACCTTTTTGGACTCGTGACCCAATTTTAACATCACAAATTTCTGGTGACCCCAGACATTCAAAACGGAGACTTTTTTTTGCTAAAATTAATTTGTTTTTGATCATGTAATAGTTTGCTATACTATGTTGCAAATAAACATTAATTTTAGACACATTTAGTCTATATAATGTCTGTTATTGTGGACATTTAGTCTATATAATGTCTATTATTGTGGACAGAGGCAGTAAATCCAGGTGTAGATTACTGCACAAAGGCTCAGGATCTGTCCAGTCAGTCCAGCTGGGATTTACAAGGAGGACAATTAATACTGAACAAACTAGAACTGAAACTATGAATTATGAAAGAGCTGCAGCATCTGAAACTGACCACAGTGAACATCTGACACACAAACAGAACCACAGTGCTGCAGTTTCACAGTTTGTCATGTCTTCTATGGATTGTGTTTGTGTCTGTCAACTCTCCATATATTTTTAATTAGTATGTTTTTTTTTTTTTTTTTTAATCAATTACTAGAAATTTCAGGTGACCCCACATGGGGTCCCAACCCCAAGGTTGAAAAACTGTTTTAGAGACAATGTGACAGGTGAGTGTCGCTAAACGACCCACATTTTTACTTTTAAATTCATTTTTGCTTTAGTCGGACCATAAGGGACTATCCAAAACAAGGAGCTACTTTATACTGAAATAAATGTTGGAATGGCAATCAATTAAAGTTGGCTCTCTAATGGGACATGACTGTGTTTGGACCCATTCATGAACAAATCTAAAATCAAAAATCAAAAAATGAGTTGTTTTTCATTCTTTCGATTGTACGCACAAATTAAAAGTTGGAAATAAGCAAATGGACCAAATGTGGGGTTTCATGATAAGAGTTCTGATACCAGTAATGTCAACAAGGTTCTAATAGTTTTGGATTTTTCATTATAGTTCAGTTTTGTTTAGTTCTGAATTTTTTTTCTGTAATTCAGTTAATTTTAATTAATTTTTAGAACAGGTTGGATAGTTTTTATTAGTTTCCTTTTTTTTTTTCTAAATGCTTAGTTGTAGTTTAGTTGTAGTTTAGTTGTAGTTCAGTTGTAGTTCAGTTGTAGTTTAGTTGTAGTTTAGTTGTAGTTCAGTTGTAGTTCAGTTGTAGTTCAGTTGTAGTTCAGTTGTAGTTTAGTTGTAGTTCAGTTGTAGTTCAGTTGTAGTTCAGTTGTAGTTCAGTGGTCTCTTTTCTCTTCTTCTCTGTGCTCCTATTCAAATCAATCCCAGACAGGACTCTGCTGCTTTAGTCTCCATGTTTCCAGGTAGAGTGGGGACCAGAAGACGACTGGAAACCACAAGTGAACACAAGTGACGGAGCAAAAAGTGCCGCTAGCTAAAACTGCTAGGGTGAAATAAACTGATTTCATATCAATCCGACATTGACAAAGACGAAAACAAAGGGAATTTTATCCATAATTTTTTTTACGATTTAATTAGTTTTATAAACACACAATACAGTTTCAGTTAGTTATGTTTTTTTCTTTTAATTCTAGTTTTTATTTATTTCAGCTAATGAAAATGTTTTTTCAGTTTTAGTTTTCGTCATTTCGTTAGTTTTCGTCAATGATAATAACCTTGGTGTGTACAATTGAAAAAATGAAAAACAACTCATTTTTTTTAATTTGTGCATGAATAATGAAATGAGTCATTTTTTTCGTTTTCCGATCATGGATTCTCAGTTGAACATGAAAAGAACGATGACACACAGATTTTGTACGTATGAGTGACGCCTTGTTTTTCCTCTCTCTCTCATGTGGGAACATGTGCAGCCACTCAGGGCCACCATCATCCCTCTGACACTGATTATTTTTCAGTGTCATCTTTGAGCTCTAATCGCCAAGGTTTGTTTGAGTGAACCTGACGTAATGCGTGCTTTGTTTGCAGCTGGGTGCCAAGGACCGCAGACAGCAGATCTGCTTCCATGCCTTCGCTGGCATACATCATCTATCCCGCTGTATCTGCTATTAATCACTGTCTGAGCCTGCACGACTGTTCCCTCAGACTGTTCCCTGCCTCCCAACGCTATCGAAAAGAGCTCTGTGGGTTAGATTACATGCTCGCCATGTTAAAAACCGGCTCGTTCGGCCAAAAACAGCCAACGGAGAGCTTTCAAACAGCCAGGTTTTCTGCCAAGGAAAAGAAACCAGATCTAGTATTTCCATAAGAATGTTGTACAGACCAACAATCGCACTCGTTGCATATTTAAACAACACGCTGAACTTCAAATTGTCTTAATATGTGTCAGATTCAAGGAGGGAACACAGCAAATGTGATCTAGTGCAGACTTAATAAGTCTATCTGCTGCCTCTCAGGTTCTGTTGTTTGGTATTTTCTTGTTCCCACCTCTTTGCTGGGAAAGTAGACAGACTACACTGTTTTCTTCCTGTGTTTTAATCTGTCTTATTAAGGCTGAGTGCACGCTTCCTTCTGTCTGCACCATCTCACTGTTCCCACGAGGCGAGACGTGAACATTTACAGTTCTTCAAATGAAACTTATGAGACAAAATGGAAGTTAAAGCTGCACAAGTCACCACATGACTCCTCTAAGTCTCAACTAAAGTCACCAATGAGTTTGTAGTCTTGTATTTTTCACCGCCGTGCAGAGAAACGGCAAAGCAATAGACATCCAGGCGTGCGTTTGGAATATTCCTGAGGCTACACTGCCTTATAATAATGCATGAGGACCAATTTCAGGAGTGTTACAAAGCACAGCGCTAAATCTTCTTTATGTTCAAGCCATTAAGCAAGGCTAGCATTAGTCATAACTCACTGGGAAGCGTGTACGCTGGACTTGTCCCTCATAAAGGTGTCAGAGGGGTTAGCACGCCCATTATGTCGCAGCCATTTCCCTGTCAAAGTATTTTTGCAAAACCTATTTGAACTATGGCTGGAGCTGTTTGTATCTGTCTGCAGCTGTGACTGTGCAGAGGACGGCAGCACTAAACCAATGCCCTTCTCCTCTTTCACAGCTAATGTTTATAGGATGTATGACACTGTTGAATTAGTGTAATTTAACAAGTGCTTCATCCGGTTGAACTCTCGCTAAGTTACGTCCCTGAGTGTCACAGTAACACACGGTAACGGCAACGCTGAAAGCAACAGGTTGGCTTTATTTACACGATCGGGGTTTTCAGATGGAAGACGTAGGTGTGTGGTTATGACTTCAATAAAAATGTATTTACACCTAAGTTCACCACATAGAAATTAAATGTGTTAGGGCTCAAATGCGCTCACAGCTCTTCTGTGTCTGTGTTCATATTAAATCAGTCTCAGTGAATCCAAAGGAACTTTGTGTTGGTAAATGACAGTTGTTCAAATGGACAGGATTTCAGTTCTGTTCAACATGTTGATGCTCATATGAACTATGTTTTCAGCTCCAAAATGAACCATTTCAGCACAATTAATGCTATATTTTCATGTCACAAATGGACAAGTTCTATTTGAACTGAATTGAGCTGAAAAACAAATCTTTTCTTTTGGATTCCCCAGTTTTTCTTCCCAGATTCTCTCCTCCATATCACATGTTTTATTTGTACAGGTTCAATCTGGAGTATGGTGCTGAGCCATCCTGCTTCTGTTCCACCAATACATACATGAAGAATGGCACACAGCACTGTTTACATCAACACTTTTACAATAAGAAGCATTTTTAGACACAAAGAACAATTCTAGATTGTTCTTTCCTCTTTAGTCTGATGCTAAACTATCCAATAAATAATAGTGCTCCTAGTTTTTGCACAGGGATCATTAGTGTAAACGCTGACATGGCTGCAGAGCATCAGTATGATGGGATCCACAACAACCATGTCACATCCGTCCACTGACACATTTAGTGTTTTTGTGTCAGCTGGGATTGTTTTAGATCCACAATACCAACATTTATGAAGAAGAGCACAATTACACTGGTCAACAACAAATGTATTGTTTCAGTTTTTTCAGCTGATTGAGGATAATTTTGGTGCTGAATCCAAAAATCACATTAATTTTGCTCAATCAGGTCAACTTTCTGAACTATGCTACATATTGGCTTTTGAACATTTTTGCTTACATTTATGGGCATTTTCACATCATATGATACAAAATTCTTTCATATTTCTTGCAATAAACAAGTTCTGAAGATTTGACTTTTGCCAATTTATGATTAATGTTTTTTTTAATATTACAGGTGAATGAAATGGCTTCGACTAGAAGATCTTGCAAAAATAAGCCTGACGTATTCTGCTCCATCTGCGCTGAATACACCATTGTACCTAACAGGAATCAAGTCACGAGTTTCATAAAGTGTGCTTACCAATCTGATTTGGGTATTAATTATTATATTTTGTGAGAAGATGAAATTTTTCAAAATCAAACTAGCAAAAAAACCTGACCTGATTGAGAAAAACAGATGTCACTTTTGGATTTAGCGGTGCAAAATGGTCCTAATTCAGTTGAAAAAACCTGGACAACTTGCAAAAAACATTTTTTTGGAACCCAGTGTAATCAATAGTAAGTCTATCAGTTTATTCCTAATAAAGTACTGGTACTGACCAGAGCATCAATGGGTGATCATCTTCAGTATAATTTTGGCATTTCACAAATTCATCCTGCAGGTCAGATTGGAACATCTGGCCCCTGGGCCACATGTTTGAAACCCCTACACTACATGGAGCATGCACATTTAGTTTACATAGTCATTTTGCTGTTAATTCCTGTTCTTTCGTTTGAGTTACCTGCTGCTGGGTGGCATTTCCTGCATGGAGACAAAAAGTGGGGCTGAGGGCGGAGCAGGGTTTCCCTCCCATGGACCAGACCAAGAGTTTGTACGGGGGGGGGGGGGGGGGGGGGGGGGGGTTAGGGTTTCTACGTGCTAGTCTTAGTTTGTGTGTGTTTCCTTTCCCCCTGTGTGTTAACTGTGGTTTGATCCACTAGTACATATGTTACCCCAGTCTGGCAGGTCAACAAAAAATTAGCAATAAAATATAAGGAGGTAAATACTTTTTTTTTATTATATAAATGTGGATTATTATAGCCTGTCAGCCATGAGGGATAATTCCTAGTCTGTCAGGTTTGTTAGTTGAGTTGGTGTCTAGTTTTGTTAACATTTTCTTCAGTAGAGTTTTCTGTTGTTGACCTCTTCTTTTAAGGGCCCGATAACTCTGGTTTCAGTTATTTGTTTTGTAAAAATATTGTTTCTGGGAAAATAAATCCCTTTTGTCAGAACTTTAAACCTGTGTTTTGTGCTTTGACTGCTTGGTCAGCGACACTGTCTTCTTTGTGGATTTTTGTGTTTACTGTTGTTTACAGTGTTGTTGTGAGTGTCCTTTGTTTTTAACTGTATTTTGACTGAGTTTTGACCAGGTAACTGCTTTTTGGAGTTCAACCAGGGGTCAAAAAGAGCCTCAAAACTCCAAAACAAAAACTACTGGGTCAAAATTCAAATACTTGTTACTTTTTTTTTTTCCCTTTTCTTTAACTTACAATTTTTTTTGCATATTTTTTCATGTTGTTTATTTTGTAAATATTCATTTTTGTTCATCTAGTTGCTTATTTTTCTGCATTTTATTTTATTATTTTCTCTTCAATTTTGTTCAGTTTGTGGCCTGTTTTGTTCGTGTTACTTATTATTTTGTTGGTTGATTATTCATTTTTGTTCATTTTATTGATTACTTTGGCTGTTTTTGGTCATTTTGTTTTTTTTTTCTGTAACCACTTTTTGGAGTTCAAGCAGGTGTCAAAAAGCTAAAAGGTAAGAACACATGAGAAGAACAACTTCAAAATTAAAACAGGAAAGAGACTGAAAACAATAACAGATCCCAATATAATATTTTACATGAATTTGGATTAATTAACACACCAAGGATGCCTTTTGTTCTGCACCTAAACCTTGTAATAATGGAAAAAACCCTGATGACTGCAATAACTTCACTGAAGGAAGTTTGATTTAATATTGTGTTGATTTGACATCAAAACCTGAATATATGACACCTGTTATGTAATAAAATAACTAAATTATAAAGTATTTTAGTGTTTAGTAAACAGAAAAATAAACACTGAAAAAATGTTAACATAAATTTAAAAACACAGATCACTTGTATGGGTTCTATTGAAATTTTCAGAGAAAAAAAAAAAAAAAAAAAAGGTTTAACGCATTTAATTAAATTACCACACTGGATTAAACTCAAAGATTTACATACATACAATAATATTACCAAATGTATGCATATATATGGTAATGTAGTGTTGCTAATTTACAGTGACATTTTAACGTTTCATTCCATTTAACTGTTTTAAGGGCATATATATCGATGTTTTTTTCAGACTTTTAATTTTAATCATCATAGCCCCAGAAAATAAAAAAGAAAACACCAAAAACAAGTGCAGCGCTGAAATAACTGTTACTGTTCGAGTGTAAATAAACAAAAGTTTGCTGACATTTCCACTATATGACGTTAAAAGGTGATGATTTGTCAGATTCAGTGTCTGTTGGCCTTAATCTGTCAAAAAAAAAACCCAAAAAAACAGTTATTTGCAGGCTGTAATAATTTATCTTCTAAATGTTGTTGTGTTTTAATGCTGTCTCTGGATCCTTCTTGTGCTTAATTGCAGCAAAAGCTTTAAGTGTGTTTGAGTTAATGCAGGTCATCTGTTATTTAGGAGTTAGCGCTGAGGCTTTTAATCCAAGCACATTACCTGTACATACTGTACTTTTATTCTATTTATTATTTATTCCACTGGTGATCAAAAGCCTCTTCTGATTTAAAGAGTTTAATACCTGTTGAAAAAGTCGTTTTTTCTTCAGGTTTCTCTGGTTTGATAGAACCTTTGAATTTACTCTGAGCTTTAATGAACATCTAAATTAAATATGGGAAAATACATGGCTTACAATAAAAAATGCTGAATACAGAGAATAATATTATAATAAATGGTGATAAATCTATTAAGAAAGGAACTGCCACAAAAGTAGGACTGAGTCTCTATGCTTTAATTTTCTCCTTTTACCAAATAATCTGTCCATAAATGATCAGATAGGCAGTGGAAGGAGATGCGTATTTTATGTTCAGTTAATAAAATATTTTGTTGAAAAAGTGTGTTTTTCCTCATTTTGTTCTGATTTGATCCAACAACTAATGAATGTACTCTGAGCTTTCATGAAATTCTACATGATCAGTGAATTACAAACAGAAAAAAAACATGACTTACACTGGAAAAATGCAAAATGCAGAAGATAATATTACAATAAACGGTGATAAATCTATTAAGAAAGGAACTGTAACAAAAGTAGAACTGGGTCTTTATGCTTTAATTTTCTCCTTTTACCAAATTATCTGTCCATAAATGATCAGATAATAGCGCCAACTTTGAGTTTACAGCTGCACAATGAGGTGAAAAAGTAGTTGGATCAACGACAGTGGATGGAGACACTTGGTTTATGTTCAGTTAATGATAGATTATATTGTAAAATGTATTATATTATATTGTATTTTTTCTTTTTTTTTGTGTATTGTTCATTTCGGGGGAGGTATTCATATAAGCCTTCTTTTTGGCTTCTAACCTCTCCTGCACAATTTTGTTACTTGTTTGAATGTTGTTGTTTTTTCTATTGCTGTTTTAATTTTGTGCAAATAAATTAACAATTAATAAACAGATTTGACTTAATGACATATTTGACTCCAGTTTTCTCTGTTTCTGATAAAATGTCCCTCAACTTTAATCTGTTCATTGGAAAAATGCAAAATGCAGAAGACAATATTACAATAAATGGTGGTAAATCACCTGGGAAAGCCAAAAAAAAAACCATGTGGAAGTTGTGACAGACACTTCAGTGGGTCTTTAAGGGTTTAGGGGTGTTCATGCAGGGTGGACTGAAGTCCAGTAGCTGTAGCGCACCGTAAACGCTGGAAGTAATTCCCCAAAAAGTCTCAGAGGAGCACTCGTGCAGCTAGTGCTTAAAGACCGACTTTTCATCCAAGGCTCAGACACTCGGCTGGTTCACTAAGGCTGTTTTTTTTCTTCTATCGTGGACAGTTAGTGTCAAACTCACCCACTGCCTCAGACAGCCCGTAGACCCGCTGGCCGTAAGCGTCCGTCTTGTCCCAGATGAAGGTGTAGGACAGGTTTGGCTGAGCAGGAAACCATTTCTGGAAGAGTCTCCCCACTACCGCCACCATCAGGTGAACCTGAGGAAATGACGGCCAGAGCAGAGGTCAGGGTTCCCACACGAACACACACAAACACCTCAGTATCAGAGGTGGAAACAGCTGTTCAGGTTCGCTACATCACAGGGGTCAAACATACGGCCCACGGGCCAAAAGCAGCCCACCGAAGGATCCAATCCAGACCCTGGGATGAATGTGGGAAATGCAAAAATTACACTGAAGATATTATCCCTCTGCTATCCCGTCCACCAAGGCCCTTACTGAGCACCTAGTGTGCCTTTTTACCCGCACTTATGGAATAATGTCAAAAAAAAAAATTCATACAGTTTGTTTTTAATTCTTTTACACTTTTTTCTATTTCATCAACTTGAGCCGTAAATAAAAATACAAAATACTCAATAACTGTCACATTTTTTAACCCTTTAAATGCCATGTTTGTAATTTAAACAAACCTTTTTTTTGGATGCAAAAAAAAACACACAAAAAATGTTTTTTTCAATATACTACATAAAAAGTGGATCACATATTTGATTTTTTCATCCTCATCAACTTTCACAGCTATGCTGATGACACACAGCTGTATATTGCCATGTCTCCTGAAGACACTCGGCCAGTTGATGCCCTTTTTAACTGTATTTTAAATATTAAAACCTGGATGGCAGAAAACTTCTTACAGCTCAACCAGGGCAAAACTGAAGTTTTAGTTATCGGTCCTGAGGCTACGAGAGAGAAATACTTACCAAAATTACAAGCATACTCTTTCAACCCATCGGTACAAGTAAAAAACCTGGGCGTTATCTTTGACTCTGAGCTCACTTTCATCCCACACATTAAATCTATTGTAAAAACAGGTTTTTACCATCTTAAGAACATAGCCAGAGTCCGTCCAGTTCTCTCTCGAGCCAACACGGAGATGCTGATGCATGCTTTTATTTCCAGTAGGATTGACTACTGTAATGCCCTGCTTTCTGGTCTTCCCAAAGACAGAATCTCACAACTCCAACTTCTCCAAAATTCAGCCGCTCGAGTGCTGACGAAGACCAGAAGGCGGGCTCACATTACACCGGTTTTAAAATCACTGCATTGGCTCCCCGTGTGTTTCAGGATTGATTTTAAGGTCCTTTTAATAGTCTTTAAATGTCTTAATGGTCTTGCGCCTTCTTATCTTTTAGACTTGCTTTTACCCTATGAACCCTCGCGGACCCTGAGGTCCTCTGGCACTGGCCTTTTAACAGTTCCAAAAGCCAATACAAAAACCCATGGAGAGGCAGCTTTTCAGCATTATGCTCCTCGCCTCTGGAACAGCCTGCCAGGGAACCTCAGGGCCGCAGAGAATGTAGAAATTTTTAAAACCAGGCTCAAGACCCACCTTTTTAATTTGGCTTTTAACTGATGCTTCTGTTTTATCTACGCAAAGGTTTTATAGTTATATTTAATATATATATCTTAAGATTCTTTTAACCAGTGCTTCTGTTTTATCATTTTAATGTTTAATATTTTTATTATTTTCATATATGTCTTAAATTTAGCTTCTTTTAATCAGTTCTTTTATATCTTTTTAATGTTTCTTATTCTCCGGTGTTTCATCAGAGGGAGCCCTCCATGCCGGGGGGCGGCTGTGGACTCCGGGGGCTGTGGCACCCTCTCTCACTGGGGTCCGCTCCTTTCTGGTGGGTGGGGGTCCCAGTTGGCCCTCTCCCACTAGTTGGGATGCGGGGCTGGGTTGCTGGTGCCTGGTCGCCGGGGTCGGCGGCTGCCTCCTGGTGCGGATGGCTCCCTGAGACAGCGCCTCCTAAACTGATGTTTTACCTTTACTTGTACATTTTTGTTCTGGTCTACCCGTGCTCAGTCAGTCTTCTTAAGTATGTGTGAGCTTGTGGGTTTGCATGTATATGTGTGTGTGTGTGTGTGTGTGTGTGTGTGTGTGTGTGTGTGTGTGTGTGTGCGGGTGAGTGGGTGGGTGTGGGTGGGGGGCGGTACTGATTTTTAAACTGATATGTAAAGCACTTTGTGCTACAGTTTTTAATGTATGAAAAGTGCTATATAAATAAAGATTATTATTATTATTATTATTATTATTATCCTGGCATATGTCAGTAAAATGTTTTCAAAACAAAATGAAAATCACAAAAGTGCACAGATATCACACAAACAAGCTCCACTAGAATCATTTCAGTACTGAATGATCAGTGAAATCAAATCCAGTTTTTCCAGATACTTTCCTTATGTATTATCATTATTATTATTATTATTATTATTATTATTATTATTATTATTATTATTATTATTACTACATTTTTAAAAAAAAATTTATTCAAGAAAGAAAAAACAATAAATGGTGCAATTTAGACCCAGTGTCTTGAATTGTTTTTCTTAGTTGAACTGAATGCCCTCCTCCCACCCTGCCCACATACATACAAACTACCACTAAACATGAAACAAAAACAAAAGGGGGGGGTGACATAATAATATAAATCCTGACATGGGTAAATTACATAGGGGACACTTTCAGGTGTTGTTTCTAGTTTCCAGAGTATATGATAGTATGGGAGAATGGTGATCCTATGGAAATACCAAATTAAGGGGTCCCATAACTTATGGAACTTTCCAATTAATCCTGTGATGAAATACTGAATATTTTCTAAATTTAGGAAAAACGTCCCATCTTTAAGCCAAACAGACGCTTTTGGTGAGTCGGGAGATTTAAACTCTAGAGTTCTTCTCCTCGGGGCTACAAGGCAAAGGCTTTTTTCACGTCTGTGGTCAATAAAAGCTCATTTAATTCTTCTCTTACAAGATTATGTGACTTTGAGCAGTTTTTTCCGTACTTTATTAAGACTTTCACACAAAATTCCTGACTTTTCAAGATCTGGAAAACTAAATTCCATACTTTTTAAGACTTTCAAGACCTGTGCGAGCACTCAGTGCATCACACAACATGATGTATGCAGTGGAGTCTGATGCCGTTTCACCTCAGCTGACCCACGTTTAATCCACTCTGATTCTTTCCTGAGTCCTTATGAACCATCCTTTCCATTCTTCCTTTGACCTTATGTTACTTTCCATGGGCTAGAAACAGTAGATACCACGTAACATTTCTGATTTTTCCTTCTGTCCTTATAGGTCTTATTGTGTTAGTGTGGGGCTGGACGTATAAAACAACTGTAAATACTAGAGTCCTCCTACAAAAACCAGGCATACGTATTATTAATAAGGACGGTTACTATGAACATATGAATGAATTGTTTAGGAAATCCCACATTATGAAATTCAATGATTTGGTTTCCTATAAAATAATGCAAACAATGTATAAATCCAAATTAAAGTGACTCCCTGTCTGTGTACAAAGGTTCTTCTCAACACATGAATCTAAGTATGATTTACCAGATGTTTGTAAATGTGCTGAACAAAAAGAGACTAAAAGCAGATGTGTGTATATATATATATATATATATATATATATATATATATATATATATATATATATACATATATGTGTGTGTGTGTGTGTTATTGGAGTTCAACTATAGAATGAGTCCAGCATGGATTTAATTCAGTCATTTTTGATATTTAAAAAACAATGGTACGTAAGGCAATAGATAAATAATTTATTTTTGATTCTACATTAAATTAACATTAATTTGGTTGGTTAACTTTTCTATTTTTCTGGTTTATTTTCACTTTTTTATGTTTTTGCTTGTTTGTTTGGTTGTATGCATTGTTGTTGTTTTTTTCTTTTCCTATATTGAATGCTGGGGAGCTGAATGTGTTCTGTAGGACAGGCATTAACCCTTTCATGCATGAATTATGAGAACCTTAGTCAATATTTTTTCTTGAGTGATTTTATTCCTCTTTAGGCATGAAAAAAACAATGCAATTGATTTTTAATTTTTTTTTTTTTTTTTAATGAATGTTTTTTTCATGGAGTTACAAAAATGTACACTCAGCTGGACACTATGTGTTTAATTTTTGAAGGAAAGGAATATGTATTTAAAACCCATCATCAGAAGATAAGGTAAGACAAGGTAAGATAAGATAAGATAAGATATACTTTATTGATCCCCCAAGGGGGAAATTGAAGTGTGTGTGGAAGTGCAAGACAATATGCATCAATACAATAGAAAAATAAAGAGATAAAAATATAAAAAATATAAACAAGTTTGTTAAAGTGGCTAAAGTGACAAAAAATAGCAATAATAACAATCATAAAGTTATATACTGTGTGAAAACTATGAAATAAAAACATTTTTAATGCTGCTAATCTGATGTTTTCTCACATTTTAACATACTCTAATACTAGTTATTACTCACTTCATGGAGATAATATGCAAAAAAAAAAAAAAGATTGATTTTTAATTGATTTACACTAAAACATGTTAGTGCAGATCAGGTTTATCAAGAACAGCAAAGTTACAGTAATGGTCTGACTTACAGTGTTTGGGATGATGCATTGGTGTTCACTGTGCTGGCTGATATGGAACTAAAACAAACAAACCCATGAATATACAAGAGAACAGCTGGAGAAGAACTGACCACTGGAGTGACCAGTATGCATGAAAGGGTTAACAGAAGCCTTCTGCTTCTGCCTGGGCCTGTTCGGTCATTAACCTGTTGGTAATGTTCATAATGTTTGTAGTGTTGTTGTTGACACTGGCTGTATAATTATGTGATGACTGAATAAAGAATTTCATCATCATCATCATCATCTTTCCACCAGTGTGTCTCACCTTCATCAGGTTGAAGGGGATGGTGGACTGCGTCATGGTGACTTTGAGAACAGGTTTGTATCCTGCGGCTCTGGAGCTCAGGTAGACCAGGTTCAGGTCGCTTCCAGGTATGGTGGTTTCTTCTTGTAAGACCTGCACAAACCGGCACAAACATTGACACATGCATCAGTCAGGGTTATACGTTTCTGTTCTGACACTGAGGTAACAAATGTACAGGAAACTGGGAGTTAATTGGCTGCAGACTACAGCCCCGTACAGGCACGTCTGCAGCCAGAACAGACAAAAAAAAAAAAAGAAAAAAAAAGGAGCAGGAAATTGTCCAGGGCTACAGAGTGTTTGGCTCACTGGCGGTTCACAACACCCACTCTACTGTGTGTTCACGGCGTGGGTCCATGTAGAAACTAAAGGTTTCCTGTACGTATGAGGACGGTCTTTACATCCAGTTCTAACTGTGCAGGATCCAAACTGTCCTCACATGAGCCAAAAGTGAGAGAAAATACTGGACTTTGTCAGTGTACTTTTACAAAACTGCCTGGTTCTTCCATCGTTAACCCATAAAGACCCAGTGATACTTTCAGGCAGATCTCAAATGAATTTCACCTTCCTTAAATTATTTATCTCCATTTATTATAATAATATCCTCTGGATTTTGTGCTTTTTCAGTGTATGTCATGTAATTTTTTGGATTTCATTCACTGATCATGTAGATGTTCATAAAAGCTCCGATTAAAGTTGAGGGTTATTATGTCAGAAACAGAAAACTGAAGAAAATGTGAAATTTTCAGCAAAGATACCAATAACTGAACATAAGCCCAGTGTGTCCATCCACTGTCATTTATCAGACATACGTGGGTTTATTATTTTTACTTCAGTTTCATTCAGTTTGGGGCTTATTTTGTTCTTGTTGCTCATTATTTTTGCCAATTTTGTATTTATTTTGTCCTTTTTAAAAATTTCTTTAGCTGTTTTTGTCCATACTCTTGCTTATTCTACTATTATTATTTCATTTCAGTCTTTTTTTTTGTTTTATTTTTTCATGTTACTTATTATTTTGTAATTTTGTTTTTTACTACTTTGGCTGTTTTTGTTCATTTTCTTGCTAATTCTACTATTACTATTTCATTTCAGTCTTTTTTTTTTTTATTTTTTCATGTTACTTATTTTCTAATTTTTTTTTTACTATGGCTGTTTTTGTTCATTTTCTTCCTCCTCCTCCTCCTCCTCCTCCTCCTCCATCTTCCTCACACACAGATCATCTCATCTTACAGGTAAATAAGTTAATAAAACCAGTTTATTTACATTTATTGTTGTCATTTTCTTTCTAACCTCACCTTTTCTGTTTTTAAAAACCCTTAAAAAAAGGATTTTTGGGTAGATTTAGGGGCTGGAACTAATTAATTAATTACGTTTCACTTCATTTCAGTGGAGAAAATTGATTCGTCAAATGAGTAAATGTCAAAAGGAGCCCGGTCATAGGATGAATTAAATGTGTACTGTGAGGTGGTTGTGATTCTAACTCCGCCGTAGCTGCGTATCGTGCTGCACATACAGACGGCGTTGTGATCTGGTGTTGTTGCGGCCGTGGTGACCTACACATTTTCATCAGTGACTTAAAATACAACCTGGCAACAGTGGAAACATGAAGGTTGTGTTCTTTAAAGGGAAATCTACAAACCCAAAGGTTCTTCCATTTCTCCTGGGCTGCTGCTTTGAAGGTGCGTTCAAGTACCCATCTGAACGGGGACACTCACAGGTGAAGGGCAAGAAGAAGGACTGCTTTGATTTAGACACTTGGAGCGTACCGACACCCCCTTGACCTGCTCATACCTGTGGTGAGACACGGTTTTTGAGTCTCTGACGGACTACTCTGCTCTGCGGACGCCGTCAAGTGACAGATCACGCTCTCTGCTCTTTGATGTGAGATAAAGCGCCCTGCACAAGGGCACAACGGTGCATATGCATGACCGTGTTTATGAGCGTATGCATATTATCTCTGCAGTCAAACGCATGCATACTTGTGTTGCGCATACTGTACGTCCTTGCGTTGACCTGAGTGAAGCCACGCAGACTGAATCGGACTCTGTAGGCAGCCCGACGAAGCACAGGACACCGAACACGTCTCAACATCGCCGCTGGTGTGAAAGAGCTGAGCGCCAAGAGCAGAATGAGGGCAGCGGCGTGGCAGCACAACAACATGATTTGGGGAAATGGACATTTTCCAAGGGCTCAGGTTTTCCTTCCAGTCCACTGACATGTAGACGAAGGAGGCAAATGTGCAACAGACGGAGCCAACAAGTGTATTTGTGACTTGTCAGGTCATACGGTTAGCCTCGTAGCATAACAGAGCAGATAACAGATATTCTAAATATTTCATTCCTTCAGCTATTACACCTTTTAACTCTGACAGAGGCCATTTGAGTCATTTTGAATGATTCTGTGTTGTTGTTTTTTTTAATATTAGCGGAACCAATAGGGTCTTTTAGTCTTTTAGTTGGTATTTATTGACTATTTATTGTTGATTATTTAAATGCATTTATTACCTCCGCCAAGGAGGTTATGTTTTTGCCAGGGTCTGTCTGTTTGTCTGTCTGTCTGTTTGTCTGTCCGTTAGTGTGCAACATAACTCAAAAAGTTATGGACAGATTTTGATGAAATTTTCAGGGTTTGTTGGAAATGGGATAAGGAAGAAATGATTAAATTTTGGTGGTGATCGGGGGTGGGGGGGCCCACGGGGGGGCGCAGACCAGAAAATTTCATCCAAATCTGTCCATAACTTTTTGAGTTATGTTGCACACTAATGGACAGACAAACAGACAGACAGACAGACAAACAAACCCTGGCAAAAACATAACCTCCTTGGCATGGGGGGGCCCACAGGGGGGGCCACTGATCAGCCTTGGCGGAGGTCTGCGCTCTCCCAGTGCTTCTAGTTCGTAGTTGCGTTCAATAGTCCTGTATTTGTGCACTGATTTATTTGTGTTTGTCACATTGCACTTTGGATGTGGGCTGATGTCTGTGGTCAGCTGCAAATGAATTGCCCTTAAGGGATAAATAAAGTTTTCTGAATCTGAATAACTGCTGAAGTCATCCACTATATGGACAAAAGTATGTGGACACATTGAATTCAGGTGTCTAACAGGGGTCTGGGATACAAAACAATAATAACTAATGTCATATATATAGTTTCATATTGGGATAAATGTCATTGCATTGGTTAGTTTGGTTTAAATTCACTGGAAAAAAATCTACATCTTACCATATGTATTTTTCTCATTTCTAGTCCAAATATCTCATCACACTTAAAATAAGACATAATCACCTAAAGAGGAACTTTTCAGTGAGATATAAGAACTGATTTTTAGACAAGATGTCTTGAAAATCTTATTTCAAGAAATCTTATCAAGATAATTTTCATTTGTTCCATTGGCAGATTTTTTTTTGCTTAAATTAAGCAAAAAAAAAAATCTTGAATTAAGCAAAAAAAAAATCTGCCAATGAAACAAGTGAAACATTTCTTGGTAAGATTTCTTTAAATCAGATTTTCCAGATCTATTGTCTAAACATCAGTTCTTATATCTCACTGAAAAGTTCCTCTTTAGGTGATTCTGTCTGATTTTAAGTGTGATGAGATATTTGGACTAGAAATGAGAAAAATACACTTGGTAAGATTTGGATTTTTGCAGTGTTGTTATCTTTCCTTCCAAAATGCCTCAGAGATGGTTTTGACTTAATTCCTCTCAGCACTGATCAAGTTTTTTTTTTTTTTTTATCCATCATTATGATATTAAATGTCCTACCTCTACATAATTAAAATATTTTTCATGCTCTTACTAAATAATAATTTTCTACCACAACTAACCATCTTCTTTCTTAAAATCTCCCCTTAAACTTTAAGGAAATATTGATGTTTATTAATTATATGGACAAAAATATTGGGACACGTCATGTCTACAGCTGTAAGATGTCCTGTTCATGTAAATGACAAGATGTAAATATGACATATGAACATCAATGTTAATTATCAATATGACATTTATCCCAATATAAAACTATATCATCTTATTAGTCATTATTGTTTTGTATCCCAGACCCCTGTTAGAGAAGAAACACCCAAATTCAACGTGTCCACATACTTTTGTCCATATAGTGGATGACTTATGCCGTTATACTATGAGGCTACATATATGACCAAACGAGTGAAAAATACACTTCCTGGCTTCGTCTGTTGTACATTTGCCTCCTTTATCTGAATTCAATGTGTCCCAATATTTTTGTCCATATATGCTATGAGACTAATGATATACTGAAAAGGAATTATGTAATTTTTTGCACAGTGACACTAAAAACATGATGTAAATGTGTATAAAATACAGCAGTATGGCAGGTTGAATAGTGTATTTCATTTCACACAGGTCCTCTCTCCTCTGCCTCTTCAAACCTCCGTAAATTGCCGTCTTTTGTAGTTTTATAATTGCGTGGTCTAACATTGGATTAATTTTGCAGCTCTCTTCACACTGTTCTTCTCATCTCTGATGCCTTAAGAAACTACTCACAAAAACAGAGTTAGAACATTAGAATTTTTGACCTTGTTAAATAGAGGCTGATTTAGATGAGCTGATTGTCCATACGGCTGCAGTTTAATTTCCTGACAACTAAATGATCAATCTATTCACATCCTACTCAATTTGTTTGTGCGAAGCCCATTTATGAACACATTTTTCATTCCTTACTTCTGTCAGCCTCATTTGGCGTCACTCTGCTGTCTTTATTAGAACTCTGTGTTTGTCTTCCAGTCATTTGGTTCTTTATTGGTGGGTTCTGCTCCAGTATGATGGTTTTATGCTGGAGTTGGAAACATTTCATCTGAGTTTCTGAAAACCAGAGCTGCTCCAATGAAAACCACGTTACTGCGCGTACAGCAGTGAGTAAAACAATGAAATATGAAGACGCATCTGCATAAAAAGGATTACAAACTCAAGTACTGTAAGAATCATGGAAACAGGAAGTTAAATCTGTGATTTAAAGGCACAATACTAACGTCTATGAACACTTGTCACTGTGAGTTCTACTGATGCAAACAGATGTTGACAGTATATTTTAGTTTTTTTAATATTGGTATTTGTTATACATTGGATACAGTTTATTTGTGATAAGTATATTACTCTTAAGAAATGGACAGTTTTGGTATTTTTTTGCGCATTATTGTTATGGAATGGATAGTTTACTTTTGTTTTTTAATATGTGTATAATTCTTATGAAATGGACAGAGTTTATTTTCTGTTTTTAATATATGTATTATTCTTATGAAATGGACAGAGTTTATTTTCTGTTTTTAATGTGTATTATTCTTATGAAATGAACAGAGTTTATTTTTGTTTTTTAATATGTGTATTATTCTTATGAAATGGACAGAGTTTATTTTCTGTTTTTAATGTGTATTATTCTAATGAAATGGACAGAGTTTATTTTTGTTTTTTAATATGTGTATTATTCGTATGAAATGGTCAGAGTTTATTTTTGTTTTTTAATATGTGTATTATTCTTATGAAATGGACAGAGTTTATTTTTGTTTTTTAATATGTGTATTATTCTTATGAAATGGACAGATTTTACTTTAGTTTTTTTAATATGTGTATTATTCTTATGGAATGGACAGAGTTTATTTTTGTTTTTTAATATGTGTATTATTGTCATGAAAAGGACAAAGTTTATTTTTGTTTTTAATATGTCTATTATTATTATGAAATGGACAGAGTTTATTTCTGTTTTTTTAATGTGTATTATTTTTATGAAATGGACAGTTTATTTTTGTTTTTAATACATGTATTATTGTTATGAGATGGACAGAGTTTATTTCTGTTTTTTAATATGAATTATTATTTTGAAAGTGACATTTTTTTTTTTGATATGTGCACTATTACTGCTATGAAAAGGACAGAGTTAACTTAAATGTGAAATGCTGCTGCAAAATGTCTATCCTTGGTATGTACTGCAATTTTGGGTTTTGTGTTGGAATTCAGGGTCGGCAGAAGGATGGGCTAAGGGGGCAGGAGATTATAAATGAAACTTCATCCCATTCCTTTTCAAATGTTGGACTTTCTTTTCTATAATCCTTTTGTTGTTTGGTTTTAATGCAAATTCACAATAAATAAACAAACAAACAAAAAAACGACAGATACACAGAACAAGATACACACACAAATCTATCTATCTATCTATCTATCTATCTATCTATCCATCTATCTATCTGCTGTCCTTTACCATTAGTGCCATTGTAGTTTTTTTTGTTTTTTGTTTTCTTACCATTGTTGGTCTGTAATTATTATCATGTAAGTTGACGGTTAACTGTTACCATGGTAACACCACCAGGAATGTACTTTGTTTCTATTTTTTTTTTACACACATTTTGGTTATGCAATGTAAATACTGTCAAATGAGTTTATTCTAAGTTGGTTTAGGCCTATTTTGTTCTATTTTGTTCATTGTTCTGGCTTGAAGTCAAAGGAAGGAGTGAGGATTTAAAATGTTCTTATGTTCAGTTATTTGATGATGAGAATGGGGGTGGGATTAAATAAGTTTTTCTTCCTCCCACTCCTTTTTGAGTATAGATGAATGATTTTTTTTTGGAATTTTGAATTTGCATGTATTCTGTAAATGCTCGAAATAAACAAACAAATGAATGAATGAAATGTATCTATCTATCTGAAAACTACAGACACTTAAAGGAGAAAACCTACAGAAACACTGTGGAAAGACCTGAAAATAACCTTAAACTGTTGTTCTCTGAACCTCTGGTCAGATCTCCCAGCGCTGTTTAGTTTGATGGTACAGGGCCAGTGTTTATATAACCTTAAAACAGAAAGCACTTTCTGTTCCATTCAAACACATTCCAAGCTGTCAAAGCCAGGCGTTAACCTGCCACCAGGAACAAGCCGGGGTTCAGCGTTTTATCCAAGGACACTTCAACATATGAAATGATGAAATGAGGAGGAGAAGAAAAAGGAGAAGAGGAGATGAAGGACCCCGAGAAGGGCAGGACACATGAAAAAAAAAAAAAAAAAATCTCCTTAGGGAATGATACATCCGGACGGTTCCGGTGTTATATTTTTCAACTGCACTATTGCCTTTTCATTAGGCAGGCATTTAGTGTTCATTACAGATCCATTACATCCCCTTTAAGACTGCCCTTTCCACTGCCCTCCTCTCTAATGGACTCAGCACCACCAAAAGCTAAAGAGCGCCTTTCCATTCGCCGGCTTTTGATCTGCACTCAGACACACACGTACATGCGCACGCCGCCTTCGCACGCACACACACATGCTAACATCATGCCAGCGTTCCTTTGGCGCCCACTCGCTCTGCCTTTATCGGCGATAGACAGGCGGCGCGCATGCACGCTTGTCAAATAAAAAATAATTACGGAGCGCCGGTTCAGGTTTGTAAAAATATAAAAAACACACATGGAGTTCTGTCATCTGTTTCCTTTCCTCTGTGGACCGTTTAACACAATGTGACGATAAAGAAACCACACACACACACACACACACACACACACACACACACGATCATTAGACTCTTTCTGTCTCTGTCCTTTACACACAACGCAGATACACACACACCGCACAAAGATAACACAGTGTAATGCGTATGCAATTACAGCATTCCTGCATGATGAGCCTCAGCTGCCGCCAAAAGAAACATGCTATTAGGCTTATAGGCAATTAGAGGCAGGACACAGGGTGGGGCAGTGTGTGTGTGTGTGTGTGTGTGTGTGTGTGTGTGTGCGTTTCCTATAACTCCAACCACTCCAAAATTCTTCTGCTGTGGTAACGCTCTGTATGTGTGTTATTCCAAGTGGGTTTGTGTCCAACTTCATCCATACCGGGCCCATTAAATGTGTGAGCGTTTAGCGTTTCCTCTGTCAGTTACACTTACAGCTCTGCGTTCGGTGACGGGGTTAATGCTACCGTTAAGGAGACACTTCGCTTTTTTCGTGTTTAATTTTTACCCACAAAATACTTTCCGATCATCTGTCAGGGCTGAAACCGCCTTCAGTTCAACAAGAATTTAATCTGTTGTGAATGAAACGACTATTATTACATAAAAATAGGGACACAAATATTTGGTTGATATGTGACTCTTTGCATAAATATGATTTATTTGCCAATAAAAGTCTTTGTAGTGTATAAAAAGCTTATAATATTTCTTTCGTGTACGTCAGTGGGAAAAAAAAAAAAAAACTTGCAAAAACAAAAGTTGTATCACTGCCAAAACTTTTGGCCATAACTCTTGTGTTATGTTACTGGTTCATGTATTTGTATGACTGAATTTCACTCTCAGATAAAGTGATGAATGGCTGACAGTTGAGTACATTTAACTTCGTTTAATATATATAAAACAGCATTTTTATTGCTTTCTTGGTACAAAAGGAAGGATAATAACACAAAATAACATGGACAGTGTCCAAACTGTTGCTTTAAATACCGATATTAGTCCAGAATTTCATAATTGCTGCATCCCTGTGTGTACATGAATAATTAAAGATACAATTTCATTAATAAATGAATGAAAAAAGGAGGTGAAATGATAGAAAATTATACAAACTGTGGTTTTTAAACAGAATCAGGAGAAGTTTTGCTTCTACTGAGATTTGCTGATACTTTCTTAATGCTCAACAAAAATTTTGTTTTTTTTCTCTGTACACTATGAATATATAATCCAATATAATTAACAAATTATATTTTGTTTTCACATCATTCCATCAGTATGTAAGTGAATGTTAGTTGATGTATTGTCATTAAATACATAAAACTCCAACATGTGTGTGTGTATTTTTGAGTGAAAATGTCACTACACTGTATATAACTGATGTCTGAAGTCTGTTTTCTTGTGCAGGAAAGGTGTTGTCAAGGAAACCAAACATTTTATCAAGTAAAAGTCACGGTCAGAGAATGATGTGTTTGACATGAACCAGCTCAGTTCAGTAATAGAAGCCTGTTTCTTACCTGTGTTTCAGGTATGATGGGCCCGTCCTCCGTTGAGCCTCTGTGAAACGTGGACAGAGGAGAAGCCACGATGACGGGGTTGGGTCTGATGAAGCCGCTCAGATCACAGCTGGGGATGTCATTCTCCTCCTGAAAATGCACCAGGAAACAATTAACCCTTTAAGCGCCAAAGTCACAAAACTGTCACATAACTGAGTGAATCAGACCATAACTCAGATCGAGTCGGCAGATCTTGTTACCACCTCCCACCAATAGATGGCGGACATGTGCCCCTTGGATCCTAACACCATTTCAGGACATGTTTCTATTCAAAGTGAAGAAGAAAATCCAGTTTAAAGGCATGGTCCTGAACTGGTTTAGGAAGTAAGTAAAGTTTATTTAGCTTTAGTTTGGATAGATAAGGACAGATTTATCTACTCTGCTGCTTGGATAAAAACTTACTGCATTTTATTTTCTACTACTGTTTAAGTTCCATTATTTTAGGGATACGATGACAAAAAAAAACCAAAACAAAAAAACTTCCATGTGATTGTCCAGATTTTCTATTTTTACTGTTTGTCATGCTGCTGCTGCTGCTGCTGAACTACAGTTTCCCAGTTTGGGATCAGTAAAGTCTATATATGTATGTATCTATCTGTAAATATGTTCAAAGTTCAATTTTACTAAAAGTCATGCAATCTGATATGGCTGCCACCCTCTGATGTGACAATATTCAAATTCAATGTGTTTTATTGTTATGTGTTCAGTAAATAAACAGGTTTTTCTGCGCAATGAAAATCCCACACTGAATGCCAAGAGAATTTAAGATAAGTATAAAAGTATATCAACTGATATAGAATAACTTAACTAGGAAATTACAACCAAAACAAAGTGGCATTTAAAAATGACATGCAAAAGAAAAAGAGCATAAAAAATACAAAAAACATAAACTACTATTACTACGAGAAAAATATATATTTACATGAATGCAACATGTGGGTACTTGTGTAAACTGTCAGTGGTGTGAGGTAAATGGTATATGACATGTGCAGAACCGCCTGAGATAAGAGAGGTGTTAAATGTGCAAGACTGTCAGAGATGAACTGTAAGAAATGTGCACATATAAGGTGCAAATATAAAAATTAGATGAGTACATTTACTCCCATCTAGGCTGACCAGGTGCTTCTGAGCCACATGTGGGACAAGGAGTGTGTTTGTGTGGGACAGTGTGGGACACGTAACTGTAATGCTGGAACAAAGTCTAGATTTTTAAACAATATGCATCTTATTGTCCAGCTTATAAATATGAATAACAACAATGTGATTTAGTTGCACACAGTATACATATTTTTGCACTGGACATTTATGTTTTGCTTGTTTCTGCACAGGTTTTGACAACTTTTTGTGCTTGAAAAAAAAAAAATCTACTTGTAAAAAGTGAAAAAAGAACGCTCAAGTTTCAAATATTGTAATTAAATACTTTTAGAGAATCAGCTTTTTTTTTTTTTTTAATTTGAGTACATGTTCTCAACCCTCAAAGGTAAACTACTCTATGTGCGATAAAACCAAAAGGCAGAACTGACAACATTAGAACAGCTGTTTCCACTTCCAGACAAACTAACAAAAACCTTTGTGCATCCAAACACAGAACAGTCAAACATTTAACATTCTAACACAGTAATGAAAATAGAACAAGATAAAGAAAATATCCTGTGGAATTTTGTCAAAAAATAAATATCCACAAACATAACAAAAGCATATTTTGTCGCCTCACGTCTCTCCGTTCAAACTCCAAACTTAAAAATAGTTAAAGGGAATCTGGATCAAATCTGACCAAACATCTCATACAGACTGTGTGTCGCTTCAGGTCGTACTTGCCTCTATGCGCGATGGACAAATAAGTTTGACACAGTTCCTCAGAATACCCTCTGTCAATCCTCCCCCACTGCTTTCCCTGATGTCTTTTCTGTAGCTGCATTTTCTATTTTTTTGTGCGGAGTTTCCATAATTTCCTCCAGTATTTGCATGCAGGTGTGTGAGGCTTTTGCCTTTCTTTTCTGTGTGTCAGTGGGCGGAGCTCAGGACGACGCTGGTGACAGGTTAACGGACTCCTGACACCATGCGTATGTTGGTTGATTGACAGCGGACACAGCCAATGATGATAGCGCTGTCTCCGCTGTAAAATGAAAGTCATGTTTGGAGGAAGGCGACTGTCCTGCACTGTGGACAGACAGCCAATCAGATGCGGGACATCGTCTCAATTTGTGGGATGTGGAAAAAATGGTCATAATGCTGTGGAGTCCCACACAAAGAGGGGCAGCTGGTCACCCTACTCCCATCATAAACTTTGGGTCACACATAATATGTTTCTCATTTACAGTATGATTTTATCTCTAACCACTTCCAAGATACAGCTTCTTGAAATCTTGATATCAGAATTTAATATTAAAAAACAAAACTTCTAAAGGGTTAAAAGTCCTTTTTTTTTTCACCTCTGAGTCTCATTTACATCAACATGAAACTAGTCATGAGTCGAACACCACTCACTTTCTTCATGACCAGCGTGTCCATGACGTAGAAGACGTTCCACGGCACCCACACCGTCCTGTACTGGGTGAGGAACGGAGCGCGCTCAAAACTCAGCGTCAGGGAGGCTCCACCGTTGGCGAGAAGGTCGAACCTGCACGAGCAAACAAGGACGTGTGTCAGCCTGGAAAACAGCTTTTTAATTGATTCACCGGTATTGCACCCACCCTGGATGTTTAAACGAGGGTAGATAAATGTTTCCTTAATTAAAACCACACTGATTGACATCTGTAAGCACTAATCTATTAAAGCCGGCGCAGGAGCTGTAAAGTGAACTGGGTGTTCAACGTCAACGCCCAGGTTCTCTCATTTAAATTCTGTTTTGTGAGGCTGTGAATTTACATGTGGACTCTGTGTGCATATGATTACATATCCATATGCTGCGGAGTGTGTGTGTGTGTGTGTGTGTGTGTGTGTGTGTGTGCATTCGCCTCCTGCTCGGTGTGTGTTCTTGTGTGTGGGTGAGTGCAGATGCAGTGATTGATTGCATCCTCACGAATTCAATGCATTTTAAAAGAGTCTTCTGGGTTCCCTCCTACACACATTCACACCTCTTCAACTGATGTGCTTGAGATTGAAAACTGAATCTGGAGTGGAAGTGGGGCTGACGGGGACCAAAGAATCCCCCCTCCCTCCCTCCCTCCCTCCCTTTGTTTTGCTGAACTGGCTTTTTATCAAGTGGCTCGTGTGCTTGGAGCAGTTGGTTAAATTCTATGCATACTTTATTTCATAACTATTGTTTACCTACTGTGACTTTCTATTCTGTTATTATATTAAAGCAGTGATATTTTGCTTTTTTTAAATGGAATTATTCATTTCCCAGCATTTCCCTGTGGTCTCCATAAACTGTAAATGCTCTGCTTGGCTCTGAATTCTTCATTCGTTCAACTCCACAGGTCCAGCTTCAACTCTATTTCTGACTAATGACACCAGAAAGGTGGTTTGGAGTGCTAGCCCTTTAGATGCACATGAGAAGGAATTAAAACAGGTTGGAGAAATCCACCGGATTTTTGCCTAAATGAAGATAAATATGTTTTGCAGCAGCTGGAGGGTTCAAATTCAACCTTTATGAACTATTAGGGTCCAAATACACAAAGAAATGAACCAAAGTGTCACAACTCTACCTGCTCTGCTCTCTCTCAGTCACATCTCCTCACCTCTCTGACCTTTCCTCTAATTACTCAGCTCCGTTCACCTGTTGTTCCCAGCTGCCGTCATTAGGCCTGGGCCTGTTTAACCTCTGCATGTGCATGTCGCCAGATTGTCAACCTAGTGTTACTATGCAGCATACCTGTCTGAATCTCCATTTCTGAACCTGTTTGCCTCGACCTGACCCGCCTGTCCGGAATCCCTGAACCCCGCTCGTCCGACTACGCCTGCCTGTCCTCGGTACAGACCCACCTTCGTATGACCAAGCCTGTTCGTCTCAGCCCTGGATACTGAACCTCCTTCCGACCACGGCTCTGTCTGTCCCCACTGGATTCGTCTGAATTCCCCAGTTCTTGACCCCCGCCTGCCCTGACCATCCCATCGTCTGCCCCTTGTCTGAATCTTGTTTGCTTGTTAATAAATCAGTTAAAAGACTTGATCCTGTGGTGCTGCGTTTGGGTTCTCCGTGTGCTTGTGTCACAAAGACTAAGAAAAGTGGGTTTAGAGAAATATGAGCCCTTTAAACTAATGTTGATGTAGAAGTATGGAGTGGATCACAGTTTGCTCTCTTTCATTACCAGCATGATTTATGCAGAAAACAGAAAAAACAAGGAAAAAAAATTTTTTTGTATGAATCTGGGTTTCATGCAGTGGTGGTTCGTCAACAGAGGGCGCTAGAACACCGTCTCACATGAAGAATACGATAGGAGTCACCTAAAATAATTTTGCAAAAACATTAATATTTAGTTAATATTTAAACAAGCTATACATGATACAGCCTGTGAGTATTGTGAATAATCTGCATTCGAGTGTTGTTTACTGAACAGTCAGATGTGTTTCCTGTTTGGGGCGCAAAAAAAAAAAAAAAAAAAAAGTATAAACGAGGCTAACGCTGTTGGGGGACAACAACAAGGGTTCTTCTCCAAAATCCACCCAGTCCTCTGTTGTATATAAATCTATCCACGATAACTGTTAAGACAGTCGATATAAACTCAGTTTGAGCTACATCGACCTGATAGTGGCTGAATAATGGTCAGAGAACCAGTTTTTTCCCACAAAACTCCACCTAGTGAATGAAAATGACCCCATATGAACTCTGGATGGGCGACAACACATGGACATTTGGAACGCGATCAATATGAACCAAATTTGATCTCAATCAGCCTATTATTGCTTGATTTATGTCCAAAAAACTGATTTTCAACTGAAGCGCCCCCATGTGGATGACTTATAAAATTTATAGAGGAGCTGAAATTGATAGGGTTCTTCCACAGGGGTCCACTATGTTGGTTATCAAGGGAGAAGAAATCCAAACAAATCTGTCCGAGTTATCGCAAAAACACCAAGGACATCTGGTGATTTGTGGTTGTTTACTGTCTGAAAAGAGAGCTAAGCTAGTCCAGTCTGAACCCTCCAGTCCACTCAGGTGGTCTGGTGCAGGTCTGCTCTGGGTTCCCAAAGTCAGAACTAAACCTGGAGAATCAGCGTTCAGTTTCTATGCTCTGTAGATCTGGAACAAACTACCAGAAAATATCAGGTCTGAGGTCTGAGAGTTTGAGTTCTGTTCAGTTCTGGTTCCAGACTCACCTGTTCACTGGGTTCTGGTTCTGGTTCCAGACTCACCTGTTCACTGGGTTCTGGTTCTGGTTCCAGACTCACCTGCTCACTGCTGCTGCTGACTAAAAGGATTTGGACTTTTACATTTTACATTCTCTTTCCAAACTCTGCACTGCAACTCTTACTTTAATATGTGTGTGTTTTTATATTTGTGGGTTTTATGTGTTGTTTTCTTACTTGCTGTTTTTTTTTTTTTAAATCACCTTTTACATGTTTCTTTTATAATGTTTTAAATGTGTTTCTTTTTCCCTGTCGTATTTCAGTGTCCTGTGTGAAGCACCTTGAATTGCCTTGTTGCTGAAATGTGTGATATAAATAAACTTGCCTTGCCTAGCCTAAGCTAATGGAGCTAAGCTAACAGAGCTATAATGTAAACTATCAGCTGATGCAGCACATGGATATTTTAAGATACAGTGTTATTTTGACCAACAAGGGCAAAAAATATATATATTATAATACATACGTGTTGGAACAGTTAGCATCTGATACTGGCCCCATTTTCTTAAAAAAGCAGACTAGTGGTTTTACCTGGGCCTGATCTGGGGTCAGTGTTCATTTGAGTCTAGGATCACACTTTGGCTCTGGACACTGTAGTCGTGATGTGTAATTAGACTCCACTGTTTCTGGTATGTTCTAGTGCACTTTCTGACCTGTGAAATGTGAGTGCTGGAGGGTCGTTGCATGTGTGACTGACATTTAACATTAGCTTTAGCAGATTAGTCATGTACACCCTGTGTTTGTTTGACAACTCTGACTCTGACTCAACATAAAACCAAAGGCTTAGGTGGACTCCATCAGAGGGGCTTGTCAGGTGGTCGGGGGAGGGGTGGGGGCGGCACTTTCAGCACTTACTGTAACTCACCAGAACTGATAATAAGCAGTTGAGTCTCGAAATGGAGCCTGATTTGGATTTATTTCTGACACACAGAGGTCAGTCTGCCTTGTATTTTGTCTGATCACATCATGTTTATAAGTCCAGTCATGAACCTCACGCTGTTTTTAGATCGAGTATCTGTCTTATTCAACAAACATGCACTGATCTGCCATAACATTATGACTTCAGACAGAAGACGTAGTAATGAGGGGTGGTGAGTGGGTGGTGTACACAAGGCAGCACGCCAACATTTAATCCTTAATGTTAATGTGTTGAAAGCAGTAAAATGGCCAAAGGCAAAGATCTGAGAGTCTTGTCAAATGCCAGCTTGTGAGAACAGGTCATCAGTAGGTGTACCACAGGGTGAGCATAGTCTCTTCAGAATTCAACATATTTGTTACAAAAGCAAATGAATATGGGGGCTTCTACGAAACTGGGTTCATTTTGGTATCTGGCACTTTTCCAGCTGTTTAGACCCAATAATAAAAGACAAATGTAGACATGTTTCCCCCCAGGATGGACCTAATGATGACCTCAGATAAATGCAAAAAAAAAAAAAAATCCTCTTGTTCTGAACCATCCCATAATTAATGAATTTTTAATCATATTGGGTCCAAAAATAGGACCAAAATTGGGACAGATAAATCTGCCTAGGTGTCAGTGCATTAGATGTGTAAACGTGTGTAAATGCTCTTCTACAGACTCTAAATACAGACACTGTGTTCAATGTGCCGATCCTAGCGGTTTTTCTAATCCACACATGTGGGTTTTTCATCAGTCTCAGTCTCATTCCAGGTTTCTTGCGTAACCCATCGTGTCCACTTGTGTTACATGCAGAACCTGCCCATTTAAATGCCAATAAATTGCAAATGATTTTGCAACAGCGGTCATTTTTGTGAAACACTCTGCCTTGTATAATTAGTTTGATTCCCAAAATGTACCTGAGAGAATAAAAAGATATTCCAACAAATAGTAGCGTGTTATTTTCGTGTCCTTTTTACTGTGTTACATGCAGATTTTTGTATTAAAAAATATCTCAGTAAAAATTTATTTTTTAAAATGGACCCAAAGTCCTTTCACACTTGCTTGATAACATTAGTCTACATCTGGTTTGAATTTTTGCCCCCATGTTTAGTTTCATAGAAGCACCCCCATACAAATCTGCGTAAATTATTACAAAACGAAGTTTTTTTCCTCATTCAATGCACCTCTATATGGGACTATTAGTTTTATGAAGCACATCAAGACAGTGCTGGATTTGTTTCCATGTTGGCTGGAGCATAGCCTCACAGCCTCGTAGCCTTATGCCCATATTGTGACAGAGCCAACGTTCCTAAAAACCTGTTTGCACTGTTGAAAATAGATATTTGACTAATATTCCTGTTTATATGCAACTGTGCACCAAGGTTCTAATAGTTTTGGATGTTTCATTATAGTTTATATTTTAGTTTTATTTAGTTTTGACTTTTTTTTTTTTCTCTAATTCAGTTTGTTTTAATTAGTTTTTAGAGCAGGTTTGCTAGTTTTCATTATTTTCTAAATGCTTAGTTTTAGTTTAGTTGTAGTTCAGTTGTAGTTCAGTTGTAGTTCAGTTGTAGTTCAGTTGTAGTTTAGTTGTAGTTCAGTTGTAGTTCAGTTGTAGTTCAGTTGTAGTTTAGTTGTAGTTCAGTTGTAGTTCAGTTGTAGTTTAGTTGTAGTTCAGTTGTAGTTCAGTGGTCTCTTTTCTCTTCTTCTCTGTGCTCCTATTCAAATCAATCCCAGACAGGACTCTGCTGCTTCAGTCTCCATGTTTCCAGGTAGAGTGTGGACCAGAAGACGACTGGAAACCACAAGTGAACACAAGTGACGGACCCTTAAATATCATATGGTGCCGGCAGAGAAAATTGCTAGAGGGAAATAAATTGATTTCGTATCAATCCGACACTGACAAAGACGAAAATGAAGTGAATTTTATCCATAATTTTTATCCGTTTTAGTTAGTTTTGTAAACACACAATACAGTTTCAGTTAGTTATCAATTTTTTCTTATAATTAGTTTTAATTTATTTCAGTTAACGAAAATGTTTTTACAATTCTAGTTTTCATCATTTCGTTAGTTTTCATTAACGATAATAACCTTGCTGTGCACATCCCCATTAAAACAGGTTCTTTTCTAATTATAACAGATGCTCCATTATAGTCATTTCTATTCCATTCAGTTTATCCACAAATAATATAAAGGACACCAGAGAGTAAAATATAGTCCAATCTATGTAACATGTATGTAGGAAATGTAAAGATTTTCCCAAAAACTAAACCTAAAACCTAGTCCCAACCTAAACTTCCAGCCTTACACGACTAAAAGGTCTGTGAGTTAAATAAGTCAGATACAGCAGAACATATAACAAATGTAAATGATGTTCAACAGGAAGTGGAAATAACATTTTACAAAACGCCCTCACCCACTTCAGATCCATGACATTCTACATATTGTACCATCACCTGCCTGCTGCCTGAAGTATAAACAGACACAGATGATGACATTTTCATTGTGTTTTCAATCTCATTCCACACCTGAGGGCCTCTATAATCCATTTGTTACCCTTTACAAGATGTTTTTTTTTTTCAGAGTCCTAAATGTGTGTGAGGGAAAGTTAATTGGAATAAGTTCATACAACATAATAAGAGCACTGTGGAATATTTTCAGGCTCAGGAGGAGCTTTTACATTGGATCATGACAAAGCATGCATATTTATTCTGTAAAATCTGCTCTTTCTACTAATAACCAGGAAGTGTTGCCCCAAATGGGATTAAAGTAATTTATACAAGGGTCAAATGAAGTCAAATACAAAGAATAAAGAGATTTAAACCCAACTCCACCAACAACAGAAGACTGATACGAGATCATCTTACAAATATTCAAAATGGAAAAATGGACTTACTCTATCAGAATCCAGAGGGATACATTTTATCATATGGGACGAGAATCTGCTCTTAACCCTCCGGTATCTGGGTGTGCCTTTTACGCACACTTTGCACTTTGTGTTAAAAAACTTCATATTATTTTTCACAATTTAAAGAAGGTTAGAATTCAAAAGTTGTTCATTTTTGTATGATCTTTAAAATTCTGTCCACCAACTCAAATGTGCACATTGTAAACAAAAGACAATGACCAGACTAGCATCTGTCTGCCAAGTGTGCCTAAAACGCACTATTTCTAACATTTGATCTGTATGATTAGGACTGAGCTGGATTTACTAAAATAAAATCAAATTAGAGCAGAAAAATAAATATATATCAATATATAATATTTAATAGTTTGATTTATAGGTGTGCATTTTACGCACACTTGGTGACAGATGCTAGTATTTTTGAACATTTGACCTAGCGCCAAAAATAATAATAATGCAAATTAACCAATGTTGGAGTTAATCATTGACATATGCCAGGATGAAAAAATCAAATAATATGTGATCCACTTTTTATGTAGTATATAAAAAAAAAAAAAAAAAAAAAAAAAAAAAAAATATATATATATATATATATATATATATATATATATATATATTTTGGTTTGTTTGTTTGTTTGTTTGTTTGTTTTTTGCATCCAAAAAAAAATGTTTTGTTTACATTACAAACACGGCATTTAAAGGGTTAAAAAATGTGACAACTGTTGAATATTTGGTATTTTTATTTACGGCTCAAGTTGATGAAATAGAAAAAAGTGTAAAAGAATTAAAAAAACTGTATGAAAAATGTTTTGACATTGTTCCACAAGTGTGCCAAAAGGCACACTTGGTGCTTAGTAAGGGCCTTGGAGGACAGGATACCAGAGGGATAATTGCCTGCCTGGGTAAATAAAGGTTAAATAAAAAACTAATGGATCATGTTTGTCTCCTCTAGCCACCCAGAATTTGTATCACTCCTCTAAAAATGTCCTCTTTTTTTTAATAATATTCCTGTATTTATTCTTTGTTTTACGTTTTTCTGCGTAAACGTGTGTATGTTTAAAGAACCTAGAGGTACTGGAACGCTATGATTGTCAGAAAAAAAGTCAGAAAAAGTCAGAAATACTGAAAGTATAAGCACCCAGTTCATATGTTCACTTTTTTTTTTTAAACAATTTTTCATACACTTTTGTATGTATAAAATAAGAAATATGAAAAGGGTTCTAATAGATAACATCTGTATGAGTTTTCAATTAAAAAAAAGAAGTATAAAGAGATTGAAGTGGACAAACCACAGCTTTCCATTACTCTTTGTTTTGAAATGGTCGGTGTTTTGCATAGTTTTACTTTATTTGCACATACTCTAAACCCTGTTGGCGTCTTTAATATCCTTCATAAACATCCATAAATTACTCTGCAACTAATCAACTCTTATTCATTTTTAAATGTTGCAATATGTACAGTAGTCCATTATACTGCTGTGTAATACAGTGAACTTATTTAGACATTTTATATCCTATTTGTTACTTTGATGCCCTGTTGAATGAAAGAAAAAAATCACATAGTATGTCAATATGAACCCTTTTGAAATGCCTTCCAGTCCATTCAGTGAAATGAGAACATCGTTATATGACATTAAGAAATAAGAAAAGGGTCCAGATTCAACTGATTTGAGAGAAAATCATAAAGAGTAAATGATTTAACAACAGGTCATGATGCTGATAAAGTCACTATTGTCACTTTATTTCCGCCTGTAAACTGTCGCTGTTGCTCCTACATGCACCACCACCTTTAACTGTTGAAGTAATTGTGCAATATTGTACATACGTAGATGTTTATTTTATTATATTTTAGCATGTTTTATGCTAATTTTAGTCTATTCTATTTACCTTTTGTACACTTTATTTAATATTTTTTTCTCTTTTTTCATGCTACAAACACAGAGACCTGGGTAACTACGGTCGCAGAAAAAATTATTAGACCGTCAAAAGTCATGGAATGTCTAAAAGCACTGTTTTTGTTAGTACAATGCCATAGATACTGATGGAAGAACTGAAGGGATTCTGGTTTTTATCAAGAAAACATGTTAAATGGATAGATATCAGCTCTGAAATTAAACTACTATGAGCTAGTTTTGTTGTTTTCCTTATATTTGTCCAAACAAATGGACCTGTAGTTGGACCAGGCATTAAAATGAACAAGAAATTGAAGAAAACAAGGGGTGGGCGAAGAATTATTTTCATATCTGTATATAATAATAAATAAATAAATAAAAATATGAATATCCATGAACCCAAGTCTATTTAAAAATAGTGCATTTATATTTTGATAAATATTGAATAAATATTGCGTTGTTATTGCAGAACAGAAGATTACTGCATGACTCGTTGCACATAATTTCACAGCTGCAAATAATTCTTAGTGTTTCTTGGATATTTACTTCAAATTTAACAGAATGCAGTGAAAAATAAAGAAAATAATAAATGAGAAAACTTGGTAAATGGATAGATATCAGCTCTGAAATTAAACTGTTATGAGTGATATTTGCTGTATTTGTACCTTTAGTTGGACCAGGCATTAAAATGAACAAGAAATTGAAGAAAATAAGAGTGGTCTAATACTTTTTTCTGTGTATTTCCTTCTATCATATCTATTGATTGAATGACAACAAAGCTGAGTCTGAGTCACAGAAAACAGACACACATATGTACATACATGCCATCCTTGCGTGTCACCGTGTATCCGTGTTCAGGATAGTGAACGAACGTCACGTTGACTCCAATTAGCGGCGTTCCATCAGCTGTTAACACCTGACCTCGGATTATTGACACCAAGCTGCAGAGTGAGAAAGAGTGAGAGGTTACCTTTAATGAAAGCTGACAACATTTCTATTAAAAATCATCAGGAGTAAATGGAGCCGTAAAGAGCAGGGAACACCCCCTGGTTCCTCTGACCTGCGGACCTGTTGAGTAGAACTAATGTGGGTGAATCTTGTGGGCCGGCCCCGGTGCACTTAAAACACTCCGCATTTACATAGCGTTACGGGCTTTCTTATCGCCGTGGTTACTCTTTGTGAGGAGAATTACAGAGTGCACTGAAGCATCACTTGAAATAACAACACAGTGGGTATCTGCCGAGCTGAGGGAGCACTGGAATGGGACACTGATGTTACTACAGACCTCAAAGCAACACGGCGCATCCTGATCACTCATTTACATATTTCATTTCCATATTTGTACACCGCAGCCACATTCAAGTGAAGTCAAGGAGGAAATCACTTGTAGTAGTGGGGATCAGGTGGAGCAGCGCATCTTCAAATCTCTCTTTTTGTTCTAGAGGAGAGGAAAAGCCTCCCAGAAGAGTATTCAAAGGATCCGGGACCCTCGAGCACCAAACTAATGAAAACTGAGACTAATGAAACTGTATCAGTCACAGCTGATTGTATGTTTTACAGCTTATGTAGTGAAATGAACCAAACCTGCACTGGAATTCTTCCTGTAGACCAGTGTTTCTCAGAAAGTGGGGTGGGCCCCCCGGGGGGGTGCGAAGGCTTGCCAGGGGGGCATGGGATCATTCCTAGGTGTTTATTTTTTCTTCAGGTTGGAACATGTAGCAGGTGGAACTAATGTTTTAGCGTTGGAGCACCCTGGACTCATTTTAGGGACGTACAACAAATAAATCTACTGCCATGGTGATCTGTGACTGGACTGGACAAAGAGTTTAGGTTTGGAGAGTGGACAAGGACTGGAAAAGAAAAGTGCAATGTTTCTGTTTTTGCACAGTTTGTACCGTTTGCACTTTGATGTTGTCAGATGTGCAACGTAAACAGGCTCATTGCATCCACTGATATTGTTCAAATGTTCATCTTTGTTACCAAAATGTGTTTGTTGTTCTAAAAAAAGTACCTTATTGTCATAGTTGTAAAATAATTACACATTTCCTATTTTTATTTTGAAAAATAATGTCTCAGGGAGCAGTCTGGTTGAGTTCATTTGTATTGTTCAATCAAAAAGCTACGTTATTTTTCATTTGCACAACAAATTATTCAAGGAAAAGCAAAAACTATTCTTACAATATTGATGTTTCTTTCAATAAAAGTAATAACTGCACCACAGGTACAATGTTGTCGGGGTTGAGGGGGGACTGGAGATTTTTCGTGCTCCAAAGGGGGGCCCCACAGAAAAAGACTGAGAACCACTGCTGTAGACCGACATTACACTGAAGCCTCACTCAGGCAAGTGACTATTTTTGGTCATTTTTACACATGTTATATAATAGTTTTGGATTTTTCATTCTAGTTTAGTTTTATTTAGTTTTGACTTTTTTTTTCTCTAATTCAGTTTGTCTGAATTTGTTTTTAGAGCAGGTTTGCTAGGTTTTTTTTTTTATTATTCTACATAAAAAATGTTGAAAAATTTCACAAAAGTAATACATTCTTCTTATGTTCTCTGATGACACATTAAGGTAGAAGTTTTGAATGTCAGATTATTTCTCTGAGTGCCCTATAATGTTATATATTACCTAGATAATGTGCATTACTTGGATTAAACTACTTTTTCCACCCTTTCCTCAAATGCCGTCATTTCTTCTGGCCTGTTTAGTTTTTTGTGTCCGTGTTTATGCTTATTATGCAGCAGACAAACACCATCTCATTGCACAGAAAATACACTGCATTAATTCTGCAGCCGTGCCTTTGTGCAGACATTTCCAGTCATAAACACCTGTCATTTTTACTGACTTTGGCCTCTTCTCTGTTGCTGCATTCTGTTTTTATCTGCTTCAATTTTTCTTGTGCATCAAAGCAAAATACAGCTGTATAATTCTGACTTTTTTTTCCCCCCACCCCAGATAAATGTGTTTAACTTGTCGTTTTGTTTCCAGCCGTCTCTCTCTGCTTGTTTTGGTCCTGTTTGACTTCTTTGATGTTCTTTGATACTGCTGACTGACTGCAGACTGTACATCATTCTCAGACATATGTACAACTGTGTGCAACTGGATGAGGGTTTTTCTGGAATACGTCATGTGTGCATAATATTTGGACTTTTCTAGCGTGCATATTTGCTTTTGTGTGTATCCAACTCCTTCAGTCAGTACTTCATAGTTGTGATCATCAAATTAAAACATCATATCATTAGTCTCATAGCATAACTGCCAAAGTCATATGCTGTATGGACAAAAGTATGTGGACACGTTGAATTCAGGTGTTTCTTTTCTAACAAGGGTGTGGAACGCAAAACAATAACAACAAATGTCAGAATATAGTTTTATATTGAGATAAATATCATTGCATTGGTTAGTTTGGTTTAAATTATTATCTTTGCTTCCAAACTGCCGCAGAGATAATTTTTATTTAATTTCTCTCAACATTGATTTTGTTTTTTTTAATCATAACTATGATTTTAAATGTTCTGACTCTAAATTTCTAAAATATCTTTCATGCTCTGACTGTAAATAATACTTTTCTACCACAACTAACCAACTACTTTCTTCACATCTCACTGAGGAATAGAAATCTCTCATTAAACTTTAAGGAAATATTGATGTTTATAAACTATATGGACATAAATATTGGGACACATCATGTCTACAACTGTAAGATGTCCTGTTCGTGATGATTTGAGATAAAAACATCAATATTAATAATCAATAAGATGTTTATCACAATCAAAAACTATATTATGTGTCTTTTGTGACGTGTCTTTTCATGCTTAAAAAAAGGCCTTTTAGGAAACACACAAACACACATTCATGCAGCCGTTCAAAGTGTGTTTCCCAGTCTTAGAAAACATTTTTATCATGGGGCTGTGGCCTCTGCTCTTATGAAACATTGAAGCGAACATAAAAATGTGACAAAAGCAGGCAAACGGCTGAGCAGAATTCCTGTCATGTTTCTTCCCTGTCAGCAGCTTTGCCTTTGACTCTTCATATTTGGTAGACGGCCACCCTCTCTTTCTCTCTTATCATATTTAATGAATGTAATGTCGGAGGCAGAAATGGTTCTTGGCAAGGAAAAAAGGCAGACCTTAAGCCCTTGAGTTGTGATCTCTGTCTCACTTCCACTTTTTCTGCTAAATTCATCCAGACACATGACAGAGTCAGCCTACGAGGGCTAACGCTACAGTAAATACAGGGAGGGTACGCTACTGTATGACCCGCAGCCAGCAAGAATTATGACTCAAACAATCGAGAAACAAGAGACGACACCAATGACAAAGCACAGAGACGCAAGCATGAGTGTATTAGGTTGAAAAATAACAGGAATCTGTCCTCTTACCGCAGCCTGTACAGCCTACAGCCGTACTGTAGGAGAGGGAGGTCACAGAAGGGCCCCCACAGTACGTACTAATACCCTACTGCAGTAGTCATGTCACATATTTGTTACTGCATTTCCACAGGATTGTGTCTGTGTTGACAGATCACAGAGTTATTATCTAAGGAATATTATACAAGGAGAGGGATTGGACCAGCGCTGTCAAACTCATTTTAGTTCAGTTCCATATTCAGCCCAATTTGATCTGCAGTGGGCCAGACCAGTAAAATAATGACTTAATAACCTATAAATAATGACAAATCCAAGTTTTTCTCTTTGTTTGAGTACAAAAAAAAAATTAAAATCATGAAAATATTTACATTTTACAAAAAAGATGTGAATAACCTGAAAAAACAGAAATTTCATTTGAAAAATTAGTGCAATTTTAACACTATTCTGCCTGGACTTCTTCTACATGTACATTTACACACAGTGTTCCGTAAACATTTGGGAACAGGCAGAATATTGTTCAAATGTTGAAGTCTGGAACTAAAATTTGAACAATTTCTCCAATATTCCATCTGTTATTATTATGAACACAACTGCAGATCCCAGTGGATCCATAAATGCACCAAACATTTAGGAACAGACAGAATATTGTTCAAACTGCACATTTCGGGTTGTTCATCTTTCTTTTTATTTATGTATTTATTTGCATTTTATTGTGAACAAATATTTTTGAAAATGTAAATATTTTCACAGTGTAATGTTATTTTTTTTCCCACTTAAATTTTTTCAACATAATTTTTCACAAATACATTTTGTGGTTTCCATTATTTATGGTTTATTGTGGAAAACTGTAAGAACTGTAAGAAACTGTTCACCGTAATGCAAGAGATTCAGGTGAGTAATGACAGACAGACGAACAGATTCACGATACTGAGGATATGACTGAGGATGCACAGATTTGATGAAAAACTGGTCACGAAAGTCTCCCACACCTTTAAGAAAAGTTAAATACAGACAAAAAAAAATTCTAGAGCTGCCACACAAGTAACACTGGGTCTTTATAGGTTGATGAACTACCTCGGTTCAAACTGCTTATCTAGTATCTCCAGCATCAGCTTCCACATATAATCCCACCCCCTCTGTTAATAGTTGAGTCTTCATCATTCTTCTAACGACATCTGTGCATCACTGCTGCTCCACTGCTGATTCTGTTCAGACATTCATAAATAAACTCACCTTCTGTTGAACGGACTCTCTCCAGTGATGACATGAGTGGATTCAGGACCGACCAGGAAGTGGATACGCTGGTAGAAAGACCTGGCCGCCTGAGAGGAACACAAACAACAGATGTGGAGATTAGCGGAAGTGGAGATGATAAAAGTTGAATTCCTTTCTGAGTGAGCGGCCTTACCTGCTGAGGAGCCAATGACGACGGAGACTGGCTGAGCACCTCCACCGGGTCAGGTGAGCCTTTGCAGTACTGTTGGTTCTGACAGGACGGCTGCAAACAACAGTCTGGGTCCATACAGTCAGCCAGGCCATCTGGAACATACACACAGTTTACAGCTGAGTATTTTTAGAAAGCCGATATGGGAGAACTGAGACATGAAAAAGACGGGATAAAGAGGGACGGATGAGGGGACGGAGACACAACGGAGGGCTTAAGGAGTGATGAGGGATGAAGGAGGGATTAGGAATAATTATAGATGCAGAGATGCAGCAGGGACAGAGGAATTCAGCCCTAATGAGGATGAAGAGAGGAAGAAGACATGGTGACGGAGGGACGAAACAAAGGACAATGATGGGACATGGTCACTTTACTGAGGCGAAAAATCTGAAAAAAATTAGAAAAAATATATATATTTAAAGGTCTAAACATACAGCAATTATATAGCTCTAAATTTATATAGATCTACAGGGTGGGGAAGCAAAATGTACAATATTTTGAGGCAGGGATTGAAAGACAGTGTATGACCAGTTAGTTTATTGAAAGTCATGAGAATTTATTTGCCACAAGAAAATGTCCATCATAGAAAATGTTTTTATTCTATGTGTCCTCCTTCTTTCTCAATAACTGCCTTCACACGCTTCCTGAAACTTGTGCAAGTGTTCCTCAAATATTGGGGTGACAACTTCTCCCATTCTTCTTTAATAGTATCTTCCAGACTTTCTGGTAATAGTTTTGCTCATAGTCATTCTCTTCTTTCCATTCTAAACAGTCTTTATGGACACTCCAACTATTTTGGAAATCTCCTTTGGTGTGACGAGTGCATTCAGCAAATCACACACTCTTTGACGTTTGCTTTCCTGATTACTCATATGGGCAAAAGTTTGTGAAAAGGTATGGATAATAGTGTTAGGTATGATTATGACATCAGTATATGTTTGGGTTCAAAACAACTGACGTAGTGTCTGCTGAGAAAAAACAACTAAATGTTCATTGTACATTTTGCTTCCCCACCCTGTATATATATATATATATATATATATATATATATATATATATATATATATATATATACTATATATATATATATATAGCTCTGAATACATATGTACAGTCGCAGAAAAGATTTCTTAGACCACTCTTGTTTTCTTCAATTTTTTGTTCATTCTAATGCCTGGTCCAACTAAAGGTCCATTTGTTTGGACAAATATAATGAAAACAACAAAAATGTCTCATAGTAGTTTAATTTCAGAGCTGATATCTATCCATTTAACATGTTTTCTGAATAAAAACCAAAATCACTTCAGTTCTTACGTCAATATCTATGGCACTGTACTGACAAAAATAAATAAATAAATAAATAAATATCAAATATACATATTAAAACACTATAAAGACACTTTAAGAACACTACAACATAGCTAAGCAATCTACTTAATAAGGTGCAATTACTATAATCTAACATGCAATAATCTGTTAACATTTCAGTCCTTTATCCTCTTTTAAGTTGATTTATTTATTGTTACTATTATCTGCACTTTCCTCTGTTTTCTATTTATTTTATCATGTGTGCATTTTTTACATGTTGATTTCATTTCTCTATCGATCCTGTGGGTCATAATTTCATTCATCACACCAATGTTGAGTGACAGTAAAGACTCTTGAATCTTGAATTAGAACAGTAATTTGTAACACATGTACTACACCAGGGTTTCTGCAGGTATCAGCAAATCTAATTTAATGCTTTTTAACGGCCATTTTAATGCCACTTTAAACTAATGTAATGCCCATGTCCAACTGCAGACACAGTTTTATACATACATTTACCGTCGACAGGCTGTAACCTGGTTCTGAACAGCTCCTCCTCCTTTAATCACTTCTGCTGAAACGTGCATTTTCCCATTTTTCCCACATTTGCTAATATTCCCTCCACTCCTTCATCACAGCACGTTGCATTCTAAGCATCCGATGTTGTGACTTCATGTATCAGCCATAAACAACAGCCAATTAAAGGATTCCACCTGTCAATCATCACACTATACTTCCAATCAAAATTATTAAATGTTTATAAAATCAAAATAAATCGTGAATAACACTGCGTTTTTCCATCAAGTGTATTTAATTTTTTAATGCCTCTGAACATTAAATTGAATACTTTTTAACCCTTTCATGCATAGTGGTCACTCCAGTGGACAGCTATTCTACAGCTGTTCTCTTATCGTATATTCAAGGATTTTATTATTTTAGTTCCATATCAGCCGACACAGTGGACGCTTAAGCATCATCCCACACACTGTAATTCAGACCATTACTGTAACTTTGCTGTTCTTGGTAAAGCTGATCTGCACTAACATGTTTGAGTGTAAATCAAGTGGTTGTTATTGTTGTTCGACTGTCATTAACATTTTGTTTTTTTTTTGCATATAATCTCCATTAAGTGAGTAATAACTAGTATTAGAGTTTGTTAAAATGTGACAAAACATCAGATTAACAATATTTTAAAAATGATTTCATAGTTTTCACACAGTGTATCAGTAAATACATGTTTCATTGCTTCAAAAATTAAACACATGGTGTCCAGCAGAGTGGACATTTTTGCAACTCCATTAAAAATAGGTTAATAAAAAACAATTTCAATCGCATTATTTATTTTTTTTTCATGCCTAAAGAGGAATAAAAACACTCAGGAAAAAAAAAAAAATCTCAGTTCGGGTTCTCATAATTCATGCATGAAAGTGTTAATAGTTTTCACACAGTATATCACTTTCTGATATGGGTTTTAAATACATGTTTATTTGCTTCAAAAATTAAACGCATGGTGTCCAGTTGAGTGGAAATTTTGTAACTCCATGAAAAATAGGTTCATTAAAAAAATAAAAAAATAAATAAAAATTAAAAAAAATAAATTGCATTGTTTTTTTCATGCCTACAGAGGAATAAAAACACTCAAGAAAAAATATTGACTAAGGTTCTCATAATTCATGCATGAAAGGGTTAATGCCATTTAAGGCCTTAATTTTCACTAAATCTATTTAATGACTTTTAATGCTTTTTAATGACCTGCAGAAAGCCTGTACACAATACATTATCAACATGATAATTAACCCTTTCATGCATGAATTATGAAAACTTTAGTCAAATTTTTCTTCTCGAGTGTTTTTATTCCTCCTTTGGCATGAAAAAAAGAACACACTCGAGTTTTTTTTTTTTTTTTCATTGAGTTACAAAAATGTCCACACATTTAATTTTCAAGGAACATGTGTTTAAATGTGTTTAAATCCCAATGTCAGAAAGTGATATAAAAATAATGAAATAAAAACATTTTTAATGCTGATAATCTGATGTTTTCTCATATTTTAACATATTCTAATGCTAGTTTTTACTCATTTCATGGAGATAATATGCAGAAAAAAAAAAAGTCTAACAATTAACAACTGATTTACACATGGTAGTGCAGATTAGGTTTATCAAGAACAGTGAAGTTATAGTAATGGTCTGAATGTCAGCGTATGAGATGATGCATGAGCGTCCACTGTGTCGGCTGATATGGAAATGAAACAACAAAATCCATAAATATACACGAGAACAGCTGGAGAAGAACTGACCACTGGAGTGACCACTGTGCATGAAAGGGTTAAATAAATACACAAATAAGTGTGTAAAAATATGGTTGTGTTATTAAAATTAAGAAGTTATAATGTGGAATTAAACGTCTGACGTCCACAGGTACATTTGGGTGGAATCAGAAGAAGAATGAATGAATGGAGGAAGGGAGCGGTGGATGAATAAATTAAAACTAAAGAATGACAGAATGAGTAAACACGAGAGAGTGAACAGATGCTTGTGATGACCAGTCACTTATGGCTTTCTCTGCTGAAAAAAAAAAGAAAAGAAGAACAGGAGAATGAAAGGAAAGAGAGAGAGAGACAGAGGGGGATGTGGTAGAATTAGCGAGTGAGCTGTATGTTTATTAAACGCTGCCAAGAAGAATAAAGGACGGAGGGAAGGAGGGAGGATGGAGGATGGAAGAGTGAAGAGGAAACAGAGAGAAGCAGGGATGAAATAGTGGAAAAAAGAGAGATTAGGGAAGGAGGGAGCAGAGCAGAGACAGATGGAGGGATAGGAGGATCCACGTAGGTATGTGAGGTAATCAAGTCTGCGCTGCCATTTGTCTGTTAGTTTCCAAAAGCCACTGGTACATCTGGTGAACAGGCACCGGGGACTGACATTAAACACACAAACACACACCCACTGACTGACTGACTGACTGACTGACTGCTTATTCTGCTCTTCTTGATCATATTTTCTCTCGCTTTTCCATTTGTACACTGCTTTCATCCAAATCTGCCCTGGGTGAACTTAGTCCAAATGCTCCTGATTATTTTCAGCTCCGTAACTTCGGCCTTTCCCACAGAAACTATCAGAGCAGCAGTTCAGCTGTGTTTGCCTTTTACTGCCTTTATTAACCAGGGTTCCAATAGTTCTGGAGTTTTCCTTCTAGTTTAGTTTTATTTAGTTTGGACTTTTTTTTTTCTCTAATTCTGTTACTTTTAATTCGTTTTTACAGCAGGTTTGATAGTTTTTATTAGTTTTCCTTATTTTCTAAATGCTTAGTTGTAGTTTAGTTGTAGTTTAGTTGTAGTTCAGTGGTCTCTTTTCTCTTCTTCTCTGTGGTCGTATTCAAATCAATCCCAGACAGGACTCTGCTGCTTTAGTCTCCATGTTTCCAGGTAGAGTGGGGACCAGAAGACGACTGGAAACCACAAGTGAACACAAGTGACGGACCCTTAAATATCATATGGTGCCGGCAGAGAAAATTGCTAGAGTGAAATAAATTTATTTCATATCAATCTGACATCGACAAAGACGAAAATGAAGTGAATTTTATCCATAATTTTTATCCGTTTTAGTTAGTTTTGTAAACACACAATACAGTTTCAGTTAGTTATTGTTTTTTCTTTTAATTATAGTTTTTATTTATTTCAGTTAACGAAAATGTTTTTACAATTCTAGTGTTTGGTCATTTCGTTAGTTTTCGTTAATGATAATAACCTTGTTGTACACTGCTTTCATCCAAATCTGTCCTGGGTGAACTTAGTCCAAATGCTCCTGATTATTTTCAGCTCCATAACTTCTGCCTTTCCCACAGAAACTATCAGAGCAGCAGTTCAGCTGTGTTTGCCTTTTACTGCCTTTATTAACCTCTTCTGTGTTGCAACTTCTGATTTTTTTCTGCCTCCACTGAAATCATTATGCCACAATTACTTCCTTTTCAAAAACATTTTTTTGTATTTTTTTTTAACCCATAAAGACCCAAACATCCACCTGTAACTTAAACCATCTACTGATCTAAATTATCTAATACTTGTTGATCCATTAATCCTATCAATACAGTTCTTCATCTTTTCATGGTCATCAGATATGACCCATTTGGATGTTCAGAGGCTCCGTAGTTACCGTGGAAACACCGTCATCTTCTACAACACTGATTCCCCAGTCAAACCCAGGGAGTTGGATCAATGACAGTGGATGGACACACTGGGGTTATGTTCAGTTTAATGAGAGATTTAGCTGAAAAAGGCACATTTTCTTCAGTTTTCTCTGTTTTTGATCAAAATAACATTTGAATTTACTCTGAGCTTTTATGAGCATTTACATGATTAGTGAATTAATTGTAAGAAAATACTTGATTTCCACTTAAAAATACAAAATACAGAGGATAATATTATAATAAATGGTTAAATAAACAAAACAAAACAAAAAAATCATTTGGGGACTGCCATAAAAGCAGCATTCGGTCTTTATGAATTATGGAATGTCCTTTGCAATAGACAATGTGACTAAGTAAATGTACTAACTGAATCATTTTAAATCACTTATCTTTTGTACTGTTTTGCTAAGAGGAATGAGGAAAATGTTTACGTCACAGAAAAAAAGAAATCAATTACAACCTAAAAGTTAGTCTGCAATAGTTGTAGTTATTTTGCAAAGCGCTATAGCATTTATCAAATGTAGAAAGAAAACATCTAAAACTCATCACTGAAGTTGGACTGAGCTTTTCTTTGCTTTGGCATTTTGCTGTTTTCATGCCACATTTCTTCAGTCACATCACCAATGATGCTCAAAGAAGCATGATAATATTTTTTTTTCTTGTTGTTTTTGACGCGCAAATAAATAAATACTAAAGACTAAATGTTTGGGTCTTTATGGGTTAAAAATACCATTTAGAAAAACAGATGTTGTGTTTCATTAGATGAACCCCAAACAGTCAGAAATCATGGAAAAGCCCATGATGTCTTTTACACAACACGGTTGGTTTTACCTTTATAGAATGTGTAGCTTTTAAGGTAAATCTGTGATACTCTTGTCACTTATAAAGGATTAAAATGCACTGTTGGGTCTAATGAGGTGAAACCCACCGAGGAAGGGGGTTCTGGTTGAACACGAAACACACTAACAAGCAAACAGATACAAACTGGAACTCAATAAATCTATTAAATTTGAGTAAAACCAGGATTTGTTAGTTGCAGAGGAAGTGTAGATGTGACGAACAGGAGCAGATGTTTTGTCCTTTACCACAGACAGAAACAAAAACAGCAGATAAAAGACAGACAACTCAAGAAATTCTCTGTAGAAGATTGATCAAGGTGACAGAAAACTGACAGAAGAGGAATTTCATTTGCAAAAAAAAAAAAAGAATTCTCTCTTTATGCGCTGTGGCCCATTTACTAGTCAAGGCCCAGTATGTGTTGTGCCTTTCACTCCTGACATTAGCATTGACTTGTGCTGTTCTTCGTTGCTGTGGTAAATACAGTAGCGTTGACTGACGCACATCAACACAAAGCAACGCTAGCATCCACACTTGGACAAAATGAAGACTTTTTTTTATCTGTTTGGGTTGCTTCATGTTAAAATAAGAGCGTGTGGAATTTATTATTATTATTTTTTGCATAATAGAACATGTTTTCATTAAAGTATAGTCACCATAAAATAAACATTCTATTTTTTGCGACGTTAAAAGCAGTTCTTGCAGATTCTGGTGGCGCTACACAAAGACGGGCATGGACTGGAAATTCTCAACATAAGTCAGTTTGAAAATCTGCATAAAATAAGTATGAAAGGAAGGAGTAAAAGTGAAAACATCTGCAACAATACTGCAGGAAACTGTCTGACATACAAACAGTTAACATCAGTTCATGGTAATAATGCTATAAATGCATTACCTTTATTTTACTAGTCATAAAATATAAGATTTGTTGTCAATCACCTACACTGTTGTTACAATTGTACTTTTCTACCAAACAGAAAATATGGAGGGTGATGTTATAATAAATGGTCATAAATCATTTAAGAAAGATTAACTATGAGAAAAAAAATCATTTGAGACCTGCCTATGGAAGGAAATCTGTCCCATCAGATTTGGAATCATAAAAGCCACTGAATTTTTTTGCACTGAAATTAAGTATCTGAATTTTTTCAGCGTCACATGACCAAACTAACATAACTTGATTGGCTGGCAGTTTGACTTGAGATAGAATCATTGCTTATCCTTGGTGTCCCGGACGTGTCATCTCAGTTTTTTGCATCAGAATTTTTTTGCATCTCATTTTTTTTATTCAAAATTTATGAACATAGTAAAATTGAGAGACAAAAAATTCAGATACTTAATTTCAGTGCAAAAAAAATTCAGATACTTAATTTCAGTTGAAAAAAATTTCAGATACTTAATTTCAGGGTAAAAAAAAATTCAGATATTTAATTTCAGTGCAAAAAAAAATTCAGATACTTAATATTTGTGCAAAAAAAATTTCAGATACTTAATTTCAGTGCAAAAAAAATCAGATACTTAATTTCAGTTGAAAAAAAAAATTCAGATGCTTAATTTCAGTGCAAAAAAATTCAGATACTTAATTTCAGTGCAAAAAAAAAATTCAGATGCTAAATTTCAGTTGAAAAAAAAATTTCAGATACTTAAAAAAATACAGATACTTAATTTTAGTGCAAAAAAATTCAGTGCTAAAAATTCAATGGCTTTTATAATTCCAAATCTGATGAGACAGATTGACTTCCATACCTGCCACAAAACTAGCACTGGGTCTTTACAGGTTAATAAAACTAAAAAACCATTCCTGGACTAAGGATGTTTTCTATATCAGTGGCGTTTGCTGCTGCTGGCCGTGGTCCTCATGTGGTGCTAATCCTGCTCATGTCCTCGTTCACTGGACGAAGGCGGGGACATAATCTGCCTCCACCTTTGCCATTTGCCACTGTCTGTGCTTCATCTGTCCATTATCTGTTCATTAATAAACCAGATCCCCCCACTTATGTATGGACACGCACCTCCTTCGTTGTCCTTGCCGTCGGTGCAGAGCGTCTCCATGGCGACGTGACATCCGGCCCCTCTCCATCCCGATTGGCAGATGCAGTGCCAGCCGCTGGCCTCGAGGGTGCATCGTCCGTTGTTGTTGCAGAGGCCCGGACAACCCTCTGGGCACAGGAAAAAAAAAAAAACAACAACACACCAATTCACAAGTTAGAGCAGCGCGAGTGGGTGGGCCGGGGTCACCGCTGGCCGCCAGGGCGGGCGTCAAACAGGCTTTAACCAACAGAAAGTTTTGAAGGGAGGTGTCATAGTTTTGCACTGGAGCTCTGACAGAGGAGGGTAATCAATATGTTTCTATCAGTGTGTTTTCATGTCAAAAATGCAACAAATATCTTCCCTTCTCTGAGCTCGGAAAAGCCTCCGAGGCACTGCTATCACAGCAAAAAACAATATTTGGGTTTTTTTTTTTTTTTTTGGAGGGAAAGTTTTTGCAACATAAAGACAACACATGTCAGGAGAACAAATGTCAATTGTCAGCAGCTTCAGCCCAGAAACTTCAGCCTTCAGAAACCCGCAGTGGTTAAATCCTGATGTGTGTTACAAGGCGTTTAGCCCTGTGTAATGCAGCTCTCTCCAACAAATGGACTGACAGACTGAAAGACAGAGAGCCAGAAGACAAATAAGACAAATCAATACATTAACCCACATGTGAGAGACACAGACTGACAGACAGACAGACAGTCAGCCTTCGGTGAAATGCACTGATGTAGTTTCACATGAACCGCTAAGATTCCCTACAGCCAAAATGGCAACGGAAAATATAGATTTGCCTTTTTTTTCTCTTTTCTCTCATCTGTAAAAAAAAAAAAAAAGAAAAAAAAAAAAGAAAGTGGATGTTATTAGTGATGGAAGACGAGAGGATACCAAGAAAGTAAAATAACAAAAGGAGAAAACAGTGGAAGCAAAAACATTTCGAGGGGGTTTAAATTTTAGCTGGGAAGACCAGAATAAGTACAATTGAACACCTGGAAAGCTTTTTAGCTGTTGTATTTATATTTTTTATTTCATTTTATTTTTTGTTGCTTTTTTTAGGTGGATTCCTTTGGCCTTAAGTTCAGTGAAAGAGACGTTAAAATCCATGTGAAAACACAACAGGTAGACAGATACACAGCGCACAAAGTATAGGGAGGACAGGGTGGGTTTTTGGTTTTGTTTTTTTTGTTGTTTTTTGTTTTTTTTTGGACTGCATGCCTCCGAAAGCTATACTTTATGCCTCTGCTTAACATTCCTCTATCACAGAATAGACAGTGAGGCTGGCTGATTAAAAAACAGTGAGTATCTGAACCAAGCAAAGCCCAGCTGGAGAGACAGAATGAGGGAGAGCAGAGGGACAGACAGACGGACAGAAGGAGGAAGGGGAAGTGTGGGAGGTAAAACCAAGAGACAGAGGGACGGCAGCTGGCTCAATTAACACACACATATATACAGAAATATATATATATCAGGCTTCTGGATGCAAGACGAAACAGGAGTCACACACCTCGGGTTTGTGTATGTGTGTGTTTGTGTGCATGTGCATCATCATTTGTGTCATTTTGTGTTTGTTTGTGTGACTGAATCAGAGACAGGGACAGAAATAATGTAACCAAGAATAAGTGGATAAATACGTGGACACATCAAGCTTTGAGAAAGACAGAAAGACAGAGAAGGAGAGACAGACAGAAGGACAGGGAAACCCAAATGGAATAAACGACAACGAAAAAAAGAAGAAGAAATCAACAGAAGTAAAGTGTGAAATGGTTGTATTTTGGGACAGTAAAAGGCCTTTAGTCAAGTCTTTGGCATGAATTACCTTTATATCCTGAGAATAGGAGAGGGCACGAGGGAGAGAGGGAGGAAAATTAGGGAAAAAACGTAAATTGAAACAAAAGCAGCACTGCCAAATATACTCTCTGTGATGGACAGGTAGATGGACATGGCAGCGAAAAAAGAGGTGGAGGTAAAGGCAGAGGACAGAACAGGAGAGCTGGGGTCATGGGAAAGGAAGGGGGGCAGAAATAAGAGACAGAAACTGGAGGACACAGCAGTAGAACCACAACAGAACGCAAGAAAAAGAACAGAAACAATGCCAAGTTTATGCCCATTCAAAACCTCCAGAGACACGTGGTCAAACAAGCCTGTCACTCATCCATGTTGTAAACAGCCTATGTACACTGCAAACTAAAAGTTATGGATATTTCTTTTTTTGTTGTCTTTTTTGTCATTTGTAAATAAAACTATGTCTAGTCATTAAAAAAAATGTGTTTCAATTCAGTTCACACACAAAAAAGTAAAAAGCGCTGTGCAACAATTCCAACTGAAAAATAATAGCCCAAAAATGTAAAATATCCTTCAATTTGTGTTTGTAGTGTATATAGTCTGTATAGTTTTTATCATTATTATTATTATTATTATTTTTTTTTTTTTTTTGCACTATATTTAAACATGTACACTTTCTTTCTTGCACTTTATTCTGTTGCTGCCTTGACCATTGAAATTCCCCAGTGTGGGATCAAAAAAATCTAATCTAATCTAGTCTAATTTTGTCTAATCTAATCTAGTCTAATCTAATCTAATTTTATCTAATCTAATCTAGCCTAATCTAGTCTAATCTAATCTAATTAATCTAATCAAGTCTAATATAACTTTATCTAATCTAGTCTAGTCTAATCTAATTTTGTCTAATCTAATCTAGTCTAGTCTAATCTAATCTAATTTTATCTAATCTAGTCTAATCTAATTTTATCTAATCTAGTCTAATCTAATCTAATTTTGTCTAATCCAATCTAATCTAGTCTAATCTTATCTAATCTAATTTTATCTAATCTAATCTAGTATAATCTAATTTTATCCAATCTAATCTAATCTAATCCAATCTAGTCTAGTCTAATCTAACCTAGTCTAATCTAATTTTATCTAATCTAATGTAATCTAATCTAATCCAATCTAATCTAATCTAATTTTATCTAATCTAATCTAGCCTAATCTAGTCTAATCTAATCTAATTAATCTAATCTAGTCTAATATAATTTTATCTAATCTAGTCTAGTCTAATCTAATTTTGTCTAATCTAATCTAGTCTAGTCTAATCTAATTTTATTTTATCTAATCTAGTCTAATCTAATTTTATCTAATCTAATCTAATCTAGTCTAATCTAATTTTATCTAATCTAGTCTAATCTAATCTAATCTAGTCTAGTCTAATCTAATCTAATCTAATTTTATCTAATCTAATCTACTCTTATCTAATCTAATTAATCTAATCTAGTCTAATCTAATTTTATCTAATCTAATCTAATCTAGTCTAGTCTAATCTAACCTAGTCTAATATAATCTTATCTAATCTAATCTAATCTAATCCAATCTAATCTAGTCTAATCTAATCTAATCTAATCTTCCACAGTTTTCGGTGGATGCAGTTGGATGTGAACATAAAACCAAACAGCGGTGACCGTCACTCGAGCAGACGTTGGGTCAGTTCTGTGCCTTAACCCTGTAAAACCTGACCCATCCAAAACTAGACACAAAATTCTAATTTTTGGGAAGTGAGATGCTTATTAGACCTTTAAAGAAAATCTAAGCCATATCACTGTGTTTGCGACGTTACGTTTTTGTATGACATTTGATCCATTATATTGGCCGTTTTTATAGAGCACTTTATAAACCTGCAGTATCACATTTAATACACACACGTTTAACATCATTTAACTGTACTGTAAATTATAAATTATCTAGTAACTATGCATTGTTGCAGTACATGAAGTACTTATTTAAAAAAGAATAATAACAAAGGTTCTTCTTAATGTAACTTTTGGAAAATGACCAAAGACTTTCCTGCAAAAAGTGTGAGGACGATGTAACGATAGCAGCCATTTTGAAACGAACATAAAAAGTCCTTGCACTGGCTACAGCAGGATGATAATCCACCAGGGGGCAGAAAACACGTACCAGGTCATATACAACAGGTTTTTAAGGAAAGTATTGATCTTGTTGATTGGATAGAGGTCTCAGAACCTGGCGTAGCAAATATGATACAAATGGTTTTAAAGGGTTAAAGCAGGATCAAAATAAAGCACCGTGGATGAGTGTCGACGCTGACCCTAAATATGCACCTAAAGTGGATTTATTATGTTGATTCAAAGGAAGTCCAGATTCAGACTTACACTGACCTGGTTATGTAAGACACATAAGACTTTATTGGTTTCAAACTTAAAACGATTAAAATTGTACTGAAGATATGAACAGTCAAGGGTGTCAAACTCGTTCACAGACCAATGTGAGCTCAATTCAAATAATAGCAATGGAGTTTTTTCAACTTACTCACATTTTTTGTCAAAGGATAGTTTGTAAATGTAAACATGTTCATCGTTTGTAAGTAATTAAGTTATTCACACGTTATTTTTGGAGCTAAAACAAAGACAAACATTTGGAGTTGTCATTATTTATAGGTTATGATGTTATTATTTTACAGGTCTGACCCAGTTGAGATCAAAATGGGCTGAATGTGGAAGCTAAAAGAAACTGAGTCTGACATCCCTGATCTAAGCCTTTTTCCCTTCAAAGTCTGTAAAGCAGATGAAAAATACTCTGGAATCTGACTATGTTTGTTGACAATTTCTGTCGACAACACAGAAAATGGGCAAGTTTATTAGTTCAAGGACTCCAGACTTCTGAAAAACACTTCTAATCCAGGGCAGAGACATGATGGAGCTGCATTTTCAACTTTTATAGGAAAGTTAAAAGCAAGTTTATGCAAAGCTTTACTTATTCAGTTTTTGCTGCAACTCAGTGGATGATGTTAAACATATTAGCAAATTGTACAGTTGTGTTTTGTCATCTACATTCTTACCACTTAGTTTCTGTTTTTTACAAGATAAAGCTTCGTTTGACCTTATTTGTCATATACCTGCATGCAGGGGTGGGCCCTGTCAAACAAATACAGATATTTTTGGGATGTGACACCATTGTTTTTCATCTGAGTTTAGAAAAACAACACTTTAGACAGAATATTTTCATCTAAAATGTTGTTTACATGTGGACGAGAGGAACAAAGAGAAAAATATCTGTTTTCCAAAATATCCACATTAGTGTAGATGGGGCGTTCTTTTGACTTTCTTTTGCAGATGAATCATACAGATCACACTGATTAAATAAATAAATAAAAACTACATCATTAAAAAAATAACTAACAATGTTCTCGAAACAGAGAAAAATGTGTGACTGTGACACAGTTAGACACCACGAGTCTCGGAGGTGCAATTTATTTTGTCACCAGTCGACAGTGTCTTCAACAGATGAGGAAAAATTGGTTTGATATTTACAAATTAGTTCGACACCGTCCATGTGACACTGTCTGATCACAAAAAAATAAAGCGTTTGCTCTTTTCCTGCTGATCTTTTAAGTGACATGAATCTCCGCGTTGCCCACTCCTACTTACATGTACATGAAATAAGATCCAAACTGTCGCACAGTCGTGTCTAGGACAGGATTAACTGTCATGTTTTGCACACATTTCTCGTTAAAAGCCATTTTCTCAGCTCCTCTAATGACCCTCTGACTTCAAATCAGATTGTTCTGTTTGTTTGACGGTGTATTTAAGTGACTGACACCTTCGCTCTGCTTTTCTGTTGTTTGTTTGTGTCCCGCCTTCTACCTCTAATAGATGATGACGGGGCTTCAAAACAGCCTGTCACAACTTTCTCACACTTTGCAGGTAATAAAAAAACATATTACAGCTGATGAAATTCACAAAATGGACAGATCAACACAGTGGTTTTCAACCTTGGGGTCGGGACCCCACGTGGGGTCGCCTGGAATTCAAATGGGGTCGCCTGGAATTTATAGTAATTGATAAAAAATTAAAACTTACTAATAAAAATTTACATTGTATTGCCTAAATATGGCCTAAAATTAATGTTTATTTGCAACATATTATAGCATAACTGTTACATAATCAAAAACAAATTAACTTTAGCCAGAACAGTGTCTCTGTTTTGAATGTCTAGGGTCACCTGAAATTTCTAATACTTAATAAAAAATAAATAAATAAATAAAACTTACTAATAAAAATTTACATTATTTAGTCTAAATGTCCTCTAAAATTAATGTTTATTTGCTACATATTATAGCAAACTGTTATATGATCAAAAACAAACTATTTTAGCCAAAAAATGTCTGTTTTGAATGTCTAGGGTCGCCTGAAATTTCTAATAATTTATAAAAAAAAAATAAAAAATTAAAACTTACTAATAAAACTTGACATCATTTAGTCTAAATGTCCTCTAAAATTAACGTTTATTTGCTACATATTATAGCAAACTGTTACATAATCAAAAACAAATTATTTTAGCCAAAAAATGTCTGTTTTGAATGTCTAGGGTCGCCTGAAATTTCTAATAATTTATTTTTTAAAAAATAAAAAAATTAAATCTTACTAATAAAAAATTACATTATATAATCTAAATGTCCTCTAAAATTAACATTTATTTGCAACATATTATAGCAAACTGTTACATAATCAAAAACAAATTAATTTTAGCCAAAAAAATGTCTGTTTTGAATGTCTGGGGTTGCCTGAAATTTCTAATAATTTATTAAAAAAAAAAAAAAAAAGAAAAAATTAAATCTTACTAATAAAAATTTACATTATTTAGTCTAAATGTCCTCTAAAATTAATGTTTATTTGCTACATATTATAGCAAACTGTTATATGATCAAAAACAAACTATTTTAGCCAAAAAAAAGTCTGCTTTGAATGTCTAGGGTCGCCTGAAATTTCTAATAATTTATTTTTAAAAAATTAAAAAATTAAATCTTACTAATAAAAAATTACATTATATAGTCTAAATGTCCTCTAAAATTGACATTTATTTGCAACATATTATAGCAAACTGTTACATAATCAAAAAAAATTAATTTTAGCCAAAAAAATGTCTGTTTTGAATGTCTGGGGTTGCCTGAAATTTCTAATAATTTATAAAAAAAAAAAAAAAAAAAAAGAAAAAATTAAATCTTACTAATAAAAATTTACAGTATATAGTCTAAATGTCCTCTAAAATGTATGTTTATTTGCAACATATTATAGCAAACTATTACATAATCAAAAACCAATTAATTTTAGCCAAAAAATGTCTGTTTTGAATGTCTGGGGTTGCCTGAAATTTCTAATAATTTATAAAAAAAACAAAAAAAAAAAACAAAAAAAAAAAAACTTACAAATAAAAACTTACATTATATAGTCTAAATGTCCTCTAAAATTAACGTTTATTTGCAACATAGTAAAGCAAACTATTACATAATCAAAAACAAATTAATTTTAGCCAAAAAAATGTCTGGGGTCACCAGATATTTGTGACATTAAAATGGGGTCACGAGCCAAAAAAGGCTGGAAACCACTGGATTAACATTTACATAATAAGATGGGGCAAATGGATTAGTTTCTTTAAATACAATTAATGTGTGGTTTGTCTCATAGTCCTGTGAAATGCTAGATAAACTGCTGCTCACTGAATGTAATTAATTAGGTAACTTGATTGCTGTTTTGCAACTGTAACCTCAATTATCATTACTATTAGACTGTGACGATTATCTGTTTGTGTTCTGTGAGACAAAATGATACATAACTAATAAAACTGTCAAAAAAAAGAAAGTATTACAGGAAAAGAGCATTTTGGTGTTGACTCGCTTTTGTGCATTACGTCCTTATCTATCATTAAACTCGCACACAGAAGGAGGCTTAACCCTCCAACGGGTAAGTGTCTATTTTTGGTAATTTCCGCCAACATTAACCTTTTATCAGGCACTCCAGAAATACTCTGAAAATCCAAATTTTAACCTTAGTGTGTTGTTAGAGGATTAAAGGACTGTTAACCCATACAGACCCAGCGCTGCTTTTGCAACAGTTCCCAAATGAATTTTTCTCTATTTTTAACATTTTTTAACTGATTTATCACAATTTATTCTAATATTATGCTCTGTATTTGGCATTTTTAAGTATAAATCAGGTATTTTCTTATATTTATTGTACTGATCATGTAGCTCAGGAGTGTCAAACTCATTTTTGTTCAGGGGCCACATTCAGCTAAATTTGATCTGAAGTGGGCCGGACCAGTGAAATAATAACATAATTATACAGAAATAATGTCAAGTCCAAACTTTTCTCTGTGTCTTTTAGTGAAAAAAGTAAAATTACATTATGAAAATGTTTACATCTACAAACTATCCTTTCAAACAGTGTGAATAACATGAACTGGAAAAAAACAAAAAAACAAAAACACTATTATGCTTTAGTTTATCATTTCCACATGTACATTATAACGTACAGATCACAGTGGATCTACAGATACATAAAATATTTAGTAACAGGTGGAATATGATTAAAATTGCACATCTTAAGACATTTCAGGTTGCTCATATTAGTTCCGGTTATTCAGATTTTTTGTGAAATTATACTTTGTTTTAGTGTAAATACATGAAAACATTTACACTGACAAAGAGAAAAATTTGGAGTTGTGAGTACTTATTATGAGACTGAACTGGTCTGAATGTGGAACCTGAACTAAAATAATTGTTAACATCTTAGCGTAATTTCTGCATGTCACAAATTCATCCCAGGGGCCGGACTGGACCCTTTGGGGGGCCAGATTTGGCCCCTGGGACGCATGTTTGACACCTGTGATGTAGATGTTCATGAAAGCTCAGGTTAAAGTTGAGGTTTATTTTAAAAACAGAGAATACGTATGAATACTCACAGTGAATATGAGTGATTTTTGTCAGTTTATGGCCTTATAACAGTTGTGTTATTGCATGTGTTTACTTTTTAGCAAGTGCTGCTTGGATGTTTTACGGCAAGAGGAGGGACACTGTTGTCACGGCAACTGACGAGGAGGTGGATGATGATGTCCAGGAGGAAATTTAGAATTTCAGAGTATTTCAATGAGGGTTAAAGTCACCTGAAATGGTTTAATACGGTCACAGTGCAAAGAGTATTTACTTTGGCATCTTGCTTCTAAACAAATGCCCTGTCGAAAATGCTCTTCTGACTGACATCTCCTGCATGAAAAGTGACTGTGTGAGTCAGATTAGGCTTGTTTGAGCCTGTTCTCATTTATGTGGGCGGGAATCTGTGCATAAAGACTTAACAGAGACAAGAAGAGAAGCAGCTCAGAGAGGAGAACATCTGCCACAGCAGAGCCTGAAACCTTAGATAGATTGAAAACGTGGTAATTATTGGGTGTTATTTTAGCAAAGGTACGGCGCGACTATCAACTGTCTCATAGCAAACGACGTGTCCTGAAAAGCTAATTCTGCAGAGACACCTCCAACTCTGACCCAGTTAAACCCTGTCATGGAGTGCACAAACTCTCATATATCCACATTTATAGCCCTCTGTTGGCCAGATCTGTTTGCATCTGTCTGGTCTACATGCAAATCGACCATATGCTAAAGCTAAAAAGGCTGGATGTCATAGGCATGCATTTCAAAGTTTTAGCAAAATTAAGCTTATACAGCAAGACAATGACAATCCATACAGTAAAACACACCTGATGTACGAGGGCCGACTGAAAAGTTTGGAGCCTAACATGGAAAGGATTAAGATATGAAGACCAAATCTGGTCCTGACATCTGTCACATATCTTAATCCTATCCACTACATTTCTTGGTCAGGTCAATCTTTTTCCCTGTTTTACAGCTTCCTGAACTTTCTGTATCAAGTGTTTCCTGAAAAATGGACAAACTTGAGTAAGGGGTTGTCATCACGTACACGTCCGCCCTTTGCCTTCTTTGGGGTCGGTGCCATGGGATGTTTCCATAGTTTTACTGCTCCGTGGTCTCAGGCTGATAGTGAAGGACCCCAGTCTCATCCAGAGTCACAAATCAGCCCCATACTCAAGTTGGTCCATTTGTCAGGACCATTTCATGGACCAAATTTGGTCTTCAAATCTTAACCTGTTAAACCCTGACCATATTTTCAGGGGAAAAACACCTAAACAGACATACCCAAAGTAAATGAAGAATTCCTTCACAACAATAAGGTTCATATGGATGTTCTTGGTGTCTGTGGACATTTACAGACCTCACAGAATCTATTCCCATTGTCTAAAATATTGTATCTATTACTATGCCTGAGTAAACTGGAACAAACTAAAAGAGAAATTAGAATTTTTTATCCTCGCCTGTTTTTTTCCGGCTGCATTGACGATGATACGCATAAATTAATTGTTCGTGTCGGAGATTTTAAATAGCGTATATTTCACCCCACAAAGATTAAAAATCATGTTTGAACATTAAAGTTTGCACTAAAATACACTTTTGATGTACTTTTATTAACATTAGGGTCTAAACTTTGAGCAAAAGTTGAAAAAAAAACATCCATTGTCCTGATTTATTATATTTTTTATAGTAGATGAATATTAATATAATTTTTTAATAGGGCTAAAGATGAACCCTTTCCATGTTAGGCTCAAAACTTTTCAGTCGCCCCTCGTACATTTGTGTGTTAGTTTGATTAATCCTTCCAGCCTGTTCCCTCCTCCTTCTTGCCCATATGGTGATTGAATTAGCTAAATGCTAAAAACGTGTTACGCTCTCTTTAGACTTCAGCGTCATCTGCCGTTATCACATGGCCCCACTCTGAACTTGCTTACTGATGCAGTTCCGCTTCTAAATGTTAAGTGTGTATCTTGCAGAAATGGATGCGTTTACACTTTTCCAAACATCTGGCTAGAATGTGTGTCAAACCACCTCTTGAGGCGTTCAGATTTCAGTCTCTGAAGCTGCCTGAGAAGCATGAAGAGGCTAAGCATTTAATAAGGACAGCAAAGTCAAAAAACTGATACATTAAAAATTCACACAAAAAAATAAAAAAATAAAAAATGCAAACCAACTCTGATCTTCTTTAATGAAGATGGACTGAAAAGATGGGGTTGGATTTGTTGAGGAGGTGAGAAGGATAATATAAAAAAGGCAGCAACACACACAAAAAAAAGCTAATAAAAACCAGTGGACAAAATGCAGAGGGGAGATTCATTTAAACTCATTAAATCCAGCTTCAAAGCACAAATCCTTCCCCACCTCCACGGAGATTAAGTTTTTATTTGTTTTTTCCGAAAAACACCCACCTGACAGACAAAGCATAATAAAGCCATTGTACATTTGGACAAAGACATTGAAATTCTGAAATGATCAAAGCAACAACAATGGCTCGTGTTATTAGAGCTGGCAAAAAAAAAGAAAAAAAAAAAAGAAAAAAAAAAGGTGGGGAAAATGAGGAGTAAAAACAGAACAAATGAGAAGTAATTTATCACAGTTCTGTCGTATGAGGAGGAAAGCAAAGGATGAAGGAGAAAGGGGGAAAAAAAAAAGAGTACAGTACCTTTTACTCTAATGTCCGGATTGTGAGCTTTAGGAAGGAATACAAAAAGGAAGGAAGATAGAAAGAAAAGACAGCGTTTAGTGCAGATACAGACCACAGAAGTAGTGGATTAGCACAAAAAAAAAAAAAAAAGATGGACTCCATTACGCCGATCAGCCGTCAGAGTGTGATTCATCAGGAGGATGAATAAAGAAGGCAGACAGAGGTAGAAATTCAATTAGACATGAAGCAGTTCAGTCAAAGACAGAAATAAAGGGACAGATCTGTATTCATCATTACATTGGTCTCGGACATTAACGCCGGTCATGGCCCAGGGAATTATGGGTCCAGAGGGCTGATTAACGCTGTGATATTTCCCTGTTAATTGACACCAGTGGGAGCTACTTTGGAGGAAACTGAGAGATACTGCAAAAGCTAGGACTAGGGATGGGAATCCAGAACCGGATCCCAGTAGCTCGATTCCTTGGAATCGTTTGCTTGCTTAACGATTCTGTTATCGATTCCACCTCTGTTGCACATGTGCAATGACGTCACGCGAACGCTGCATTGTTTTGGTCAGAACATAGACAACATGGAACTGAGGCAGAAACGGTCCAAACAGACCACACCAGGTCTAAACAGACCACACCAGGTCTAAACAGACCACACCAGGTCCAAACAGACCACACCAGGTCCAAACAGACCACACCAGGTCCAAACAGACCACACCAGGTCCAAACAGATCACACCAGGTCCAAACAGACCACACCAGGTCTAAACAGACCACACCAGGTCCAAACAGACCACACCAGGTCTAAACAGACCACACCAGGTCCAAACAGACCACACCAGGTCTAAACAGACCACACCAGGTCCAAACAGATCACACCAGGTCCAAACAGACCACACCAGGTCTAAACAGACCACACCAGGTCCAAACAGACCACACCAGGTCTAAACAGACCACACCAGGTCTAAACAGACCACACCAGGTCCAAACAGACCACACCAGGTCTAAACAGATCACACCAGGTCTAAACAGACCACACCAGGTCTAAACAGATCACACCAGGTCTAAACAGACCACACCAGGTCTAAACAGACCACACCAGGTCCAAACAGACCACACCAGGTCCAGTTGAACTCTGTCAAAGCTTCCATTTCTTCTAAAGGTGGAATCCCTCCAGTCTGTTCAAACATTTGTCCAACTGTGATTCATTTACAGGAATGTCACGTATTTGATTCGATACTTAGTGACGCTTGTGAATCTAACAGCAGAGTGAACACCAGGCCATCATCCGGGCCCAGTTCTGGTTCCGGTGCAGGGAACAAACATCGGACCACCTTCAAATACAAGTTTCTGAAGGTAGGGGAAAGGAAATGAGCTGCACAACAACAGGAGACGAGCAGAGTGGAACCAGTTCCACGTAGTGGAAATGTGACAATAGAGGAATTAATAGAGTCTGTAGTTTCACTTTCACTGTATGCCACCCCCCCCCCCCCCCCCCCAAACCAGGCCCAGCATCATCTGTTATTATTATTTGTTCATACTGTATATGTTCTATTTCTGTGCAGATGGAAATATAGAAGACAGTTAACGCAAACACACCTGTTTGTACTCTTATTTTTTCATCCAATGAGAATCGATAAGGCACGGCTGTCAAACTCATGTTAGTTCAGTCCCACATTCAGCTAAATTTGATCTACAGTGGGCGGAATCAGTGAAATAATATAATAATAATAATATATAAATTATGTCAACTCCAAACTTTTCTGTGTTTTAGAGCAAAGAAAGTAAATTTACATTATGAAAAGGTTTACATCTACAAACTCTCCTTTGAAAAGATGTGAATAACATGAACAAACTCAAAAAATGAGTGTAATTTTAACACTATTCTGCCTCAGTTTATCATTTCCACATGTACATTAGAACTGACAGATCACAGTGGATCTCCAAACACACAAAACATTGAGTAACAGGCAGAATATTGTTAAAATTGCAGAAAATATGAACAACCTGAAATGTCTAAAGAGAAGTAAGTACAAAGTTTTAGTGTAAATACATGAAAATATTCACATTTACAAAGATAAACATTTGAAGTTGTCATTATTTCTATGTTATTCTGATAGTATTTGACTGAATCCTGTCCACTGGAGATTGAATTGGTCTAAATGTGGAACCTGAACTAAAAGGATTGTTCATATCTTAGAGTAATTTTTCCATTGCACAAATTCATCCCCAGGGCCGGACTGGACCCTTTGGTGGGCTGGATTTGGCCCCCGGGACGCATGTTTGACACCTGTGCGATAAGGAATCAGATCAATAAGCAAAATCGATAATGGAATCCTTAAATTCTTGTCGATTCCCATCCCTAGCTAGGACAGTAAAAAAAAAAAAAAAAAAAGAACAGCAAAAACAACCAAAAAAACAAAAAAAAACCCACATTAAATGATTGAGACTGATCCAGACAGGGGTCACGGCAGCCTCCCTCACAGAATATGGAGATGTGAACAGAGCGGCTCCAGTATCAATCATCCCCCGGCCGTACAATCCCTCTAAACAAACAGGCTGTTTGTTGGCTAAGCGCTCTAAATGGATTTCTCGTCATCTCGTTGTTGTTATGCTCTCCCTGTGTGTCAGTGTGTGTGTAAGTGACAATAACTGAAGCCAATTTGCAGCTCTTTCCCGGCGTTACTGTAGCTGTCGGTCTGTTTGACAACAAATAGCTCTTTAAGTGAAGGGTTCGGCGGCGAGCTGACGCCGCCGCAGAGGCCTTCGCCGCTCGTTCTGTTCCACCGTTAACTATCACAACACAACAGGACGGGCTTCCTCACCTCGCCACGGACACTCACTTACAAAAACAACCCCGCACTCTGTACTGTGGCTACGGAGGAAAATAACAAGGAAAGGTAGTGCTGCAGAGCTCCTCAGTTTACAGCAGTTAACCCAGAAACACCCAGGTCCATAAGCAAGTTTTCTCTGGGTTTGACCTGTTTTTAAGTGATTTCCTCATCATTTATTCTAATATTATGACCTGGGTTTTCCATTTTTTCCTATATTTAATTCACTGATCATGTAGATGTTCATAAACGCTCCAATTAAAGTTGAAGGTTATATCAAAAACAGAGAAAAATGAAGAAAATGTGACTTTTTCAGTAACATGTCATTAATTGAACATAAAGTGTCTCTATTCACTGTCATTCATCAAAGTCCTTGTATTTATTTATTTATTTATTTAGTCTTGTCCACCATCATAACAGCAGAATCGTAGTCTTACTGCCTTTTGGTGCTGAACTCCATGGTTTTACAACAAGCTTTCTCTATTTGTAACTTTATTTTGCTGTTTATTCTAATATTATCCTCTGTATTTTACATTTTTCAATTAAAAAAATCATGTGTTTTCCTATATTTAATTCACTGATCATATAGATGTTCATAAACACTCAAATTAAAGTTGAATGTTATATCAAAAAAAGAGAAAAATGAAGAAAATGTGACTTTTTCCGTAAAATATATCATTAACTGAACATAAAGAGTCCCTATCCACTGTCATTCATCAAAGTCCATTTATGTATGTATGTATGTATGTATGTATGTATGTATGTATGTATGTATGTATGTATTTATTACTTGTCTTGTCCACCATCATAACAGCAGAATGGTAGTCTGTCTGCCTTTTGGTGCTGAACTCCATGGGTTTTACAACAAGCTTTCTCTATTTGTAACTTTATTTTGCCGTTTATTCTAATATTATCCTCTGTATTTTACATTTTTCAATTTTAAAAAAAATCATGCATTTTCCTATATTTAATTCACTGATCATATAGATGTTTATAAATGCTCAAATTAAAGTTGAAGGTTATTATATAAAAAAAAAAAAAAACAGAAAAAAAGAGAAAATGTGACTTTTTCAGTAAAATATATCCTTAACTGAACATAAAGAGTCTCTATCTACTGTCATTCATCAAACTCCATGGTTTTACAACAAGCTTTCTCTGTTTGTAAGCTTTTTTCACCATTTATTCTAATATTACGTTCTGTATTTTATATTTTTTAATGAAAATTTAATTATTTTCCTATACTTAATTCACTGATCATGTAGATGTTCATAAACGCTCAAATTAAAGTTGAAGGTTATTATATAAAAAAACAGAAAAAAGAAAGAGAAAATGTGACTTTTTCAGTAAAATAGATCATTAACTGAACATAAAGTGTCTCCATCCACTGTCATTCATCAAACTCCACTGGTTATAAAACAAGCTTTCTCTATTAGTAACCTTTTTCACCATTTATTCTAATATTACGTTTTGTATTTTATATTTTTCAATGAAAATCATGTATTTTCCTATACTTAATTCACTGATCATGTAACTTTCTCTATTTGTAACCTTTCTTAAGTGATTTCTCACCATTTATTCGAACATTATGCTCTGTATTTTGCATTTTCAAGTGAAATGTATTCATACCTTTTTCCTATATTTAATTCATTAATCATGATCAGATCAAAGTTGAAGGTTATGATATTAAAAAACAGAAAAATGAAGAGTAAAATATATCATTAACTTACAAAGTGTCTGCATACACTGTCAGTTATTAAACTCCATGGATTTTACAACCTAATTTTTATTCATTTTACTTGGAATTTAATTTGTTTTTGTTCATTTTGTTACTTATTTTGTTTATTTTTCTACATTTTGTTAACTGTTCTGTATTTTTCTACTTTTGTTCATGTCACTTATTTTGTTGATTTATTATTCATTTCTGTTCATTTTCTTGTTCAGTTTGGCTGTTTTTGTTCATTTTCTTGCTTATTTTATACGTTTTTGTTTCATTTTTGTCCATTTTTTGCTTATTTTTGCACGTTAGTTATTATTTTGTACATACTTTATTTATTTTATTTATTATTGAACATAAACCCAGTGTGTCCATCCACTGTCATTGATCCAACTCCATGGGTTTGACTGGTGAATCAATGTTGGAGATGATGATGGTGTTTCCATGGTAACTACAAAACCTCTGAACATCCAAATGGGTCATATCTGATGACCACGAAAAGACGACAAACTGCATTTTACACCGATTATTGACATGCATTAATAGGATTAGTAGGTCAAGAGGTTTTTTATCTTTTTATATTGGTAAATGACGTTGTCGCTGGTGGATGTTTGGGTCTTTATGGGTTAAACTGAACTGGACTCTAAAGGTTTTGTACAAGGCTCCCAAAAGCACAACCAAAACTCTCTTTTAAAACACTCAATATAAAAGAACTTATACCTTCGACTCGGGGTGAAACGGCTGTGAAACAAACATTCCGAGCAGCAGTGTGAAGTGGGTTTTCTTATCGTTAGTGTTGCATCCTTTCGAGGTTATTTAAGACCTAATTAATGAGCGTCAAACTGAACTCCATTTACATAGACTTTTAAACTTCTTGAAGCAATGATAAAGCTTTAAAGCTCCTGAAGAACAACGAGGGTGCTTTTAAGTTCATTTTAGTTGCAATTTATTTTGTGGATAATACAGTCTCCGGCCACTTTATTAGGTACGCCCCGTGAGACCCACCTGTGCCTAATAAAGTGGCCTGGGCTTGCTTTTTACACCTTGTGCATTCAGAGGTGCTTTTCTGCATACCTCAGCTGTGACCTGTGGTTGTTTGAGTACCTGTTGTCTTTTTTATCCACATAACCAGTCTGATCTGTGGTATCAACTGGCATTTTCACCCCCAGAGCTGCGGCTCACTGGATATTCTCTCTTTTTCAGCCCATTCTCTGTAAACCCTCCAGATGGCTGTGTGTGAAAATCCCAGCAGATCAGTCGTGTCTGAAGTACTCCAACAAAGACGCCACATTCAAAGTCACTTCAGTCACCTTTGTTTTCCACATTCTGATGCTCAGTTTGGACTTCAGCGGATCATGTGGTCCGTGTCTGCATGTCTAAATGCACTGAGTTACTGCCACGTGATCGGTCTGTCAGATATTAGCGTTAATATGCACTTGAACAAATGTACCTACTGAAGTGGACAGTGAGTGTACGCACCTTCCACTTCAGCTTAGACATGGACTTTAGAAGTGTTCTTTTTTACTATCAGCAGGCATCATTAGTATGAAACTTTATAGATTAATTAGATTAGATAGAACTTTATGGATCCCTCAGGAAATTAAGTGAAAATATTACAAGACAAAAAGAAAGAAAACAGTTATAACAATAGCTATAATACAAATTGTAGTGAAAAACAGGCAACTGCACCTTAGAAAGTAATAAATAATAATAATAACTCATAATAATGAAGTAATTATACTATTTTATAACATACACAGCATGCATACATATAGGATAAGTACATAAAATAAAGTAAGTTTCATAACAATAAAACTACTACTACTACTACTACTAATAATAATAATAATAATAATAAGAAGAAGAAGAAGAAGAAACAACTCATAATAATAACAACTCAATAATGAAGTAATTATGCTATTTTATAATATACACATCATGTATATCTATCTATCTATGATAAGTATATAAAATAATAAATAAAGTAAGTTTCATAATAATAAAACTACTAATGATTATAATAAAGAAATAATAATAATGATAATAATAATAATAATAAAGTAATGCTATTTTATAACATACACAGCACATATCTATCTCTCTCTCTCTCTCTCTCTCTCTCTCTCTCTCTATATATATATATATATATATATATATATATATATATATATATATTTATTTATATGTATGTATGTATGTATGATAAGTATATAAAATAATAAATAAAATAAGCTTCATAATAATAAAACTACCACCACCACCACTACTACTACTACTACTACTACTACTACTACTACTACTACTACTACTACTACTACTACCACTACTACTACTAAGTTTAGTGCTAGTATTGAAGCCTTTGACATTGGTTTTGTTATGGAGACTAATCTCAGAACATATTTTGAAGGTCAAAAGGTCACCATTTTATTTTCACACTGATCCCGTTCTTTAAACTGCATGGGTTCTCACTGATCTCATGTTGACAAAGTAAGTCTTCCAAAAAATGTCATTAAGTTATGAAATGTTTTGCTAGAAATTCAATCTTCTAAAAGATAATTACAGATGAATTAACTCATTTGGTTGTATACTGAATGTGTAATAGTTTAGATTTCTGCTCAGACTTTGATGCGCTCTGGTCATAACTGATCTTGGTTTAGTTGGTTTGGGTCTTTACCACAGCTCTATTTAGAATGACCAAACAAAACGCTTTAATTCCAAACATGCAGAGTAATCTCCAATACTAATAGCATTTAACAGATTTCATTATTGTTTTATGATCGACAGTGAAAGTGAAGTTAAAGGACCAACCACAGTTGAATCATGTTGTTTTCTGTTTCCTCCCATGTCCCAGTTGAGTTTCTGCGACCTCTGACCTCATTAAACATTTACAGATCTCGTTTCCTGAAAAGCCTTGCTGATTCGTAGAATCTTCCTACATTGTGTTAACTGTATGAAAAAATAAGGTTTTTAGAGCTCACTTGTAAACTGATCTGACAGGATGGAGATCGTCACGGTAACCGGTGCACCCTCTTAGCTTCCCCTGAAGTAATAAAAGAGAGTCGACGACAGCACTTCCCTGGAAGATGGCCAACCTTGACTCACTCTAAAGGACGATTCTGCTCCTTACAACCTGGAGCTCATTTTCAGGAGTGGTAATATCATGGTTCATGTTTTTTGGAATGCAGCGATAACACACACATACTGTCTGGACATCTGTTTCATTAGCAGCAGCGGTTCCCTCAGAATAGAGCGAGTCCATAACGGCTTCTACCACTGTGAAATATTTCCTTTACTGCTTTATTTTCACATGAAAACTCATTCCAGAAAAACTGGTAGAAAAACAGAGATTATGAACTTTCCACATCTTGGCATTTGCCCTGTTTTTCAGTGCAACACACTGGTGTCACAGAATGTGTTAAGGCTCATTTATGCTCCTGCCACTGCCCACATACGTACAAATGTACGCTTTGTTACGCTAGCGTGAATGTTAAACAATATGTCCACTAGACGGCAGCGGTGAAACCTCGCACAACAGCAAACATGACAGCGTAGAAGGTGGTGATCGTGCACGTTAGGAGAAGCAGTGTTCTAAATGACCATGATTTAACCCTGTAACGCCAAACGTATCACCTCTGCATGATCAGCGTGATATGTTTCTTCTTGAAGAACCTGATGTATACAATTAGATACATGCAATACACAGATCATCCACCAGGGGGAGGAGTTCATTCACCAGAGGCCTTTCCAGTGACACTACAAGACTGACATTAACCCTTTCATGCATGACTTATGAGAACCTTAGGCAGGATTTTTTTCTTGAGTGTTTTTATTCCCCCTTAGGCATGAAAAAACAATGTGATTGATTTTTTTTTTTCATGGAGTTACAAAAATGTCCATGCATTTAATTTTTGAAGTAAAGAAACGTTTGTTTAAAACCCGATATCAGAAAGTATGGAAGAGGATTAGGGCCACTGGAAAAAAATACAATAAACTGAGGTCCAAAATGTATTTCTTATTATTATTATGAGAAAAAAAAGTCATAATTTTGAAATTAAAGTCAGAATTCTGAGAAAAAAATCAGAATTTGGAGAAAAAAGTTAGAATTCTGAGTTTTCCTTTAGCCCTATTGCGGGCTGATAGGGCTAAAAAATTATATTAATATTCATCTACTATAAAAATATAATAAATCAGGACAATGGATGTTTTTTTTCAACTTTTGCTCAAAGTTTAGACCCTAATGTTAATAAAAGTACACCCAAAGTGTATTTTAGTGCAAACTTTAATGCTCAAACATGATTTTTAATCTTTGTGGGGTGAAATATACGCTATTTAAAATCTCCGACACGAACAATTAATTGATGCATATCATCGTCAATCCAGCCGAAAAAAAAAAAAAAAACAGGCGAGGATAAAAAATTCTACTTTCTCTTTTAGTTTGTTCCAGTTTACTCAGGCATAGTAATAGATACAATATTTTAGACAATGGGAATAGATTCTGTGAGGTCTGTAAATGTCCACAGACACCAAGAACATCCATATGAACCTTATTATTGAGAAGGAATTCTTCATTTACTTTGGGTATGTCTGTTTAGGCATGGTCAGGGAAATATGGAAAATATGGTCAGGGTTAAACAGTCAGAATTCTGACTTTTTTCAGAATAATAAAAAAAAAAAATACAACTTTTTTATTTTCCAGTGTCCTTAATCCTCTCCCTTAAGAAAGTGATATGAAAACAATGAACTACAAACATTTTTAATGCTGCTAATCTGATGTTTTCTCACATTTGAACATATTCTTATGCTAGTTATCCCTCATTTCATGGAGATAACAGGCAAAAAAAACCCTTTGTGTCTCATAAAAAACAAGTGGTTTATGCTCAAACATGTCAGTGCAGATCAGGTTTATCTAGAACAGCAAAGTTACAGTAATGGTCTGAATGTCAGTGTATTATTATGGGATGGTGCATAAGTGTCCACTGTGGATGATCTGGAACTAAACCAACAAAACCCATGAATATACAAGAGAACAGCTGGAGAAGAACTGTCCACTGGAGTGACCACTGGAGTGACCAGTGTCCATGAAAGGGTTAATGAGGAAGGAGGAAGAGCTTTGACAATTTAGAAAAAAAATGACCAATTTGTTAGACATGTTTGTGTTATATTATGTTTTTGTTTGTTCAATAATAATAATATTTGAGCATTGAGACCTGATGGATCAAATATGATACAAAATTAAAACTCCTTCATGGAAATTAATATTTGAAAAAGAACGTTTCTTGGTTGTTCAGAAGGACCAATAAAGACTCCAGTTTCAAAGAACTGGAATTTTCTGTCAATGATTGAATGGTTCAGGCTTTACAGCAGGGCTGTCAAACTCATTTTAGTTCAGTTCCACATTCAGCCCAATTTGATCTCAAGTGGTCCAGACCAGTGAAATAATAACAGTTAAAAAAGTCAAATTATATTATTAGGTTTACGTCTACAAAGTTGAAACTTGAATTGTCTTAAAAAAAAAAACAAGTGCAATTTTACCAATATTCTGCCTCAGTTTATCAGTTTATCATTTACACATGTGCGTTACAATCGCACAAAACATTTAGTAACAGGCAGAATATTGGTCAAATTGCATTTACTTAAGACATTTCTGTTTGTTCATATTTGTTCAGGTTATTCACTTTTTTTTTTTTTGTAAATGTATAGTTCAGTAATGTAAACATTTTCAAGTAATTTTACTTCTTTACACCAAAAAACAAAGAACATTTGGGGTTGTCATTATTTACAGGTTATTCTGATAATGTTTGACTGGTTCTGACCCACTGGAAATCTAATTGGACTGTATGTGTGTGTATGTGGAACCTGAAGTAAAAGGATTTTGACACCATTGATTGTTCATATCTTCAGTGTAATTTTCGGATTTCACACATTCATCCCACTGGCTGGGTCGGACCCTTTGGTGGGCCAGATTTGGCCCCCGGGCCTCATGTTTGACACCTGTGCTTTACAGGGTTAAGGAACAGGGGTCAAACATACGGCCCGGGGGTCAAAACCGGCCCACCAAAGGGTCCGACCCAGCCAGTGGGATGAATGTGTGAAATGCAAAAATGTTTACAATCACTGAAGTCCAAGTCATTTCATTTCAGGTTCCACATACAGACCAATTCAATCTCAAATGGGCTGAACCAGTAAAATACCATCACAATAACAATAAAAAGACAACCCCAAATTGTGTCATTAGTCCATTTTTGATATTTAAAAAATGGTACGTAAGGCAATTTTTGAAGGATACAACTGTTAAACTCTAATAAGCAATAGGTAAATTATTTATTTTTGATTCTACATTAAATTACCATTAATTTGGTAATTTAGTTTTCTATTTCTCTGGTTTATTTTCACCTTTTTATGTTTCGCTTGTTTGTTTGCTTGGATGCATTGTTTTGTTTTTTTTGTTTTTTTTCTTTTTCCTATATTGGATGCTGGATAGCTGAATTTGTTCTGTAGGGCAGGCATTAATAGAAGCATTTTGCTTCTGCCTGTGCCTTTTCAGTCATTAACCTGTTGGTAATGTTTGTAATGTTTGAAAAAAAAAAAGAGATTTTTCTCTGTTTTTTTTTTTTTTTTTTAAATCTTGACTAAGGTTCTCACAATTCATGCATGAAAGGGTTAAAGGTTCCAGGAACAGAAACATCACTGGTAAAATTTATACAGCTTTGAATTCAAAAGACAATGAGATATATTTTCAAAAAAATCAATGGGAGAAGGAGCTGCAAGAGGAAATATCAAATGAGATGTGGTCAGAGGGATGGAAGTCTCCAAACTGGACTACAAACTCATTAACATGGAGGGGTTTTTGGTGGAAATGTCTGGTCCGTTTCTTTATTCCACCTGTAGGAAAACCCCTTTTTTCTGGAGTTCATTTTTCTGCTGGAGGGAGTGTGGTCCACTGGAGGCAGATCACACGTGTTCTGGTTTTTGGGGAGAGATGATCAAATTGATGTATTCAGATTTTGGTGTTCAGTTTGATGTCATTGGCTACTTTGTTTTTTAGCATTCCCCCAGAGGAATTATGGGAAAGTGACATTTATCGATTTAGAAAAGCCATCACCAAATACTGGCTTAAAAAGGACCCTGCCTCAATCTCCTTGGCGATAAAAAATGTCAACTAAGGGAAATGATGCCATACAAACTCCGCCTACAACAGCACAAGGGTGTAAAGTACTGGAAAAAATGGGACGTTTTCATTCAATCTGTGGACAGTAAACAGTCTGTAAATGTCTGACCGGACCTGGGACCATTTCTGTTTGTTTCGTGCCTCATATTAAAACAATAAAAAATAAAGTACAAACAATCAGGAGGGAAATTGTGGTTTTAGAAAAAAAAAACAAAAAAACAGATGGGGTGTAGGTTCTACTCACCGATATTACAGTGCTCCCCCGTCCATCCCTGGTCACACTCACACTTGCCCTCCTTACAGACGCCGTTCTTGCTGCATAGCGGGTGACAGGCCTTCTGGTCGCACACGCTGCCCGTCCAGCCCTCCTCGCAGCGACACACTCCGCCGTAACACACGCCGTGGCTGCCACAGTCCACTTCACACACCTCTGTTGGACACAGCGGGGAGGACATTTATTCACACACAACTGCAGACGCCGCACACACCCATCAGCTTCCACTTCCACACGGGTCAGTATCTGAACACCTGTCGGGTCACCGTCTTCAACTTTTGGAACTTCAAGCAACTTTCAGTAAAAAGTGTTGCATAAAAAAATCAACTGATTGCTAAACGCCACCTCCTTGTTAACTGGAAATTTACAACAGCCCCTTCCAGCACACAATGGATTAATGAGGTCATTGTCATGACCCACTTTTTGGTTTGGTTGTCTTCTGTTTCCTCCCCCCCCCCCTCTGTGATTGACCAGGTAATGGCCCACACCAGGAGCTGATCTGCAATCAAGCTCTCCTCCTGCTCAGAAGCCCTGCAACTCATCTTCACTTCCATGCTGGTAAGATGGTCTCTGTCATTTTGGTGTGCTTTGTATGGTGGTTTCCTGGTGCTTGGGTTTTTGTTAATTGAGTCTGTGTGTGAGTTCAGACCGTCACATTTCTCTCCTCTCGGTTTACATCCTGTGTTCTTTTCCCGGTGTGTGTTTTTAAACTCCACACTCTGCTGTGTTTCAGGTCCGGTTCCCTTGGTTTAGTTCGTGTTTATCTCCCGGTTCGGTGACGCCCTTGGTTCTCCTTTTATCAGAGTTTGCTTTTCTTCTGCATATGTATGAACAAATAAACTTTAATTTGCCTTTCACGCTCGTTGGAGTCTGTCTGTTGTCGTTCACCACATGCTATTGGGTTCCACTAGTCTGAGGTTGTAACAGTTATGTCCTTTTAAAAGTAGAGAACATTAGATATTCAAAACAGGGAAACTTGAACAAATTCTACAATAAATGGCAACTGTTTATGGATTTTTTTGAGACAATGTAACCCCCCCTTTATTTTATTATTTTTATTGTTATTTACTATTATTTATTAATCTTATGTTTACGTCACCAATTTAACTATTTTATTCTGACTATGTCTTAGTATTCTTTTCATTGTATTGTTTGTCGGGTTTCATTGTTATTTGTTCCTTTTAAAAAAAAAAAAGATGCAAATCTAAATGTAATGGTGTTTTCAAACCTGGTTAATGTTGACATCAATGTGCCACGGTACTGGTACGTACCTTTAGTTCTCTTGTATACACAATATGAAAACTATGAAACAAACAATAAATAAACTAAGGTGCTGTTACTTCAGTTCTGATTTGATTTCCAATTCTGAGCTACAATTGTACACAGTATGGTCTGATTTTAGAATTATAATGTCATTTTATTTATTTCTATAAATGTATAAAATACTACTTTTAGGTATGTATGTACTGTATGTGCGGATTTGTATTTTTCTCTCAGGATTAGGGTGATGTAAGTTCTTAGTTCATTTTTTTAAAGAAAAATAACAGTAAAACATTGCTGTGGGGGGAAAAAAAAAAGGGTCTGTTGCCTGTTTTAATCAATCCTCAGGTCAGTTTATCCAGAACAAACATGGTCCTTTTTCATATTTCATCACCTAATATAGGGTGTGTTCAAGTACATATTGATGTGTACGTGGGAGGAATATGATTCACTGCTGCACAGAGATAAATATGGGAATTATATTGACTTTTGTCCATTATATTTTACTCTTAAGTCTTATTTTCTGTTTTATACACCTGGAAACTGTGACTTTCACTGAGCTGCACTTTCATATTTTCATTTGCACATACTATTGTACACATTTTGCATTCCACTGGACATTATGGCTGCACAATATCAGATTTTCACGATATAACTTTTGAATATTGCGATAACAATATTGCACACACTATCTGAATTCTACCTTTGGAAGATGTTTGGAATTATGTTATTTGTTATATCAGGGTTTCTGCAGGTACCAGTAAATCTAATTGAATGCCCTTTTTAATGCTACTTTAATGTAATGCCCCTGTCCGACTGCAGATACAGTTTTATATATAGTTTTATGTCGGTTTATCGTCGACAGGCTTTAACCTGGTTCTGAATAGTTCCTCCTCCTTTAATCACTTCTGCTTAAACTTGCATTTTCCTGTTTTTCCCACATTTGCTAATATTCCCTCTGCTCTTTCGCCACATCATGAACACGCTCACAGCACGTTGTATTCCAAGCATCCGGTGTTGTGACTTCATGTATCGGCCATAAACAATAACCACTGAAAGGGTTCCACCTGTCAATCATCACAGTTATAGTTCCGATCAAAATTATTAAATGTTTATATAATTCACTAATTGAAGTCTTTATTTTGAACACGTAGACAGTGAAAGCAAAACAGAAATCAACCAGCAAAATATCAGTACTGGTACATAAAAGGTTGATAAGTAAACAAAAGAAAAAAACTATAAAATAAAATAAATTTAAAAAATGAAATGAAATTATACATGCTAGAAAAGGAGTAGGAAAACAAAATTATCAAAATAAATAGTGAGTAACATTGACTTTTTTTTCTCCATCAAGTGTATTTAATATTTTAATGCCTCTGGACATCAAATTTAATGCTTTTTTTAAAGTCATTTAAGTCGGAATTTTCACAAAATCTATTTAATGACCTTCAGTGCTTTTTAATGGCCCGTATAAACCCTGTATATACAAAATATACAGCAATTAATGCTTATACACACTAGTTCTAACTCAGAAACCCTTTAGAACTTTAAAGAAACAGTATGTACTTTTTAAGATTGTTTTTATTTTTCATCTTCAAAACACTAAAGTCAAAAATATTCAATTCTGAAAACATAAACTGCAGTGTATTTCCTGGCTTTTTCACCTCTAACAGTGACCAGTACCATATTTGCAAGGATTAATGGACATTCAAGTATTACATAGTAATACTCAATAATTGAAAATTCACTTTAAAATTAGAAGTTACTCATCGTAGACACCAAAGGGGGGCTGTGGTCACTACAATATTCTTAATTTTAACGGACTGAATCACAGTACACTAATCACATGTTCTGTGACCTCATTATCCCATTCATTAACAAACTAGAAACATAAGCAATAAATGAACAGATGTGGACAACAGCATAACATACTGTTACATTTCTTTTCTTTTTTGTTTTACATGTTGTACATATTCTTATAGTATGCTTTAGAAAGTGCTCTCATTTTGTGTTTCTACTATTTTCATTTAATATATCGGAGTATTTAAGTACCATCTAAGCCTAAAACTCCCAGTCTACATGTCATTATGTGCACACATAATGACAATAACCATTCTTGAATCTTATCGTTTTTCTGTCACACTGACAATGTAATTCATTATATTCATGCAAGAGTGACTCTGCTTCATAAATGAGCGGAGTAGAAAGGAGGAGTGAGGTTCTGAAGTCCTTTAGAAACATAATGACCGGTCCAGACAAGCTGATGAAAAAGAAATTAAAAAATCAATTATGAGTTGCTGCTTCTTAACAAGTTTGTCTTTGATTCGACTGCATGTGCATTTGTGTAGGAATCTGCTCGTGTCTGTGTACAAGGGTTTAAAACGACCACATGAAACTAGGAGATACTGAACACACCACTGACCTGCACATGCTTTGGACTAAAACTGACACTTCTGCAGAGTTTTCAGACCATGAACTGTTGTTACTGTTTCAACAAGTGTCCGCTGCAACATAATAACGCTCATGTTTCAACTTAGGACCACTTCAGGAAGCAGTGTTTGGTGGAAAAAACAGTCATTTGTACGTCAGTCTTCTTCTTGATCTATTTGATCTATCATTTTATATTTTATATATTTTTTTAATATATGTCTGTATTTTATTGTATTGCTATTAATTGTTAGTGCACTGTCGCTGGTAGAGACCACCTGCAATTTCACTGCATAACTGGCATGACAATCAAGCCTATTCCATTTCATTTCATTCTATTCTATATTATACTATTCTACTGTACTCTATTCTATACTATTTTATTCTATATTATATAATTCTATTCTATTCTATAGATTTTATACTATTCTATACTATTCTATTCTATATTATACGATTCTATTCCATTAATTTTATACTATTCTATTCTATTCCATATTATATTATTCTATTCTATTCTATTCTATTCTATTCTATTCTATACTATTTTATACTATTCTATTCTATTCCATATTATATTATTCTATTCTATTCTATTCTATTCTATTCTATTCTATACTATTTTATACTATACTTTTCTATTCTATTCTACAGATTCTATTCTATTCTGTTCTATTCTATTCTATTCCACTCTATTCTATTCTATTCTGTTCCATACTATTCTATTCTATTCTATTCTATTCTATTCTATTCCATACTATATTACACTATTCTATTCCATTCTATTCTACTGTACTCTACTCTATTCTATTCCATACTATATTACACTATTCTATTCTATTCTATTCTATTCTATTCTATTCTATTCCATTCCATTCTATTCTATTCTATACTGTTCTATACTGTTGTATTGTATTCTATCACCTTCTGGAAGCTTTCATTGGGTTGAAGTCTGTAAAATTTGGAATATGTCTTCAATGTTGTTGTTGTTGTTGCTGTTGTTGTGTGTGTGTGTGTGTGTGTGTGTGTGTGTGCAAACAAATGTCAAGTAAGAAGGAGAGTTTGACGAAACTGCAAATATGCTCCACATGCGTTTCAGAGTGTCTATAGTTTTTGGGTATGTGAACACTTAATTGGAGATGTGCTTGACAAGACAATTGCAGAAGTCTAGATGTGAGAGCCGGTGTAGAACCCCAAACACACTCACACACCCTCTGCAGTCTGGTCCTGATCCACTGAGCCCTCCTTCAGTGTTCTTCTATCACCTCTGTCTGCTGTCACTACTGTCACTCTAAGCCTCTGTGCGACTCCCCTCTACAGCACTGTAAAACGCTGCCGCCGCACAACACTTTATGATGTCGTAAAAAAAGAAACTTATAGGGTATCTACGCACTAGACTGCTGTCTGGCCCTGTCCAACAAAAATAATAAAAGAAGCAGCGTTGTGTGCGACTGTGACGACACAAATGAACTGCTGTACACCAAGACGGTGCAGGGAAAGTTTGGACCATGACATGAAACTGCACTTCTGTGGTGAGAGGGCTTTAGGTCGTTTATTCCAAGGAGCACTCTGTTTTCTTTTTGTTGGTAATTTAGATTATTATTATTATTATCATTATTATTATTATTATTATTATTATTATTATTATTATTATTATTATTAGTAGTAGTAGTAGTAGTAGTAGTAGTAATATGACTTATATATCACTGTCACAGGTACTATTACTATTATCACTTTATTATTTTATCATGTGATTATTAAACTACACACATGCATATACACAGTGTATATCATAATGTCGTGACATAATAAGCTATTCATAATTATGATGATGATAATGATGATTTATTATTATTATTATTATTATTATTATTATTATTATTATTATTATTATTAGTAGTAGTAGTAGTAGTAGTAGTAGTAGTAGTAGTAGTAGTAGTATGACTTATATATCGTTGTCACAGGTACTATTACCATTATCACTTTATTATTACTTTTATCATGTGATTATTAAACTACACACATACATATACACATATTGTATATATTGTGTATATCATGATATTGTGACATAATAAGCTATTTATAATTATGATGATGATGATGATGATGGTTATTATTATTATTATTGTTATTGTTGTTGTTGTTAGTAGTAGTAGTAGTAGTAGTAGTAGTAGTAGTAGTAGTAGTAATATGACTTATATATAGTTGTCACAGGTACTATTACTATTATCACTTTATTATTACTTTTATAATTGATTATTAAACTACACACATACATATAGACATATTGTGTATATCATAATATTGTGACATAATAAGCTATTTATAATTATGATGATGATGAATATTATTATTATTACTACTACTACCACTTTATTACTACTTTGCTACTTGCCTCTTCTAGTACTCTCTAATGTGCAATTGTCTGTTTTTTTCACTACTATTTTTTAGATTTATTATTTTTTTATTTTCTTGTGGTATTTCTTGTGTGTGTACATTTGGTGTTGTACTGCTATTGGAACCTCAATTTCGATACAATTCTATCTAATTTAATTTAATATAATTTAATGGAATGGAATGGAATTTAATTTGTTTAATTTGTCTGTTCAATTCTTTTCTGTTCAGTGATCACAAGTATTAAAAATACTGAGCAGACGAATAAAGTCAGATTACTACAGTTCAAATAGTACAGTAATACTGAGACTTTACAGGCAACATAACATCATTTTAACATTTTTGATCCTCAAGTCAATTTTCTCCTGTTCTATGTCCGGGAAATTACATTTTAGCGTTAGAATGTTCAGAAGATATGTGGCTTGTGTATAATGGGTTAATTATTTATTCAAGGTTAAAGAATTCATCAAAATGTGCAAATGTTCACGTCTGCCATTGGAATGAATGAGACAGGATCTACTGACAGTCTTCTAAAGGATGGAAAAATACAGGGTATCATTCTCCAGTGACGTGTCTTGTCATAACAATGAGATGAAATAACATATTTCTTCTAAACTTTGCGAATGAGAGAGAGAGAGAGAGAGAGAGAGAGAGAGAGAGAGAGAGAGAGAGAGAGAGAGAAAGCAGCATCGGTGGAGCGAGCATACGACTGAATTAAGAGAACAAGACAAAAATATGAGACATAAAGATAAAACATTACTTCCTGATTCTGTCAGTGCAAAGTCACAAATAAACACACCCATACATTCACAGGACTCTACGGGAATGTTCTAGAGGTAATATATAGCCAAGCCAAGGGACCAGCGTGGCTTTGTTCACCGTTATTGTCTGGAGATACAAACACACCACAGAGGACCACACCCCCACGGAACGTCCTGAACTCAGCAAAAACAAAGAGGAAAACCCAAAATCCAGAGCGAGCGCTGTGTCTGTGCAGGTGAATACAGCACACACTGACACAGGGGCTGTCGGAGAGGACAGTTTTAAGGAACGTGTTACACACTTTGTCTTTAAGTGTCTTTGAAAACCCAACACATGGGGACAGAGGGCTGAACCAGAGAATTGCAATTCTGCAATTTATTTTGCTCGAGCAATTTTAGCTAGCAGCACTACGGTCCGTCACTTGTGTTCACTTGTGGTTTCCAGTCGTCTTCTGGTCTCCACTCTACCTGGAAACATGGAGACTAAAGTTGGGAGAAAGCAGCAGAGTCCTGTCTGGGATTTATTTGAATACGACAACAGAGAAGAGAAAAGAGACCACTGAACTACAACTAAACTAAAACTGAACTACAACTAAACTAAAACTAAGCATTTAGAAAATAATGAAAACTGATAAAAACTATCAAACCTGCTCTAAAAACAAATTAAAATGAACTGAATAAGAGGAAAAAAGTCAGAATAAAATAAAACTAAACTAGAATGAAAAATCCAAAACTGTTAGAACCTTGCTTGTGACATCTCGTGATAATAAACAAATCATCGCATTTGTGTTTTAATGGAAAAACCAACATTACGCACTGCTGTTTTTTCGACATTTAGTAAATATCGGTAAAGTTTTGCGCAGATGTCCGATGGAAAAGCGACTACTGACACATCTTTACCGAGTTCTACCTAACATGAGATCACATGTTAACGATGGAGGTAAGACCTGTCTGTTCTGCTGACAATGAATCCGAAGAGTCCAGAGTTCGGAACAATAGCTGCTTTGTCGCACGAATCATCAACATGCACGACCAGACCTCCTGTCTATTCCACACTGGGGACGAGTGACAGGATTTGGCTCTACCATACGCTCAGACGCCCAAAAGCTAATCTTCACCAGGGAAAAAAAAAAACAGTAGAATGAAGAATAATTACAGTCATGAAAATATAAAACAAAAGAAATCATGTAAAACAAGAACAGCTGGAAGCTAAATGTGATAGAGTAACAAATATAAAATGCCCTCAGGGATAAAAATGAAGTGAATTTCAGATTTTTTTCAGCATGTTGCAGGTGCACTCGAACTAAAACTTGATTTTCCAGTCTGGGTAAAAACAGCTGGCACCTGCAACATAATACACCATGAGAGCCAGTATGGTGTGAACCCACATGAAAAGACAAACGTGAACTGATACCGAGGAAATAAAAGTCAGTAAATACACAAAACACAGTGGATGACGCTGGGCAGACAGGCAGCGAAAAGCTCACAATGATGAGTAATGCAGTTATCATGAATAAATGTGAATGTGGGGTGATGCACAGCTGTCAGTTACAGTCTGACTTCCATTAAAGTGTCGTTCTTTAACCCATAAGGAACCAGGAGTACTGTGTGTCAGTTCACAAATGACTGTTTTTTCTATATTCAACCTTCCTTCAGGGATTTATCACCATTTATTATATAATTATCTTCTGTATTTTGTGATTTTTCAGTGTAAATATTGTATTTTCCTATATTTAATTCAATGATAATGCAGATGTTTATAAAAACTCAAGGTAAAGCTGATGGTTATTATATAAAAAAAAAAAAAAAAACAGAAAACGGAAGAAAAAGTGACTTTTTCAGTCAAAGCCATCATTAACTGAACATAAACCCAGTGTGTCCATCCACTGTCACTGATTCAACTCCATGGCTTTTACTGGTGAATCAATCTTGTAGAAGTTGTCTATTTTCTTATTTTTTCTTCAGTTTTGTTCAGTTTGTGGCTTACTTTGTTCATGTTTATTATTTACTTGATTAAATATTAGAAATTCTGCTAACTGTATTAATGACTTTGGTTGTTTTTGTTCATTTTGTTGCACATTTTCTTCTTTTTGTCCTCATTTTCTTTTAATAATTTTTGCTCATTTTATTTATTATTTAATATACATAAACCCAGTGTGTCCATCCACTGTCACTGATCCAGCTCCATGGCTTTTACTGGTGAATCAGTGTTAGAGAAGTTACCTATTTTCTTATTTTTTCTTCAGTTTTGTTCAGTTTGTGGCTTACTTTGTTCATGTTTATTCTTTTCTTGATTAATTATTATAAATTGTGCTAATTAGGTTGATGACTTCAGCTGTTTTTGTTCATTTTATTGCTTATTTTATTCTTTTTTTTTTCATTACAGTCACATTTTTTTCCATGTTAGGTATTATTCTGTACATGTTTTAATAATTTTTGTTCATTCTATTTAGTTATTTAATATACATAAACCCAGTGTGTCCATCCACTGTCACTGATTCAACTCCATGGCTTTTACTGGTGAATCAGTGTTGTAGCAGTTGCCTATTTTATTCTTTTTTTCTTCAATTTTGTTCAGTTCGTGGCTTATTTTGTTCATGTTTATTATTTACTTGATTAATTATTATAAATTCTACTAACTGTATTGATGGCTTTGGCTGTTTTTGTTAATTTTGTTACACATTTTATTCTTTTTGTCTTCATTTTCTTTTAATAATTTTTGTTCATTTTGTTTATTTTTCAATATACATAAACCCAGTGTGTCCATCCACTGTCACTGATCCAATGTTGTAGAAGATGGCGGTGTTTCCACGGTAACCACAGAGCCTCTGAACGTCCAAATGGGTCATATCTGATGACCATGAAAAGATGACAAACTGCATTTTACACTAATTATTCACATGAATTGATCGGATTTGTAGATCAACAGGTATTAAACAGTTACATCAGTGGATGGTTTTGGTAGACGGTGGATATTTGGGTCTTTACGGGTTAAGAATGAAGTTCCAAACTCCACATTAAACATGGTCAGACAAAGTTGATTTTCTCCTCTTCAGAGCTGAATCCATTTGTGTCTGTGCTCGTCTCTTATCTTGTCCAGAGTGGAACTGTGACTTTGACATGGCCTCCGTGTTTGCTGCCAGTATCAAACAGCTGCAGGCTTTCTCCCACACTCATCTGGAGACCAGAACACTGTGCTTGTAGGTTCTTTTCACTGGCCGATGGTTACTTTTAGAATTGATTTGGAGATGTTACTGATCTTACTGAAGCCTTAATGTGGTTTCGCCCCAGGCTATGTCACTGAACTTAACACTCTATAGAAGATGATGTGTGAGATCCTCGGGCAAGGTTCTCCTGACTCCTTCTAACTCTCGCCAAGTTGTAAAGTTGAACCTTCTTTTTTTTTTTTTCTGCCATCACATGCTTTAACTGCAGAGAAAGTATCTGAGAAAATAAACTTATGTCAGGCCTTAAATCACTTCTCAGCCCTCTGCATGACTGACTGTTTTATCCTCCTTATGTCATAATAGTTATTTTGCAACATGTTTATTTTATGCCTGATCCTACAGGACTCCATCTAACACTGTTATCTCAATTATGGTCTGCTCTGTAATTGCTTTTTTGTTATCATTTTGTGCTGATCCTGCTCTTCTTTATCCTTTTTTAATGATTATATAAAGCACAGTGGTTTTACAGGTGCTGAACATGATCTTTTAGTATTTATTTTCACATTACATGACTGAAAAACTCACTGAAAATTCCAAAAATAGTGAAAAAAAAACAACTCTTTCATATACACAGGGCCGTCTTAACAGCTTTATGGACCCCTGGGTAAAGCAGTATACTGGGCCCCCTATGACAGCTACTCACAGGAGTTATTATTGGCTTGAAGGCAGTGGTCTTCAGAATGGTATTTTTTTTTTTTTTTTTTTTTTTACAAATAAGTGAAAGCCAGTTCAAACCATGCAGCCCTACTATGCTATGAAGTTGATTTTTTTTTTTTTATAAGTTTCAGTTTTGAAAAAACAATGTTCTAATGTACAGTTGGTCACTATGATGTACATGAACACTCTGAGTGAAGTTTCAACATTTGGGAATACAGATTTCAAATTGTCGGATATTATTTTTTATGTACAAATTCCAGTACAAAATTTTAAATAAATTTTATTTTAAAAATGATTGAAAAATCTTTGTACAAAATAAAAAAAATAATCTGTAAAATGATTTAAAAAGTTCAGCATGAAATGATAACATTTACATTAAATGATCAAGAAATTCTAGTACAAAATAAAAAAAGAATCTATATAAAAATAATGGAAAAATTTGAGAAGAAAATAAAAACATCTGTAAAAAAAGATATCATTTTTTGTGTACATAACAAAAAAATCTGTAAAATGATTTTAAGAGACTTCAATACAAAATATTAAAATCTACATAAAATGATTGAGAAATTCTACTATAAAATAAAACAAATCTATATAAAAATAATGGGATAATTCTAGTACAAAATAAAAAAAAAAAAATCTGTAAAAAAAATATTGAAAATTGTTTATACAAGATAAAAAATCTGTAAAAAAAATAGTGAAATATGTTTGTACAATATATATATTTTTTAATAGGTAATTTTTTATTTTTTTTTTAATCCGTACAAAATAATAAAAACTACATAAAATGATTAATAAATTATAGTATAAATTAAAACAAATCTATATAAAAAGTGATGGAATAGTTTGAGTATAAAGGTTTTTAGAAATTGCAAAAATAATAGAAAAAAGCAGAATAGAACATAAATTAGCAGTTAATGAAGTAACTATATGCCTTTGATGGGTATGTATCATATATGATACAATTTGCATTCAAGGGATAACATACCGTTGCTGTCAGATGGAAAACTCTTATGTCCAAAACAGTTATTTTTAGATAATTGGAAAAACGATGTATATTCTAAATAAATGAATGGAGTTAAGAGATGTAGTCACAAGACATTTAACACTTTCCATTAATAAATATTTCTAAAACCATCAGTCCAAAGTAAAGACTGACCATTAGAATCATTTTACTTATGAGACTTGGACTTATGAGGTTTCCGCCTGACAGCGACGATACACAGATTATCATGAGGCCCCTATGCTCGTGGGGCCCACGGGTAAGTGCCCCTCAGACTCCTGCCTTAAGCCGGCCCTGCACACACACACACACACACACACACACACACACACACACACACACACACACACACACACATATGTTTACTGACCTAAAGAGCAGTCGGGCCCGGTCCAGTTCTGGTCACAGGTGCAGGTGCTGGTCTCTGCGTTGTAGGTGCCGTGGCCTGAACACTGGTCCGGACACATGGCCTTGGCAATTTCGCAGCTGGCTCCGCCCCAGCCCGGCTGACAGTGACACTCCCCATGAATGCACACGCCGTGGGCTGAACAACTGGGGTCTATGCAGTCCACTGGAGACACAGAGACACTTAGATGAGGCTTACACAGAGGCGACAACCACAGGCAGATTAAAACCAAAACACAGTTATTAAAGCCCATAATGAAAGAGCTGAATGTGGCGCATAGCGTGAGCTCCGAAACGTGTTCAAATACCACTGAGTGAGAATCAATGTAGCTCAACACAGCTTCCAGCCACATTAAAGAAAGATTTTAGGAGAGAAATAATACCATTCTTTCACAAATGAATCACTTGAAGCACACTGTGTTCGACTCAGTGCGCTCTGATTTGGTCTAAATACGGCTGAGACCTTATCTCCCACTAGAAATTATATATAGGTACAGATAAAAATGAGTGCACAAAGGACAGGAAATGGATCGATTCATTGACTTCATAACCTCCTGTCGTCTTAGGCTACAATAAAACTGCAGATGAAGTCTGTTTTCTAACCTGCATTCACAGTTTGAGCAGTAACATTTGTGCATCACCAACAGTAACATGAGAGCGTATGAATGTGTCCAGATCAGCTCCTGCATGGGGTTCATCCTCATCTTTGTCTACAATCCTTTTTTCATTCCCAGTAATTGTAACCAGTAGAAGTGAAAACATGCATTTAGTTCCCTGTTTCAGTTCAAAAACATGACAAAATAAGCATGTGGAAACAGAAAACACTACATAAATCAGGAAAGAAAAAGAATAACACTGTGTAATATACAAATAAGCAGGGTTCAAGCTAGAATGGAATGAAAATGTCTCAAATCCACCTCCTGTTGTTGATAGAATTGTTTCATAACTATAACGACAACGACTGTAATTGATTCACTCATGTTATTAAATTTGGGTCCAGACAGATCTGATCCAGGTTTTGTTGTTTGCTCTTGGTTGTACGTTTTATGCGTCTCATTACACACACAGTATTGGTGGAGGTGTGTAAATATGGAGGTGTCGCTATCACTTGTATTGATGGACCATATGGAGGGAGCTGTGGGGGTGTGATGGGTGAAATAATGCTAAATGCTAGCTCACAGGCTGTCAAACGGTAAACTTCATTAAGTGTCATTAAGGTGAACTTATTAACCACAGCTACAGTGGATACATTTACAGTTTTACCAGAAACACTTATTACAGGGTCTAAAGAAAACCAGTGAGAGCAGAATGAGCCCTGAAAAACAAAACTAAACAGAACAAAACAAAAAACAAAACAAAACCAAAAACAATTTTACATGTTTTTTTTAGGTGAAAGTTCAGTGTAAGTCTATGGGGATGTGGGCTTTTTGCAGCAGCCTCTAGTGTCCATCAGCGGTACTACACAAACATCAGCGACCTTCAGCTTCAACCAGGTTTGGTTCATTTGCTGCATGAGCTTCACCCTCCAACGCATTTCCTGTTTTATGTACACTATGCAACTATTACAACAAAGTATTAGAATGCCTAAATAAATAAATAAACAAAAATGAATGAATGAATAAATAACTGAAAGTTTGGGTGATCGTTTTGATGTTTGTTTTTTATTTTAATTTCAGGAGAGACAACCCAGTGGAGGTTTGTTTACCACATGTTTGACAGTGTGACTGCATCTACGTCGCCCTGTTGGACATATTTTTAATGACCTTAGCTCTTCCTGTATTCCAGCTATTATTGAACATGTTTATCACCTCTAATTGTATTGAAGGGACAAGTTCTGGACATAAAACCCACTTGTTTTGCTGCATCTGTCTGTATGGTACAGCTAACGGGCTCTGACTGTTGCCACCCACCCACATGTAAAACCGCAGGCAGCTGTTTCCCATCACCAACAAAAGCTGATCAGGTGCTCTGTGTGCAGTATGTTAAAGCTGGGATGGGATGGGTTAGGGTTAGGCAGCATTAGAACACATGGAGGATCAAATCAACTGTGGTCAGAAATCTTTAATGTTTTATCAACGGTAACAGGAAAGAAAATTGTTCCTAATGTTTTTACTGTTTTGTTTGGCGTCGTACCTGCTCCATTTAAATGTACCTCTGCTAATAAAGACATGGTCACATTCACATCTTTTTTGGCCAGGAGGCTTCTATTGTTAAAGTGGAAATCCTCATCTCCACCAACCTTCTCAAAATGGATCAAGGAAGGACTTTATTTTCTCAAACTGGAAAAAAATGTGTTTGTCATTAGCTGGAGCCTCCAACACTTTTGAAAAGACATGGACTCCTTTTCTGATCTGTGTTAACCCTTTCATGCACAGTGGTCACTCCAGTGGACAGTTCTTCTGCAGCTGTTCTCTTGTATATTCATTGGTTTTGTTGTTTTAGTTCCATATCAGCCAACACAGTGGACACTTGTGCAACATCCCATAATACACTGCAATTCATACCATTACTATAACTTTGCTGTTCTTGATAAACCTGATCTGCACTAACATGTTTAAGTGTAAATCAGTTGTTATTTGTTTGACAAAAAGAGTTGTTTTTTGCATTTTATATGAGGTAATAACTAGCATTAGAGTATGGTAAATTGTGAGAAAACATCAAATTAGCAGCCTTAAACATGTTTTTATTTCATTGTTTTTATTTTACTTTCTGATATTGGGTTTTAAATACATATTTCTTTACTTAAAAAGTTAAACACATGGACATTTTTGTAACTCCATGAAAAAAAAAACCACTCGATCGCAGCTTTTTTTTTTTTATGCCTAAAGAGGTATAAAAACACTCCAGAAAAAAAAAAAAAAAAATCTTGACTAAGGTTCTCATAATTCAGGCATGAAAGGGTTAATAGTGCAATCTGTCATGTTTCTCTTGACTGAGTATTTTGTTATACAGTTTTTTTTTTTCCCTGTAACTTTTAAAGGGGGAATTTTGTACTTCTGTTTTGTATTTATTTACTGTTTATGTATTTGTTTATTTTTGGTGGGCATGTGTGCCAGGGGAGGGGGGGTTTGTTCCACTTGTTGTTTGTCTGTGTTGGACTTTTGTATCATACGTCAGAACTATGTACTTTTTTTATATGTAAAAAAAAAAGCAAAAACCAATAAACAGAAGGTTAAAAAAAAACCAAAACAACACATGGAGGATGTGAGTTGAATGTTTTGGCTCTTCGTGAAGCTCCTGCTCAGTCTGGCTCTGCCGTATACATTCATACTTGAGAAAGAAATGAACACTGGAATATTCCATTTGGCTGGAATACTCTTCATGGGTATAGTACACGCCATCTTTGACATAATTTGCAGATTCAGCAGCTGTAAATGGGATTAACACACACACACACACACACACACACACACACACTCTGTTGTTCGGGGCGATTCTCTCTCTCTCTCTCCCCTTCTGTCCTGCTCATATACACTCTCACAAAGGATTAGTGTGAACTAATCTGAGACTAATCTGGTTACTGTCCCCTGCGACTGTATGTCTATTTACATTTTTGTACCAGTGTGCATGTACGCACACAGAATGTGCACGTCTTTGTTTTTGCCTGTACACACCTGGGTGATGTGAAAGAATACATGACTGTGTGGAGATTAGTGTCAAACTCAGTCGTAGCGTACATGTGTATCTGTGTCTGTATATATATATATATATATATATATATATATATATATATATATGTTTGACTCTGTGTGTGTGTGTGTGTGTTCAACAGCAAACAGCAGGTTAGTATTGATCAGCTCAGATGAAATGAGTTTAGTGCAGCCTACAGCTCGTAGCTGAGACCATCCAACCACATGTCAGCGATCAAACAGTACGTGTTTTTATGTACATGTATGGACTGCTTGTGTGATGAACATATGAGGGCAAATCAACCCGTAACGACCCAGTGTGACATTTGTGGAAGTTCCCAAATGAATTTTTCCTTTATATTTAACCATCCTTAAGTGGTTTATCACCATTTATTGTAATATTATCCTCTGTATTTTGTGTTTTTTCAGTGTAAATCAGGTATTTTCCCACATTTAATTAGTAGTAGTAGTTTATTTGGTTGTTAATTACTTTAAACAAACAAAAACAACATATGCATTGTTCTATATATAATGTGACCAAAAGGGTTAAGGCTTGTTGAGCCACATTCTGTAATAAATTCCCATTATGTAACAAAAGTGCAAAATGTAATAAGAATGTCACGTCATCTTGTAATAAAGTCGCATTATGTAATAAACTGACGCATTTTGTAATAAACTACGTCAATGCATTATGTAGTAAATTTTTTCACATTATGTAGTAAGTTATTACAATTTGAGGAGTTTATTACAAAATGCACTGGACACATTTTTATTTTCAGGAAAATGTAATGTGCTAAATTAATCTGTAAACTGTGTGGTTAAAGTTCTGATTCCATTACCTGGAGCTCCTGTGACTAATTTCTTCTAAATTGCTCTGAAATTATATTAATTTGGATTGTTATTACATCATGAACCATGTTATTACATTTTTTTAATAAAAATGTGTCCAGTGCATTTTGTAATAAATTTCTCAAATTGTAATAACTTACTACATAATGTGAAAAATTTACTATATAATGCGTTGACGTAGTTTATTACAAAATGTGTCCATTTATTACATAATGCAGCTTTATTACAAGATGACGTGACATTCTTATTACATTTTGAACTTTTATTACATAATGGAAAGACTAAGACGTAAAGACTTATTTTGCCTAACCCTATTTATAATTAACACAATGTTTCCACAAGAAAACAAACTAAATGTTTTTTTCAAGGTAATCATTGCTAAATATGCAACAAAAGAGAATACATATTTAATTCTAATTCAGGTAAATCATGTCCTTATCTCAACTACCAATATTAATCCTAGTCTTTTAGACAAGTATTTTCTTTAGTCAATCCTGCGCTCTATATTTTAGAATTATAGTTAATTTGTACATTTTTTAAGTTTTAATTGTTTTAAATGGTTTTAATCGATCTTCCGATCCGTTCCAAAGATTAACCCCTTTAACGGAAACACATTTACTTTTTTTTAAAATTTGTTCTTGCCTTAGCTTTTTTTGGAAATGCAATAATCATGCATCTGTTGATAAAAGCTAAACGTCGAAGATTATTATATCAGAAATAGAGAAAACTGAAGAAAACATGACTTTTTCAGCAAAATCCATCATTAACTGAACATAAACCCAGTGTGTCCATCCACTGTCATTCATCCAACTCCATGGGTTTAACTGGAGAATCAGTGTTGGAGAAGATGACGGTGTTTCCACGGTAACTACAGACACACTTATTATTTTGTTAACTTTAATTAATTTTATTCGTTTTTGTTAATGTGTTGTCTATTTTATTTATTACTTCAATTTTGCTATGTTTGTGGCTTATTTTATTCATGTTACTTATTTTTTTGGTGATTTATTATTCATTTTTGTTCTTTTTTTGGCTGTTTTTGTTGCATATTTTATTATTGTCTGTTTCATTTGAATCATTTTACTTAACATTTTTCACACTATTTATAATATTGTAATTTTTTAAAATGTTATTTAATATATAAATAAACCAAGCATCTCCATCCACTCTCATTCATCTAGTTCCATGGGTTTTACTGGTGAACCAATGTTGTAGAAGATGACGGTGTTTCCACGGTAACTACAGACACACTTATTATTTTGTTAACTTTAATTAATTTTATTTGTTTTTGTTAATGTGTTGCCTACTTTCTTTATTACTTCAATTTTGCTACGTGTGGCTTATTTTATTATGTTATTTATTATTTTGGTGATTTATTATTCATTTTTGTTCTTTTTTTGTTGCTTATTTTATTATTTTCTGTTTCATTTGAATCATTTTACTTACTTTTTTCACACTATTTATAATATTGTCATTTTTTTTTTTTCATGTTATTTAATTTATAAATAAACCAAGCATCTCCATCCATTGTCATTCATCCAACTCCATGGGTTTTACTGGTGAACCAATGTTGTAGAAGATGACAGTGTTTCTATGGTAACTACGGAGCCTCTGAACGCCCAAATGGGTCATATCTGATGATCATGAAAAGATGAAGAACTGTATTTGACACCAATTATTTACATGTATTAGTGGATCAACAGGTATTAAACAGTTTCTGTCAGTAGGTGATGTTGGCAGGTGGTGGATGTTTGAGTCTTTATGGGTTCATTAATGTTCTGATCACAAAGTACCAGCGGTCCGCAGCTTCAGCCAGACCTGATTTTCACAACAGTTGGTGCCTGCGAAACAAATACTGGGCCACTGAGTAAGTGACACAGATATTCATGGAAAAATAACTGTTACGACTGGAGAAAGCAGTGGGCGCTTATAAAAAAAGAAAGAAAAAAAAGGAAGCAAAAAAAGCCATCTAGGATTGCACAACATTATTCAGAGGTGAGTTTCATAGAAGATGAGGTTTTCTGCCTAAATTTAGAGAGTGCTGCTGCTGTTTCACACATTATTGTGTTGAATTTTCATGTAAATGTGAAAAGTTAATGAATATAAATAACAATTCACTGCTGGATAAAACACACAGATGCAACGCGATCGGATATTTTGAGTAAATTCCCAATTACACACCTACTATTTGTGTACTACGCCTTCCACAAATGTTCACCATGACTGTCATATGTGTTATCATGTTCACATCTGTGCTTTATCGACTACAGTCACCACTAGAACAAACAAGAGAGCAAACAAGCGATATAGCGTTATCATGACAATATAGCACAATTTTACAATTTTAATTTTATATACCCAATATTTGGAACCAATATTCACTTTAAAAGTCTTTGAAAAGGTTCGTTAAGCATCTTTGTGTTATTTATGCAATAAATTATAGACATTTTTCAAATAGATTTTATATTTTTTGTGTGTTTTTTTGTCGTATTGTGTTGATATAGTAGGTTAAAGTGAAAAAATATAGGGCAGATGAGACAGACGAAGCTGTGCTGGAAAAAAGGATACCAAACATGGGTATAGTAAACATTTCTTTATGTAATATAGAAAGGCAAAATCAAAAGTGCTCAAAAACGTCCAAAATAGGCTCAGACTCCTAAGGGTTAAAATGCGTAATTCCATTTAACCCTTTCATGTATGCATTATGAGAACTTTAATCAATTTTTTTTTTTTCCTGAGTATTTTTATTCTTCTTTAGACACGCAAAAAAGGTGATTGAACAATTTTTTTTTATGAACCTATTTTTCATTGAAGTTCCAGAAATGTCCACTCAGCTTGACAGACACCATGCATTTAATTTTTGAAGCAAAGAAATATGTATTTACTGATATATTGTGTGAAAACTATAAAACAATTTTTTAAAATTCTCCTAATCTGATGTTTATTCACATTTTAATATACTCTAATACTAGTCATTACTGACTTCATGGAGATATTATGCAAAATAATAATAATAATAATAATAATAATAATAATAATAATAATAATATAAACCTTTTAATTGCAGTTTGATAACAATAACAAGCAATTGATTTACGCTCAAACATGTTAGTGCAGATCAGGTTTATCGAGAACAGCAAAGGTACTGGAATGCTGTGAATGTCAGAGTTTAAGATGGTGCATCAGTGTCCACTGTGTTGGCTGATCTGGAACTGAAACAACCAAACCCATGAATATACAAGAGAACAGCTGGAGAACAACTGACCACTGGAGTGACCAGTGTGCATGAAAGGGTTAAAAAAGCAAAATATCACTCCTTAACCCTTTCATGCATGAATTGTGAGAACCTTAGTCAAGATTTTCTTTCTTCAGTGTTTTTATTCCTCCTTAGGCATGAAAAAAACAATGCAATTGAGTTTTTTTTTTCTATGGAGTTACAAAAATATCCATGCATTTAATTTTTGAAGTAAAGAAACATGTGTTTAAAACCCAATATCAGAGAGTGAGATGAAAACAATGAAATAAAAACATGTTTAATGCTGCTAATCTGATGTCTTCTCACATTTTAACATATTCTAATGCCAGTAATTCCTCACTTCATGGAGATAATATGCAAAAAAAACCTTCTTGTCTAACAAATAACAATTGATTTCCACTCAAACATGTTAGTGCAGATCAGGTTTAACAAGAACAGCACAGTTCCCGTACTGGTCTGAATGTCAGTGTATGGGATGGTGCGTAAGTGTCCACTGTGTTGGCTGATCTGGAACTAAAACAACCAAACCCATGAATATACAAGAGAACAGCTGGAGAAGAACTGACCACTGGAGTGACCACTGTGCATGAAAGGGTTAAATCATTTAGTGCTTCCTTAACTTCCACCATCTCACATCCTCTCAGTGTCTCGGTGCAAACAGTGTCATTACCTTCCTCACAGTTGTCGCCCTTGTAGCCAGTATTGCAGATGCAGGCTCCCATGATGCAGATGCCGTGTCCTCCACAGTGGATGTCGATGCACTGGTTGGCCGGGACGTCACACTCGGTGCCCTTCCACCCGCTGTAGCACTGACAGCGGCCGCGCGAGTACTGACCGTTACCGCTGCACAACACCGGACAGGCAGCTGCCAAACAAAAACACACAAAGTTTAGGCTCAGGGGTTTCTAGACTCACCGCTCAGTCTCTTAGATTGGTTCCCATGAGGCCTGACGAGGCTCTGAAGGCCCAGAAAAACTACCCACGCTGCTTTGTTTCTGAAAATGACTCAAATGTTCGCTGCTTATTTCTACATCTATGGGATGACTAATGGTCCTGGAGGCAGACTTTTTTTTTCTGTCCTCAGACCTTTTAAGTGTTTGATATATGCGGTGTTCTATTAAAAATAACCGAGGCATCTACCATCTTAACATGCAACTGGGTAAAAAGTGTTTTTGGTAAATGGTACCAATCCATCATGTGTGACATCTCTCAGCACTGTCACAGTTTGAGTTCGGTTTATTTTCGACAGGGGGCTGATGCTGACGTGTGATTACACTGGGTCCAATTTGATTGATTACACTTGGAGTTTTGTAGAGCTTCTCATTAATGACCTGAAAAGGAACTGATGGGATTCCAAGTTTGCATGATTTGATACAGAGGTCGACTGAGAGCAGATTTTTAAAGGCCGATATAATGATAGGTTAGAGTAAAAAACAGCAGATTATCATCCCCTGGGAAAATCTGATCTTTCATTTTATTACAAATTTGATCACTTGCTGCTTTTCCATAGAATTCCAAGCGCATTTGAAGTGCGCTAATGAAAAAATTCAAATAAGGAATTCAAATTATATGCGCTTTCATAAATATTTTTGAGCAAATAATGTAGCTTGATAGTACATAGATAGAAAGTTAAGGTTAAATGACTTTATTATCCCTGTAGGGAAGTTTGGTGTGTGCATTTTACCCACCTGGACACACACAGCACCTAGCATTAGCATTAGCATTAGCGATTACACTGGTCAACAACAAATTTATTGGTTCAGTTTTTTGAGCTGATTTAGGATCATTTTGGTGCTGAATCCAAGAATCACATTCATTTTGCTCAATCAGGTCAACTTTCTGAACTATGCTACATATTGGCTTTTGAACATTTTTGCTTACATTTATGGGCATTTTCACATCATATGATACAAAATTCTTTCATATTTCTTGCAATAAACGAGTTCTGAAGATTTGACTTTTGCCAATTTATGATTAATGTTTTTTTTAATATTACAGGTGAATGAAATGGCTTCGACTAGAAGATCTTGCAAAAATAAGCCTGACGTATTCTGCTACATCTGCGGTGAATACACCATTGTACCTAACAGGAATCAAGTCACAAGTTTCATAAAGTGTGCTTACCAATCTTATTTTGGTAATAATTATTATATTTTGTGAGAAGATCAAATTTTTCAAAATCCAATTAGCAAAAAAAACCTGACCTGATGGAGAAAAACAGATGTCATTTTTGGATTTAGCGGTGCAAAATGGTCCTAATTCAGTCGAAAAAACCTGGACAACTTGCAAAAAACATATTTTTGTAACCCAGTGTTATCATTAGTGCTTAATTTTCCAGATCTTCATTTCTACCTTTTTACATTCTGTTGTTGTTTTCCATCAAAAGTGGATGAGACAGAGTCCACACAACCTGTTGTACCAGGATCTTTTCACATTTAATCAGAATATATGGGACTATGATGCAAAAAAGATGATCAGTAAATGAATAAAAAAAAAAGGTGTTTTCATTTCCTCTGTGTGACTTTACTTCACCTCAAGCAAAAAGTGGGAAGTTGTTTCATAATGCATACTAAAGACCTGAACATCTAAATTAAAGCCATTTGTACCTAAATTAATAATTCAATGGAAATCCAATGCAAAGTAATTAATCAGTAAATGCACACCTGAATATTTGAGGTGCAGTTTTTATTGTTTATACTAGTAAAGTCAGTTGAAAGTACTTGGACAGAGACACAAATGTTGTATTTTTAAAACTGTACACCAACACAGTGAATCTGAAATGAAACAATTCAGATGTGATTCAAGTGTGGACTTTCAGCTTTATTTCAAGGGGTTTAACAAAACACATTTAGGAATTTTAACCATTTTAAATATAATTCCTCCATTTTCAGAGGCTCAAAACTAATTGGACAAACTAAGATCATTATAAAGAGGAAGATTATTTTTAACAGCTGGATGGAACTCTACATTTCTATTCCACTGTGGTGGTGTTCTGAGGCCTCATCCATCCCTTTTGTGAACCTCTCATTCCTCAGGAGGGTCGTGAGCCCATCCCAGGTACCCTTTAGCAGAGGTGGGGTACGCCCTGGACGGGTTCTACAGACATAAAATAACTACATTTGTGTCACTGTCCAAACACTTATGGATCTGAATGCATTTGCAGCAACTGGAGCCAAGTTTGACCAGTTTGTAAAATGTCTTATTTATGTTTTCAGTTTAATTTGCAGACTGTATGAAAAGAAGCCAGACTAATGTGAGGAACTCCATCAAATCAAGCTTTCTTTTGTTTTCCTTCCTCTGCAGCAAAACACAACTGGTACATTCATTGTCCGATGTGTTTGGTGCTAGTTTTTTTCACTTTCAATTTATTTTTGTATTGTTATGTCTGCGTGAGAGATGCTTACACTTCTGTCTCATGTTTTTTAGATGATGATAATAAAGTATTGAATTGATTATATTAGATTAGATTAGATTAGATTAGATTTGATTAGATTGAACTTTACTGATCCCTGGGGCAGAGCCCTCAGGAAAGTGAGGTTTCAATAGCAGCACAAACACTGACTATATACACAAGAAACACTACAAAAAAACAGCAAAATAATAACAATAAATAAACAAATAACAACAAACAAACAAATAATAAACAATAACTATTACTAACCCTAACTATAAAAGTACTAGTAGAAACAAGTAGCAAGGCGGTAATCAAGTCATAATAAGGTAGTGGTAGTAATAATAATATTAACAACAACAACAACAACATAATAATAATAATAATAATAATAATAATAATAATAATAATAATAATAATAATAATAATAATAATAAATAGCTAATTATGTTGTATGTATGTATGTATGTATATTATAGTATGTACAGTTTAATAATCATAGCCTAAAAGTTATAATAAGGTGATAACAGTAATAGTAGTCATAACAAATAATAATAATAATAATAATGATAATAATAATAATAATAATAATAATAATAATAATAATAATAATAATAATAATAATAATAATTACAGGCAGCAGTAAGACAACTAAATTACGAGCAACAAAAACCAACAAACATTGCCCACTGGAATAAACACTAAACAACCTGAACTGAACTGAACTGAACTGAACTGAACAGGGAACATTATGTCTCCTAACACAGAAAGTGTAAAAGTGAAAAACACCTGTGTGATTTTTTTCTGACTTATTGGACTCCATCAGAGGAACATCAAATACGTCCAGACATCAGCGGTGACCTCAGCGCCGCTGCGGTAAAAGCTGTGCTTCAGGTTTGGTATCAGACTAGTCAGGCAAAGCTTTTGGTTTTAGCGGCTGCATTACATCCTTCACCTACATTCATGACCTTTGGCGAGGGACTGCAGAATAACAACGCAAACACAAGTAGCTGTTTTCTTGGGCTCAGGCATCAACAAAGAGCTGAGAGTGGATGTGGATGCCTCGTGTGTTCAAAGACCCGAGTGGAGGTGGGTCAGTGTAAGTGGCACCTCCAACCATTCTAGCATTTGGGAGATCTGTCAAGAGGAGACAGAGCCAGGAGCAGATAGTTTCCAGTCCTAGTTTTTATGCTGAGGAGATTACTGGACAAATATGTTATCATTCAACACATCATTAACTCTCTGGTATCCAGGTGCGCCTTTTAGGCACACTTTGTACTTCGTTTTAAAAAAAACAAGCCAAGTTTGACCAGTTTGTAAAATGTCTTATTTATATTTTCAGTTTAATTTGCAGAATGTATGAAAAGAAGCCAGACTAATGTGAGGAACTCCATCAAATCAAACTTTCTTTTGTTTTCCTTCCTCTGCAGCAAAACACAACTGGTACATTCACTGTCTGATGTGTTTGGTGCTAGTTTTTTTCACTTTCAATTTATTTTTGTATTGCTATGTCTGCCTAAAAGATACTTAAACTTCTGTCTCATGTATTTTAGATGATGACAATAAAGTATTGAATTGATTATATTATATTATATTATATTAGATTAGATTAGATTGAACTTTACTGATCCTTGGGGCAGAGCTGTCAGAAAACTGAGGTTTCAACAGCAGCGCAAACACACTTCGTTTTAAAAAAAACTTCATATTATTTTTCACAATTTAAATAAGGTTAGAATTCAAAAGTTGTTCATTTGTGCACGATCTTTAAAATTCTGTCCACCAACTCAAATGTGCACATTGTAAACAAAAAGAAAATGACCAGACTAGCATCTGTCTGCCAAGTGTGCCTAAAACGCACTATTTCTAACATTTGATCTGTATGATTAGGACTGAGCTGGATTTACAAAAATAAAATAAAATTAGAGCAGAAAAATAAATCCATATATAATATTTAATAGTTTGATTTATAGGTGTGCATTTTATGCACACTTGGTGACAGATGCTAGTATTTTTGAACATTTGACCTAGCGCCAAAAATAATAATGCAGATTAACCAGTGTTGGAGTTAATCACTGACATATGCCAGGATGAAAAAATCTAATAATATGTGATCCACTTTTTATGTAGTATATTAAAAAAAATATTATTTTTTGTTTTTTGCATCCAAAAAAAAAAAAAAAAAAAAAGGTTTGTTTACATTACAAACACGGCATTTAAAGGGTTAAAAAATGTGACAATTATTGAGTATTTGGTATTTTTATTTTCCGGCTCAAGTTGATGAAATAGCCAGAGGGTTAACCACATATTAATCAACATTTCACTACAATAATAATGTTCTAAAGTGGGAACAGTGGCAGCTCTCACACTGTGTTGTTTTGGTGTTTCTTCCAAACACCACATCTGAGTTATACTGATGCTAATTTAGATTGATTATGGAGGTTGCTGATGATCTTAATCCTCCATTTCTGCCCTTAAATAAAGATTCCAAAGGAAAGTTCCAGTTCCCTTTTAAACATGTCAGGCCTTGTGAACATTTGACATTATCCCAGTTTACCAATCCACGCTCCATGCATCGTTGTTATGACAGGCTAATACTGATTTTCAAAAGCTCTCAGGCAGTGACTGGGGATATTTTTTTGTTTTGGTTTATTTTCTATTTTATTTTTCTTTAGTTTTACTCTTCCTTGTCTAAATGTGCTGAGATGTTGACATGGGTCTATTTATACAACTTGTCTGTAACAGCTGAACACCTGTGCACTATGTTCTGGAAAATAAAAGATTTTGATTTAAAATAAATTCCACTGCAGATGACCCTATTTCTGGAAACCCATAATACTAATCAATATGAGATTTGGAATCATTTTGTTCGCCTCATATCATAATTGTCTAAGTTGTACACTCAATGGACAAAAGTATGTGGACTTCAGTTGAATTCAGGTGTTTCTTAATGACAAATGTCGTATAGTTTGATACCGGAATAAATATCATATTGATTGTTAATGTTGACGTTTATGTCGAATCATCATGAACAGGACATCTTACAGCTGTAGACATGATGCGTCCCAATATTTATGTCCGTATGGTTTATAAACATCAATATTTCCTTAAAGTTTAACGGGAAATTTGTCTTCCTAAGTGAGATGTGATGAAAGTAGATGGTTAAATGTGGTAGAAAATTATTATTTACAGTCAGAGCATGAGACATATTTCAGAAATTTAGAGGCAGAACATAAAAATCATAGTCATGGATAAACAACACAACAAAACAACAAAATCAATATTGAGAGAAATTAAATAAACACTATCTGAGGCATTTTGGAAGGAAAGATGACCGTTTAAACCAAACTAACCAATGCAATGATATTTGTCATTACTGTTTTGTGTCCCTGACCCGAAGTCCTGAATTGAACGTGTCCACATACTTTTGTCCATATAGCGTATGACTTAAGCAATTTATGCTATGAGGCTAATTATTTACAACATTTCTGTCATTTATGCTGCATATTTTCTGGTTGGGAATTGTAGACGCTGCACTGGTCATTACACTGGTCAACAACAAATGTATTGTTTCAGTTTTTTGAGCTGATTTAGGATCATTTTGGTGCTGAATCCAAAAATCACATTCATTTTGCTCAATCAGGTCAACTTTCTGAACTATGCTACATATTGGCTTTTGAACATTTTTGCTTACATTTATGGGCATTTTCACATCATATGATACAAAATTCTTTCATATTTCTTGCAATAAACAAGTTCTGAAGATTTGACTTTTGCCAATTTATGATTAATGTTTTTTTTAATATTACAGGTGAATGAAATGGCTTCGACTAGAAGATCTTGCAAAAATAAGCCTGACGTGTTCTGCTACATCTGCGGTGAATACACCATTGTACCTAACAGGAATCCTGTTAGAAAATGATTTTTTTTCTCTTAAAACCTATTTTGGGTGAGAACTATATAAAAAATCAACTGATAAAGTCACAAAAATGTCATCAATTTTGTGAGAAGATCAAATTTTTCAGAATCAAATTAGCAAAAAAAACCTGACCTGATTGAGAAAAACAGATGTCATTTTTGGATTTAGCGGTGCAAAATGGTCCCAATTCAGTTGAAAAAACCTAGACAACTTGCAAAAAACATTTTTTTGTAACCCAGTGATAAATAAAGGAGCACATTCTGGAGGATATGCACCGAATGAGAAAACTAAACCCTTCAGGAGATGGATAAAATGCATCAAAGTCCACAGGTTACTGTCAGTGCTCATTTGTTCCTTGTGCTACTATCAACATTTCCTGAAAATTTCATCTAAATCCGTCCATACATTTTTGAGTTATCTTGGTAAAAGACAAACAAACAAACAGACAAACCAACCCCAATGAAAACATAACCTTCACCGTTCCTTGGCAGAGGTAAAAATGTGTTTTACCTGAAAAATAGTTTCTCTTATCTCTCTTTTATTTATTTTTAAAACAGACTCAAAAGTTCCAGAGGCATCAGGAATGTCGGAGTGAACACGGGGAGATGGATGTTGACCATTCTCATGTTTTTTGAAAATGTTCAAAACTTTCGGAATATTGGGAAATGATCTGCAATGTCCTAGGTCAAGTATTAGGATGCACAATTCCAAAGAAACCTAAAGTTCTTTATGCAACTTTTGGTGATGGCACAACACGTGAATATGATAAATATTTGGTAAAGGTGATGTTGACAGCTGCAAAAAAATGTAGAACAAGGAATTGGGGGAAGATGAACGTACCATCAAAGGATCAATGGATAACTACGATGGAGGACATATTTCTAATGGAAAAACTACCACACAGATTGAGACGACAAGAACCTCAAATGAACAAAAGGTGGAAAAAATGGACATTATATAAGCAAAATAATTGATAAGACTGTGCTACCCAGACTTATGTATGTTTTCTTTTTGTTGTTGTTATTTTAAAAGTAATAAACATTAAGTTACAAAACAAAAAAAAAAAAAACAAAAAAAAAAACAGACTCAAAGTACTTCCAAACTTGCTTCATAACATTAATCTACATCTGGTTGGAATTTTGAGCCCCATGTCCTGTTTTTAGGACCAGTTTCACAGAAGCATCCATATGTTTGGTTTATTGTGTTTGCAAATGCTTTCATTCTTGTAAATCTGCCATTATGTGACTGTATCACTGCTGTCCTGGCCAGAGATCTCCAACCTGGTTAAATAAAGGTTAAAAAAAACAAACAAACAAAAAAAAGAAAACCCTTTGTGGAAGACTAGAAGACCGAGGGTGAGATGGCAGGATTCAGAGCAGCCTCTGAAGTCACAACAGGTCACTTTTACCGCTGAGAAAACAACCTCTCAACAATTACGGCCTCTCCATGGGTGGCGCCGTCTGTTTCTGTGTTTGCATGTTTACCTCGAGAGCAGTCTGGCCCCAGAAATCCCGGGAAACAGTGGCATATTCCTGAGAGACATTCTCCGTTTCCATGACAATTCTGAGGACACTCCATAATCGACTCTGATTCAGAGAGAGAGAGAGAGAAAGAGAGAGAGAGAGTGTTTAAGGTTGTGAGTTAATTGGATAGGCTGGATATACAACTGTATATCTAAAGAAACCACACACACACACGCACACACACACACACACACACACACACACGCACACACACGTCCACACAACACTGGGAGATGGGTCCTCTGTGGTTGCCGTAGTTTCTGCAGTCAGCCCAATCAACAGATTCTAACATCCAATTACCCTGCTGCCTTTTCTCCCTGTCAGTGCCGGCGCTGTGCCAGAGCTAACGGGCCGCTTTCTGTGCACACGCACCTCCAAATGAATACAATCATTTCCATTTCATAAAAATACCTTTAACGCTCGGCACTATCTCCCCGTATATACACTCTATTACGAGGACTATTTGTTAATGTGCCTTCAGACCCGTGTGGTTTGTCGTTTTGTGTTTCTTCTCTGTCCATAGGATTCAACAGATATTCTCAGGTAACAGTTGATTCCTGTTCCCAAAAAATGCGAAAAATAAACCACACTGTTAAGATTAGTGCTTCGTCTGGAGATTTTTCTTGAGCAAAAACCCATAATGCAACCTGTTTCTGCCTTCTAACACATTGACTGTGAATATGTCTCTCAGGTCAATACCTACTAATAGCGTTTTTATTGAAAATTCTTATTTAAAAAAAAAAAAAAAAACATACAAAATGCAGCTTTTCTGTTTTTTGTACTTGTCAGTGCTGCACATACACAGAGAATAAAGAAGACTATTTTTGAGTCATGTTTTTCCTTGAATTTATATAGAAAAAAAAAAAATCCCATTACAGTGAAAAGAGTCCAGATTAAATTTTCTTCCCATATCGTTCTGGCCTATTTTCAGGTTATTTAAACTACAAGTGAGTGTGTCATTGAATGTAGGCAGACAGTCCCAGAGTGAACAGGTACAAGAATACTTGTACTTTTTCTAACCTTTTTCAGGTCAAAAAGCAAAAGTGAAATTTGGTGCCTCTCCAGAACCCAAACCTGTGGAAATACATAATGTATTTCCGTAACAGCTACATTTTCACTGACTTTTGCTGACTGTTTCACATCAGAAATGAGGTGAGGAGGAGAAGTCGAACTGAACAGTAATGTTAGTCAGGTAGAGGCTGGCAATAAAACTGGTGTTTCAAATAAAGAATCGATTCAGTTTGGAGACTTCCCCTTCACTTTAAGTACATTTAGTCCTCTCCTCTGCAGCTGCATCTCCAGACTCTTCCTTGTGTTTTCATTTTTGACAACGACTGAGGATGTGACTCCATTTACACATTTAAAAATGTTTATAAAAATGGCAATTACTGAATATAAAAGCTTTGTCTACCTTCTATTTATTGTTATTTTCCAGAAATAACTACCTGACTGTTCTATATGGAGCTAGAACTCCAGCCTACACAATTTTAGATTAGATAGAACATTATTGATCCCTTAGGCAGAGAGCGTCAGGAAATGACTGTTCCAATAGCAGCACAACACCAAATGTACACATATAGGAAATATTACAAGACAAAAAGGAAAGAAAACAGTAATATCAATAGCTATAAAAAAAAGTACAAGAGGAAAAAAAAAAAAAAATAGTAATAATAATAAAAAAAGTATACATATATACATATATATATAGTTTAATAATAACATAACTACTAATGATTATGATAATAAAGTGAAAATAATAATAAAAAGATTCATAATAATAAAACAATAGTACATAACAACATAACAGTAGATTAAGAACATAACACCACAGAACTGCAGCTTTCAGTCAATATTGTCTTATTTTTTCTTGTAATTTAGTATCTTGTTGTTGTTTACCGTTGTATTAATTCTGGAAAATTGTCAATAGAGATTGAAATAAACTGAACTGATTTCAACATAATGTACACGATGAAGAAGAATACAGCTGCAGAAATCACAAATGCTCCAAATGCTGCGTAGGGCTGTGCATCGGCAAGAATCTGGTGATACGATACAAATCACAATACCAGGATCATGATACGATATATCATGATACTGTTAAAAAGGCGATTTTTTGTTTGTTTCTTTTTTTAAATGATTATTTCCTTGAAGAATTGAAATACAGCAGAAATCTGCACAAATACTAAACACATTTGTATTTGACCCCAACAGGATCTAATGTTCTATCACCAAATGTTCAAACTGTGTTCAAACTGAAATTCTGTTTCACAGACATTCCAGTTTCAGATCCTGTTCAAATGTTCAGATTCTATTAGTTCACAACGAACATCAGAACAGGATTTGAGTTCAATCCCAACAAAGGAACCAACATTATTTAATAAAAGAGTGTGAAATAATAAAAAAATAAAATACAAACAACAAAAGAAAAACAAAAATGAACCTCCACAATATCTGCATTTGAATAAATACTAAAAATATTGCTACAGTACTTTTTAATATTGATACAGTATTGTGACATGAAATATTGCGATATATTGCAGAACCGATATTTTCTTACTTCCCTGATGCTGTGGTGCGTGCTGTTCAAACACTCATCCCGTCCCTCTGTGAACTCACCGATCATGATGGTGTTGTAGGACACTTGCTCAGTGTTGCGTCCGTCGTTGTAAAAGGCCAGGTGCCAGATGCCGGTGTCCAGGTACTGGATGAACCCGGCCTCGTGGACGTTGACCGAGCGGGCGTGGCGGGCGCCGCCGGCCGACTCCTCCTCGTGCGTGGCGGCCGAGTGCGCGTGGCTGGCGTCTGCGTCGCTGAGGGCGCGCTTGTCTTTGGATATGAGGCGACTGCCGTCCAGAAGCTCCACAAAGTCATACTGGAAAACACAAAGGCAAGAGCACACAAACACTCACATACACATATTTATTTTCTTTTTTTTTTTGCAGACAGAAATGTGTTATAAGCCACCAGACCCACTGCTGTTTACCGCTGTGTAAATAGTCCACATTAAAGCTCAACTCTGACTACAAACATCACCCACACAGAGATGCTGATCCGGCTCCAAGCTGCCTCTGATTTACACAGAGATTGCGCTCAGATTGTTGGCTCCAGTAAACATGACTTCAGGGCCCACTGGTGTGACTTATGATGGTTTAATTTCAACTGTCTCTGTCTCAACCTGCTGAACTGACTACACACCCGCCCAGATATCCTAAAAAATAAGAATTATTACATAGAATAGACTTTTATTGGAGTGATATCCCAGTCAGTGCAATAAAATTAATAAAAAACAAAACAAAACAATATTTCAGAAAATAAGAATTGAGCAAATATAAAATTACACAAACTAAAAACAAGAAAATAGAATTTAACATTTGTCAAAAAGTTAAATAGACTATAACTAAAAGTAGAATAAAAAAAAAGAAGTGGACATACAATATGAATAAACACAATATTATTAGCAGTAGCGGCTCATCAATAGAAAGCACTAGGGCCCTCTTACCATGTAGAAGACCAAGATAGGAATCATATAAAAATAATTTTACAGAAACATGAATATTAAATAAACAATCTATACATGATACAGCCTGTGAGAATCGTGTCTAAGTCAACTATCACTATGTACGTACGTAGACATCTGAATAAAAGAATAAATCCATGTGACTCAATTCTAGAACGTCCCCAAGCACTGAAGGGAATCATTTCAGCTCTATATAATAAATGTTTAAATATTCAAAATTCATTTTCCTCAGTTTTAAAAGGAGAATGGGAAACACAGTTAAATTTAACAATTTGTGAAAGTCTTTGGCTTAGCATTTTACACAGGGTTCACACATCTTCCGTCTGCGCTAAACCGTCGTTTATTCAGTGTCACATTTTGCATCGCTGTTTTTGGACCAATCAAAAGACGGCAACGATTTTCTCTGATGTCAATCCAAACTGTACCCGGTGTGGTGCTGCTCCTGCTAATCATGTTCACATGTTTTAGTCTTGCTCAAAACTTAATACTTTTTGGAATAATATTTTTGCTTTGATTAGCATTGCTTTGGGTAAGTCAGTGCAACCACGCCCCCTACTGGCTGTTTTTGGAGTTTCCTGTCTTGCGCTGGGATTATCCAAAGCCCACAGTGACCCGCCAGCTTTTTGTCACTATTAGCCCGTTGTATGATTCTGTTTAAGTGGAAGGAACCTCTGTCACCTACTTTTGTGCAATGGGTGCATGATTTACTTTTCTTTTTAAAGTTGGAAAATATTACGTTTTCTGTTCGCGGACAAATTAATTTGTTTTATCAACAGTGGAATCCTTTTTTCTCTGCTGTCAACAAGAGTGTCCTGCTGTCTCCTGTGTCCTTTTGACGGACAAATGTGTTGTTGGTTTGCACTGTATTAACTCAGCCCTGAGAACTGGAAAGAGGAGTTGATAACGTTATTTATCTTGTTGCTTTTTTAAATTTTTTTTTCTTCTTTTTTTGGGGGTTTGGTGGGTTTGTTGTTTGGTTTGTTTGTACATGTTGTGTCTGTGTGGTTCCCTGTGTATGGGTGCATGTTTGTGTAAATGTATAATTTGAAATAATAAAAAAAGATTAAAAGAAAGACATCTGATAATAGACTGAAGCGCCTAAACTGTGGTTTATCAATTATCACATTTCTTAAGTGCATGAAAGGTTAACTTCTATTTTTTCATTGCTATACCATCTACCCATGCTACCTTCACCTGGAGTTTAAATGCACCGTCCATACGACCAGTGGAAAAGACACTGGTCAGCGACATAACTGACTTTTACAATAGAGTCATGGAAAATATTGCATGTTTGACGGACTGACAAATGAAATTTACATAATTTATATATATATATATATATATAAAAAAAGAATATTGTGTATTTTCATTTTAATTTAAATGAATATTTTAAAATCGTAGTGTGTGTGCTTTGGCGTATCCTAGTGGTGATATGTGGTTATAGTGCATCCAAAAACTGACTTGCATACTGCACCCCCCAAAAAATAATTTCACCAGCCGCCACTGATTAGCAATATTTAACAGTATGTATATCTATGAACTCAAGTATATTAAAAATGGTACATTTATAATTGGATAATATGTTGAATAAATATTGCATTGCTATTGCAAGGAAGATAACTGTATGACTTATTGCACATCATTCACATTGTACAGGATTGTTGCACATATTTAAAAGTGATTGCATGAAGATACACTGAGCAGGATAACAGGACTGAAAAGATTAAATGGAAACTTAGATGGATTAGGTTATGACAAGGACACGCACACTCCTGCCTGTTGTTTAATGTGCGAACACCGAGCGGTGCGAGGGGTGGCGTTGGATCAAGCTGTCTTTTACCGATAAGTGGATTAGAGTCTTGATAGCAGACACGATTCAGCACGCAGAGATGTAAGTGCAGTCATTAAAGGGACGGTTTAGGTTTGTAAGAAGCTTATCTGTTTCATTATGAACTAAGAATCCATAAAGCGGTTGACCCACACACGCTGGCAAAGTTAAACTGGCTATTTAAGTTTCTGACTCTTCCAGAAGCCGAATCTGTTGAAACTTCGAATTTCTGTACAACTAGAAAGGTGGAACCCCTCAGACCAGCACCGGTTCCACCTTCTCCCACAGTTCTGGTGGTTGTAACCAAGGTTCTAATAGTTTGGGATTTCTCATTCTAGTTTAGTTTTATTTAGTTTGGACTTTTTTTCTCTAATTCAGTTCATTTTAACTCGTTTTCAGAGCAGGTTTGATAGTTTTTATTAGTTTTTGTTATTTTCTAAATGCTTAGTTGTAGTTTAGTTGTAGTTTAGTTGTAGTTCAGTGGTCTCTTTTCTCTTCTTCTCTGTCGTCGTATTCAAATCAATCCCAGACAGGACTCTGCTGCTTTCTCCCAACTTTAGTCTCCATGTTTCCAGGTAGAGTGGGGACCAGAAGACGACTGGAAACCACAAGTGACGGACCAAAAAGTGTCGTATGGTGCTGCTAGCTAAAACTGCTGGAGGGAAATAAATCAATTTTGTATCAATCCGACATTGACAAAGACGAAAACGAAGGGAATTTTATCCATAATTTTTATTCGTTTTTTTTTTTTTTTTTTTAGTTTTGTAAACACACAATACAGTTTCAGTTGGCTTTCCTTTTTTTCTTTATAATTATAGTTTTTATTTATTTCAGTTAACGAAAACGTTTTTTCAATTCTAGTTTTCGTCATTTCATTAGTTTTCGTTAACGATAATAACCTTGGTTGTAACCACCTTGTTTCAAGTATTTTTACAGTAAAGAATTTAATTAATTCAAACTTTTACGCCTATCGCTGCTGTGAGTGTGTGTTTCTTACCTGTGTGTGTGATGGCGGGAGGCCTTTGCGTCCATAAACCCCGACCAGAGCGTCTCTCTGGACCGAGATGTTAAATTTCAAGAACTGCGGTTGATCGATGTACAGCTGGGACCTCCAGAACACACCTACATCCAAGACAACGGAAGAGGAATTTTTCTTACAGATGCATTTATTCAACCTCGGAGAAAATGTAGACGCTACAGCAATAAATAATGCATTTTTATAAGTTTGGAGCCTGAAGAAAATCCTATATTTCCGTTTTGTGTCTTGAATTGATAGAATTTGTGAAGCCATGCAATATAATATCCTCTACAAGCCTCTATTTATTATCTATGCATCTAATGGTTCCCTGTCCTCCTTCATCTTTCTACTTTTCTACAATTACTTCTCATTCTTTCTACCTTAAAAGGCTTAAAAGTCTACAGCAGGGGTTTCAAACAGAAGGCCCGTGGGCCAAAACCAGCCCGCCAAAGATTCCAATCCAGCCCGCAGGATGAAATGGCAAAATGCAAAAATCAAACTGAAGAAATTAACAGTCAACGGTGTTATTTCAGGTTCCACACACAAACCAAAGGGATCATAAATAAAAGAATAACATAATAACTTTTTAACTATAAAATGTGAACAACCTGAAATTTAAGTGCCATTTTAACAATATTCTTCCTGTTACTAAATGTTTTATAAATCTGTAGATCCACTGTGATTGTTGGGTGACCATTGAGCGATCAGAAATAAGCCCCATCCCTCAACGAGCTCCTTAACCTCGAAAAAGCTGTTTCTGTGAAAATGTTTGGGAGATCCTTGTGCGCTCGTTGTGCCTTCGGCCACTACTTTAAACTGTCTGGTCAGTCCAATCAAGCGGGGGGGTCATCGAGATAGTCGTACCCATTCCCTCATTGATCTCTCAACTATCTCTGCCTGTGGGGCTGTAAAATTTGGCGTTCATTGAGATCACTGGGTTATCGATGAGATTGTTGAGCGTTCGTTGAGAGATCGCTTCCCTTGGTGATCGTTGAGAGAATGAATGTTTGGACCGAGTTTAAACTTTGAGGAGATCGTGGAGATCATTGGAAGATCATCGAGAGATCTTGGTGATCGCTGGGTGCTCGTTAAAATATAGTTGACAGATCTGTCCATTTTTTCATCAGTAAACAATCTTTCAACAATCGCCTGATACAATCTGATGCATAATACTGTAGAAATTAGATAGATAGATAGATAGATAGATAGATAGATAGATAGATAGATAGATAGATAGATAGATAGATAGATAGATAGATAGATAGATAGATAGATAGATAGATAGATAGATAGATAGACTTTTTTCACCCCACAGGGAAATTTACATTATTCTTATTTTATTTCCAAATTCCTAACGTAAAATGTTTAGTAATTACCAAATGTTTGTGTAGCGTCTTTGAATACCCAGAAAAGCACTGTATAAAACCAGTGCATTATTATTGTTATTAATGCACATGTACAAATGATAAGTTGAGGCGTAATATTGTTAAAATGTCACTTATTTTTCTTAAGAAATTTCAGTTTTGTCAGGTTCATCATCAGGTTTACAAATGTAAATATTGTCATAATTGAATGTATTTTATTGCACTAAAACAAAGAGAAAACCTGGACGTTGTCATTACTTACAGGTTTTATGCTATTATTTTACAGGTTTGATCCACTTGAGGTTGAACTGGGCTAAATGTGGAACCTGAACTAAAATGAGTTTGACACCCCCGGTCTTTGGGGTCATGTAGGACATGGACCAGCTCAGGGCTACATTCTGGACTCTCTAGACCACCTATGGCAGTTTCCTCACCTCCTGGCCCTTGCAATGTCTGTTATCAGTCCTCCCTAGAGCCCACTCATTTACGTGACAGAACAGACCTTCAAACTTTTGTCCATATAGTGTATGACTTATGAGGCTAACACAGTAAAAGTTTACACACACACACACACACACACACACACACACACACACACACACACACACACACACTCACACACACACACACACACTGAGGGGAAATAGAATAAATCCTCAGATCTGCAGCTGGTTTACTACTCAGCTGTTGCTGTTCAGTGTTTTCCACTTTCACATCTACTGATCCCCTTCATTAAGTACAAGTCTGTTTGGGTTACAGAACACATTTCTTGCAGATAGAACGAGGTACTCACCTGGTGGAACATCTTGTATGGCTCGTCTCCCCACATCCACCTCTCCTGTATCTATGGTGTTGTTTTCTAGAAGAAACATTTTTCCTGCAAAGAGAAAAGATTAATGTGAATAACAACAGGCTAGAAACGTCACAGTGTTATTAAGGTTGGATTACAGCAGGGAAACATAAACATCTGAGGGGTAGCCTGGGTTTGCACAGCTCAGATTTAGACTCGGGATTGTTTTAAAACAGGACTGTCAGGCTCATGTTAATTAGGTTCCACATTCATTCATTTTGATGGTCTAATAATTTTTTCAGTGACACTATATATATATATATAGGGTGTCCCATAAGTCTCCATAAATAGGAGACATAATACATATATAGTTCTAACATGTATTTCTTTATATTTCTTCTTTATAGTTCTTCAGCAGTGGAGGACACACATTGAAATGTGTTCCCAACAAAATGGCAGTCATATAGAGCATATTATAGAAATAGAAATGGTTTATGTCAAGAAACGTTTATTTTTCCTATGTATGGAGACTTATGGGACACCCTGTACATTTTTATATATATATATATATATATATATTTATAGAGATATAGATATATCAACTATACATATTAAAACACTCTAAAGACACATGAATAACACTACAACATAGCTATGCAATCTACTTACATAATATAAAGTGCAATTACTATAATATAACGTGCAATAATCTGTTTACATTTCAGTCATTTATCCTCTTTTAAGTTGATTTATTTATTATTGCTATTATCTGCACATTTCTGTTTTCTGAGGCATTCCATGTTTTCTTTTCTGTCTGTTTTAGTCACATGACACACACAGGAGTTAGTACTGGATTGCAAAACCACTATATATATATATATATATATATATATATATATATATATATATATATATATATATATATATATATATATATATATATACATATATATATATTTTTTTTTTTTTTACTTAATTTTTATTAAATTTTCTCTTTTTTTCAGTACAGTACAATTATGCATTCAAGTACAGTTCAATTAATTTCTTTTCCCCCTACACAGCTGCAAATATATTCTCATACACCTCCACAGGCATATATGGTGAAATTTGAGAAAGCAATAACAATTATAGCAAACAATGTTCACTTCAAAAACTAAACAAATAAAACTAAAAAAGGCTGTAGATATAAATCTTCGTCAGAGGTAGAGTGACAGCACCTTGATAACACGGAGTATTCTTGCATCACCAGAACCACTGTTTTTGATGACTTCTGATGGTCTAATAACTTTTTCCACCACTGTAAATGAAGCGTGGTTGAAGAGTCGCTCCTGAATGGCAATAGAAACCCTTCAGCTGTAAATAAAGGTGAATGGCTTGTGTGCTGATTGTGTTATCTCTATTCAACGTGTGAGCTGGACGCGTTCACTTTGCCATTTCATAGGCCCTTCCTGTTGATAACGCCAGCCTTTAACATCTGAAGTCATGACATTTCAGCAGTAAATCGGGTCTGACTCAGCTGCGTGTGTGTGAGCTTGTGTTTGCGTGGATGGGATTTACGGCAGTCTAGACGTTACGCACATTAGTTACGCTTGTATGAGCCGCGAACATGTGGCACGAGACATCAAGACTGGCTCCAACACACACACACATTCACGGAGGTTCACAATGGCTTCGCACTACTGGCCGCTCTCACAATTTCACAGTAATTAATGCGCTGGTAATAGAGCGGCTGATGTACCTGGGTCACACACAGCCTCCAAAGTTTCGATTGTCTGCAGAAGCAATTAAACACAAATACCTCCTGAGCAATTCATCCTCCATTTGGATTTCCCCATCTTTATTATTTCTCTGCAATCGCTCTGACCTCTGGGTGAAAACCTGTCACGTTTATTTACTAGAAATGTTATCCTGACTTCTTCTTCCCTCTGGTAATGCAAATGATAAACTTTATTTCTAACGTAAGTAGGAATAAAACATAAAGGAGAACAAAAAGCAAAAAGAAATGACACATTTAAACAGAACAAGTTAAAACCAAAAAGTACTGTTTCATTGTGGCTTTTTAACAACAGTTTATGCCTGAAACAGTCCAACTTATACTGTCCAACAGCAAATTAACATGACTTGGTTAATCAGCTAATGTGTGCAAATCCATAAAAAAGAATAGGTCATACCTGTGTGTCCTAAATTATGTATACTGGGCATTTATCCTGTAAACTGCTCTTTATCTGCTAAAGAAAGGAAAAATGGTTGATTTATGTTTATGACAAGCTAAGCGGTGTATCGCTTTGTGTTGGAAAAATATTGGTCGCCCCTCTTTTGACTTCAGGTTAAATAATTTAACCTCAAGTTTGGCTCTTGAGAAACTGACATAAACGGTTAAAAAGAGAACTTCAGAATTCATTAACATTTGGAAGATGTTTTTGGATTTAATTAAGAGTGGTGATAATGAAGGGGCAGTGAGTAAGTGACAAACTGGGACATTTTGTTTGATGTGGGAATGTACATGTATAGTATTATTTCAACTCTATACCTAAGTTTTATTTATTATGTTATTTAATCAGCTGTTTCTGGGTAATGCTGTCAGATTAATGTTTGTCACATCTTTTTGAGATTTATTTTATGTATTTATTTTGCTTTATTTATGTATATATATATATATATATATATATATATATATATATATATATATATATTTTTTTTTTTTTTTTTTTAAATTCATTTATTTATTTTTATATTTATTTTTTCTCTGCCATGTTCAAGATGTTCATGATGTTCAAGTTTTGTATGAATGAAAAGATAATAAATAAATGTTTATTAAAAAAAAAAAAGAATAGGTTAGTTATTAAATTATTGAAAAAGAGAACAAATAATTACATACCATCAGTTACTATTACAGTTGTATTCCTGTTCATTGTCTGGAAAATAAGGTTTTTATAAATCTTCTAAAATTTTATGATGTTTTTACACTGTTTGATATGTTGTTCCTTTCCACAAAATGAAATACACACATTTTTTTTAAAAGATTTGTTTGAGCAAAAAGTTGTTTCATATTGAGTTTGTCTGTATCTGTGAATAATTTCTGTATGTTACTTGGAAGAATAAGAATAGTTTATTGGATTTATTGTTTTTTTATTGGGTTTATATGTTTGTTTGTTTTTACCTATTTTAGCTGCTTTTATTTGTATTTTTAGAGTAGGTTTCATATGATGTACAGATTGGATGGTGCTTCTACTCTATTCTATTCTATTCTATTGTTTTCTCTTCTATCATTTTCTCTTCTGCTCTATTCCATTCTATTCTATCAGTTTCTAGTCTATTATTTTCTCTTCTATAGTTTTTCTATTCTACCATTTTCTATTCTATCGTTTTCTCTTCTATTCTATTGTTTTCTCTTCTCTTCTATTGTTTTCTCTTCTCTTCTATTGCATTCTTTTCTGTCATTTTCTATTCTATTCTCTTCTCTTCTATAGTTTTCTATTCTATTGTATCGTATTCTATTCTATTCTATCATTTTCTATTCTATTGTTTTCTCTTCTCTTCTATTGTTTTCTCTTCTATTCTATTGCATTCTGTTCTATCATTTTCTATTCTATTCTTTTCTCTTCTATAGTTTTCTATTCTATTGTATCGTATTCTATTCTATTCTATTGTTTTCTCTTCTTTCATTTTCTCTTCTATCATTTTCTTTTCTGTCGTTTTCTATTTTATCATTTTCTCTTCTCCTCTCTTCTATTCTAAAAAAAAACAATAACTGCTTCCTTTTACTCGCCTCCGTCCTTGTACAAGTGGTTGTGAAGCATCTGTCGGTAAATTAGAGGATAAGTATTTTCCTCAAAGAAAAATAAACCTTTCTACAGCCTTTTTTTTTTTTTTTCTTCTCATATTTACAGCTGGGATTGGAAGGCAGAGAACAGAAGTGGAACGGACGTGTTGAGTGGAATAGATGTGGACGTGTGCTTTAATAAAGCTTTGAGTGGCACGCCTTTATTAAGCTTCACCTTCAGCCCTCGTCTTGTGTCGTTACCTTGTCCAATTGCACCGCTCCAACAGGGTTTTCAGTGTTGTACCTGTTCCAGTTAAAACTCTGCCAACACATTAACCTTCAGTCATATACAGTACAAATGTGTGAACAAATATACGGCTGTGGATATGTGGGAGTGGGCACTGAGTAAATTCCACAGGTAGATGAGTGGGAGTAAAGGTCAACTGATGGAATGAACGCAGCGTGGAGCAAAGATGAGGAATCAGCTGATGTCCACCTCACCTCACTTAAATAGTTTATACCAGGGCTGTCAAACTCATGTTGGTTCAGTTCCACATTCAGCTAAATCTGATCTGCAGCGGGTCGAACCAGTAAAACAATAACAGAATAACATATAAATAAAGTCAACTCCAAACGTTTCTCTGTATTTTACGGTGATAAAAATCAAATTAAACAATGAAAATGTTTACATCTGCAAACTGTCCTTTCAAACAGTGTGAATACATGAACAAACTGAAAGAATCAGTGTAATTTTAACACTATTCTGCCTGAGTTTATCATTTCCACATGTACATTATAACGTACAGATCACAGTGGATCTACAAACACACACAACATTTAGTATCAGGCAGAATAGTGTAAAAATTGCACTAATTTTTCTTAAGACATTTCAGGTTCTTCACATTTGTTCAGATTATTCACATTTTTTGTGAAATTATACTTTATTTTAGTGTAAATACATGAAAATATTTACATTTACAAAGAGAAAAATGTGGAGTTATGAGTATTTATAGATTATTATGGTCGTATTTTACTGGTTTGACCCACTGGAGATTAAATTGGTCTGCATGTGGAACCTGAACGAAAATGACTGTTAATTTTTTAATATCTATTTTTGCATTTCACAAATTCATCCCATGGGTCGGACTGGACCCTTTGGTGGGCAGGATTTGGCCCCTGGGACGCATGTTTGACACCTGTGGTTTAGACTGATTTGTTAGTTTAGTTTTAAGACTCTTTTCACAGTCTCAGTTCCACACAGACCCACAACCACAGCATTTAACTGTGTGACCAGCGAACTAATGTTTCTTTTCTGTTTTAATAGGGTTTTCTGTTCTTACAGAAGTCTAAACTCATGTCAAACATGAGAAGGTTAGATTCTCAATTGTGGGTTCTAATAATGTTTTCAATAAAACCTGGCAGCCCTTCATAGAGTATTTAAATAGAATTACTATTCACCCAGAGAGTGGCTAGACCCCCACCCCCCCCAGTTTGTTTTAATTACCTATTTTAATTTCAATTTGTAAATCCAGCAGTGCTCATGTTTTGTTTTTGTTTTTTTTTTTCTTTTGTGTGTTGTTTAATATAGAATTTTCCTTGTGTTTTGTTTTACTTTATTTATTTATTTTTTCTCTTAATAGTGGGTGAAAGGAATAATGGTTCATTCATAGAAGCCGTTCTGGCTTAGATTAAAAGTGTTGTTGCTCTCAATATATATTGTATAAGATAACTTCCTATTACCTTTCAACTAGAACACCTGGAAACATTGTACACGTCAGATATTACTACATATGTACAAAAAAATCCATTAAAAATGCTCTATAAAATAAAAAAAAAAGGGTTTTCTCACATCATTTTCTTAACTGAATTTGAGATTTGGACGTTCTGATCCCACATCACAGACATTTTTTCAACATTGATTCTGGTGGAAGAGTCAGTAAACATATAGATGTTATGGTAATTATGTTTATATACCATGCATCTGTTGGAACAGGGACTGTGTAAATTCCACAGATAAATTACCTCAGAACAGGAATTGATCATAAGTGGAGGGCAACTGATGGTGGATATTTAACCCATAAAGACCCAAACCTCCACCATCTAAAATGTTTCATACACTAATCTTATCAATACGTTGAAATAATTGGTGTAAAACACAGTTTTTCCTCTTTTCGTGGTCATCAGATATGACCCATTTGGACGTTCAGAGGCTCCGTAGTTACCGTGGAAACACCGTCAACTTCTGCAACATTGATTCACCAGTAAAACCCATGAAGTTTGAAATCTTTGCTGAAAAAAGTCACTTTTTCTTGAGTTTTCTCTGTTTTTGATATAATAACCCTTAACTTTAATCTGAGCTTTTATGATCATCTACATAATCAATAAATTAAGATGGAGAAAAATTGTTTTTCCATTCGGTAAATTTTTATGCACAAGTTATGTTTGTGCAATTTGAGGATCAATGGAAAAGTGACGACAGACTGCTTCGAAGTTAACTTAAGAGCTTAAAACCCTATTTGGCTCCAGTCGGGGCAAAATGAAGCACTAATGTATTTATTGCACTTTAATTGCATTTTAAATTGTATTCTATTTGTATTTTTAATTGCTTTTTAATTGTATCTTGCATTGTAAAGCACTGTGTGACTCCCTGTTTGTGGAAAGTGCTCTATAAATAAAACTTCCTTAAAATGACAAACAGCTAATTGAAAACATCAACACTATAAATACAATATAAACTTCTGCCTAATTAACTGGGGTAATAACTCAACTGGTGAATCAGATATAATGGGTGACCACGAGGCCTAAATAAATGCTAAATCTGAATATAGTCCATGACAAATGGAACAACTTACTGAAACTGAAATGTTTTTTTTATTTGCTGCTGAACATAAATCAAACAGGTGACACTGTTCCTTAAGCGGTAAGTTTCTGATAAATGAGAACACGTATTATTCATACCAGCGTAGCGTTAATAAATCTACCGCCTATGAAAGCTCTGAAGTGGATGTGAGCATGTCATGAAAATTAAATAAAAGACTTAGAAAGAGATGGAGAGGCTGTTAATGCTCTTCACATGAAAGGACTTTCTTAGCGACAGTGTGTTTATTTCATGATCTTTAATTAGAGGTAGATACGTTGCTGAATAGAATAACTCTTAGAGGAAGTTCTATGCGTTTAATTTATGTACCGTTGCTTCAGGACACATTCCATCCCTGAATAAAGTGAGTCAAAGTGAGTTTCTTGTACATTAACCCATAGAAAACGGCTGAAGTGAGAACGGCGGCGCAGCTGTTGTTGACAAGGTTCACATTATCCGCTGTTTTATTTACATAAACCGACCCTCTTTCATGAGTTGTGGCTTTTCCTGCTGAATGTGAACGGCGTTTTTTTACTGCGAGATGCTCCGAAGTGAGACAGGTCGAACAGAAAAAAAAAGGGTGAGCTGTCAGAGTGGCCGTAACCTCTGAGCCTGTGCACAGACTGGCAGATGGTCCGGTAAACACTGCAGGCCACGGTGTGAAAGCACACCGCTACAGCCGTTCTGTGCAGACCATCTCACAGGACGGAGGAGTTCAGATGATACACCACAACAGGATGATGATTGGGATGCAGGCCGCCATCGTGGATCACGTTTTTGGCCTAATCACAATCAAGGTGTGTAAACACGCAGCAGGCAGTAAATCACAAAAACCACAGTTTATTTGGGTTAATGAACTTCTGCCCCAGCTTCTTTTAACTGTAAACCACCTCCATACCAAAAATCTCTGGTTACCTGGACAAAAGCTGCGTGTTCTAGAGGTTTTTAGACCAACGGTGGCTCTGGACTACTGCATTTAGGCTGCTGACCAGAGGGGGGGGGGGGTCACGTAATTTAAATTAACTCACCAGTTATGTTTGGGATGGACCGAACCAGGAGAAAAGAACTCACCAAAAAAGAAGGTTTGAGGTTTTTTAAAAAACAGTTAAAACAATAGCTTGATTTATTGCTTCAGGCAAAAACACAAAAAGTTACAAAAATAATCTAGCATCAAACACACATTTCGTCACAGAGAGAAAAAGAAAAAGCAAAGCCAAAAAAAAAGAGTTTCCTTCATTACTTTTATAGTCTTTAGTGACTGGTGGACACTCCCATTATTCAATGACATCATTCGTCGTCTGCTTATTATTGGTTAATGGTCGTTACTGGGCAGAACATGTCAGTCACTCCAGAAGCTAATTCTAAGAACAGCTCATGCTTTTGCATGTGCACAACTCTTGCTTAACACCTGCACTGTTAGGCTAGCATTTCTTCACCACAAAAATCCCCTTAGTTCGTATTCTGTTTTTTCTGCTCTATTCTCTTCACCACAACTACTTTCGAAAGCTGTAAAATTAGATCTTTCAGGTGGAATCTGACCTCTGCTCTGAGTTCAGCACAGACAGGTGTGAGTTCATCTAAACCACACACACACGAACCAAACCTGACACTGACTGTACCTCTAAAATAAACAGAATATTACTATTATATAAGAATATTACTCAGAATATTACTTAGACTTGCAAAAATAAAAAGACTCTCCAAGCAAAAGAACTGGTAACATTACATTTCCTCTTCTACTCCATTTTGGTTGATGATGTATGATGTGATGTCCATGTGACATTTTAGAGCTAGTCAAAGTCACATTCAACTTCCATTTAACGTAAAATACGTACAACAGGTATACAAGTATATTTGCATCAGTTCTTAATCAGTATTTCAAACAGATTCCCCCAAAACCATTCCCAAAATGTTTCTTTAGATATCTTATTACTAGATCTGTCAATCCTCCAAATTTGAAGAAAATGGGATAAAAACTGATCAAATGTCGACCCAATGAGCATGAAAACATGTGCATAACATATTATGATAGTATTTTACTGGTTCAACCCACTTTGGATCATATTGGTCTGTATGAGGGACCTGAACTAAAAGGATTGGTAAATCTTCAGTGTAATTTTGTGACATTTTACTTTTTTTTTTTTTTTTTTTTACATTAAAACAAAGAGAAAACTCTGTAGTTGTCATTATTTATGGGCTATTATGAAATAATTTTCCTGGTCTGACCAACTGTATTCAGAACCTGAACTAAAATAACTTCAACATCCATTGATTGTTAATATTTTCCGTGTAATTTCTGCATTTCACAAACTCATCCCAGGGGCTGGATTAGACTCTTTTGGTGGGCCACATGTTTGACACCCCTGCTGAACTGTATGTTCTCTAGACTATTATCTTTGTTTTATGGATGCTCAGTATAGAGGCTGTAGGCTACTGTTTATTCTACTGATTCATCTCAGATAATTTGTCCTTTTCCATCTGCGGAGTCTGTCAGGTATGTGCAGTGTCCTCTGTTTTCTAAGGGAAACAGCTGAAAAGCTCCATGAATGGTAATATTCAAGCATTCAGAAAAGTTCAGATGAAAAGTATTATTGGTTCTGAAACCTTGGGACTGCGCATATCCTTGGTTATCAGAATTGCAAAAGCGCATTTTATTCAAAAGTGAGTTGGTCTATTATAGAAATGGCAAAAATTCACATACATTTGTATTTTATGCCAGAGGATGTTTTTCAAATCACAGCGGCATTTGAAATAGAATTGAGCTTGAACTATTGGCAGATATTAACCGACAAATCCACATTTTTCTGTCTATTTACAAGAGCTGAAATCCTGCCTTTTATACTGACAGGAGACATTCATTTAAAAAAAATATGAAAATAACATGCTTAGAATTTTCTGAGTGAGCGACGAACGTAAACATGGTGTTGATTTACAGATATATTCATTATTATTATATATTACCGCTCTATCCCAAACTAAATTAAAAAATGATTTGGTTTCTTGGTGTGTCCACACAGTTCTTTAGCATGTGTCTTTAATATAAACTAACCTTAATGTCAGCCTGGTTACTAACCCACTGTTTTGTTTTGTTCTGTCTGTTTTTTGTTTTCTTGTGCTGTATGCAAAGCTGCTGAATATTTGAATTTCCCTCAGGATTAATAAAGTATCTATCTATCTATCTATCTATCTATCTATCTATCTATCTATCTATCTATCTATCTATCTATCTATCTATCTATCTATCTATCTATCTATCTATCTATCGTTCTATCGTTCTATCTATCGTTCTATCTCACCATGTTTCTTTTAAATCTCTTCTTCTTCACTTGTTGTAACGTCCGTCAACATCTTTTTTTTTTTTATTCACGTGACTCTAGTTGCGGAAAAAGGTCTTTCCATTGCAATTTTGTGTGATATACCAATTGCGCTACACCCGAAAAATGACCTCTTGCCAGCGCAAAAGCTTTTTATTGAAAAACGACAGTTTTAGCAAAATTGTCGTTTTTCCATTAGGTAAATTTTTATGCGCAAGTTATATTTGTGCAATTAGAGGATCAATGGAAAAGCGACTAGTGAGGACGGTGAGTTCACAATCTCAGGTCCAATGTGGTCTGCAGGGTCTGTCAGGTCCAATGTGGTCTCCAGGGTCTGTCAGGTCCAATGTGGTCTGCAGGGTCTGTCAGGTCCAATGTGGTCTCCAGGGTCTGTCAGGTCCAATGTGGTCTCCAGGGTCTGTCAGGTCCAATGTGGTCTCCAGGGTCTGTCAGGTCCAATGTGGTCTGCAGGGTCTGTCAGGTCCAATGTGGTCTGCAGGGTCTGTCAGGTCCAATGTGGTCTGCAGGGTCTGTCAGGTCCACCTGTGTATGAACAGTGAGTGGACCTGCTGTGTTTGGTACCATGCAGTAATGGAACTAATGTAAGGAATGATGTTCAAAGGGGTCATGTGGACAGGGGTCTGGACCAGCACACATGGGGGTCCAATGTTCTAAAAGTGATGTTCCAATGTTATCAAATACATGTTCCTTTCACAATACTTATGTTTATCTCATATTTTTACCTCCACCAAGTGTAACGGTGGAGTTTATGTTTTCATCGGGGTTTGTTTGTCTGTGTGACTGTTAGCAAGATCACTCAAAAAGTTATGGAATGATTTTTATGAAATTTTCAGGGAATGTTGATACTGGCACAAGGAACACATGATTATTAACATTGGTGGTGTTGGGGGGGGGGGCTGATCTGGCTTGGCGAAGGTTTGTGCTCTCCAAGTGTTTTTCTAGTTTATTAATACTTCTTGGACTTTTTTTTTTTGGCCACTTACAGGTAAGAACAAAAATGTGGTAACTTCATTGACCTTGATTTTCTACATAACAAACATTTTTAGAAAAACTTTGCAAAAGTAATAAAGTCTTGTTATGTCCTCCGATAACACACTATGGTTAAAAGTTTGAAGTTCAGAGTATTTCTATGAGTGAACTATAAAGGGTTACGTTATTATTATCAAACCACACTATGCAAAAGAATCCTGCATGGAAAATATGTGGTGCATTTGCAACTGAAGTCTATCAACTTTTTATCATGTATATGCTTTTTATTGTGATTGTTGTTTTCATTCTAATTTTGATGAATTAGTTTTTTGTACATTGTTTGCAGCCCAAGCTAGAATTCCTCCTAGAATTCAGCGTGAGTGGAGGATTTGGCCGGTGCGACGTGTGGACGTCAGGACATTTGGACTGAACCGATGACTTCCCCCTGAACTGCATGAACCTCATCCCACTTCCTGCACCGGCTCTAAACATAAGCCCACATTGTAGCTTAAGTGAAAGCTGTAAATAGGAGGCAGGGCTGTGTCTGGAAAGTGGTAAACTCCCAGTGACAGCCACCACACACACACACACACACACACACAAAAAAAAACACTAAATCACTGTGAGGTTTCAGCAGAGTTGAGTAGGACGTCTACTATTCCAAAAGTACAGCTGCAGAAACTAATCTGCTCCTCATTGGAAGCATCACTTCATGACAAAATGCTCCGAAATGATTCACACATTAAAGCGGTTTCACTTGAAGAGGCTGTTTCTGTTAAGTATTACAATAAACAGATGCACGTGTTATTTGGACTTGATTATTCTGACTCCGTTTATGAGTGACAGAAAATGACACTCCACAGTTTCAGCCTCTTTTGTGTGATCGGACCACTTCCCCTGCACATCATTTGTCACAGATCGTTATTTTTATTGTCGTTTATTTATGGGGATGGTGGATTTAGGCAAAAGCCAGAACTCTTGCATCACAGAGGAGAACAGTTTGCTCTGACTCCTGGAGGTTTTGAGCTTGACTTTCATCACATTTTTTTCAAATGTGTAAAACCCCAGTCATATCCTAATTATCGCTAATCCATTAGTCTTTCGTTCTTGAACACCTGAATCACTTCCCTCACAGTGAACAACTTCAAAGATGACTCCATCATTAACACAGTCTGCTTGTTTACACAACAAACTGAAACGTCACTTGGGGCTTTTCGGAAATTTAGTTGCAAAGTACCTTGTGGGAAGCAAAAGTGGTTTCTCACAGATTCGGTAAGAAAACGAGTCACATCACTACAACGTGAACTTCTCCAGTCCACCAGGGTTGTTTTACAGAATGAGTCTAGTCTGTGGATGGAGGTACAGGCCACAGCTGGGTTCAACACTCACTGAGACACAGTGAAACTACTGCTGCGTGGAACTCCCATTCCCACAATGCACTTCATGACAAAAACTTCCGAAAAGACCCGAGTGATGTTTCAGTTTGTTCTGTAAACAAGTGGACTGTGTTTATGATGGAGTCATCTTCAAAGTTGTTCACCGTGAGGGAAGTGATTCAGGTGCATAAACACACAAAGACTCATGGATTAGTGATTATATCTGTATTATATTGTATTTTTCTTTCTTTCTTTCCTTCTTTCTTTCTTTGTGTATTGTTTACTTCCAGGGAGGTAGTTACATAAGCCTTTTTTAGCTTCTATCCTCTCCTGCACAACGGTGTTACTTGCATGAAACTTGTTTTTTTTTTTTTTTTTATTAATTTTTTCTCTTCCTGTCTATGATGTGCAAATAAATAAAAATAAATAATTAAAATATGACTGGGGTTTTACACATTTGAAAAAAAAAAAAAAAGTGTAATGACAGTCATTCGCTGCTGTAAACTCCACCTTATAACCACATACTTAGAATTACACACAACTATCATATATTTTTGCGCTTATGTGTATTTCTTTAATTATAATATTGATAATATATTTTCTAGTACATATTGCACAAATTACCATTCTAATTTTGTGCCTTAATAGAGTTTTACTATGTATATTTCATATATATCTATATTCAGAGATACATACAGTCGAGGAAAAAATTCTTAGACTACCCTTGTTTTCTTCAATTTCTTGTTCATTTTCATGCCTGGTCCAACTAAAGGTCCATTTGTTTGGACAAATATGAGAACAACAAAAATAGCTCATAGTAGTTTAATTTCACAGCTGATATCTATCCATTTAACATGTTTTCTTGATAAAAACCAAAATCACTTCAGTTCTTCCATCAGTATCTGTGTCATTGTACTGATAAAAACAGTGCTTTTATTCATTCCATGTTTTCTTTTCTGTCTGTTTTAGTCACATGACACACACAGGAGTTAGGACTGGATTGCAGAACTGTTGTTTTTGATGACTTTTGGTGGTCTAAGAATTTTTTTTTGGGACTGTATATGTCTGTATATATATTTTGAGCTTTATTTTTTATTTATTTTCTTTATTTTTCTTTTGTATTAATAATTTCTTTCCTTCTACTTTTAATCTACTTGAATGGAACAACTGTAACACCCAATAATTTCCCCCTGGGATTAATAAACTATTTGATTCTATATTGTTACCATACATGCATAGACAACAGCATCCAGGAGGCTTTAAGACAAAACCTGCTGAAGACGTTCAGTGAGGACCAGCTCTAACCGTCAGATCTAGGTCAGGTCATTTCGACTCCGTCCCTAACTCCACCCTAAACCCAGATCACTAAACCCCAACAGACTTCGCTGGCGTCAGCTGAGGTTAAGACTGTGTAAGGGCTGGAAAAGGTCTAAACGGGACGGGACGGTAGTTCACTACAGGCCACATGGCGCTATCTTTAAAAAAACAGCCAGAAAGTCAAAGTCAAGAGTTGTTCATTGTCATGGTCATACAACCATGAAACAGGAGAGGAGCTACAGAACCTTAACAAAAAAAAAACTTAAAACATCAAAAACACCTGCTATGAAGATTCAGCTTATATTTGGAAAATTCAACTGACAGAAATAAATTAGAGCAAAATTCAAATGAGTCATTAATTAATTATTTATGTGCAAAAACAACTTCATAAAGTCAAAATAAACAGAACTGGTTGAACTGGTGTTTCATCAGATCTTTTCGTTTGTCTGATTTGGTGTCTTTCGGTGAACCATCTTAAATTAGATAATGTGGCATTTCTTTGTACATTTCATTAAATCAGGCCGTTTATTTCTTCACCAGTAACATAATAACAATAAAAAAGTAAAATTACATCATGAAAATGTTTCCATCTACAAAGTTTTCTTAAAAATCTGAATAACATACAGAACCTGAAATGTCTTAAGAAAAATAAGTGCATTTTCAACAATTTTATTCCTCGTGTACATTACAATTTACAGATCGCAGTGGATCTACAAATACACAAAACATTTAATAACAGACAGAATACTGTTATAATTACAGTTTATCTTAAGACATTTCAGGTTGTTCATATTTGTTCAGGTTATTCACGTTTTGTGAAAGGGTAGGTTGTAAATGTAAATATTTTCATGTAATTTTACTTTTTTTTTACACTAAGATAAAGATAAAAAAATGGAGTTTCCATTATTTATAGGTTATTATTATGATATTATTTTACTGGTTCAACCCTAACCCTAACTAAAATGATTGCTAATATTTTCAGTGTATTTTTTGCATGGCCGGATTGGACCCTTTGGTGGGCTGGTTTTGGGCTGGGGGCCGTATGTTTGACACCTGTGTCTTAAGAGATCTAGACCATTTTTGTGGCCCTTGGTCGACCAAAATGTATTTAGTTTTTCAGTCGCCATCTTTGTTTGAGAGCTTCAGCGATCATCTGGTCCAGTTAAATACCTACATATATATTTATTTTCTCCAATAATTAAATATTTGGTCTCATAAATGATCATCAAAATGTATTATTTACTGTCAACTTGATAGAACCCATAGGAAGTGTGTTCTTTATTTACAAAATTGTGCATAGTAGTACAAGTTTTTGACTGTCTGCATATGCACAAACATTTTCAGAAGGAAATTAGCTCTGTTGCTACAATCTGTCATATTTACAGCTGCTATTGTTGCAGATGTTCATTAACCCTTTCATGCATAGTGGTCACCACAGTGGACAGTTATTCTACAGCTGTTTTCTTGTATATTCATGGGTTTTGTTGTTTTAGTTCCATATCAGTCAAATCAGTGGACACTTATACATCATGTAACTTTGCTTTTCTTAATAAACCTGATATGCAGTGAGATGTTTGAGTGTAAACCAATTGCTGATTGTTAACAGACTGTAATTATCATTTTTTCTGTAACAGAATGGGTTTTTTTTGTATATTATCTCCATGAAGTGAGTAATAATTAGTATTAGAGTATGTTTAAATATGAGAAAACATCAGATTAGCGGCATTAAAAGTGTTTTTATTGCATAATTTTCCCACAGTAGATCAGTAAATACACATTTCTTGGTTTCAAAAATTAAATGTATCATATCCATCTGAGTGGACATTTTTGCAACTCCATGAAAAACAAGTTCATATAAAAATGTTAATCACGTTGGGATTTTTTTCATGCCTAAAGAGGAATAAAAACAAGGAGGAAAAATTGTGATAAAGGTTCTGATAATTCATGCATGAAAGGGTTAACATGCACTGTCCATAATATATGAATAAATAAATAAATAATTTCACTTTTTTACAATAAACAAAGACAAACATTATGTGTTTCCATCATTTATAGGTTACTGTGATAGTATTTTGCTAGTTCAACCCACTTTAGATCATATCAGTCTGTACGTGGAACCTGAACTAAAATGATTGTTAATATCTTCAGTGTAATTTTTGCATTTTGAACTGGACCCTTTAGCGGACCCGTTTTGGGACCACAGGCCGTATGTTTGACACCTGCATCCTAAGGCCTCAGACACTGAACCTGACAGTCTGTGGACGTGGACAGTTGGACTGAGTGTATTTTGATGCTGTCAACGTTGAGTTCACATTCATTCAACCTAAATATCTAGAGTGCCGCTCTGATAATAGAAGTAAAAACCATAGAGCGGTAGGACTTGGGCCTAAGGCTGATCTTATGATGTGATAAGACCGGACACCGATCGTCAGAGTGGATGACTTTGATAGAACACGACCGTCTGTGGAGTGTGTCCTGGACAGGTCTGCTGCCTCTTCCACTCCCTCCTCTGCACATTATAAAACCATCCTGACTCCTCCATTCTCACTCAATCACAGCCTTGAAAAAGTAGGTGAAGATAAGGCAATCATTTCTGACCTTTTTTTCTTTAGTCCAACATAAAATGTATATGTAGCATTTGGTCAAATCTCCCTGCTGCTAAGTGGGTAGAAATGTCACCTGTGGAAACGTGACATGATTTTTAAAACACCTGTGCTCTATTATAAAAGCCCAAAAAGTCCAGACTGCATTATAAGCATGGGGAAAATATCTCCACCACGGCGGGGTGATGAAAAGTCACCGACGCTGAACTCGGAGGCTGAACGACTCTCTTTTTACGGATATTTTTCATGTAAATTACAAAACTTCAAAAGCAGCGAATCCCTTAGACCTGAACTTTTTTTTTTTTTTAAGCTTTCTTGTTAAACGATAACAAATGCATGTTTGAAAGCGGGCGCTCACCATTGTCTGTCGACACCATAATGGTGTTGGGAGTGGTATCTCTTCCCCCTCCTCCGTTTTCGAATGCTCCATATCCCTCGCTCTCCTGAAGCTGCCAGTTTAGACCAAACAGGTGCATAGCTGGAGAGACACACAGAGGAAAATGGGAAGGTTATTACAGAGCGCACAATCAATAAAGGATGCGGGAAATAAAATGGCAAGAAAGGGAGGAGAATGAAAAGGGCGAGGGTAAAAAAAGGAAATAATACGAGTGGAGAGAGAGGGCAAGTGGAGGGAAATATGGGACACAAAGAAAATGAGAGCGAGAGTTTAAAATAAGGCAACAAGAGCAGAATTCAGCCTGTTTTGTGATTTCTATCTTTGTATCCTCACATTTAGTGCCAATGCCTGGAAGCCTGTGCATGTGCCTGTGCATGTGTGTTTATACTGGAGGCTGTGTTTAGCATAGGCAACACAGACAGTATGGTTTTGGTAACATGAATAATGGCCATGAGGTTGTCAACCTAGGTGCAGGAATTAAATGAGAGAGCATACACACACACACACACACACACACACACACACTCATATGCATACACAGACTAGTATCCGAGGATAGACAGAGTGGAGTGTGTTAGCATCAAAAGAAGCCTCCAGCAGCTAATCTGACATAATGCAATACAACACTCACCTCTCCACCTACGCTGTTCTCCCTCCCTGCGTTTCTATCTGTGTGTGTGTGTGTGTGTGTGTGTGTGTGTTTGCATTTGTGCGAGCCCCTGGGCTTGTAAATCATCCACTTATTTGTTATCTCCCTCTCTCTTCTCACATCTCTGTCTCAAACCGACTCGTAACCAGGTTTTTTCCGCGGCCGACAATCAGCCGGATTGCTGCAAACAACGTCCACACCCATTCCACACCCATTTCTATTCACTGACACGTCTCCCTCCTTCAGCTTACACTCTGCAGAATTATGCTGACTGTCTGATGAACAGCTGCCCAGCTGATTTGGCATTTTACAATGTGAGGCAGCGAAGTGGGAGTTTGGTTTTCTGCTTTGCCGAGTCAATCCAGATGAATTACACACCGTAATTAAACGGCCTGTCGTCCGGGTGTGCACTGACACATTGATATTACGCAGCGTCTTCCATCATGTGTCTGCAACGCCGACCGCTATAGTGCACGATTAAAAGCCTTAAGCCCTGATTTGGTCATTTGTAGAGTCTCACTGGTACAAAGGGTAGAAATTAATTCTTGCCCTGAGGGTGGTGCTACATGCAAGTTTGAAAGGTGAAGGTGGCTGAGGATGAATGCAGCTTTAAATGAAGGGGAAAGTTAATTTAATTAAGGCTATTTTATTTACAGCATAAAAACACAGTCATTTCCATGCATTAGGTTTGTTATTAACTTGCTTAAAGTGCAATTTCTCCACCACAGAAGAGCATTAAAACATGTTTTGGACAGAATTCTTAATAGCTGTAAAACACGTCATACATAAATATGAGGACACGTGGATGGGAACTGGATACAGTTGTTTCATGTCAAGTTGTATGTTGCTTGTTTTGCATTTAAAAAGTGAAAATTGAAAATAAAAAAGACCTTGATCAAAAAGATTATGAGGACACATTAGGTCATAGGACATTTTTACATCTGGAAATGCAAACTATTATTATCATTATTATTACTGTGGTTGTTTTTTCATGCATTTGCACATCATGTATTTGTGCAATCACTATGCAAATATCTTTAAATGTTAAACTTAAATTTTTATACTTTTAAAAAAGTTTATTTCTACCTGCCTTTCTTTTGCACTGGTGTGTTGCATATTGCTGCAGTAAACTGTTAAACTTCCCCATGGTGGGCTCAATAAAGCCTTATCTTATCTTATTAGTTCTGCTTAGTTTGGCAGTAACTGTAACCTAACATGTCCTGCCATCATCCACAGGTGTGCTTCCATAAACATATTTAACTCAAAACCAAAACCATCCACTGATCTAAACTGTTTAATAACTGTCGATCCACTAATCCTATCAATACATGTCAATAACTGGTGTAAAATACAGTTCTTCATCTTTTCATGGTCATCAGATATGACCCATTTGGACGTTCAGAGGCTTTGTAGTTACCATGGAAACACTGTCATCTTCTACAACATTGATTCACCAGTCAAACCCACGGAGTTGGATCAGTGACAGTGGATGGACACACTGGGTTTATGTTCAGTTAATGAGAGATTTTGTAGATAAAGTCAAGTTTTCTTCATTTTTCTCTGTTTTGGATGCTATGACGATCAACTTTAATCTGAGCTTTTATGAACATCTACATGATCAGTAAATTAAATATGGGAAAATACCTGATTATCATTGAAAAAGCACAAAATACAGAGGATAATATTAAAATAAATGGCAATAAATCATGTAAAAAATTAAATCAGTTCATTTCATTTGCAAAAAAAAAAAAAAAACTTAATTCAGGTTTTGTTTGATGTCTTAATATTGGGACTAAAGTGTGATTTGTTAAAAACACACTACAAAACTAATTCACACCTACAACTTAAACTAATTCTCACACATAGAACAGATAAACTCAAAAAAACTAAAAAAAAAAAAAAAAAAAAAGACAAAATGTAGTTAAAACTGGGATGAATGTGATATTGTTGGTATTTATTTTCATGATGTGCTTGAATTCATTTGGGAACTGCCACAAAAGTAGTGCTGGGTCTTTATGGGATAATGAGCATTTGGAACTTTTACACTGGATAATGTTGATGAAAATGTGTGTTTTCATGTGTTCATTTAAAGAAGAACATACATCACCCACTCCATAATCAGGACAGTGTGTGTGCTGACGGCTTCTGTTACTGCCATAGATTTAAATTATTTTTAAAAACATAATTATTTTAAATTGTATTTATTTATTTGATATTTTATTTATTTTTATTTGTTATTTTTTTATGTATTTTTATTTATTTATTTCTAAATATATTTTAAAGCCATAAATTTTAAATCCTTTTCTAGGGTTAAAGTTACTTAATAGTACATGGAAAACCAGCTGATACATCTGACGGCAGCATGTTGTTAATCTGACTTTTGACGCTGTACATGAACCACCCCATAGTTCAGATCTGATCCAGACCACTTCTTTTTGTGTGATTAAATATACTAAATGTTTGGTTTGGAACCATGTTTCACACATATAAATTTGGTCCACCCTCCAAAACTTTGAACCAAAAGAGGAAGGAGTTACAGTCCTGTTCTGTGGCGTCGTCAGAGGACTTTTAAAACAATGCAGAGTGGCTGCAGTGGGTTTTATGTGGAGAGCTCTGTGAGAGTAATGAAAGCTGCAATAAACTGATGCCACACCTGCACAATGAGCACTCAGAGTGCAAAGAAAGGCAAAAAGCTTTACCCACACCAAAGCAGAAAAGCACAAGTGTTTCTGCATTTGAAGAAAACTTATGCGCAGCTTCTACTGAGGGAATTCTACAACATCTGCAGTGTCTCACTTGTTGTAAATGTTAGTGAGGAAATGCATCAACCTTCTAGTACTAATGATTACATGTTATACTTCTACTTCAGTTTTATTAATGCACAATTTTAATGAATATTTCAGCTTTTATTGACAGTTTGGTCAATACTTTGGTAGTTCTGCATTCACAACGCTCTTATAAACTGTACTCCCTTTAAACATGAGGCATCGGCTCGGTTTGTGTAACCTCACTGCCACGATGTTCCACACAGAAGAGGGGTGATTTAGACTGTAAAAATCTGTGTAGTCTGGAAAATCGATATCCAATCAACCTTGAATGAGAAATAGGGACATACGGCATAAAGTCCGTGAGGGGGAAAAGAAAGAATATGTGCAGTAAAGCACAACAGAGTTTGGTTTAAGGTCTTGGTAGTGCAATAAAACCACGTCCAAAGTACATTTATGAATGTTAAAATGTATGTCTGGTAAATGCACCTGCAGAAGATGCCGATTTATCAGATTTACTTTATGCCGGTAAACGTTATCCTACTGTACAAACCATGACGAGATGCTGAAATAGAACAAACGCCGTCAAAGTGTCATGTTATGTGACCGTCCGTGATGTTGCATCCTGTTCACATCTGCTTTTAACACGTGTCTCTGGGGATCCGACCACAGGTGGATGTCTCTGAGCTCACGCCTGCTGAGGCATTTCCAGCAGCGTCTCATGTGACCACACCTCACTTTCCTGCTCTATATCCAAATACTGTTTATTTCTTACCATGTTGGAGGTAAACTTCATCAGCTCGAACACATTTGTTTATATTTTCACATTGTTGGACATGTTTTTTTAACCCTTTCATGCATGAATTAGGAGAACCCTAGTCAAGATTTTTTCCTCTTTAGGCATGAAAAACAAACAATGCAACAGAATTTTTATAATGAACCTATTGTTTATGGAGTTACAAAAATGTCCACTTAGCTGCACGCCATGTGTTTTGTGTCATTTTTGAAGCAAAGAAAAGTGTATTAAAATGCAATATCAGAAAGTCATATACTGTGGGAAAACTATGAAATCATATTTTTAACCCTTTCATGCATGAATTATGAGAACCTTAATCAACATTTATTTCCTTAATGTTTTTATTCCTCTTTAGGCATGAAAAAAACAATGCAACTGAAAATTTTCTTATGAAGCTGTTTTTCATGGAGTTCCAAAAATGTCAACTTGACACCATGTGTTTAATTTTTGAAGAAAAGAAACAAGGATTTACTGATATATTGTGTGAAAACTATGAAATAAAAACATTTTTAATGCTGCTAATCTGCTGTTTTCTCACATTTTAACAAACTCTAATACTAGTCATTACTCACTTCATGGAGATAATTGCAAAAAAAAAAAAAAAACAATTTTTTTGTTTAAAAAAAAAAGTTAATTGCAGTTTAGTAACAATAAGAAGTGATTGATTTTTTTGTACATTTGTTTTTCTTTAGTTTAGTTTATTTTGAATATGCAACAAGACAAAGTAATCTTACTTAGTCTTTAGAAATAAAACAGGTAGTAAGAGGTCATGGAAGAAAACAAAAAAACAAAAACAGAACTTATACGTCTACATGACTTCATTTGCACATTCGAAAAGGAGTGGGAGGAAAGAGAATTTATTTAATCCCACCCCTTCAACACTCAAACATGCTACTGTAGATCAGGTTTATCTAGAACAAGAACAGCAAAGTTATAGTAATGGTCAGAATTACAGTGTATGGGATGATGCATAAGAGTCCACTGTGTTGGCTGATAAGGAACTAAAACAACAAAACCCATGAATATACAAGAGAAGAGCTGCAGAAGAACTGTCCACTCTAGTGACCAGTGGGCATGAAAGGGTTCATGCAGCTGATCTGATGTTTTCTCACATTTTATCATACTCTAATACTAGTTATTACTCACTTCATGGAGATTATATATATATATATATATATATATATATATAAAATTGTTTAAGTAATCTGTTAATTACAGTCTAGTAACTGAAAATTGATTTCCACTCAAACATGTCACTGCAGATCAGGTTTATCAAGAACAGCAAAGTTACAGTAATGGTCTGAATGTCAGTGTATTATTATGGGATGGTGCATTAGTGTCCACTGTGTCGGCTGATATGGAACTAAAACAAAATCCATGCAGCGTGATATCATGTCTTTGTGTCAATATGCATGTCACTTTTGATGGTAAATTGGCGTGTTATCTGTACGACATTATAAGCTTTTTGCGTATATACTGACCCATGAATATACAGGAGAACAGCTGTAGAATAGCTGTCCACTGGAGTGATCACTATGTATGAAAGGGTTACTTTATATACTATTATTGACTTGTATTTTAGACAAGTTGATATTGACAAACACAAAAGAAGGCAATATAGATGTAAAACTTTAAGCAAAAAATAGTTCCAATGTCCCTGTATGTCAGCGTCATGTTCTATTACGAACCAATACCAAGTTGAATTTGTGAGGTTGTCAGTTCTGTCTCTGTTCAGAGTCCTGTGGTCTGGATGCAGATCAACCTGACAGCAGAAGTGGGTGCTACTTTCACTGGAGGAGAACTCAGCTCATTCAGTTTCAGTCCATATATGACTTCTATCAGTGCTCCGTAATAACTATATTAATATCTCTAAGCATTTCCATGTTATAAACCATCAAAATATGGACATTATAAGTAAAGGCACTTTTTTTTTTATATTTTGAAAAAATATGCAAAAATTAAAAAAACAAAATTAACTCAAAACACAAAACGAAGATAGACAAAAAAAAAAAAAAACCCTGAAATTAATCCAACCTGTAGTTTCATCGTAGAAGATGGGTTGAAGAAATTGTGAACAAAGACACCATTTTGTGTGTTAACGTGGACATAAGTAACAGGTTCGTCATGTTTTCAGTGGATAAATCTGAAAGCCATTTTGGCAGAGTAATCTAATACAACCTCAGTAATTCCCATGCAACGCTGTCACTAATGCATGTCCTGTACGGCTGCAGACGGTGCAGACCGGAGGCCTCAGGGCGTTTGTGACCACAGCGGGTCACAGGGAGGTGCAGATGCAGATGGAATGCATGCTGCGGTGTTTCCTCCCAGTGAAGCCAGCGCTCAGAGGATCAGGGAATGCAACATTCACAGACTCAACTTTTGATCATTTCCCTGGAGGAACGTTCCCGGACTTCAAAACTCTGGCTGAAGTGCACTGGTAATTCTGTTCCCCGGTGGCTAAAGAGCACAGATTCAGCATTCAGAATCAAATGAACCATGACATGCCATCAGTTTGTCACACAGATCCAAAACCCAGTGAAAATTTCCTAATTGTGTATAATTGCATTGCTCATATTTTCCTGTGTGTGCAGAGGAAAGTCATTGGTCTGATTCTAGTGACGCTGACATGAACAGACGCAGGAGTGAGTCTGGCTTTTGTTTCCACACTCTTCCAAATGCATCATCTGTCAGGCTGTCTGAACTGGTCAGTGTATCTGCTGGGAATTGGATTTTCATTTCAGAAACAAAAGAAAGACTAGTGGTTAATTGATTTTCACTTTAAAATAGAAGAATTCAAATTGAATTTCACGGCGTTTTTCTCTTTAGAATACAGTAGAATCTGTATTTTGTCAGTAGTGGTTTGTCACCCACGTAAACATGCACCACACACTGAAATGTGTCTCCTGCCTTTAACCCTTCACTAGATCATGCATCACACACACTGCATGCTGGGAGCAGTGGGCTCGCCATGTCAGGTGCCCGGGAGCAAGTGCCTTGCTCAAGGACACACAATTATCCGCCAGTCCAGGGAATCAAACCGGCAACTCTTCGGTCACAAGCCGACTCTCCAGGCATCTAGGCCACGGCTGCCCCCAGTGTCAAAACAGATAAACCAAATTAAAAAAAAGGATTGATTTTTGTTTTCTCTTCCTAATCACAAAAAGAAATGTTACTACCTGATAGAAGTGGAAAAATGGACCAAAAACACCTGTTCTTCTTCTTCTTTTTTTTTTTTTTTTCTGAGAAAAGCTGTTTTTTGTTGTAATTTATTAGGAAAGAGTGCTAATGCCTGTCACAAAGATTCTTACAAACAATGGGTTTGTATAAAATCTGGACATCGTCTCTCCACATCCCACTACAAATGTCTAAGAACTCCAGATTTCGTACAAACTGGAAGATTCACACAAACCCATTGTTCGTAAGAGTCTGTTACCAACGCATTAGCGCTCTTTCCTTGAAAATAACAACATTCGGTCTCAGAAAATGAAAAAAACAAAAAAAAACCAGGCATTTTTTGTCCATTTTTCCATTTGTCAGGTAGTAACTTTCTTTTTCATTATTAGAAAGAGAAAACGAAAATCAATAATCCATTTCTTTAAAAATCTGGTTTATCTGTTTGGACACTGAAAAAGAAAAACGCCTTGAAATTCAATTTTAATTCTTCTATATTATGTTTTATTTTTGTTTCTGAAAAGAAAATCTAATTACCAAAAGATACGCTGACCTGGTATGATGCCGTATTTTGATTCTGATATTTTTAAAAAATCAATTGTTATTAAATAGGACTAAAAAATGTATGATTATAACAGAATTTTTTCAACCCTGAAAAATAGAAACGGTCTGAAGCGGCCTGTACAGAAGGTTACCTGTTCAAGGATCCTCAAAGGAATGTGTATTTTTGTCCATAAAGAGGACGTCAGTTGAGTATGTGGTTATTCAGAGCAGATCAGGACACGTGTCTGTTACTGCTCAGAGAACGAAGCCCCTTTATTTATTTATCACACAGTGTTTATTTGTAAAGGGATAAGTATGGAGCGTAGATGGTAGCCAAAGACTTTCCCAAACATAAAGCTGGGATCAGAAAACGGGACAAAAAGCTGTTTTTATTTGTGTCGCCAATTTTCAGAGTAAAATATATAAAAAGTACTCAGATATGTGACTCTATCCTCATGATTTAAATACGAGAAGAACGAGAATTTACAGTATCTGGCAGAATACGTCAATTGTGTTGTCGCTATTTGTTTAAAAAAATAAAACTAACAAGAAAAGGTATAAAAGACATAAAAAGACAAAAGAGATGCAAAGACACAAGATGAAAATGATGTGAGTAAAAAGATGCAACAAGATGAAAACACTGTAAAAGATGTAACAATGAAAACAAAAGAAATATTGAAACAATAAGAAAAGAAGTAAAATATACAATGAAATAAAAATAATGTAAAAAACCCACGAGATTACAATAACATAAAGTTGCAAAAACCTGAAAACAATTTGACAAGATGTAGCAAAATGAAAACGATGTCAAAGTTCTAACAACATAAATACGCACATTAAAGAATCAAGACTAAAACTACATAAAAGCTGCAACACTTTCTATTTCCACATTCTAAACCATCAAAATATGGACCATTATACGTAAAGGCAATTTTTTAATATTTCAAAATTGGTCAAAAATTTAAAAATCTAAATTTCTCTTTGAAACGGATGACGACGAAGATAGCGACAAAAATAACAACAAAGACGAGGATAAAGACGACGACAAAGACGACAATAAACATGAAGATGACAAAGATGACAACAAAGATGACGATAAAGACAACAACAAAGATGACAAAGATGACGATCAAGACGACGACAAAGATGACAATAGAGACAATAACAAAGACGACGATAAAGACGACGACAAAGACAATGATAAAGATGACAAAGACAACAACAAAGACAGCGATAAAGATGACGACAAAGACGACAACAAAGACAATGATGAAGACAACAACAAAGATAACAAAGATGACGATCAAGACGATGGCAAAGACGACGATAGACGATGACAAAGACAACAACAAAGACAATAATAAAGACGACGACAAAGACAGCAATAAATTTGATGATGACAAAGACGACGATAAAGACGACAAAGATGATAAAGACGACGATAAAGACGACAACAAAGACGACAGTAAAGACGATGACAATAAAGACAATGACAAAGATGAGAAAGACAACAAAGGACAACGATAAAGAAGACGACAAAGACGACAATCAAGATGACGACAAAGACAAAAAAGATGACAATAAAGACGACAAAGACGAAAATAAAGACAAGAAAGATGTCAATAAAGATGACAAAGACGACGACAAAAACGACAACAAAGACAGCGATAAAGACAACGACAAAGATGATAATAAACATGAAGATGACAAAGATAACAACAAAGACAACAATAAAGACAACGTCAAAGATGACAATCAAGACGATGACAAAGACGACAATAGAGACAACAATAAAGACAACGATAAAGACGATGACAAAGATGACGATAGACAATGACAAAGATGACGACAGACGACAACAAAGACAGCGATAAAGACGACAACAAAGATGACAAAGATGACGATCAAGACGATGGCAAAGACGACAATAAAGATGACGACAAAGACAATGACAAAGACGACGATAGACAATGACAAAGACAACAACAAAGACAACAATAAGATGACATAGACAACGACAAAGACAATGATAAAGACGATGACAAAGATGACAATAAACATGACGACAAAGATGACAACAAAGACGATGATAAAGACAACAAGAAAGACGACAAAGACGACGATCAAGACGATGACAATAAAGACAACGACAAAGACGAGAACGATAACAAAGGACAACGATAAAGATGATGACAAAGACAAAAAAGATGGCAATAAAGACGACAATAAAGATGACAAAGACGAAAATAAAGACGACAAAGATGGCAATAAAGATGACAAAGACAATGACACAGACGAAAATAAAGACAACAACAAAGACGACGAGATAAAGACGACAATAAAGACGACAAAGACAACAACACAGACAATGACAGAGACAACAACAGACGAAAACAGCAACGAAATCAACGATGAAAACGACAAAAACAATGATGAAAACAACAAAGACGTCAGACAGCGCCTTCACAGTAGCTCGTGGCATATCGGCCGGTGAGCTAAAAAGACGCAACAAAATGAAAACATCACAGAACAAAACAAAAACTAGATGAAAACAGCGTTGCATGAACATGACGACAGCGTAAAAAAACACAAGACAAAACAAGACGCTCATCCCTCCGACTTCCAACTCTACACACATAGAAAACAAACCAGAGGCAGGGGGTGTTATTCATGATAACGTCCTCTGGGGGGGTCCGGGCCCGGGGGCGTTCACACCTGTACTTAGAGCCGCTCCCTTGCGCCTGGACGGGCCCAGACGCCTCTTAATAGCAGGTGTGAGGACCACCTTAATGATGCGGCGTCTCCAAACGGAAGGACACGCCTCTGGACTGCACCGCTCTCATGGCAAATATTAGAGGGAGAGTCATGTCAAGGACCAATTACTGATTCAACTTGGGAACATTTAGTGAGAGAGACCCCCCCCCCCGCCCCCCCGCCGCGCACCCCCACCCAACACAACGCAACACAACACACACCTTCTCAGACACACACACTGTTTTTACACACACACACACACACACACACGTACACACCTCAGTGCCTCATTAAATTAGAGCCGTGCTGTGCTAGCCCGTTACCCACAACCCCTCCTGGTGAGGACAGGAGCAAAGGGTCATGGGAGAGTGCTGGCTAATCGACAGGAGCCCGCCAGTGTGTGTGTGTGTGTGTGTGTGTGTGTGTGTGTGTGTGTGTGTGTGTGTGTGAGATAAAGTAAGAGGATAAATGGCCATGGTAACAGTCATACACCACTGGTTTCCTCCAACACAACCTTTTTAGGAAATTCAGGAATGAATTGGAAGATTTCAGACATTCAAGTTGTGCATTTACTGAATTTAAAAAGCTAAGCATCACTAGATTTTCTTGCATTTCCTTATCTACACAAGCGTTAAAAATGACACAGGATGCAACCTGAGAGATCTGTAATTAATTCCACTCTGAATACATGCTTAACGTCAAACTGTTATAAGCGTTTGCAGAGTTTTAAGGAGCTTCGCATCCAAAAACGTATTAGAAAATAGGAGGAAGACCTATCAAATGAACGACAGACTTATCCGGACCACTCAGTGTCTTTTCATCAGTACTATATTCAAAAAAATGTGGTATATAACTAGAAAAGCACTCAGAGAGCGCAGACCTCCGCCAAGGCAGATCAGTGCCCCCCCACCCCTGATCACCACCAAAATTTAATCATTTCTTCCTTGTGCCAGTATCAACATTTCAGAAAATTTCATGAAAATATGTCCATAACTTTTTGAGTTATCTTGCTAACAAATAAACACGCACGCACGCAAACACACAAAGCAAAGCGATCACAAAACCACCTGGCAGAGGTAATAATTTACAGACATACCAAATACATACTATTAATGCAACACATACTGTTATTACTGTTAACAATATACATACTGTTTCATTGATATACATACTGTTAATTCTGTAAATTTGTGACTATTCACTTTGTCCATTTGTATTTTTTTCTACTTAACTCTATTCTTAGTTTACTTTGTAAAATTATAAAATGTATATTCTATTTTCTTATGTTATTTTAGTTGTGTAATTTTGTATTTGCCATTTACTTTTTTTTCTTGTGATTTTTGTCTGTTGTCTTGGTTCTAGTCTATTGTCATCTATCAGTTTTTTTTGTTTTCTTTGTTTTTCCTTCATGGCTTTTTTTTTTTGGTCTGTTTTTTTTTTTTTTTTTTTTTGGTGATTTATAGTTTCTTGTGATTTTATGAGTAAAAATAAAAGTGAAATTAAATAATATCAGACTTTAAAAAAAAAAAAGTCTTGTACACCCTTGTGTTGTGATAATGTTCATGAAGTTGGAAAAAATAAATGCACAGAATGTTTTCCTTGAAAAATGAATATTTGCTCTATTTTTATTTCTGTAGTTCTGGTGTTTTGTTAATATTGTTGCACTGACTGGAGTAGCACAAAAACAATAAAGGCTCTTCTATTCTATTCTATTCTATTCTATTCTATTCTATTCTATTCTATTCTATTCTATTCTATTCTATTCTATTCTAAAGTATCTAAATTTGGTCATGCATGCCTAAAAAGACTGCTGCAATACTGACACAAGATGTGTAAAGACCTGCTTCAGTTATTGGGGCTCTTAAATGTGAATAAATCTGAAGTATTTTTAGGTAGAAAATGCATATTATTCAAATGGATCCACGAGAACCCACCTCCTGTAACCCAATAGTATAAAGACATTTTTAGGGTGTTGCAAGTGGAGAGGCTTAGTGCTAGGCTTAAGGGAAATGACAACACTTTTATGGATATTTGGAGGCTTTAATGGATTACTGGCCTCTAGATGTGAGTGAAGTCATCCAGAAACAGAAGGGTGCGTTGAATTAAGAGACTTCAGATGGACTTAAAGGAGTTCTGTGTAGTGTTGATATCCCAAACTCTCACCAGCAGGGGGCAGTAAAGTACCAGAACACACTGACAGCGACTAAAACCACCACTGTATCACTGAATAAAGTATAAAGGTCACTGTTTCCCCACATCTGTATTATCATATCAACAAGTTGTTTTCTGCAAACTAAAACTCATAGACGCTTATTTTAACAGTCACTTAAAATAGCACAGTGTCTTAAAATCGTCAGGTGATAGTTTACATCACAGCTCTGTTAGCTTAGCTCTGTTTTTAGACTGAAAATGGCCACGTGAAAGCTACAAATCACCTCTGTTTTCTGCACGGTTTAGACAATTAAACTAAAGTATTGTGAAACCAAACTAAGAGATGGTTTAAACAGACTAAAAGTTGGTGAAACTAATATAAAAGCGCTTAAAACTAAACTACAAGGTGTAAAAAGTGAACTAAAACATAATAAAACCAACCTAAAAGATGCTAAACGCAACTGAAGACAATTAAACTAAAGTATAGTAAAAACAAACTGAGACAGTTTAAACAGACTAAAAGCTGGTGAAACTAATGTAAAAGACAGTCAAATTAAACTAAAAGGTGTAAAAAGTGAACTAAAAGATAATAAAACCAACCTTAAAGATGCTAAACGCAACTAAAGGATGATTAAACTAGATAACAGTATAGTAAAAACAAACTGAGACAGTTAAAACAGACTAAAAGTTGGTAAAACTAAACTAAAAGGTGGATAAAATTAACTAAAAATGCTTCCACACAACTGTATTATAGTATCATCAAGTTTTCTTCTTCAAACTAAAACTTATAGACACTTATTTTAACAGTCACTCAAACTAACACTGTGTCTTATAATGTTCACGTGCTGCATCAGCTGATAGTTTACATTATAGCTCTGTTAGCTTAGCTCTGTTAGCTTAGCTCTGTTTTTAGACTGAAAACATCCACAGTAAAACTACAAATCACCTGTTTTCTGTTGGGTGTGTGTTGTCAGTATCTGAACTAAACATCTGTTTGAATCCAACAAACAAAGTCAGAACTGTCACAGTTTAGTCTGAACTGTGGATCAACAAACGCCACCATCCCATAATAACTTTAAACACTCATAAACCTCATAATCAAACTCACCCATGTAGAAGAAACTCTGACATTTCAACATCAAACTCTATTTTTTTACATTTACTACTTTATATTATTATGTACTTCTAACTTTTATCACAGAGTCTCTAAAAGTTTCTTTTTTAGCTAATATTTAAAAGAAAAAAATACCACATACAGACCCTTTAACTTCTATGTATACTTAGGTGCATGGTGTTGTAAAATAAAACTGATAGAAAAATGTGTTTGGTATTTGCAGATGACACTCGCACACACAAAACAGTAGATATATGGTGTTAAACTGTTCGATAATGAAGTCTAAGTGGGATGGAGGTAAAGCAGAAACTGGCCTCATGAACATTCCAAAACAATGTGAACCATAGGAGACACAACGATCGGCCAGTTGCTGTCAATTTCCCAATACCAGCAGCTCCGCGAATGTATTAATTAGCGACTTCATGTGGATGTGAGATAAGTAGTCGGTGGTGGAAGCCATACTGAGGAGGCTTCTCCAAAGATCAGCGGTGCAGGAGAACTTCCATGATCGATGGAAGACACAGTATCCCACTGCGTTCAAAGCAGGACTGGAATCCACAACCTGGCCGCAACTGTCAGCTGTTACTGTGTCCAGCTGATCCCAGTTCAGCCTGGTTAAGCTGACACACACTGGGAGGGACTACACACACCAGATCCAGCACTTGAAAGGCGCAAAATGGGATTAGAACAAAGACGTTTGCAAATGGAAGGGAGGAACTGGTTGGAAGATGAACACAGATAGATTCAGTTTTTCAGTGTTTAACCCTTTAGCCCCTGACGTGTCTGCGCTGAGCCTTCTGAATGTACGGGTTAGTTGAAATATTCTGAAAAATTCAACCGTTTGATCCAGAGGAAAAATTTAAAAATGCCAGGAGAGAATAGATCTTGAGCTTTTTATAGACATCTGAGCATGCTCAGTGCACCCCCCACTGCCTGTGGAATGGGGGGGGGGGGGTTAAAACAGAGCCGTGAATGAAACCGACCCACTATAAAAATGGATGGTTTAGGCTTTTTTTTTTTTTTTAAACAGTGTTTTCCTTGTGTTTTTGTTTTTACTGTTGTTTGCAGTGGTGTGGTGATTTTCCTTTATTTATTTATTTTTTAGTTTTGACCATGTACTGGTTTCTGGAGTTCAACCAGGAGCCAAAAAGCAGCTGGACTTATTGTATTCTTTTTTTTTTTTTTTTTCCACTTTGTTTTAGTAAATTTTTGCAAAGTTTTTCATGCTATTTATTATTTTTTAAATATTCATATTTGTTCATTTACTTTCTTATTTTCCTACATTTTATTTTATAGTTCTTTTCTTAAATTTGATTCAGTTTGTGGCTGATTTTGTTGATGTCACTTATTATTTTGTTGGTTTATTTTTCATTTTTGCTCATTTTACTGATCACTTTGGTGGTTTTTGTTCATTTTGTTGCTTATTTTGTTCTTTTTTTTTGACCATGTAACTGCTTTCTGGAGTTCAACCAGGTGCCAAAAAGCAGCTGGACTTACTTATTTTATTCTTTATTTCTTTGTATATTTTTTTTTTATTTCATTTTAGTAAATTTTTGCATATATTTCATGTTATTTATTATTTTCTAAATATTCATTTTTGTTCATTTACTGGCTTATTTTGTAATTATTTCATATATTTTGTTCAGTTTGTGGTTTATCTTATTCATGTTACTTATTATTTTGTTGGTTTATTATTCATTTTTGTTCATTTTACTGATCATTTCATCTGTTTTTGTTCATTTTGTTGCTTATTATATTCCTTTTTTGAGCATGTAACTGCTTTTAGGAGTTCGACCAGGAGCCAAAAAGCAGCTGGACTGATTTAAAAAAAAAAAAAAAAAAAGCCCAAAACTCAAACTACTGGACCCAAATTCAAATCCTTATGTTATTCAGTGTGTTCCAGTTCACAGTTCATGCTCAACATCTTAAATCTCTTATTGATGTGCATTCTGAGTGTCTTATTTAGCAAAAAAACTGTCAAACTTCAGTTCCTCTCTTTGTCTTTTTCTGTTATTCCACCTGTTTTGACCCTAAAACACACAGTAAAACAAAACCACTGAATAAAAGGAACACAAACACACACTCACGGCAGCTTTTATGACACAAATTCCAAGCGGCACATTTCATTGTAATAATGTCTGAGGGGTTAAAGGGTTAACATGACCTGAAAATGACTCATTGTTCCAGGAAAAGTCTGATTATTTTCTGAACTGGTATTATGTGGGTGTCTGTGAGCAGATTTAGCACATGTGTCTGTGCTGCTGAGTTCACCTGTCTGAACAAAACAATTAAAAACACATCACTGAGTTTTACTGTTGAAATCAGTGGGACGTGTCTTCCTTGAGAAATCGAAGGGAGCTCTAATTCCTAAACAAAATGTCTCCAAAAGTCTGATAAAAGCTTTTCCTGTTTGCTGTTCCAGCTGGCAGAACGCAGCCTCCAGAGGTGGTAAAATCGATGGTTTCAGCACATCTTCATCACTTAAACCCAATGAACGCACTGATAGTTATTAGCTTCTGCTCCAAAAATGACAAACGCTTAACTTGAGCGAATCACCTGCCCAAGAGGGATTATACTGTTTATCATTTGTTTTTATGTCATCTACCGCTGCTGGGCTGTGCTCTCTGTTGTCATGTGTTTCTTTTGTTAAACTAGGGAATGCATTTTCCTCATTTGTTTTAATTTTACTCCAGATATTTTACTGAAATGTGCAGATATGTTCATCATTTGATTATGCTTTGGTCCAAAAACACCTTAAGACACTATTGTTCAAGCAGGCATTTTAGCCCTTAGGGGTCCACGGTCACGGCCCTGTGACTTAATCATATAATATGTTCAACGCGTCGTAGCGTCAGAAGTCGATCACGTAGACCACTGTGGACAACTGCATTCAAAAGTGTGGACTTGAAACACTCTCCCACTTTTTATTTGATGTTGACAGAGCAAATACGACAGATATGACGGTTTGAAACAGGAACAAACAAACGTGAATGCAAGTATGAAAATGAGGTGGGGGGGGCTATATTTTTGACCATATCTATGTAATTTTTTGCCCTTTTTCAAATTTTTCAATCTGCAGATTCTAATCCATTGACTGAATTAGCATTACAGGTAAGGGTGAGGATGACCCCCACCTGAACCGGATGCAGAAACCACCGAGAAAACGCCTATGTAAAGATCTGCTTTTATGTCAAATAGTTGAGTATAGTTTTAAATTCCAATTTTTATATATATATATATATATATATATATATATATATATGCCTAATATTTAGAACCAATATTCACTTTTAAAGTCTTTGAAAAGGTTCCTTAAGCATCTTTGTGTTATTTATGCAATAAATTATATACATTTTTCAAATCAGATTTTAGATTTTTTTGTGTTTTTTGTCCTTTTGTGCTGATATAGGAGGTTAAAGTGAAAAAATAATAGGCAGATGAGATAGATGAAGTGCTGAAAAAAAAAAAAAAAATCTTTATATAGTATATAAAGACAAAATCAAAAGCACTCAAAAACGGCCAAAATAGGCTCAGACCACTGAGGGTTAAATCCAGCTGACTCAGGTCTGCCACAAACTGACTGCACTTAATGTATTTATTGCACTTTAACTGTATGTCAATTGCATTTTAAAATCATATTTTATTTGTATTTTTAATTGCTTTTTAATTGTATCTTGCACTGTAAAGCACTTTGTGACTCCCTGTCTTTGAAAAGTGTTCTATAAATAAAACTAACTTTGTTTCTTTGGTTTGTGTTGTTTTTTTAGGCTGCACTTCTTAGATGTATTATTCTCACAGAGCTGTAAATTCTAATAAATGCACAGTGCACAGTAGGGTGCATCATTACCACACTTAAAAAAAATTGATGTTCTGAATATCAATCTTTCATTAATCACATTTTTCCTGTACTAAAATTAACCTTTCAGGCAAAATATTGGATAATTTGATTAAAGTTTATGTGGAGCGCTGAAGCATAGCACAAGTATGAGTCAAGTTGGAAAAAAAACAACAGAAAAACCCCCCCACTGTATTCAGATTTCACTTCTCTCAGCAAATTCCACAGAACCAGCATGCCCTGATCTGAGGTTTTAAACTGATCCACCTAAACGGGATTCAGCCGTTTCTAATGATGGCGCTTCCACCTGTGTGTTTTCAGCCTTAATAAGTCAGAATGTTTGCAGTTAAAAAGGTGGATGACTCTGGATATTAACTGTCTTCCAGGAAATCTGATACGACAGATGTGGCCAAAAGTTTTGGCAGTGACATAAAAGTGATTTATTTGCCAATGAATGTCTTTGAAAGTTACTTCAATGTGCCCGAGAAACAGAGAAAAAAAAGGTAAAAAAAAACCAAACAAAAAAAACTGAAGAGACAAAGTTTGTCTTACGGCCAAAACTATGACTGTACACAAGTTAAATGTTCCAGCTTGAGGTTGACCCACACAATATCCTGTTACTGTGTACTTCAGCTTAATTATTTAAAATAAATAAATATAAAAAAATGATCAATGAAAAAACGAAGGACATGATGTACCACTTTGCACAGGCAGCTTCACATCTATCTCATCTTACTTATAACAGTGGATCAAAAGTTGTTTCAGTTTGACCTAAAGGACAAATTTGCTGTCTAAAAAAAGCAAAAATACATCATGAAATAGCAAAGAACCACTGTATATCTTCTTCTAATGTCAAATACTGTTTCTGAAAGCCTCGTTTTATACCATGTTTTGTCTTTTTATGTTGTCATCATCTTTTACATGGTTTTGTCTTGTTACATCTTTTACATAATGTTTTTTTTAATCATTTTATCCTGTTTCGTGCTCAGTGTTTTCATCATTTTTCATCTTTTATGACTCCTCTGAATTTCACCTGGCTTTGATCAACATTTATAAAGCCTTCCAGGGAACACATTTCCTTTTTAATAGGAAAGTGAATTCAAATAGCATTATTATTATTATTATTATTATTAGTAGTAGTAGTAGTAGTAGTAGTAGTAGTAGCAGTAGTCAGAGTATTCTTCTTCTTCTTATTATTATTATTCTTGGACCTCTATATTTTCCTCTGACCCTGTAAATGCAGCTCCATGACCCATTTTCAGACCTGCGCCTAAGTTTGGAAACCACAGACTTAGCATATTACAGTTTCCTCATGAGGCTTTTTGGATGGATTTAAACGATGGATAAAACATCCGAGTGATGGATAGTTATTTAGCATAATGTAGTTAAACATTCAGTCTTTCACTTTCAGTCCATGAAAATGATGTTACATTAATTCAGACTCAGCATCGGAACAAGATCCAAGCGTATGAAGTGCATATATGACTGTTATTTTTCCTAACTCACATTAATGATTGTGCTGAGATGACGTCCAACCCTCCTGACTGTTTATATCATTATGATGCAGCTCCTGTGGTGAAACTCCACGCATGGCGCTATAGCTTTGGCATGATTATAAATAGTTATGGGACAGAGGCGATTGCTTTGAGACAGCGAGGGAAGCTGAACTTCCCCCAACATTTCAGGAAATGAACGGGCAGAATTGTGCTGTTGAATTCACAATAAAGATTCAAATGACATTTACAGTCATGGAAAAAAATTATTAGAACATCAAAAGTCCTCAAAACCAATGGTTCTGCAATCCAGTCCTAACTCCTGTGTGTGTCATGTGACTAAAACAGACAGAAAAGAAAACATGGAACGAATAAAAGCACTGTTTTTGTCAGTACAATGCCATAGATATTGATGGAAGAACTGAAGGGATTTTGGTTGTTATCAAGAAAACATGTTAAATGCATAGATATGAGCTCTGAAATTAAACTACTATGAGCTATTTTTGTTGTGTTCATTATATTTGTCCAAACAAATGGACCTTTAGTTGGACCAGGCATTAAAATGAACAAGAAACTGAAGAAAACAAGGGTGGTCTAATAATTTTTTCCACGACTGTACATTACAATTGCAAAAGCGTGCACTTAATTTTATGGATATGTCGTTCTGGTCAGCTGTTCATGGTTTGTTTTCGTTTGCGCAGATTCCCTGATATATTCTCGTACTGTACATTGTTGAATTCTGCATTGACGTCGAAAGTCAGTGGGTTGTCTGTGAGGCAGCACCGAGCTGTTTTTTTTTTTTTTTCACTGCAGGGAAACATGGTGGTCATTGGTTAAACGCACAACATCATCCCACCCAAAACCCTCCCACAGCTGTTCAGCGTCTGTGGGGGTGTATGGGTCAGTAGGGGGCCAGGACGCTGGTCTATGGACGCTGGATTGGATGAACTGTTTGAAGAGTAGGTACTGGTCCCAAAGGCTGAACCCCTTTGGACTGACAGTGATGTTGAAAGCACGTTGGAGCTAAGGCCCATGGGATATGAGTGGAAGAGAGGTGGTCTGACAAATCCTACACCTCCAAGAGTGTAGTAGCTTTTCCACTGGACATATATTCTATTGGACTTTATAGATACTTAGTAACTGTCGAAAAAACAAAAGTGTGTAATGTCGTTTTTTCCATTAAATAACAAATGCCAAGATTTGTTTATTTATTACACTGGTCAACAACAAATTTATTGTTGAAGTTTTTTGAGCTGATTTAGGATAATTTTGGTGTGCTGAATCCAAAAATCACATTAATTTTGCTCAATCAGGTCAACTTTCTGAACTATGCTACATATTGGCTTTTGAACATTTTTGCTTACATTTATGGGCATTTTCACATCATATGATACAAAATTTTTTCATATTTCTTGCAATAAATGAGTTCTGAAGATTTTACTTTTGCCAATTTAGGATTGTTTTTTTTTTTAATATTACAGGTGAATGAAATGGCTTCGACTAGAAGATCTTGCAAAAATAAGCCTGACGTATTCTGCTCCATCTGTGGTGAATACACCATTGTACCTAACAGGAATCAAGTGATCAAATGATTTTTTTTCTCTTAAAACCTATTTTGGGTGAGAACTATATAAAAAATCAACTGATAAAGTCACAAAAATGTAATCAATTTTGTGAGAAGATCAAATTTTTCAAAATCAAATTAGCAAAAAAACCTGACCTGATTGAGAAAAACAGATGTCATTTTTGGATTTAGCGGTGCAAAATGGTCCGAATTCAGTTGAAAAAACCGAGACAACTGGCAAAAAACATTTTTTTGTAACGCAGTGTTATTGTGACATGACATGAGAAGTCATTCCATAAACATGGCAACAAATGTAAATACCGTGTTGTTTTACAGATATATTCATTATTATTATATATTACCACTCTATCCTGTACTAAATTAAAAAATCAGACCACTGGCCCTGTATCTTAGCGGCCAAATTCAAAGCTGTGTTAAATGTATCCAGATCCATTTATTCTCCCCCAGTTCTGTGTATTTATTCTATTACAGAAATAGCCCATGTTTTGCTCATATTCCAATCAGATCTGTAAAAAATTCAAATTCACACTTGATATCATTGATACTGATTTATTGGATCAATCCACTTCCTATCTGTTAGAATGGGAACATTTTTCAAAGTGGCACCAAATCCAGAATCAGATCCGGATCGAATAATTTCAATCCCTTGTGTTGACATCATCATACAGAAGCTGTATACCGAGTTTGAAGTCTATCAGAACTGGAGTTTGGGAGAAGAAGACGATTGAAATGTTTTCCCCATAAGAGCCCATGTGAAATTTTGCGTCAGTTCCAGATCCAGAAGAAGATCCTGATCAGCATGTGGACATTATGTTTGGCTCATCTCCCCATCAGGGCTGGACTGGAGACATTTACACTGGAGATCATTTAGATTTACTGAGTTACTGCATCCATCCACTTCCTATCTCTGATAATGGGGACATTTTTCAAAGTGGCACCAAATCCAGAATCAGATCCGGATCCAAATAATTTCACTAACTTCTGTTGACATCATCATAAAGAAGCTGTATACCATGTTTGAAGTCAATTGGAATTGCAGTTTCGGAGAAGAAGATGATTGAAATTTTTGTAACGGATGACAGACGACGACGGACGCTGCATGACGACAATAAAATGAGTGGGTTTCCTGGTGTGTCCACACACACCACACCATGTGTTCTTTAAAACTCTTCTTCTTCTCTTATTGTAATGTCCATCAACATCTGTTTTGTTTTGTTTTTTAATTTATTCATGTGACTCTTGTTACAGAAAAAGGTCTTTCCGTTGCAGTTTTGTGTGATATACCATTTGCGCTACACACAAACAACCATCCCTTGCCAGCGCAAAAACCTTTAATCAAAAAACAAGAGTTTTGACAAAATTGTTGTTTCTCCATTAGATAAATTTTTATGCGCAGGTTACATTCACAGAATTTGAGAGTCAGTGGAAAAGTGACTTGTGCTGCCGTGGTTTTATGGTATAGATGAAGCATAACAGCCTCAATTAAGCATTCCTTTTATTTTTAATTGCTTTGCTATAATAGGACAGGTCTTTTTGATGGAGCCGTAGGATGAGCTTCCCTGTTTTAAAGAGCAGCCACTGTTATGGGATGAGCACAAGCCAATTAGTGGAACAAGTGCAAACTGAGCAGCGTGTTCTCACTCTGATGGAGGGAATCACATGAACTCCTGAGCTTTATCTCTGTCCCAAAACACGTTGGACTAAAAACTAATGAATGAATTGTGCAGCACCTCTCAGAGTGAGATGACTGGAGGAGGGGAACAGAACACGGCTGCGGAGGTTTGTTCAATGGTTTACGGGCCACAGCTTGGCTCAATTAGTCACAGAGGATGGTTTTATGTGTGTGTGTGTGTGTGTGTTTGTTGGCAAAATGAAACTGCACTTGTATGGAAATAGTGGCCCTCCCCTTTCATTTGCATCCACCGTGTGCTGCTACATAAACAGGCGTCTACGCTTGTTTTGCATGTGAATGCTTCGTAAAGAATGGGCTTCAGCAGTGAGCTCATAGAGGCGGTGTCCATGCCAGGAGGACGCTGAGGACACCTGACGGACACAAAATATTAACACTTCATAAACCATTTTAACCCATGAACACCCAGTGCTACTATGGTGGCAAATCCCACATTACATTTTCTCTATTTTTAACTTTTCTTGTTTGATTTATCCTCATCTATTGTAATATTATCCTCTTTATTTGTGTTTTTCCAGTGAAACATCATGTCTTTTCCTATATTTAACTCTTTCATGTTGAGCCCGACCGATTAATTGCCCCCACCGCACGCTCTGACAAGGATGGACTGCTTAGCCCCCCTCCCGTTCTGACCCCCCACCCTGGCGAAAATCACAGTCCGCTACCACGCACTCTGACGAGGATGGACCGCTAACCCCCTCCCCCCCCCGGTTTTATGAAGTATTCACACCCTCCACACACACCCACCCATGTCCTTGCACTTCCTGTCTACCTCACAGTTTCATTCTGCCTGGGTGTTAATAGTGTAGGGGAGACTGGGGACAGTTGTAACATGGGTCAGTTGTAACTCTTGGAGTTGCTCCAATTAGGAACAACTTAGGACTCACCTAATTCACTCTGCACATGCTCAGTTTAGTTCTTAGTCCACATAAGAAGTTGTAGTGCTGTGAGGCAGACCCATCAAAATTTGTGAGTGGAAACATAATTTTGCGGTAAGTAATATTTTTTGCTGTAATTATTTTTGTGATTGCATAGTTTGCATTTGAAAGTTGTGTAAATTATATTTGTGAGATAAACAAAGATTTATGCAACTGTTTATCCACCTGTCCACAATTATCTAATATAAGATTATCATATCTTGTTTGGATCAGTGTTCTTATTTCATATATCGGCCAATATATCGGTTATCGGCCAATATCAGATATCGGCCGATATATTGGATATCGACTTTTTTTTTAGCCCCCAATATCGGTATGGGCCCCAAAAATCCCATATCAGTCAGGCTCTACTTTCATGCATAGTGGTCACTACAGTGGACAGCTGTTCAGAGGTGTTCTCTTGCATATTTATGGTTTTTGTTTTTTTTACTTCCATATCAGCCAACACAGTAGACACTTATGCATCATCCCATACACTGTAATTCAGACCATTACTGTAAATTTGCTGTTCTAGATAAACCTGATCTGCAGTAACATGTTTGAGTGTAAAAAAAAAAAAAAAAAAGCTAATTGTTATTAGACTGTAATTAACTGTTTTGTTTTTTTTAAACAAAGTTGTTGTTTTTTTTTTGCATGCTATCTCCATGCAGGTATGTTAAAATGTGAGAAAACATCAGATTAGCAGCATTAAACATGTTTTTATGTCATAGTTTTCAGGCATACAGTAAATACATGTTTCTTTGCTTCTAAAATTAAACGTGTTGCATCCAACTGAGTGGATATTTTTGTAACTCCGTGAAAAATAGGTTCATAAAAATGTTTCATACTTTTTTCATGCCTAAACACAAATAAAAACACTCAGGAAAAAACAAATATTCATTAATGTTCTCAGGATTTATGCATGAAAGGGTTAATTTACTGACCGTGTAAATCACAGGTGTCAAACATGCGGCCCGTGGGCCAAAACCGGCCCCCTGAAGGGTGATTCATGATTTTATGGAGTGCAAAAATTACACTGAAGACCTGAACAGTCTGTGGTGTTGAACTGGTTTGAGCCCAGTGTCATCTAAAGTCAAATAATAGTCGAATAACCCCTTACAATAAAATGTGAACACACGGAAAATGAAGCACAATTTGAACAATATTCTGTCTGTTCCTAAATGTTTTGTGGATTTGTAGATCAGATTTGTAAGTTGTGTTAATAAGCTGACAGATAATATTGTAGACATTCTTATTTTAGTTACACATTCCAAACTTCTAAATTGCAACAATATTATATTTGTGTAACATTGTGTGTAAATGCACATGTACAAGTGATAAGTTGAGGCATGATATTGTTAAAATTTGGCTTATTTTTCTTAAGGAATTCAAATTTTTTCTGATTATGCACATCTTTTTTTGTGAAAAGATAGTTTGTAAATGTAAATATTTTCATAATTTAATGGTTTTTATTGCACAAAAATGAAGAAAAAAACTTGCAGTTGTCATTATTTATAGGTTTTTATGCTATTATTTTAATGGTTTGGCCCACTTGAAATTGAATTGGGCTGAATGTGGAACCTGAACTAAAGTGAGTTTGACACCCCTGATGTAGATGTTCATGAAAGCACAGATTAAAGTTGAGGGTTAGTGTATTAGAAATAGAAAAAAAACGAAGAAAAAAATGACTTTTTCAGCAAATATATAAAGAACTGACAAACATTTAATGGGGAGCAGAGGTTGTAACACTTTGTATGTGAAACAGAAATGGGAAAAACAACTAGGAATGTGTGTCTCAGAGGATTTTACCAATATTCTGCCCATTACTAAACGTTTTGTGTATTTGTAATTGTAATGTAAATTGTAATATACATGTGTAGATGATAAACTGAGGCATAAAACTGTTAAAATCGGTCTTTTTTTTTTTTTAAGACATTCCAGGTTGTTCATGTCATTCAGATTTTTAGTGAAACTTTGCAGATGCAAATATTTTCATAATGTAATTTGACTTTTTTCACTGTTATTATTTTACTAGTCCGGCCCATTTCAGATCATATTGGGCTGAATGTGGAACCTGAACTAAAATGAGTTTGACACCCCTGCTCTAAAGACCCGGTTCAGTTGTTATCAGACCGTTCTGTATCTTATTATTTATTTTTCAGAGGTGACATTAGATGTGTCTCCAGACTACGGTGTGTCCTTCAGAAAGTTAGTTGCATTTTAATGGGAACAAACCTACAAATAACATCTTCCTTTTAATTAAATGCTGCCGTTTGTCACTGAACATTTTCAGAATCTTCCAGTATTGAAGACGAGGTTAAAAGTTTAACAGCTCGAGAAAATATGAATTATTAAACTTATAATAAATGTGGACCCTGTTTTGACTTCTGGAGGAATCACTCTGAGAAAACGCACAAGGCAATAAAGCAAAAGGATGATTCTTTAGGTTAAATATTAAAAACAGAAACAACAGAATGAGTGAACCTGAAGGAACCAGTGCTGGGTTACTCATAGATTCCCTTTACAGACATATCCTCTGGTGTTTCCACAGAGATGCTTTAGAACCATCATGCACCGCACTGATAAATAACAGACAACGCCCCCGGTTCGAACAGTGTTTACCTCTGGTTTAGGACACGGATAGGTCATGAACTTTGCCATTTTTGAGCAGTCACTAAAAGTTCAGTGCTTAACATTAATCTCCATGTCTGAACACTGAGCCAAAAGCAGGTTATGACGAAATCATTACTTTTAAAGACTTACCAGATATTATCCTTCATTTTGACAGATATAGTTGAAGCACCACTATGTCCTGAGTTTGATAAATACACATTTACACAGTTTAACAATAGAAAGGCTAAACCCCAGGGTGTGATGGGTCATTTAAATACTATAATGAAGAAAAACGTGTTCTAAATATAGGGGTGAATGATATATAATGTATAAACAGGGTTCCTACAGGGTTCTACAAATTAATTTTAAAACTTTTGAAGACTACTTAGAACATGAATTTAATGCCTATTTCATGTCCATACTGGCAATAATTTGTGACTCATAGAATTTGAGAAAATGCATTCATTTACTCCAACGCCTTGATTCCCACCGTTCTGAGTCATTCCTCACTGGTGGCTTCAAAAATAGCAATAATTGGTTCCTAATTTCAGTATAAATTGTCAGGTTACAACTGAGTCTACTAATGTTACTTTCTTTCCAGCTTGGACATTAACAGACACATTTAAACCCCATACAGTGAACCAATTTATGGAAACAGAACTGAAGACCTACCATATCAAATGTGATAGCTTTTTAAGACTTTTTTAAGGTATTAAACGCAGATTTGTATATTCAAGACTTTTACGACTCTGCAGGAACCCTGATATATACAGTACATACACAATGTCATTATACAGTATGTTCTTATTAGTCTGACTTGGAAAACTAATGCCCTATCCACACTAATACCAAACAGATGTTTTTCCCTTTGTTTGGGTCTCCCATCCACATGTAAACGATGAGAAAACAGTAGAGAAAATAAATATCTATTTGGAAAAAAATATATACATTTGTATAGACAGAGAGAAAAAACCCTCATATTGTTAATTTTTAGGTGAGAACCAGCAAGTTGACACATAAAATGCTAAAATATATTCCATACTAAGCATTGGAATGATAAAACTCAATGGTTTATGACAGTGGTTCCAATATTTTTTGGCTCGTGACCCGCATCACAAATTTCTTGCAACCCCAGACATTCAAAACAAAGGCTTTTTTTTTTGCTAAAATGTATGTGTTTTTGATCATGTAATAGTTTGTTATACTACATTCCAAATAAACATTATTTTAGACAACATTTAGGCTATATAATGTATATAATGCACCTTTTTGGTGTCTGCTTGTCAGTTTCTCTTATGTCTTAGCGGGGCCAGGCGGGTGGAGATATCTGTCCATTCTCTGTTCGGTTTTCTGACTGTGACTGTGTTCACGCAGGTTGAAGCGTAGAAACACACACGGTCACATGATCAGGTCAATCAACATATGCTCTCTCAGATATTATAGCCTGCATTTTATTTGAACTGGATTTTTATTAGGAAAAGTGTGTGGCGTTTTAATTATAATGACATATACACTGAATCACTAAAAAACATATTTTATTAGTAATTTTTTTTTTATCAATTATTAGAAATTCCAGGCGACCCCGAGGTTGAAAAACTTATGAGATTGTTCTGTATCAAAAAAAGAAAAAAAAAAAAAATCTTGTTCTTAAAGTTTAATGCACCTAAAAGCCATCTCAAAAAATAACATCAACATGAGGTGCAGTGTAGGCTCTACTAGAGGAAACAGTGAATGAATCTCTCTTTCTCTAATGACTAACATGTTCTGTTCACTTCCCAGACCTTCAGACCACAAATTAACTGAGAAAAAAAAAAAGAAACTGAAATGAAGAGATAACCCCTAACATATAACACAGATGTTGGTCTGAGTGACTGTGCGTATAACTGGACTTAAGTAAAATAGATGTAAAAATACTTGCGGAGCTGTAACCTCATATTTCTTCAGCTGTCTGGGTGCTGTGGAAGTGCTTTGTTGGTGAGGTAGCCTCCATGAGTATTCCATGTGACGGCGGCATTTGCCAAAAAACACACAGACAATCTGACAAATTTAAATGTATGTCGCTGACAAATTCCTCAATGAGTTTGGGAATCGTTGGTTATGTATCACCGAGGGGCTCAATGCACGTGGACTAACCTTTACACGGCTAATAACGCACAACTGGACGCCTTTCATTTGCTCATTTTTCACCTTCCTTCTCCGTCTACAGTCACTGAGTATAATAAAGATGAATATTTCAGTCAATGTGAACAGGAAACTTTCTTTTTCTTAGACAACGAGCCAAGATATAGTGAGTCAAAAAAGGGGAAAAATAAAAAAATACACACACAAGAACACAAGAATGTTCACATGGGTACGGAGGCGAACACGCTATGATTGACACATACATATACTACAAAAACACACACAAGAACAGGCATGGATCATATGTTGTCTGGTATGTCATTATGTCAGCTTGTCAAGGCCAAATGTTCCGTGTGTGTATGTGTGTGCATGTGTGTCTGGGGTATAGACGTGTGCCAATCAAAACATGTGTGGTTGTGTAGCGTGAATTTGTGCGCATGTTTGCCTGTGTGTGTTCATCCATGTGTGAGGGACAGGAGTATATATGTGTGTACGTCAATCACACGATCCCTGGAAACTCTAAACAGATGCCTCCGATGAAAAAAACATCTTTCGAACAATGCTGCACCAGGGAGCCGTGATGCACACATGTGGATTCGCGCACACAAAGCTGGGGCTTGTAAAAACAATTTACACACACGCACACACACACACACACACACACACACACACACACACACACACACACACACACTGGCCTGTGGCAAGAGATCTCCAAGTCCAAGGACCATCTGAGCTCCAATCATAATTGCTTCTGTTCATTGTGGGAATCGATGACCTTTAGAAAAAAAAATACCCCTTTTCCTCTGCATTCCCTCCTCATTCTTCCTCCGGGGACTTTAAAAAAAAAAAAAAAAATCGCTCAAGAGCAATCTAACGAGAGGCAAAGCGCCCTGACAGTTGTAAAGCCATATGAGCCAGAAGAAAAGACACTGAGGTGTGATTTTTCAAATAATTACAGCTTTTGGTTCAGTCTGTTTTCCGTGTGATCGCCGACTGCAGTTTAATTTCCAGTTAAAATGTACTGTTTGTGCGTAAAGTGAAAAACAGTTGACTTGCATGCGACCGGAATATGCTGATGGTATGAGAGCACATGCTGCTACCGCTGTTATGCAAATGTGAGTTGGAGCACGCTGGTGGCCTCCGTCGAGTCCAGACGGGGTTGGCGGGGTTAATGACTTCAGCGGCACAGTCTTCAAATAACATTATGGAAGGATGATTGTTTCTGGACACTGGTTCTGTGTGGAGGGTTTTGTTCAAGAATGAATGCAGCTGATCAGGACAACAGTTTGTATTTTTACAGAAATCAGATGCTATTATGCAATAATAATCATAGATGTTTTTATATGTAATAGGCTGCAGATCCAGTTCAGTCCAGACTATTTAGAGCTAGGAATCCTAATGCGTTACCCCAGAGTTTTGCCTCGCTTGCTGCAGGCCTTAGGCGCTGTGGTTGCAGTTCAGGGGTCACAGGATTTAAGGGGGGAACAAAATGATGTTGTCTGACTAAAAAACTGTGCATCGATTTTCACATATTTGTGGACGATTACAGCCTCGGTTTGGTGAAGAAATAGACACTTAGCTGGTGGTTCTGGGTGTGCTCCTGCAAGATATGGGACTTTATACAAATATATATAATGACATGGATGGATGGATGGATGGATGGATGGATGGACAGACAGAGGATGGATGGATGGATGGATGGACAGACAGAGGATGGATGGATGGATGGATGGATGGATGGACAGACAGATAGAGGATGGATGGATGGATGGATGGATGGACGGACAGACGGATGGATGGAAGGATAGACAGATGGATGGACAGACAGATAGAGGATGGATGGATGGATGGATGGATGGATGGATGGATGGATGGACAGACGGATGGATGGAAGGATAGACAGATGGATGGACAGACAGATAGAGGATGGATGGATGGATGGATGGATGGATGGATGGATGGATGGATGGACAGACAGAGGATGGATGGATGGATGGACAGACAGATAGAGGATGGATGGATGGATGGATGGATGGACGGACAGACGGATGGATGGAAGGATAGACAGATGGATGGACAGACAGATAGAGGATGGATGGATGGATGGATGGATGGATGGACAAACAGATTGATGGACAGATGGATGGATGGATGGGCAAATAGATGGATGGAAGGATGGACAGATAGTTAGAGGGTAGATGGATGAATGAATAGATGGATGGATGAAGAAATGGATGGATGAATAGATGGAAGGATGGACAGATGGATGGAATTAGACAGACAGACAGACAGACAGACAGACAGACAGACAGACAGACAGACAGACAGACAGACAGACAGACAGATAGATAGATAGATAGATAGATAGATAGATAGATAGATAGATAGATAGATAGATAGATAGATAGATAGATAGATAGATAGATAGATAGATAGATAGATAGATGGACAGATAGAGGATGGATGGATGGATGGATGGACATACAGACAAACTGGTGGATGGAGTGTATCTGTGCAAAATGTAGGAAAAGCTGGAACAGACACGACATTAACACCAGAACAGTTGAGAATAAAAGCCCACTGAGGACAAACTCCAACTGTCATATGTGGGAAAACAAAACATTTGGTTTGTCTGATGCTTCCACATGAATGTGAAGGAGCTTTATGCCATAGTGTTTATAATGGTTGAGAAAACCCTGAATTACAGCCCATTCTTCTCCCACTGTAGGTCTGAATGCTACATAGTTCTACAGAACACTCTTATCATTCAATTATTTCATTATGATTTTATATACTCTGTATTTTCACTTATGTTTTTGTTTTGTTTTTGTTTTTTTTTCCACTGGATGTTCTTTTCATTCATGTGAAGCACAAACACATACCTGTATGAAATCTGCTTCATAAAGACACTTTCCTTTTCTCAATAAAACCCTCATACTATTCTAAAGATAACTCTTAGTTCTATTAGCAGAAAAAAAGTAATCATACACTTCTGGCTTTTCTATTTATTCTTTTTTTTTTTTTTCAGTTCCAACAGTGAACCTCCTGACATCCAGGAAATGTGAGGAAAGAACAAGTTTTGACTTTTTTAAATAAAATAATTACCTATATTGGAAACATCATGATGCAACATTTTTTCAGATGCATTTTTTAATTATTATTTTTTTGATATAAAGCTACAAACAGAAAACCCAGAGGTGAGTCTGACGGGGTTAAGGTTTAAAATGTGATTATTAGGAACAGTTTTTCTATTGTGACTTGATTTCTTTTAACAGAAATGAGTCCAATGACGATACAGTGTAAAATAAACAGGGGCTATTGAATATCTGTCAGAGTTTCACTCCTTCTCACATCACTGAAAACGTCAAAATTCCAAAACAAGATTGATGAGTGTGAGTGTGACAGGAGATGAGAGGCAGCTGGTGTCTGGTGTCGGTAATAAGTGATCACTGATGATGTCTGCCGCTTTATTTGGCCCTAAAGTTAATTAGCGGCAGTGAATCACAAGATATAAACACAAGGGACATGGATGCAATAAGAATGCAAACTAACAAATGAGACTGGCACTTATAATGACTTCAAAATGCAGCTGAAAAACGGGTACATTAACCCTTTCATGCACAAATTTTGAGAACCTTAATCAAAATTTTTTCCCAAGTGTTTTTATTCCTCTTTAGGCATGAAAAAAAAGAAAAAACGTGATTGAAAATTTTCCTCTGAAAAATAAATACAAATAAATAAATAAAATAAAAATACATTAAAAAAAATAATAATGAAAAAAAAAATCTTATGAACCTATTTTTCATGAAGTTGCAAAAATGTCCACTCAGCTGGACACCACATGTTTTATTTCTGACACACAGAAACATGTATTTTCTGATAAATTGTGTGAAAACTATGAGGGAGGGCTTTTGATTCTGGGAATTTATGCTCAGGGGAGATCTACATAATGTTACCAATTCATGTCAGAAAAGATATGTAGTGTCTTAAAACTTTAATACAGATATGTGTAAAAAAAAAATAAATCCATGAATATTCAAGAGAACAGCTGTAGAATAACTGTCCACTGTAGTGACCAGTATACATGAAAGGGTTAATAACTGGAGCTGGCAACAACAGACATTTTTACTCCTATTTCTGTTGGATTGTTTCATATTTCTAAGTCAAACTGTATTTTAACATTTTATTTATTTTTTTTTTACTTATTTACAGTCTGATGAGTAATTGTACATTTTTGTCCTGCGTACTCACATTGTACTAGTCTGTGTTCCGGTATTTTAAGTTTATATCTATACTTTTTTTAATAAATTGCATGTTTATAACCTTGTGCTACTTTTTAAGGTGACAATTTAACATCTGTCCAGGGACAGCAGATGAAAAATAACCATTGGGCAAATTCTGGTACATTTACAGCAATGTGAGTTCATGTTTAATGTCCCTATTAAATAAACCAATAATTAAAAAATAAAAATAGAATGGGGGATGAGTTCAGGCTGGAGGTTTTGTATCTATTTATGGGACTGATGTAGAAATGCATGATGAATGAATGAATGCTTATTTCAGTTATGTACAAAACACATACATATTAAAAAACAAACAAACATAAAATTAACACAATTGTTAACTGAAAAAGGAAGAAGCTGAAGCCAGAGGCTTATTTCTGCTTCTCCTATTCCCATCCTTTCTCCAACGCCACACCTGAAGTTACAGCAGATTAAACATTAACACAAATTAGTCTACATTCGGTTTCTTAAGTCACTTTGAAATCATATGACTTTCATAGCCCTTGAGAATTCGACAAGTTAAAGCTTTTTTGAAACTCGACAGTGAGCTACACAATTTCACTTCATCCTTCAGTTTGTTCCATAATTTGACACCAGTAACAGAAACACAGTGATATTTAACATTTGTTCTTACTGTACATGTTTCAGACACAAACATCCCTCTTAAATTATAATTCCCTTCTCTTAACTTTAAAATTTTCTGAATACAAACAAGAAGATTTTTACTTTTAGCACGAAACATAAATTCCATTGTTTTTAAATATACAATATCAAAAAATTGTAGTAAACCAGATTCTACAAAAAGTGAATGACTTGATTGAAGATAACCGGCTTTGTTTATGACTCTAATAGCTTTTTTTTGGAGTTTAATTATCGGGTCTATATTAGTTTTATACACATTACCCCATATTTCCACACAGTCTGACATATATGGCATTACAAATGAACAATACAATATATGCAAACATTTTTTGTTTAACAAATCTCGAGTTTTATAAAGAATCGCAACAGCCTTGGACATTTTACGTTTGATACATTCTATTTGTGGTTTCCAACAGAGTTTATGGTCAATGATCATGTTAAAAGTGATATTACTGTTACTTATTATTTAATGTAAAAAGCATATTTACTGTATTTAAGTCTTGTTTGTGCATGAAAGTGCTGTCACACTGTTGTTTTAACCAATAAAGATCCAGTGCTACTTTTTTTGCAGTTCCAAAATATTTTTTTCTCCGTTCAACTTTTCTTATTTTTAATTTATCACCATTTATTATAATATGATCTTCTTTATTCAGCATATTTTCAGTGAAAATCATATATTTTTTTTTGTTCTATTTAATTTGTTGATCATGTAGATGTTCGTAAAAGCTCAGATTAAAGTTGAGGATTATTCTATTAGAAACCGAGAAAACCGAAGAAAAGCGATTTTTGGAGTAAAATACATTGTGTCGAGGGCTTCAAAACTCATGTATCAAATATGATACGTTTGGCGTTACAGGATTCATTCACTGACCATGTAGATGTTCATTAAGCTTAGATTAAAGTTAATGGTTATTACATTAGAAATAGAAAAAAAACTGAAGACAACATGTTTCAGCAAACATATAAATAACTGAACATAAACCCACTGTCACTGATCCAACTCCATGGGTTTTACTGGTGAATCAATGTTGTAGAAGATGACGGTGTTTCCATGGTAACTACAGAGCCTCTGAACGTCCAAATGGGTCATATCTGATGACCATGAAAAGATGAAGAACTGTATTTTACACCAATTATTGACAGGGTTAGTGGATCAGAAGTTCTTACATATTTTTGGTCAGTAGATGCTTCTGGTCTGTGGTGGACGTTTGGGTCTTTATGGGTTAAGGCTTCACTTGATCATCCTCTGATTTTAGGACCGTCCACTGTGCGCACAAATGTTTATTCATTTCGTGCATTTTCTATCCTCTGTTGCTTTCTCTGCTGTTACCAGATATCTACTGAATAACTGATACATTGATGTTTTGTTTTGCTTTTCCCTGAGTGAAGAAACGTTGCAGCTTCTCTGCAGAGCTGACCCACTGCCAAGGCCTCCAACTCAGATTGGCATTCCCTTAGGCTAGCTTTTCTTTTTTCTTCTTTCCTAGAGTTTTTCTTTTCCAATTCCCCTCATTTCTACAGTTTGGGCTGTGTCTGTAAAAGGACAAATAAAACCACTGTCCATTAGGGTGGTCCGAATTTTTTTTTTTTTTTTTCCAGATTCTCTGGATTCGAACCCTGCATTTGGTTCCATATTTGGCCAAATTAGTTCGGTCCAAATTTTATGCAAATTAATTAATATGTAGAGAGGCAGACAGGTGCAGATGTCTCTATATACCATAACAGGACTATCCAAATGAATAAGGCAGATTAGAATAATTTGTAATTTTATTCTCAAAATCAAACTGACACTCGCATAAAAATGTTCCTTAGAAAGTCCAACAACCACTGTTGGTTTATTATTGAAATGACCAAAAATGTTCCTGTGTTCTTTGACAACTTGTTGCCAGTACTGTTTGTGATCTGCATTTGTTGTTCGGCTACAGTTGAAGTCTGGAATAAGCTCCGCCCCTCTGTCAGTGACATCACTGACAGCTTTAGTGGAATGCCCAGTTTTCTCCTCCTTCTGAAAGTCTGCATCATCAGCCCAGTCTACTGGAGGAACTGTTCAGAATGTTTGTGGCAGATCCAAAGGTTCAAACAAACGCATGGTGCTGGTGGAGACAAAAGCCCTGATCTGCTTCCCTTCACAATCTGATGGATGAAGGACATCCCAACGCTTTAGAGGAACCAAAGAACCTGCATTTAACATCATGGTGTCCACCATCAGCTGCTTCTGCTCTGGTGTCACACTGGAGTCACAGAATGGACCACAACCAGTTCTACACTCCAGTACCACAGATGTGGGCGGAGTTACTTCATCCATATATTTACTCCAGTACCACAGATGTGGGCGGAGTTACTTCATCCATATATTTACTCCAGTTCCACAGATGTGGGCGGAGTTACTTCATCCATATATTTACTCCAGTTCCACAGATGTGGGCGGAGTTACTTCATCCATATATTTACTCCAGTACCACAGATGTGGGCGGAGTTACTTCATCCATATATTTACTCCAGTTCCACAGATGTGGGCGGAGTTACTTCATCCATATATTTACTCCAGTTCCACAGATGTGGGCGGAGTTACTTCATCCATATATTTACTCCAGTACCACAGATGTGGGCGGAGTTACTTCATCCATATATTTACTCCAGTACCACAGATGTGGGCGGAGTTACTTCATCCATATATTTACTCCAGTACCACAGATGTGGGCGGAGTTACTTCATCCATATATTTACTCCAGTATCACAGATGTGGGTGGAGTTACTTCATCCATATATTTACTCCAGTACCACAGATGTGGGCGGAGTTACTTCATCCATATATTTACTCCAGTACCACAGATGTGGGCGGAGTTACTTCATCCATATATTTACTCCAGTACCACAGATGTGGGCGGAGTTACTTCATCCATATATTTACTCCAGTATCACAGATGTGGGTGGAGTTACTTCATCCATATATTTACTCCAGTATCACAGATGTGGGCGGAGTTACTTCATCCATATATTTACTCCAGTACCACAGATGTGGGCGGAGTTACTTCATCCATATATTTACTCCAGTACCACAGATGTGGGCGGAGTTACTTCATCCATATATTTACTCCAGTATCACAGATGTGGGCGGAGTTACTTCATCCATATATTTACTCCAGTATCACAGATGTGGGCGGAGTTACTTCATCCATATATTTACTCCAGTATCACAGATGTGGGCGGAGTTACTTCATCCATATATTTACTCCAGTATCACAGATGTGGGCGGAGTTACTTCATCCATATATTTACTCCAGTACCACAGATGTGGGCGGAGTTACTTCATCCATATATTTACTCCAGTTCCACAGATGTGGGCGGAGTTACTTCATCCATATATTTACTCCAGTATCACAGATGTGGGCGGAGTTACTTCATCCATATATTTACTCCAGTATCACAGATGTGGGCGGAGTTACTTCATCCATATATTTCCAGCTGAATCCCTCAAACTTTGCTTTTGATAGTCCTGCTCTTCTCTTACAGCTCAGCTCATCTTTGCTGAAAATGAACAATTAGTCCATTTCCAGGAAACTTCCAGCAACTTGTGCAACCTCTACAACATCTCCTTTTTCTTCCAATTTTTTTCCTAAATCATCTTTTGAATGAATAAACCTAATGCAGGGTTCTACTGGAGGTGATCTGAAACTGTATTTTTTACCATGACTGTTGGACCACCCTAGTGTCCATCAGATTTAAAACCTATTTTGTAAACTGCAAACTCAACCACAGGAGAGATGAATATGTGTTGTATCAGGAGGATTTTAACCTAAATCGCTTTAATATAAGTGGATTTCAGCGGATTCAATGCTTTAAAAAACGCAGAAAACCTGACTATACCACATAATGCATGTACATATTTATGTAGCTTTCACTAAAAAAGACATTTCAACACAGGCTTTGCTGGGTTTATCAAGATTCAGACAAACCTGACAAAGCAAGTGGTGAAAAGCACTGACTGCACAATTACTGTGGATTATTGAAGACGTACCCATGCACCTCATCGTGTGTGACAGGTTATTACTGTGGTACAGTGGAGATTCCTGTCTTTCATCGGCACCATGAAAAGAAAGCCCAGCTATGCGCAAAAATCCATATGTACACATTCTTGTCTTTCATTGCTATTAAGCTGGAATTTTCTGAGAAATGTAATGATGTTCTGTCAAACGTGAAGCTTTATTTGACCCTGTACCAGAGGTATGAACGCATTAACAACACAAATCTATAAATACATAAAACTAAACGGGGATGACGTCAAACAATTTCAATTAAAAAAAATAAAAAATAAAAAAAAAAGTAAAAAAATAAATAAAAGGCTGATTTTGGCTGATGTGATACAGAATCAGAGTGTGGAAACTGTGAAGGTAAGGTTAGAGAAAATGCAAAAATGTGCTGTAAAAAAGGCGCGATTAAGTTACGCTGAAAGCAAAAGCAGAGTCTGCCAAAGGTGTATTATTACCTAATATAAAAAGCAGGTTTAAGTGTGGGTTCCAGCTAAAATTGAGCATAAAATCTCCCTAGGATTTAGCCTGCCCATCACCTTTAGCACATCCTGGAAAGCAGCGATTTGGAAAGGGAGGAAAACGGCCAGGAGGAAGGAAAACCCTGGCAGTACGTTTATCTGATGGGCTCATAGCAGCCAGTGAAAACCAGCACAGCAACAAGAGTAGCAGAAAGACTGTTAGAGAAGCAGCCAGAGACGGAGGGAAGATGGAGGAGATTAGAGGAGACAGATAACAGGCGGATTAGCAACGGACAGATCAGGGGAAGGATGAATTAAAGGCTCATTTGTCAACCTTTGCCGGGGAGAATGTACACTTCATAATAATGTGTCTGCATGTGTTCAAGATGCTGATTTCAAAGTACGGTGTGCAGGGTAGAGACGGAAAATACAGATGTGGTCTTACCTATGCAGTAACAGAGCAGGACGGAGAGCAGCACTGACAGTCCAACTGCACTGAGGGCTGTACACCTGCACCAACACACACACACACACACCACAGGTTAATACAGATGTGTTTACACTGTCAATTATGGAACAGTCCAGCAGATGAATTAAAGAAAAGTGAAAACATAAATCAGTTTAACCCTCTGGTATCCCGTCCACCAAGGCCCTTACTAAGCACCAAGTGTGCCTTTTTCGCACACTCGTGGAATAATGTAAAAAAAAAAAATTCATTCAGTTTGTTTTTAATTCTTTTACACTTTTTTCTATTTCATTAACTTAAGCCGTAAATAAAAATACCAAATACTCAATAACTGTAACATTTTTTAACCCTTTAAATGCCGTGTTTGTAATGTAAACAAACCATTTTTTTGGATGCAAAAAACACACACAAAAAAAATTATTTTTTTCAGTATACTACATAAAAAGTGGATCACATATTTGATTTTTTCATCCTGGCATATGTCAATGATTAACTCCAACATTGGTTAATTTGCATTATTATTTTTGGTCAAATGTTCAAAAATACTAGCATCTGTCACCAAGTGTGCGTAAAATGCACACCTGTAAATCAAACTATTAAATATTATATATTGATTTATTTTTCTGCTCTAATTTGATTTTATTTTTGTAAATCAAGGTCAGTCCTAATCATCCAGATCAAATAATCATTCATTTTACAGTTTTTAACCCTTTAAACGATCTCTTTTCACCATGATGTCACTACATTTTTTGATGCGAAAAATACAAAATATGTTTGTTTTTTTTGGTTTTTCTTTCCAAAATACTACATAAAAACTGGATCACATTTATTTGATTTTTGCAGCCTGGCATTTGTCAGTGATTAACAGCAACATTAACAACGTTAATAAATTAATTTAGCCCCTCCCCTCTCAAATGAAGCCCAGATCTCAGTAAAAGCAGGATTTATGCCTTAAAGGCTTTGGATCCAAAACAGTGGTTCTAATGTTAGAAACTGTGCGTTTTATGCACACTTGGCAGACAGATGCTAGTCTGGTCCTTTTCTTTTGTTTACAATGTGCACATTTTAGTTGGTGGACATAATTTTAAAGCTCATGCAAAAATGAACAACTTTTGAATTCTAACCTTATTTAAATTGTGAAAAATAATATGAAGTTTTTTAAAACGAAGTGCAAAGTGTGTGTAAAAAGCACGACTGGATACCGGAGGGTTAAAGGCATATATATAATTTTTAAAATAAATGTAAGGGTAAGGAAAAGCAGTTTAACAGTGTTTAAACAAATCCAGATGAGTTGTGTGAAATAATAATAATAATAATAATAATAATAATAATAATAATAATAATAATAATGAGTACAAATCATTATCATAATCATCATTATAACCCCCTTCAATGCATTAAAAAAAAGAAAAAAGAAAAAAAATAACTTCTCAAATCTAGAGCTGTAACTTATTTCCACCTCTTCAGCTGTTGTATTCATATGCAGCAATTAAACAGCTTTTATGCATAGGTTCACACTGTACTGGCTGGGGTTAAATAAAGAAACCAAGGCTCAGTTTAATACACAAAACATCTGCAATAGTGTGGAAAAAACATGATTTATACTGTATGAAATTATGATTAAACCAAGGCACACTCTTGTGCTCTCTCTAACTGGAGTGTTTTTATTCTATAAACCTAAAAACCACCTGAAGGTAGGGAGTGTGAATCTTCACTGGCCTCACAAATCATTTGCAGCTGAATGCATCAATATTCTATTATTACCGCACATCCATTGGTAGGAGCAGTGAATTGAATCTGAAGAGCTTACAAAAATCAGACTACAACTAACTAGGATATAAACAGCCTCATCTTTACAATAACAGCGTCTGAGTGACTCGCCACAGGATGGAAAACTACAAAAACAAGCCATAAAACCCTCTGCAGTGCATTGAACTAGACATGTCAAGATTCACTGGTTTCATTTGTTATAAAACGGTGGATGTTCTACAGCTGCCGTGCCCCCTGACCACCTCCTGTCAGCTGAGGAAATATGAAAACGTTCTGGTAACTGGTTCTAACACACTGGCTTTGGTTAGAAATGACACATAATCATGGTTTGTAGAAACACAGTGGACTGGATTTACAGACACCATCATTACTGAGAGTGTGAATGTTTGATGCTCCATCCAGAGGTCCATAATTCTGCTAATGGGTAGACCTGGACTCTGTGTGGATAAGGTTTTACCCTCCTAAACAAATGGACCCCTAACTCAGACTGGAGCGAGTTTTTCTACATAAATAAAACCATGCACATACTGCATTTACTTAAAAACACAGGACCAATGTCCCTGTATCTCAGCATCATGTTCTATCAAGAATCAATCCCCAGTTGAATTTGTGAGGTTGTCAGGTTCTGTCTCTGTGTTAGAGTCCTGTGTTCTGGATACAGGAGATCAATCTGACAATAGAAGTGGGTGGTACTTTCACTGGAGGAGAACTCAACTCATTCAACCAAAGTCCATATATGACTTCTATCAGTGATCAGTAGGAACTATACTGATATCTCTAAGCATTTCCATGTTATAAACCATCAAAATATGGACCGTTCTAAAGAAAGGCACATTTTTAATATTTAAAAAAGTCATAAAAAATTCCAAAATACAAATATCTGAGAACTGTGGAAGAGGTTGTAGATATTGTCCTAAGGAAGCTACATAAGTAACTGGAAATAATTACGACCCGCAGCTTTGGAGAGGAAGATAATTGAAATGTAGACATTGGTGACCTTGAGTTTAACCCTTCAGGATCACACGTTATGAACCCAAATGAAAGTCCATATATACGTCCTATCAGTGCTCAATAGTAACTATACTGACATCTCTAAGCATTTCCATGTTATAAACCATGAAAACATGGCCCTTACAGACTGTATTCAAAACCTGAAACAGCGACAAAAACAAAGCAAAAAAGGAATAACAGAAAAAGCAAAGGATGGATGGGCTATTAATAATATGAGTTCCAAACAGTGACATTATTATTATTGTTTATAAATGTTGAAAATATCAATAAAAATTAAAGTAATTAAAAATATAATTATACGTCCCATTGTAAGTAAAGGCAAATATGCACTATTTCAAAAAAATTGTCAAAAATTCAAAATCCAAATCTCTCCAAACTGTGAATAGATTTTGTAGCCATTGTCCCAAGGAAGATACATATACAATTTGAAATGAACCGAACCAGTAGTTTTGTCAGAAAAGATGTTTGAAGAAATGGCTGACAAAGATGACGGTGGTGAAGGCGCCGTTACATTCTTTACACTGTTTCCCAGTCAGCGTATCTGTTGGTAACTGGATTTTCGTTTCAGAAACAAAAGAAAAACTAGTGGTTAATTGATTTGCGTTTTAAAGTATCAGAATTAAAATTGAATTTCAAGGCGTTTTTCTTTTTCTGTGTCAAAACAGATAAACCAAATTTAAAAAAATGGACAGACTTTTGTTTTCTCTTTCTAATAACAAAAAAAGAAAGCTACTACCTGACAGAAATAGAAAAACGGACCAAAAATGCCTGTTCTTTTTTTTTTTTCATTTTCTGAGACCAGATGTTGAAAAAATAAAGGAAGGCCCGCACAACCTGTAAGCTCCCAAAGGTTGTGCGGACCTTCCTTTATTTTTTCATGTTCGACTTTTTGGGATCCTGCACACCTTTAATTTTGGATGTGCGTGTCGTTTACCTTTTTTCTGAGACCAGATGTTGTCATTTTCAAGGAAAGAGCGTAAATGCCTAGGTCACAAAGATTCTCACGAACGATGGCTTTGTACGAATCTTCCAGTTCGTATGAAATCTGAAGTTTGCAGACATTCATTTGTACAAACCCCATCGTTCATAAGAATCTTTGGCACTTTTTCCTTGAATATGACAACATCTGGTCTCAGAAAATGAAAAAAAACAGGTGTTTTTGGTCCATTTTTCTATTTCTGTCAGGTAGTAACTTTCTTTTTTGTTATTTGAAAGAGGAAATGAAAATCAATCCGTTTTTTAGAATTTGGTTTATCTGTTTTGACACAGAAAAAGAAAAACACCTTGAAACTTGATTTTAATTTGTCTATTTTAAAGCACAAATCTAATTAACCACTAGTTTTTCTTTTGTTTCTGAAAAGAAAATCCAATTACCTGAAGATCCACTGAGCGTTTCCCTTTAAGAAACAAAAGGATGAGGTAACACGTGCATCAGTCAGCTGCTCTCTGCTCAGAGTATGCCCTGCAGTACAAAACCTTCCTATCATATGTAAAAATACTCTTTAGAGCCAATCAGAATGTAGCGTCTCTGTGTTGGCTGCTGCTTTTATGACTCCATTAATCACAGAGATGCAGAGAAGGTCTGGACATAAATCTAAGCTTCAGAACCTCCTGTCCATTATGTCGCAGATGCTCCATCAGTGCAGCAGCAGAGCCTGTGTTTGTTTGCAGTTTGCGATCTAGCGGTCCTCCATAAATTAAGATGTCGAACTAATCGAGCAGCTGCGTGAAGTAGACGCCTCTTTATGGACGGAGGGGACAGTTTCCAAAGATCCCGTCACTTCTGGCTTTCAATAGCTGCGGTTCTGTATCTGTGATCGTCATCCTAAGGCTATAGTTGAAATAAAATGCACTGTAATCACTCAAATAAATTAAATAGTTATTTGCATATTCAGCATGGACACCAAATCCCCACTCTACAGGATGTTTGATTTAATAGCTTCACTATATATATTTTTTTTTTCATCCTTCTAGAGAATCTATGCTTTTTCAGACTTTCAGACAGTTGGGTGCATTTTTTTTTTTCTTCTTCTTTTACAAAATTAGACTAGCTGGAGGTGTCACTTTCTGAAAGTGGAAGTGTAAAAGTCTGAAAAACCACTAGATCAGGGCAGAGGGTGCTGCTCAAATCAATGCTCTGCAATAAGTCACACAGTGCTCTCTCTTATACATGGCTGCTGGCTTGTTTAGTTGTGAGGAGAGACAAGGCAGAAGGACCGGGAGGGAGGATGGAGGAGATAAGAAGGAGGGAGTGAAGAAAGACGCAGGGAAATAGGGAATACAAGCGTACAGTGAAGAAAGTCCAATCTAAATGGGAAAAGGAGCCAAAGGCAGGGGAGACATACATGAAAGAAGACATCTGTACCAGGAGAAAAAAGGCTGAAAAAGAAGTTATGCAAGTGTGCGCACCGGCATTTTGTGCATATTGTACCTCACAAACCCCATGGATATGAAACAGAGTGGACTGACTGGGATTTTTTTTCCACAGACACGCCGTTGCCAAAGCATGATCAGTTTTAGAGAATATTACATTACATCCACCGGGGGGGTAGTGCTGTGTAAAACGATCTGATCTCCTCTCTTTGTACAAGCCCCGAAAAAAAAACATGTTCCAAAAGAATTATTGCCCAAGAATTAGGAAAGACCCATGAGAGATCCTTGAGAGATCTTTGTGCTTACAAGGTTGTCAAAAGGTTCTTGGAACAGTTCTATCAATGATTTCTTTTTTCGTTGTAAAACCGCAGCTTTCAGAGGAGTCAGAATGTAAGGAAATCTACAGCGTATCTGGTTGTACTTTGTGTTATTTCCTTGCTTTAATTTAACACTAAGCCTTCAGGAAACACCGAGTGACAACGCTTTGATGAACACCTTCAGACTTAGACTGGAACCTGGAGTCTATAGAGGGTCTTGGAAGCAGATCAGTGCAGATCAGCAGCCAAGGAATCGCTCACAGACACTTCAAAATTAAAGTTATTCCAACACGGCAAATAATTGATTCCTGTAAACTGACACTTTGGCTGATAAACGAGCAGCTGCCGATGCAATTATGTTACAAGTATAGAGCGAAAGACAAGCCAGAAACAGGGAGGGATTTGCATTTAGTGATAATAACCATAAGGCGGTATGAATTACTCTGGTAACGAGTCTCACCTCCATGAGCAGTACTTGGAGGATTTCTTGAATTTGAAGGCAGAGCGGGACAGGGTATTCCTTGGCAACGGCCTGGTGGGCGGAGAATACACTGATCCTGTTGCCATAGTGTATCCAGGAGTCGCCGTGGAGAAGAGGGGGGTGGTGCCTGTACCTGTCTTAAAGAGGAAGTGCCTGGAAGAAACAAATGAGACACAAAGGAAGTCGGAATTAGCTCTGAGGTACAAACAAAGTCCATTTCCATCCTGGTGGTAACTGCGCGTTTTATAAATCATACCTGCAAGTTCTATACGAAAATATCAACACCAGACACTTTTGATATTATTTTGATTGGGCATAGTGATGACCACAGTCACAGCATGGAAATACAACCAGAGTGCATGAGTTTGTTATTCGCTTTGCTTTGCGTGTTTGCGTGCGTGTTTGTTGGTTTGTTAGCAAGATAACTCAAAAAGTTATGGACGGATTTTCATGAAATTCTCAGGAAATGTTGATAGTGGCACAAGGAAGAATGATTAAATTTTGGTAGTGATCGGGGGGGCGCAGATGTGTCTTGGAAGAGGTCTGCGCTCTCCGAGTGCTTTTCTTCTTTCATTTGGAATCCCTTACTAGCATATGTTCAGGCCCAGTTAACCACACTTGATCATTTCATATTAGTTGACCTGAGTTGGTGATTATTTGAAGTGGCTACTGACACACAACTGTGGCACGAAATATCAGTTTGTCTATGACCACAGAACCGATCAGTGCCCTCATTATATCAAGCCTAGACTGGTAACTTCTTACATCCCGAAAAGTACCAAGGCAATCACATCGCAAATAGGTCAGACTCAGGGATAATGGAGGTTTAGCTCAGTCAGTAACTCAGCGGTTCTCAACCTTTTTTGGCTCATGGCCTCATTTTAACATCACAGATTTCTGGTGACCCCAGATATTCAAAACGGAGACATTTTTTTTGTGCTAAAATTAATTCATTTTTGATTATGTAATAGTTTGCTAGAATATGTTGCAAATAAACGTTCATTTTAGATCACAATTAGGCTATATAATGTACATTTTTATAAGTAAATTTTAATTTTCAACATTTTTTTTTATCAATTACTAGAAATTTCAGGTGACCCCATTTGAATTCCTGGCGACCCCACGGTTGAAAAACACTGCAGTAATGTTTCAGACTGCAATGCGGAAGCCTCAGGTTTGATTCCCGGTTGGCAAGGGTGCCAAGCAGGTAAAATCCAACACTGATATAAATCAGCCACAGAGACAACATTCAGAGTACAGAATTCAGACCACAGTGCTCAATACACAACTGACACAGAACTGAGAAGTCACACGTCTAACATGTAGCTCCGCCCACCTTCTCCAGCCTCAATCTCACTGACTGTACAGAGCAAAGAACTCCACAGAACAACAGTTACTATTCTAAACTATATGCTATCACTCATTTGTTGGTTCTTCCATATATCACCACAGTACTGTGGCAACAAGAGGTGAATGAGTTCATGGAACAGTGTCCATGATTGGCTCTAGTACAAATGCTAACATTTGATTGGCTCTGTGGCAATGGAAAAAAACATATTTTGTGCCACAGTACTGTGGCAGTAGACACTGCCTTATTTATGTTAACTTTACACAGTCCCACAATCCTCTGGAGAACTAAGTGATTCAGAAAATGAATGAATGAATGAATGAATGAATGACTATTACAGAGTTTATATGGAGTGCACACATTTAACACTGTAGAATATGTATCTGCTGTATTAGAATAGAATAGAATAGAATAGAATAGAATAGAATAGAATAGAATAGAATAGAATAGAATAGATCTTTATTGTCACTGTCACAGGGACAATGAACATTCGTTTAGCAGCAAAAACAATTACTGCAAAAAAAGGACTAAAAATATCACACAAAATACTGAAAAATGTTGGCAATGTACAGAAGCTACAGGATAAAAAAGTATACGTTTCAAGTTCTAGGTTCTTACTTTCACTTTTGTTTTCAACTTTCTCCTATGATAGACTCATAATTATCAGTTACCAAGGTGAGAAAAAAACAGAAAAGCTACAGTCCATAATTAACACCTATCTGTGGTTCTACAACAATGTGTATACAGCTAACATCACTGGTTGCACCTTTGATTGTCTACAGTTTGTGTGAGGTGTCAAAAATACATTTAACAGGAAGTGTGACATCGTTTTTCTAAATGCACCTTTAACTCTTCAGTGCATGAGTGTCTGAACCATCCGCTCTTCCAAAAATGGGTCAAAATGGACCCGTGTTAAAATCAATGTGTTTATGCCACATGTCATTTTGTCCTGTTAAAAATAATCATTTGTATTATATTTTAGTCCACAAAATAGTTATTTCATGTTTTATTAATTAATTAATTAATTAATTTATTTATTTATTTTTAGTTTTAACCATTTTAATGTTTTTTTGTATATGTACTGTATATTTTGAAAATGTGAAAAGCAAAGTATATATAGTATTTAGTTTGTAAGTGAGTGAGTCCTTTGGTTTTGCTGTAGAATGAATTGAAGGTTAACCATTTATTGGGCAAGAGACTATTTTTGGTAATTTCCACAAACATTAAATATGGGGTCAATCCTGTGCCTCAGTCAGGTCCAGAGGCTGGTTGATTTTTATAACATTAAACAGTGATTCCGAGAGATTTTATAGACATTTTGAAGTTGTAAATAGTGAATACGAGTGATTTTTGTCCGTTTATGACCTTAGAACAGTTGTTTTATTGCATGTGTTTACTTTTTAACAAGTGCTGCTCAGATGTTTTATGGCAAGAGGAGGGAGACTGGTGTCACGCCAACCGACGAGGAGGTAGATGATGATGTCCAGTAACTCACAAAGGTTGAAATTTTGAATTTCAGAGTATTTCAATGAGTGTCCTATAAAGGGTTAAGATAGCATTCCACTGAATATGAATGCAGGTCATTTTCAACCACCTATGGAAGCTTGGGGTAGCAATACAAATCTAGAATTTCATAAAATCTATAAAAGGTAAGTTAAAAATGCAAACGACACGATGCCAATGACCTGAAATATGAAATAATAATAATTTTTCATTACAATGTAATTGCATGAAAACAACCTCACCAGGTCTTTTTTGACCCACTTATGCATCTAAGGGGTTAATTCAAGAATAATCAACTTCTATCAGCAAATTAGAATTGACTCTGCTATGATAATATCTATTCAGATTATCTGTGCATACTGTATCTGACCCTATTAAATGATGCTGAAATACATAAATAAACCTTTACCAATAACCAGAGTGGGCATACGGGATGAGAGCATTAGTTTCTGCATAAACCCACAACACAAGCTGTTGCGTTTCAGATTAAAAGTCTTGATTTGTCACTGGTGCGTTACATATTCCCAAATAAGCTTTGACTGCAGAGGTTGCATCTCTGTAGAGAATGTAAAAATATAGATAATAGGAATGTGTGTTCCTTGAAAAGCCAAACAGTTCCTCTTGATTCCCAGAAATTAGTGGATTTTCACTGCTATTTTCACAGTGGAGAACAGCACTGGCACATACATGTATGCCTGTGGTAATTACCAAGGTCACAATGTTGAATTAATGACAGAGCCACAGCTAACGAGCATCTGTAATTACAATTAGAGTGCTCTCTAACAAGGCTGTGTGATTAACAATTTGAACCTATTATAACAAGGACCCTTCAATTAATACCTGCCTCCAGGCAAGATGTGAAGACGCAGATAGAAGCGAGAGGAGGCAGTGAAGGCAGCAGAGGAAGGAGGGATGAGAACAGAGGCGAAGGCAGAGCATCAGTAATGACACCACCAAGGCAGCCTTTTATTTACAACTGGGAAGCAGTGGGAACGGATGTTTTCATGTGTCCACCAAAAGAAAATGAATGTGAATCAGGTGTGGATCCATGAACTGGTTTGACTTCACTGTGTCGTGGAACAGGCCGACGTTTCTAATATTTTGTGACAAACCATTAAAATTCAGTTTAAAAACAACCTTAAATATACAGAATTTTAGAACATTTGTGCCAAAAGGAAGACTCCTGACCATTTTTACCACCATGGTACTTAATATTATCTAGAACAGGTACCCACTGATTGCATTTTATAGCATTTCCTGTATTTATTTGACTTATATTCACATATTTTGCAAAGAACCAGATATACTGAAGACGTATAGCAACTGTCTGTTAGACGTATCGTTATCCTCATAGCATAATTGCTTAAGTCGTACACAAAAGTATTTGGACACGTTGAATTCAGGTGGTTTGTTTTTTTTTCTAACAGGGGTCTGGGATACAAAACAATAACGACAAAGGACATAATATAATTTCATATTGGGATAAATATCATATTGATTATTAATATTGGTGTTTTTTTTTTTTTAATCTCAAATCAGCATTAACAGGATATCTTACAGCTGTAGACATGATGTGTCCCAATATTTATGTCCATATAGTTTATAAACATCAATATTTCCTTTAACCCTTTCATGCATGAATTATGAGAACCTTAATCAAGATTTTTTTTTTTTTTTCCCTGAGTGTTTTTATTCCTCTTTAGGCATGGAAAAAAACGAAGTGATTGATTTTTTTTTTTTTTTTAATCAACCTGTTTTTCATGGAGTTACAAAAATGTCCACTCAGCTACACCATGAATTTTATTCTTGAAGCAAAGAAACATGTATTTAAAACCCAATATCATCAAGTGATATGAAAACAGTGAAATGAAACCATGTTTAATGCAGATAATCTGATGTTTTCTCGCATTTTAACAGATTCTAATACTAGTTATTACTCACTTCATGGAGATAATATGCAAAAAATAAATATTAACAATTGATTTCCACTCAAGAACCAATCAAGAACAGCAAAGTTACAATAATGGTATGAATTGCAGTTTATGAGATGATGCATAAGTGTCCACTGTGTTGGATGATATGGAACTAAAACAACAAAACCCATGAATATACAAGAGAACAGCTGGAGAAGAACTGTCCACTGGAGTGACCACTGTGCATGAAAGGGTTAAGTTCAAATGTAGATGTGAAGAAAATAGATGAATAGTTGTGGTAGAAAATTATTATTTACAGTCAGAGCACAAAAAATATTTTAGAAATTTAGAGGCAGGACATTTAAAATCATAGTCATGGATTAAAATAAATAAATAAATAAAACAAATACATGTGTGGGAAATTAAGTAAAACCATCTCTGAGTCATTTTGGAAGCAAACATATTAATTTAAACCAAACTAACCAATGCAATGATATTTATCCCAATGTAAAACTACATTATGACATTTGTCATTATTGTTTTGTATCCCAGACACCTGTTAGAAAAGAAAAAAAAAAAAAGACCTTAATTTAACGTGTCCACATACTTTTGTCCATCTGTGTATGACTTAGGCAATTATGCTAATGAGGATAATGATATGCTACTGAAAACATAAAAGGACAAAATTACCACATGTATGGTCTCATTTCTGTAGCTCCTGAACTAAAATGAGTTTGACACCCCTGCTCCACTCCATGTGCTTAGTGTCTTATTTTTTGCTCATTGGCAGGAAATAGCATCTGATCATTTCTACTTTTACATAATACTTTAAATTTCACTTTCCAGTGTTGTTTTATTCTTGCAATTTCACCTCCTGCAGCTATAAATGTATCACAAAAAGCCATTTCTGTATTTGAAAATGACTAAATCCATCTCAAACGAGCATAAAAAAAACATTTTTCTGCAAAGTTGAGGAAGATTTTCTGTTTGAATTCTGCTCTTTTTCCATCAGTATCTGAAGTGTTTGTCCTTTTGAAACCACCTTACACTGCGTCATGTCTGTTCATGTGACGACCACCTGTTGAAGGTTACAGGACTTGTTTGTGTTCTGCCGTCTACGGTGGATGTAATTATTAACTATTTACCTGGTGTCCCTGGTGTAAATCAGTGCGTGGCTGGAGGTACAAGCCCTCAGGGTTCTGTTCACATCTGGTATTAACATGAATGTGAGCTGCTGAGACTGCAGCAAATAACCCATGACCACAGACCACACTGACCTTCTGCTGTTGTTTTTGGCACTCCATTTTTTAGTGTTAACTGTGAAGCGCCGCAAAAATGACACTTATTGCCCTCTTTTCAACCATGGCTGCTCATTAAATGGTGATGGATCATGTTGCTGCGAGTGCTGGTGTTCTCCCACATATTTTGGATGTGGCCTAATTGTGATTTTGTTGATTGGGCCTGGTTTTCTGTGACAATTTAAAGCTCATGAAGTGCTCTAATAAGTGTTTTTCACTACAACTTCTGAACGTGATTTCCAAGAAAGCGAGGAAATAAGTTTTCCTCTGACTTTTGTTGGTTTAAACGTTCAAATATGCTGGAAAACGGACATTGAAACCTGCTACACTGTTTTCCTCTCTCTGTAAATATACTGCTGTCTGCTGCTCTTTGCATGAGTTTTCATCCGTAGAGGTTTTATATTAAATAGAGAAAGGTCGAATTTGATGGTGGCATTATGTCTTTTTAGCTTTAACAGTAATTTATTACCTTTATATTTGACTTTTATTGGCTTAAGAGTATGGTTTAGATTAGCTCTAAATACTGCTTTTGTTATAATGTGGCACTCTATCAATAAAATTTGATTGATTTATAGCACGCACTAGCAAAGGATTTTTTTCTTTTTTTTTAACATGAAAAAACTGAAAAAATACAATCGATTTTCTTTTTTTTTTTTTTTTTTTACAAATTACTAATGTTGTATGACTTCCTTAGCATTAAAAATAATCAGGAATAATGATCAGTAGTTGCTTTTCCACTGGACATTTGTGCAAAACATTACCGACATTTACTAAATGTTGAATCAACAGAAGTGTGTAAAGTTGTTTTTTCCATTAAATAAAAAATGTGATGATTTGTTAATCTATTATCCTGAGATGACATGAGAAATCCTTCCACAAACATGGCGACAAACATAAATATTGTGTTGATTTACAGATATATTCATTATTATTATATTTTACCCCTCTATCCTGTGCTAGATTAAAACATGACTGGGTTTCCTGGTGTATCCACATAATGTTTCTTTTAAAACTCTTCTTTGCTTGATGCAACATCTGTCAATATTATTTTTTTTTTTTTTTATTCACATGACTCTAGTTGTGGTAAAAGGTCTTTCCTTTGCAGTTTTGCATGATACACCAATTGTGTTACGTCCAAAAAAAAAAAAAAAAAAATCACCTCTTGCCAGCGCAAAAACTTTTAATTGAAAAATGAGAGTTTTGGCAAAACTGTCATTTTTCCATTAGGTACCTTTTTATGCACAACTTATATTTGCACAATTTGAAGGTCAATCAAAAAGCAACTCTTATCTTTTTAAGTATTGTCAAAATTACACAGGAAAAGAAACATTAGATGTGGAGAAAGATGAAGAATACCTGACTAAAACCAACAGCAAAATCAGATTTATTTATTTTTTTGGCTTTTCCTGTAAAATAACTGCAAACACACACTCACTTGCTTTTACTTACCATATTTAGTTAGCATACTTTCTCTCCTTTCGTATGCCACTCACACATGCACACACAGCTCCTATTATATTAGACAAATAGACTTAGCTGGAACTGGGTAATGTCAGCAGTTGTCGTAGTACACACAAACTCAAAGACATCTGCTCAGTGAATCCACATTGTTATCCCAATATGAAGCCCAAATGTCATTCACTTCTACAAATCTGTCCCTCTCCCGTTTCCTCATCCAACTTTTTCCTCCATCGTTGCCATTTCCGTCTCCATCTTATCCCTGACCTACTTTACAATCGATTAATTTAGCCTCTAAACAGGACCCGTTTGATCGCAACATGAAATTTCGTTCACAACCCTCCGCAAATTACGTGTTTTATGTCGAATTTGCAGGATTGAAAAAGCTGCTTTACTTGTTGTTCGTTTGTTTCACTGTTTTTGTGCGCACGCATACGTCGGTTTTTCATGCCAGACACTATATTATTTGTCACCATTTCAAACTGTCTTGTGTCTCCACAGAGGGCGAATGAAAAATATTCACGTTTTATTCTGCTTTCATTCATTCTGAACAGCACACAGAGGCCAGGTGTGGTGGTTGGAAGGCAGTTACTGCAAAAAACACTGAGGATAAAGCGGAAACAATTATTTAGTAGACAAAGTAGACGAAAGCACTGAGGCGAAAAACTCAAAGGAAGCAGAGACAGCAGAACCCAGATTTCAAGGATCTTAAGTCTTGTATTAAAGGGTTGTATTAAACAACAGCTCGAACACAAAGAGCTTGTTTTGTAGGACGGCGGTTCTAACTGATATTAATGACATTTACCGAACACGAATACTGATCCTCACTGACAGCAACTGAAGGCACCTGTGATTTTTCTGGTCTCTGTGTAAGTCACCGCTTGTGCCTTTTACTACTTAAGTGTCTATTTTTTTTTTTTTTTAATTATTACACTGGGTTATGAAAAAATGTTTTTTGCAAGTTGTCTCGGTTTTTTCAACTGAATTCGGACCATTTTGCACCGCTAAATCCAAAAGTGACATCTGTTTTTCTCCATCAGGTCAGGTTTTTTTGCTAATTTGATTTTGAAAAATTTCATCTTCTCACAAAATATAATAATTAATACCAAAATAAGATTGGTAAGCACACTTTATGAAACTTGTGACTTGATTCCTGTTAGGTACAATGGTGTATTCACCACAGATGTAGCAGAATACATCAGGCTTATTTTTGCAAGATCTTCTAGTCGAAGCCATTTCATTCACCTGTAATATTAAAAAAAACATTAATCATAAATTGGCAAAAGTCAAATCTTCAGAACTCGTTTATTGCAAGAAATATGAAAGAATTTTGTATCATATGATGTGAAAATGCCCATAAATGTAAGCACAAATGTTCAAAAGCCAATATGTAGCAGAGTTCAGAAAGTTGACCTGATTGAGCAAAATGAATGTGATTTTTGGATTCAGCACCAAAATTATCCTAAATCAGCTCAAAAAACTTCAACAATAAATTTGTTGTTGACCAGTGTTATTATTAGGTGAGTCTAAAGTTGTACTTAACCCATAAAAACCCAGTTCTACTTTTGTGGCAGTTCCCAAATAAATGTTTCTCTATATTTAGCCTTTCTTAAGTGATTTAATACCATTTATTATAATCTTATCCTCTGTATTTTCCATTTCTTTAGTGAAAATCAGGCATTTTCCTAGATTTTATTCACTGATCATGCAGATGTTCATTAAAGCTCAGATTAAACCGTAAAGACCCGGTGCTACTTTTGTGTCGGTTCCCAAATGGATTTTTCTCTCGACTTAAACTTTCTTAAGCAATTTATTACCATTTATTATCATATTATCCACTGTATTTTGTATTTTTCCACTTTAAATCACATATTTTTCTATATTTAGTTTCTTATATTTAATTTAGATGTTCATGATAACTCTGAGTAAATTTAAAAGTTATTATATCAAAACAGAGAAAGTGGAGAAAAAGTGACTTTTTCATAAAAATCTGTCGTTAACTGAACAGAAACCCAGTGTGTCCATCCACTGTCATTGATCCAACTCCATGGGTTTGAATGGAGAATCAATGTTGGAGAAGCTGCCTATTTTCTTATTTTTTCTTCAGTTTTGTTCAGTTTGTGGCTTACTGTGCTTATGTTTATTTTCTTGATTAATTATTATAAATTCTACTAATTGTATTGATGACTTTGGCTGTTTTTGTTCTTTTTATTGCTCATTTTATTCTTTTTTTTTTACTTTTACTTTTTTTCTGTGTTAATTATTATTTTTTACATGTTTTAATAACTTTTGTTAATTTTATTTATTTAATACACATAATCCAAGTGTGTCCATCCACTGTCATTGATCCAACTCCATGGGTTTTACTGGTGAATCAATGTTGTAGAAGATGACGGTGTTTCCATGGTAACTACAGAGCCTCTGAACGTCCAAATGGGTCATATCTGATGACTGTGAAAAGACGAATAACTGTATTTTACACCAATTATTTACATGTATTGATAGGATTAATGGATCAACAGGTATTAAACAGTTTAGATCAGTAGATGGTTTTGGTCGCTGGTGGATGGTTTGGGTCTTTATGGGTTAAAGTTGAGGGTTATTCTATCAGAAACAGAGAAAAGTGAAGAAAAAGTGACTTTTTAGCAAAATCTATCAATGACTGAACACAAACAAAGTGTGTCCATCCACCGTCATTCATCCAACTCAAACTGTATTTTACACCAATTATTTACATGTATTGATAGGATTAATGGATCACTAGGTATTAAACAGTTTAGACATGGTTTTAGTGGCTGTTTGGGTCTTTATGGCTTAATTATGAGTTACTAAACCGATATTACACACAGACGTGAAATCTAATGTTGACTTTTTACACTTACATGCATCATTTCATAGTTTTCCCCCACCATATTTCCTCCTCCTCGTTACAGAAGTTGTTGCAGCTGAAACATATGAATCACCGCAGTAACTATCCAACACAAGGATCTGAATTATATACTTGTTTTTGTCCAGAATATGCAATTCAACATTTTATGTAGCAATATTGTAAGGAAAAGAGTAAATGCCAGTGAAGGTTACGGCGGTAAATAGCTGAGAGAGCGGTATTGACCTGGAATATAAAACATTTATTATCAGTGTAATTATTCCATTCCATATTTATTGCTAGCAACAACTGGATGAGGCTGTAATGCTGCGATCATCCCCAGTGTCTTTGACGCAACGGAACAGACCTGGAAAAAGAGCCTCATGCTTAAATCTATAGTTTAAGGCTCTGAAACATTGGATAAGCTGGTAAATGTGGTGTTTTCATCTCATTTTCAATATTTGTGCTGGGAAAAAAATACATGAATGAATAAATACATAAATAAATCGAATAAATGTAATTACTAAATAAAAAATCGAAACTACCCAAGCCTCCTGTCATTGGTTGGATATGCTGGATGTAATAGACAGAAAGTAGAAGAAGGTGTAAAATATTAAGATGTCTGGTTCTGTCCAGGCATTGATTCATTGTCTGCTCGTTCACAATCCTCTCTACAAAGTGAAACTGGCAGCGTTTTCATTTAAAACTTCTTGAGTTGGGTGAGAAGAAGGTTGGATCAAAATGCAATGCTTCACACTCAGTTTGAGGCTGAATGCAGACATTTTCTTGGTTTAGTATTTAAGACCTGCACCTGGTTGCTGTGTTTAATAAAAAAAAACAAAACTGAACCAAGGAGAAAAAATGTTCCACCTTAACAACAAAATGTTTTAAAAATGTCAACATTTCAGTATTAACCCATAAAGACCGAAAACAGCCATTGACAACCAAAGCACCTACTGATCTAAAATGTTTAATACTAGTTGATCCACTTGTTGATGTAAATAATTGGTGTAAAATACAGCTCTTCATCTTTTCATGGTCATCATATATGACCCATTTGGACGTTCAGAGGTTGCGTAGTTACCATGGAAACACCGTCATCTTCCAAAACATTGATTCACCAGAAAAACTCATGGATTTTGATAAATTACAGTGGATGGACACACTTGATTTTATAATTAATTGATAATGATTGATCATGTTAATGATAGATTTGCTGAAAAAGTCAGTTTTCTTCAGTTTTCTCTGTTTTTGATATAATAACCCTCAACTTTAATCTGAGCTTTTATGAACATCTACATGGTCAGTGAATTAAATACAGGAAAACACATGATTTATACTAAAAAAAAAAGCAAAATACTGATGAAGCTGTCTATTGATCTGAACAGTTATTCACAACATTTTGAAAAACATATCCTCAGTTCCCTACTGTGCCAACATGAGATGCACTGACATGAGTAGTGTTAAATATATTCACTGGTAAATATTTTTAATGTATATTTAATGGTTGAATTAGGACAAATTGACTTTTCAAGCATGATTTTAAAACCTGTGTTTTAGGAATGAAGGATGATGAAATTGCATTTTTACGAAACATGAAACTGAAATAAATACATAAGGTTTTAACTATTGTAAGTATGAGCTAAGGTTAGTTTTGTATTGCATGTGATGTAAATGTTCTATATTGTGTGTGCACTGCCCAGGGACGGCAGATGGAAAGGAGCTTGTAGCTAACACTGGTGCAAAGTATCTCTTCTGTTTGAGATGAATGTATTTGTACATTGTCCCTGACAAATAAGCAGAAAACTAAAATAATATTACAATAAATGGTGATAAATCACTGAAGAAAGGTTAAATATAGAGAAAAAAGTCAGTTGGGGACTGACACAAAAGTAGCACTGGGTCTGTAACGGTTAATGATGAGTTACTAAACCAGTGGTTTTCAACCTTGGGGTCGGAACCCCCTGTGGGGTCGCCTGGAATTAAATGGGGTCGCCTGAAATTTCTAGTAATTCATAAAAATAATAATACAAAAAACCAAAACAACTTACTAATAAAAAAATATATGTTGAGTTGAGAGAGACAATCATAATACATAAATGACATGACAAACTAAAGCTGGAACTGCGGCACTGTGGTTCTGTTTCTGTGTTAAATGTTCATTGTGGTCAGTTTCAGATGCTGCAGCTCTTTCATAATTCATAGTTTCAGTTCCTGTTTGTTCAGTATTAATTGTCCTCCTTGTAAATCCCAGCTGGACTGACTGGACAGATCCTGACCAAAGAAAATCACATTCTCCCTTTGTGCACTAATCTACACCTGGATTTACTGCCTCTGTCCACAATAATAGACATTACATAGACTAAATGTCCTCTAAAATTAACATTTATTTGCAAATTAGTATAGCAAACTATTACATGATCAAAAACAAATTAATTTTAGCAAAAAAAGAAAAAAATGTCCGTTTTGAATGTCTGGGGTCGCAAGAAATTTGGGATGTTAAAATGGGGTCAGGAGCCAAAAAAGGTTGGAACCACTGAACTAAACCAATGAATAAAACTATTTAAGAACAGTCATTATGGTGCTGTCTTATCTTCAGTCTCATCTGTTGAGTTTGTGAATGTTATGTTTAGATATAAAAGAATTTTCTTCAGGTAAATATCAAAGTTGCTGACGTCTTTGAGGGTAAACAGTTTATGTCCGAGTCAGAACATTTATGCTCAGGAAGAGTCAATAAATTACATTAAGACTCTTGAAAATACAGCTGTCTTTTGTTTTCCGAGGTATGTTCTGTGCAATTCATCAAAAAAATGTAACTCAAACCAGCTCCATAAACCCCTGTGACCCCTAAACACAAGGGTTTATGGAAGAGCGGACACGGATGTTGACACTTAATACGGTGCACTTTGTCATGGTTGAAAAGCCAAGCATGATGAAATGGATTCTGAAGTGCTGTTTGTGTTCGACGCTTTCTTCACGGGCTCGGAGCTCGTATGAACCGCGGATCGCTTCGGTGAAATCATAGAGACTAGAGTCAGGTTTATTCTAACAAAAGGTGTTTATCGGACAGGGATTACCGGAAACCTCATATTTGTGAGAGACAGGAGTTGGGTTCATAAACTGTAGTTTGCTGGTAGCGTACAGTGTCATCTATCTCAAACAAATTAGATCTGTACATGAATCAAAACCACCTCTGATTTGAACGAGAACAAATAAATATGCCAGTGAATGCGTGCTTTGTTTCCCCAGCGGTTTCAACTGTTATTCTAGAGTTTTTCTGTGTTCATTCTCACGGCCACGTCCTCACATATTGACACACAATGAGTAAACCTTTATCAAGCCTGTTCAACTCGTGGCTCATGGACCAGATCCGGCCTTTTTTTTGGAATTTTCTACGGCCCATAAGAGGCTGCTTGAAAATCACAGATGCTAAATTAGTTCCCATCTGAGGAATTTTGCACCATCGGTTGTGATTTTCCGCAACAGGATTACACCTGTCACTCACCACCTGCCATTTGTACAGTGAAGCCTGTCAGTTAAGAGCTAAAAAACGACAAAGAGCCTTAAAATTGCTCCTGATTTTCGGTAAATTCTACTGTAAAATGTTCTATGAATGACGATTAATCACCTCTAGTTTAAAAATGGCCTATACGTACTTGGAATCCTCCTTTATCATGTTGTTAACAGACCGATTAACTGTTAATTTTCTGTTTTATTGAATTTATCTGGTGATGACATGGACCTGTCAGAGAAAACAACAGTTTTGTATCAACTGTAAAAACCTGGAATTGATTAGACTACTATTAAAGTGGAAAGGAGCATGTGAATGACTAGTTTATTTCATGTAGTAATATATCTATTAACATTACACTGTATTTAAAGTGAATCCTAATTTCACTGTACACACAATGACAATTAAGTCTATTCAATTCACTTCTATGGCAGGGCTGTCAAACTCATTTTAGTTCAGTTCCACATTAAGCCAAATTTGATCTGCAGTGGGCCGGACCAGTGAAATAATAACATAATAATATATAAATAATGTCAACTCCAAACTTTCCTCTATGTTTTAGAGCGAAAAAAGTAAAATTATGCGATGAAACTGTTTACATCTACCAACTATCCTTTAAAACAATGTGAATAACATGAACAAACTGAAATTTCTTAAGAAAACTAAGTGCAATTTTAATAATATTCTGTTTCAGTTTATCATTTAAATTTACAAAATTACAATGTACAGATCACAGTGGATCTACAAATACACTAAACATTTAATAACAGGCAAAATATTGGGAAAGTTGCACTTCAGACTTTTCAAAATGTTTATATTTGTTGAGGTTATTCATGTTTTTGTGAAATGATAGTTTGTTTTAGGGTACATACAGTAAAATCACATGAAAATGTTTACATTTACATAGAGAAAATTTATGAATTGTGAGTATTTATAGGTTATTCTGATAATATTTGACTGATCTGACCCACTTGAAATTAAATTGGTCTGTATGTGGAACCTGAACTAAAATGATTAATATCTTTGGTGTGTTTTTGCATTTCACAAATTCATCATAGGGGTCTGACTGGACCCTTTGGTGGGCCGGATTTGGTTCCCGGGCCGCATGTTTGAGACCTCTGTTTTATGGTACTGTACTGTATTGTACTGTGTTCTGTTCTATTGCTATTAAAAAGGACAGAGTTTATTTTAATGTGAAATGCTGCTGCAAAATGGACAGTCTATCCTTGATGTGTGCAGATATTCTGTGTTTTTGGCAGTCAGAATTTAGTCTATGTGAGGATTTTTGAGTTACTTAAGAAATCTGACATAGGAATTTAGGATAGGTGAAGGATGGGGTAAGGGGGTGGGAGATTATAAATTAAACTTCATCCCCCTCCTTTTCAAATGTTATGACTTTCTTTTTATATAACTCTTCTGTTGTTTGATTTTGATGCAATATTCAAAATAAATAAACAACAAAAACACTATTCTATTCTATTCTATTTTATTCTATTCTATTCTATTCTATTTTATTCTATTCTATTCTATTCTATTCTATTCTATTCTATTCTATTCTAAGTGGCCCACAAATATGGCTGACTCGATACTGAAGTTGAAAAGCCCTGGTTGTGGTTTGGGCAGAACAGCTTGGTTAAAATTAGGGAAAATGGTCCAAGAAATAGCAAACATGTTTAAAATGTAACATAAAACAGGACATAAAACCTCTACATACACCACTTTACAACATCACCTGACCCATGTTGTCATTTTCCAGTGTCTTCGGACTGACGCTGCCGTCTATCTAATACCCTGCGTGTTGAAAATGAACACCAAGGGCTTACAACCACAACTTGGAATCCAGTTTTACGAATGTAATATTTAGCATCTAAAGCGTCCCATTTAACAGAACCACATCAGGCTAGATGAAGGACATACGCTACTTGAAAGTGATATGGAGACGGTTATTTAACTGATAAGATTAGGGACGATTAAAACTGTAAAAGTACAAGGACGGAGCGAACACTGTAAGTACGTTAAACTCTATAGTTTCATGAGGGTTTAAGTGCAAGTCAATTACAGCGCAGAGACACGGCGTGCGGATAATAGAGTGTAAAATGACTGTAACCACACTGTGCTTAGCAGAGAGTAGCATGTTGTCAACCATAACTAATCTGGTAGTTCAGTCATAATAGCAGGCCTGTAAATGCACTATTGTACAAGCTGCATTTGCATGACATTAACAGTATTTACACTGGGCGTATAAGTGTCTTTGACAATTGGAGAAGACCACGGAAGATGTGCTTTAGAATTATTCCTGTGTGTATGTGTGTGTGTTTAAGGGTGTAAAAGGTAACAAAAGGAAACACACGGACAGGTTACGGACGCTGAGGAGGGAAAGGACTGGAACTAATGTGCAGATAGTGGCTGTTGTATTTACTGTATCTGCCATGTCTAACACACTGACAATAGACTCAGACATACTAATAATCCACACACAATGCCTACTGTATGTGGGATTAATGGCTCCATTTAATCTATATTTTACAGTTTAATTACTTTTTCCCCTTCCTCGCCTACAGCCTTACACACCCTCTCACACACACACACACACACACACACACACACATACACTGGAAATGGGAGTAACTCATTTACGCCTGGCAAATGGTCCCTGTAATGAGATACTGACCTGAAGACTCATTTAGCCAAACGTGTTCACTTCCTAATGCTTTGTGTTGAGGTTTCTATTAAGAGTCGGAAATCATTTCTGGAAGATTTCGCCAATTTTTTATGAAACTCCCAGACTGTTAAGATCTATTAATTTAATAGGATTATTATATCTTTGAGTTATACCTGCATGCATTTAACTTCTAAATGTTATAATGCTTCATGTTGGAGCTGTATGTTATCCCATGTTTTGTTAAATAGATTTAGTCTAGCGTGCAGAATATGTGAATATAATGTTTACCGTTTTAACAAATATGTATTCATGAGTCTTTATTGTACAGAAATCATCCATTCCTACCCGCTTACTCCTCCTCAAATTAAAGGTTAAAAGACTCTCAGATCCTTGTTTGAGCCTCAGTCTTTCACAAACCTAGTACTAGTGCTTTAGTTTTATTTTTTCATTCCACATGCCATAAGACTGCTGAACTCAACATAATACCACCCCCCCCCTTTTTTTTTTTTTTTTTTTAAATCAGACACCCATAGTCGTTTATACTCACATCATTTTTTTATATGCATATTTATTCTGTATTGTAGATATTATCCTGTATATATAGAGCCTGTTTGTATTTATTGCTGCTGCCTGCTGAACCGACTGCATCGACATTTCATTGTGGATATAAAATCTGGAATGACAAATAAAGTCTAAATCTGAACTAGGGCTGGGTAAAAAAAATCGATTTAATCCATTTTAGTTCGATCTCATTTTAATTTTATGTAATTGATTAATAGTGGATGAGACCGATTTTTCAGAGCAGGACCAGGAGTACGTGGAACTGCGGGTTGCTCCGTCTTGCGAACCCCTGGGGAAGACTTGGTCTCGCTCGCGAAAACACTCGCAAAAAAGACGCGTTGGGGAAACCCCCTCTGCTGGAGGTCCTCTGGCCTCAAACTCGAACCTGCAGTGTGAAGGAAGTGGCCGCCCGGCAAATCGCTGAAGCTGGTCGTTCTTGGAATAAAAACTTGGATCCAAACTATCACCTGTTGCTGAGTCTGACCGCTACGCCCCCCCCACCCGTCGTGAGTAGTAGCCTCCAGCCATAAAACAGAATAAAGATGACGAAGTCCGTTCTGATCCACTCTAAAAACATGGGAATGTTTCCGTCCCGTTCATTATTTCAGAGCACATTCAGCAATTTACTGCTGAAATGTCAGATTTATTTCCTTTCTAATATCAATACTGATCCCAGTATTGATGTGTTGCATGGCTGCGGTACTCAAATAATCACGTTACAACTCAAAATTGTACTTTGGTATCACAAAATTACTCTGAATCAGTCAATTAATACTGAATCGAATCAAATCGAATCGTGATTAATCGATTCAGAACCTTATGAATCAAAATCAAATCGATTATGGACATTGGCCATGATACCCAGCCCTAATCTGAACCTGGTTTTTAGTCTTGGGTCTTGTCTCAGATTAAGAGGACATGGGATTTTAGTTCAAGACCTGTCAAAACCACGGCAGTCAAATCAAGTTGATGGACGTGCATCAAACTGCTGATTCAATAAAAGACTATAAACAAAAAAACAGATGAATTACAAAAAAAGATGAATGTCATGTTTTATGTGAATTTTCTTCAATCAATGATATATGAAGTTTGAGTTGCAAGTATAGACTGTAATATGGAAAGTTGCTCAATTTAGTCCGAAATGTAATTTTATTCTACTTATTTTATTTTGTCAAGAGTCCATATGTAATGTGTAAAAAACAAAAAAGAAGTCAAATATCAGCCTAAGAGTAAAAGTAGGTTTTCAGCAGAGTGGCTCCTGTTGGTCCTGATGTCGAGTTCCTGATACTGTTCCTCAGTGGAATGATCCCTGGATGTCTGGTGCATTCTCTGATTCATTCACTCTGCTTCGAAAAAAATATTTCAGAAAGAAAAAAAGAGTTTTGCCACTTCTTGATTCTTCTCTCCACAGGTTGCCTCATTCTGTCACTGGAAACTGGAATCATCTCAAGCCTCATTTTAATCTTTAATATTTGAAAAACTCGACTCCCATGATGCTCTTCTGTTATTAGTCTGGTTCCACACTTGGACTCGACTGGGTCTTGGTTTTCACTCATTCTGGTCCTGGTTTTAATAGTTTGGACTGGGTCTTGGTTTTCATTCATTCTGGTCCTGGTTTTAATAGTTTGGACTGGGTCTTGGTTTTCATTCATTCTGGTCCTGGTTTTAATAGTCTGGACTGGGTCTTGGTTTTCACTCATTCTGGTCCTGGTTTTAATAGTCTGGACTGGGTCTTGGTTTTCACTCATTCTGGTCCTGGTTTTAATAGTCTGGACTGGGTCTTGGTTTTCACTCATTCTGGTCCTGGTTTTAATAGTTTGGACTGGGTCTTGGTTTTCACTCATTCTGGTCCTGGTTTCCATGTTTGGACTGGGTCTTGGTTTTCACTCATTCTGGTCCTGGTTTCCATGTTTGGACTGGGTCTTGGTTTTCAGTCATTCTGGTCCTGGTTTTAATAGTTTGGACTGGGTCTTGGTTTTCATTCATTCTGGTCCTGGTTTTAATAGTTTGGACTGGGTCTTGGTTTTCATTCATTCTGGTCCTGGTTTTAATAGCTTGGACTGGGTCTTGGTTTTCTTTCATTCTGGTCCTGGTTTCCATGTTTGGACTGGGTCTTGGTTTTCAGTCATTCTGGTCCTGGTTTTAATAGTTTGGACTGGGTCTTGGTTTTCATTCATTCTGGTCCTGGTTTCCATGTTTGGACTGGGTCTTGGTTTTCAGTCATTCTGGTCCTGGTTTTAATAGTTTGGACTGGGTCTTGGTTTTCATTCATTCTGGTCCTGGTTTCCATGTTTGGACTGGGTCTTGGTTTTCTTTCATTCTGGTCCTGGTTTCCATGTTTGGACTGGGTCTTGGTTTTCACTCATTCTGGTCCTGGTTTCCATGTTTGGACTGGGTCTTGGTTTTCAGTCATTCTGGTCCTGGTTTTAATAGTTTGGACTGGGTCTTGGTTTTCATTCATTCTGGTCCTGGTTTTAATAGTTTGGACTGGGTCTTGGTTTTCATTCATTCTGGTCCTGGTTTTAATAGCTTGGACTGGGTCTTGGTTTTCTTTCATTCTGGTCCTGGTTTTAATAGTTTGGACTGGGTCTTGGTTTTCAGTCATTCTGGTCCTGGTTTTAATAGTTTGGACTGGGTCTTGGTTTTCACTCATTCTGGTCCTGGTTTTAATAGCTTGGACTGGGTCTTGGTTTTCATTCATTCTGGTCCTGGTTTCCATGTTTGGACTGGGTCTTGGTTTTCTTTCATTCTGGTCCTGGTTTCCATGTTTGGACTGGGTCTTGGTTTTCACTCATTCTGGTCCTGGTTTCCATGTTTGGACTGGGTCTTGGTTTTCATTCATTCTGGTCCTGGTTTCCATGTTTGGACTGGGTCTTGGTTTCAGTCATTCTGGTCCTGGTTTTAATAGCTTGGACTGGGTCTTGGTTTTCATTCATTCTGGTCCTGGTTTTAATAGTTTGGACTGGGTCTTGGTTTTCATACATTCTGGTCCTGGTTTTAATAGTTTGGACTGGGTCTTGGTTTTCATTCATTCTGGTCCTGGTTTTAATAGTCTGGACTGGGTCTTGGTTTTCACTCATTCTGGTCCTGGTTTTAATAGTCTGGACTGGGTCTTGGTTTTCACTCATTCTGGTCCTGGTTTTAATAGTTTGGACTGGGTCTTGGTTTTCACTCATTCTGGTCCTGGTTTCCATGTTTGGACTGGGTCTTGGTTTTCACTCATTCTGGTCCTGGTTTCCATGTTTGGACTGGGTCTTGGTTTTCAGTCATTCTGGTCCTGGTTTTAATAGTTTGGACTGGGTCTTGGTTTTCATTCATTCTGGTCCTGGTTTTAATAGTTTGGACTGGGTCTTGGTTTTCATTCATTCTGGTCCTGGTTTTAATAGCTTGGACTGGGTCTTGGTTTTCTTTCATTCTGGTCCTGGTTTTAATAGTTTGGACTGGGTCTTGGTTTTCAGTCATTCTGGTCCTGGTTTCCATGTTTGGACTGGGTCTTGGTTTTCAGTCATTCTGGTCCTGGTTTTAATAGTTTGGACTGGGTCTTGGTTTTCACTCATTCTGGTCCTGGTTTTAATAGCTTGGACTGGGTCTTGGTTTTCATTCATTCTGGTCCTGGTTTCCATGTTTGGACTGGGTCTTGGTTTTCTTTCATTCTGGTCCTGGTTTCCATGTTTGGACTGGGTCTTGGTTTTCACTCATTCTGGTCCTGGTTTCCATGTTTGGACTGGGTCTTGGTTTTCATTCATTCTGGTCCTGGTTTCCATGTTTGGACTGGGTCTTGGTTTTCAGTCATTCTGGTCCTGGTTTTAATAGCTTGGACTGGGTCTTGGTTTTCATTCATTCTGGTCCTGGTTTTAATAGTTTGGACTGGGTCTTGGTTTTCATACATTCTGGTCCTGGTTTTAATAGTCTGGACTGGGTCTTGGTTTTCTTTCATTCTGGTCCTGGTTTCCATGTTTGGACTGGGTCTTGGTTTTCACTCATTCTGGTCCTGGTTTTAATAGTTTGGACTGGGTCTTGGTTTTCACTCATTCTGGTCCTGGTTTTAATAGTTTGGACTGGGTCTTGGTTTTCATACATTCTGGTCCTGGTTTTAATAGTCTGGACTGGGTCTTGGTTTTCTTTCATTCTGGTCCTGGTTTCCATGTTTGGACTGGGTCTTGGTTTTCACTCATTCTGGTCCTGGTTTTAATAGTTTGGACTGGGTCTTGGTTTTCACTCATTCTGGTCCTGGTTTCCATGTTTGGACTGGGTCTTGGTTTTCACTCATTCTGGTCCTGGTTTCCATGTTTGGACTGGGTCTTGGTTTTCATTCATTCTGGTCCTGGTTTCCATGTTTGGACTGGGTCTTGGTTTTCATTCATTCTGGTCCTGGTTTCCATGTTTGGACTGGGTCTTGGTTTTCAGTCATTCTGGTCCTGGTTTCCATGTTTGGACTGGGTCTTGGTTTTCTTTCATTCTGGTCCTGGTTTCCATGTTTGGACTGGGTCTTGGTTTTCACTCATTCTGGTCCTGGTTTCCATGTTTGGACTGGGTCTTGGTTTTCAGTCATTCTGGTCCTGGTTTCCATGTTTGGACTGGGTCTTGGTTTTCACTCATTCTGGTCCTGGTTTCCATGTTTGGACTGGGTCTTGGTTTTCAGTCATTCTGGTCCTGGTTTCCATGTTTGGACTGGGTCTTGGTTTTCAGTCATTCTGGTCCTGGTTTCCATGTTTGGACTGGGTCTTGGTTTTCTTTCATTCTGGTCCTGGTTTCCATGTTTGGACTGGGTCTTGGTTTTCAGTCATTCTGGTCCTGGTTTCCATGTTTGGACTGGGTCTTGGTTTTCAGTCATTCTGGTCCTGGTTTCCATGTTTGGACTGGGTCTTGGTTTTCATTCATTCTGGTCCTGGTTTCCATGTTTGGACTGGGTCTTGGTTTTCAGTCATTCTGGTCCTGGTTTCCATGTTTGGACTGGGTCTTGGTTTTCACTCATTCTGGTCCTGGTTTCCATGTTTGGACTGGGTCTTGGTTTTCTTTCATTCTGGTCCTGGTTTCCATGTTTGGACTGGGTCTTGGTTTTCAGTCATTCTGGTCCTGGTTTCCATGTTTGGACTGGGTCTTGGTTTTCACTCATTCTGGTCCTGGTTTCCATGTTTGGACTGGGTCTTGGTTTTCAGTCATTCTGGTCCTGGTTTCCATGTTTGGACTGGGTCTTGGTTTTCTTTCATTCTGGTCCTGGTTTCCATGTTTGGACTGGGTCTTGGTTTTCAGTCATTCTGGTCCTGGTTTCCATGTTTGGACTGGGTCTTGGTTTTCAGTCATTCTGGTCCTGGTTTCCATGTTTGGACTGGGTCTTGGTTTTCTTTCATTCTGGTCCTGGTTTCCATGTTTGGACTGGGTCTTGGTTTTCAGTCATTCTGGTCCTGGTTTCCATGTTTGGACTGGGTCTCGGTTTTCTTTCATTCTGGTCCTGGTTTCCATGTTTGGACTGGGTCTTGGTTTTCATTCATTCTGGTCGTGGTTTCCATGTTTGGACTGGGTCTTGGTTTTCAGTCATTCTGGTCCTGGTTTCCATGTTTGGACTGGGTCTTGGTTTTCAGTCATTCTGGTCCTGGTTTCCATGTTTGGACTGGGTCTTGGTTTTCACTCATTCTGGTCCTGGTTTCCATGTTTGGACTGGGTCTTGGTTTTCACTCATTCTGGTCCTGGTTTCCATGTTTGGACTGGGTCTTGGTTTTCAGTCATTCTGGTCCTGGTTTCCATGTTTGGACTGGGTCTTGGTTTTCATTCATTCTGGTCCTGGTTTCCATGTTTGGACTGGGTCTTGGTTTTCAGTCATTCTGGTCCTGGTTTCCATGTTTGGACTGGGTCTTGGTTTTCAGTCATTCTGGTCCTGGTTTCCATGTTTGGACTGGTACTGCTACTGTTCTGGATCAGACTTCTCTGCTCAGAACTGGCTCTAACATGTAATCAGGAGTGAACAGTTCAGATAACTCTATTCTTATACTCATCGTATTCTTCTGACTGTTAGACCTCGAATGTTTCTAAATTATGTTACTTGGGTTTCCCCTGTCATCCATTTGAATATGTATAAATTCTTTATCTTTTATTTGTTTCTAATTATATACTAGTGTCTTTATCCTCCCATAATAGCATGATGGTTTTTCAATTCACAGTCCTGACAGTTGTTAACTCTTCAATACTCTGACACAGTTGGTCCAAAATAATCTCCAAAGCTGTGTACTTATTTAACCCTTTCATGCATGAATTAAAGAGAACCTTAGTCAAGATTTTTTTTTTCCTGAGTGTTGTTATCCCTCTTTAGGCATGAAAAAAAACAATGCAATTGATTTTTTTTTTTTTTTTTTTTTTTAATAAACCTGTTTTTTTATGAAGGTAGATTTGATTCTTTATTGCTTTAACTAAATTTTTTTTTTTTCAATTAAAAAAAAAAAGTGTTTGAATGCAAAAAAAAAAAAAAAAAAAAAAATTACAATCCAAAAAAATTGCATTTGAACACTTTTTTTCTTTGAAGTGATTTTTTTTTTATTACTTTTTTTTTATGAAAATAATTGTTTGGGTTAAAGCAGTAACAAAACAAATCTACCTTCATAATTTTTTGTGGAGTTCCAAAAATGTCCACTCCGCTGGACACCATGTAGATAGATAGATAGATAGATAGATAGATAGTTAGATAGTTAGTTAGTTAGTTAGTTAGTTAGTTAGTTAGTTAGATAGATAGATAGATAGATAGATAGATAGATAGATAGATAGATAGATAGATAGATAGATAGATAGATAGATAGATAGATAGATAGATAGATAGATAGATAGATAGATAGATAGATAGATAGTTAGTTAGTTAGTTAGTTAGTTAGTTAGTTAGTTAGTTAGTTAGTTAGTTAGTTAGATAGATAGATAGATAGATAGATAGATAGATAGATAGATAGATAGATAGATAGATACTTTATTGATCCTTTGCAGGAAATTGCTTTGTTACAACAGCAGCAGTACAAGAAAAACACTCTGACCCATCGCATGAACATCCCACAAACAGTCATCAATGGAACAAATAAATAATAAACAGAATAGAAGATATATATATCTATATATATCTATATATATATGTACAATACAAGTACTGTATATAATACAATAACCTGAAAACACCTAACACACCTAAGTATGCACAGCATACAATAATAATTTATCGCACAGCGATATTAAAAAGTCTAATAGCAGCCGGCAGGAAGGACCTCCTACTGCGTTCAGTCTTGGACCGAGGGGGGATCAGTCTGTGGCTGAAGGTGCTCTCTCTGAACACCTCAAGATGGTGCAATGGGTGAGATGCATTCTTCAGAATAGAGTCCAGTTTCCTGAGCATTCTCACCCCAGCCACTTGCTGAACTGTTTCCAGTCCAGTCCCAATGATGGAGCTCGCTTTCTTAATGAGTTTGTTCAGTCTGTTTCTGTCAGAAATGCCAGCTCCCTCTCCCCAACACACCACACCAAAAAAAAGGGCACCAGCCACCACAGTCTGGTAGAAACTGCACAGAAGAGGCTTGGAGATCTTGAAAGACTTTAATCTCCGTAGGAAATAAAGTCTACTTTGCCCCTTCTTGTGCAGAGTCTCCATATGACAGGACCAGTCCAACTTGTTGTCCAGTTGGACTCCAAGGTACCTGGAACTGGAGACAGCTTCAACCTCTGTGTCATGAATGGTGACTGGCACCAGTCTGGACCTCTTCCTTCTAAAGTCCAAAACCATTTCCTTGGTCTTGGAAATGTTCAGTTGGAGGTGGTTGAGGTCACACCAGTCCACAAAGTCCTTAACCAGGTCCTTAAATGTGTTTAATTTTTTAATATCAGAAAGTGATATACAAAATCAAAACATTTTTAATGCAGCTAATCTGATGTTTTCTCACATGTTATCATATGCGCAATTTTTATTAGCAATTGATTTACACTCAAATGTGTTAGTGCAGATCAGGTTTATCAAGAACAGCAAAGTTATAGTAATGGTGTGAATGTCAGTGTACGGGATGGTGCATAAGTGTCCACTGTGTTAACTCATATCAAACTAAAACAACAAAACCCATGAATATATTAGAAAACAGATGTAGAATAGCTGTCCACTGGAGTGACCGATATGCATGAAAGGGGTAAATGCATATTAAAGCTGTCAGCCTTGTATATGTTGGAAAGCCAGCAGAGATATGCAGAGTGTCCACAAAGTCTCTTTACAGTTTAAAAAATTTACAAAAGCAATTGAAAAGATCTGTTAATCAGATTTGTTTTTATGTACTCAGTGGTTAGCAAACTTTTCAATCACATTGTCCATTTTTCCTTGACAACAGATCTATTACTTTTGACAGAATGTGTCACCACAACTGGATGACCTTAAACCAACCATCGTTTTCCAGGTAGATGTTCTGGTAGAGGTTCTGCATGTTGGTGGGTTCCTAAATCAAACATTTACACACCAGTGGCTTGGAAGGGATGGTCCACTTCCCTGGACACCTGGTCCACCAGATATCACTGCCCTGGGTTTATGTTAACCCTTTCATGCACAGAGGTCACTCCAGTGGGCAGTTCTTCTCCAGCTGTTCTCTTGTATATTCATGGGTTTGGTTGTTTTAGTTCCATATCAGCCGACACAGTGGACACTTATGCATCATCCCATACACTGACATTCAGACCATTACTGTAACTGTGCTGTTCTTGATAAACCTGATCTGCACTGACATGTTTGAGTGAAAATCAATTGTTATTTGTTAGACAAGAAGGTTTTTTTGCATATTATCTCAATGAAGTGAGTAATTCCTAGCATTAGAATATATTAAAATGTGAGAAGACATCAGATTAGCAGCATTAAAAATGTTTTTATTTCATTGTTTTCATATCCCTCTCTGATATTGGGTTTTAAACATATTTCTTTACTTCAAAAATTAAATGCATGGATATTTTTGTAACTCCATAGAAAAAAAAAAACTTGATCGCATTGTTTTTTTCATGCCTAAGGAGGAATAAAAACACTGAAGAAAAAAATCTTGACTAAGGTTCTCACAATTCATGCATGAAAGGGTTAAAGATATGGTGTACAGAACAAAGGTACGAGACATCAACACCAAAAGCTAAAGATGACTGATGCCATTAGTCACTTTTCCATTGGACATCTGCGCAAAACGTTACCGATATTTACTAAATGTCGAAAAAACAGAAGTGCGTAAAGTCGGTTTTTCCATTAAATCACAAATGCAAAGATTTGTTTATTTATTATCATGGGATGACACGAGAAGTCATTCCATAAACATGGTGACGAACGTTACTATTGTGTTAATTTACAGATAGATTCATTATTATTATTATTATTATTATTATTATTATTATTATTATTATTATTATATATTACCCCTCTACAGAATTTAAAGATGATTGAGTTTCCTGGTGTGTCCACAGATATTTCTTTTAAAACTCTTCTTCTTTGCTTGTTGTAACGTCCATCAATACCCTTTTTTTTTTTTTTTTTTTTTTTTTTAAATTCACATGACTAGCTGCGGAAAAAGGTCTTTCCATTGCAGTTTTGCATAATCTACGTATTGTGCTACGTCCGAAAAACCACCTCTTGCCAGTACAAAAACTTTTAATCAAAAAAATTGGAGTTTTCGCAAAATTGTCTCTTTTCCATGATGTAAATTCTTAAACACAAGTTTTATTTGTGCAATTTGAGGGTCAATGGAAAAGTGACTAGTGACACCATAGATGAGGCTATGATCCAGCCAACATGGAAACAAATCCAGTACCATCTGAATGGGCTTCGTACAACTAATGGTCCCATATAGAGGTGGATTAAAGAAGGAAAAAAACAACTTCAATATCTACTTTTCATTTCGTTATAATTTCCACAGATGTTTTTATTCCTTTGCTTTTGTAATAAATGTGTTAAACTGTAAACAGACTTCATGGACACATAGGTGAAATGTTGTCAGAAAACGCTCAAATAAACATTTATTTTACTGAGAAGACAGTTTGCTCTGATTTTGCACACTTTGGCTGATATTCAAGGACATTTTTAAGTGTTTGAACATTTCATACACAGTTTATGCAAGAGAACCACTAGAAAATGTACAGATCTAAGTTGTCACAATACACTGAGTGATTCCTAACATCAGTTCAGATTTGACAGCGTCCCTTCTTTCAAGTTGCCACCAGCCCCTGTAGATTTAATTATTTTTTTAACCCTGATGACAGTAACTAGTAAATACAGCATGAAAAGGAAGCAAAGCATCCTTGTGTTCATTACTCCCTCTATAGAAGGTTTCTTCAGTTGTGGTGCATTTACAAAAAAAAAAAAAAAAAAGCATCACAAAGTCAGTCTGTTAAACTTGGACAGCTTGTGTTGCATCCAAAATGCCTGCAGGAAATGAAAGCCCATGCCACGTCTCAGGCTGTTCCACGGGCGAGGTGATTTGCATAGAGTTTTGGGAAGTATGATGTGATCATGAGTGGTCATTTGAGACAGATGTGGAGATGCATTCTAATGTGACAGGCTTAGATCTGCTCTCCAGTGACTGTTGATGCCAGGTGTGAGCGGGGCCTGACGTCAGTGTACGGCAGGAATAACACAGGGTTGCCTGTAGTAACGCTGATTCTACTTATGAGTATTAAATTTTGATTTTAATCCAAAATATTGGCTGCTTTTTTTTTTTCAGAGCCCTTATTAAAATACTTGGCAAATGAGGAGAAACAGGAGCCAAATCACGCTCAGGTAGAGCTTTGTTTTTATTATTATTATTAATTTACTTCTTTCTGATTAATCTGCCCTCTAAGATAAGATAATTGAACAGAACAGATAAATGAAAAATCCAAACAGATTTCTTTTATTTTTAACCCTCAAAGACCTCGACCTATTTTTGTGGTGAGTTCCAAATGGAATTTTGGCTGCATTTAACTCCCTTTATTATTTGGTTTGCTGCATTTTTCAGTGAAAATCAGGCATTTTCCTCTTTTAAATGAACTGACCGTGCAGATCTTCATAATAAATCAGAATAAATTCAAAGGGTATTATATGAAAAACATAGATAAATTAAAGCTGCAAGCAGCATTGGGCGGGACCTCGCACCGGGCGATCCGCCTCCCCCGCGATCCGCCACCCGTGACTGTCGACGCCTCAGCTCCACTCACACCTGTCCGTCCCCATACCAGTCCCAATCCTTTAGTGTCTGTCCTCCTTACATCTGTACAGAACACCAGTGACCCTCTGCTGAAACCACCATCACCTTTAAAATGAGACTTTTATTTTGGAAACCCTACTGTGTGTATGTGCATTTGTTTTTAATGTGAGAGAAAGAATCACTTTGAAAAATTAATTGAAATTGTATGAATAAGTGAGTATAAAACTGATGATTTACCACATTTAAGGCTTTTATTTTGGAAAAACCCTATTGTGTGAGGATGTGTGTCTGTGAGAAAGAGTACTTTTGAATGAAGAAACATTGTACAAACAGTTGAGTGTTTGGTCATAAAAATGAAAAGAAGTTATGTAATAGACATTTTGTATTATTCTTAATTTTGGTTTTATTTTGAAAAAATGTACTCCGTGTACTTTTGAATGTGTGCAAAATTTCCAATATCCACAATACAATGCAGTAAAACCTGTTTTAAAATAAAATAAAAAAAAAAAAAAAAATTTTGGATTACCTGGGACTTGAACCAGGGTCCTTCGGCTCCATAGGCAGCTACATGAACCACTGCACTACAGAGAGACATGTGAAAATGTGCACCAGCAAGACTTTTATAGGGATTTTGCCATTTGGAAAAGTGAAACTAAACATAGTCTTCAAAAAATCGCCATAATTCCATAACCGTAGGTCGTATCTGAAAAATTCTTTCACTTTTGGATTCTGCAGACTTGTGGGAATTGAGTGAGGTCTAACTTTTATGTCAAAACTCTGAAATGAATAAGCAGTAATTGCAGAAACGTAGAGTAACTTTCAAAGGCAGATTGCCAACTTCCTGTTGGAGTTAGCTCATGAGTGTCAGTGTAGGATTTGTCGGCTCAATCAGACCAACATTTTGGCATTTGTTTCATGTTTCTGTGACATTCCTACTGGCTGCTAGGGCAGATTTTGTGTGTTTTTTAGTACATAGGTGGCGCTACAGAGTCCATTTTGGCACCCAAGGGGTTAATTTTTGATATTGTATGAAAGTGTTCACCAGCCATGACATACATGGCAAATTTGGTGAGTTTTGGAGCATGTTAAGGGGGTCAAATGGCAGTCTAAAGTGGAAAAAGTATGAAAATAAAAGAATTGTTATAAATCAACAACCGTACATCCTATCTCAAAAATTTTTGCATGTGAGCATTGTGCTGAGTCCCATGGACGTGTAGATATGTCACATGTCAGGAAAAACTGCAAAGTGAAAAATGAGTTCCAAACATCACAACTTTGCGGGCTTGTAAAAAAAAAACTAAGACAGTTCCGGAAAAAGTGAGAGATCACTTTTTTGAGGAGGTTTCACTCTATCTTTTGATGCTATTTAGAAGTCAATATGACAAACGGTGTCATCGGAGTTAGTTTTAGAAATTTTATTTTGAAAGGCATATTGCGAACTTCCTGTTGGAGTTAGGTCATAAGTGTCAGTGGATGATTTGTAGTGCTTCATCCAACAAGAATTTTGGCACTGGTTTCATGTCTGTACGACATTCCTAGTGGCCACTAGGGCTTTTCCCATTTTTTTCACATAGGTGGCGCTAGAGAGGCCATTTTGGCACCTATGGGGTTAATTTTTACATTTTATCAAATTTTTCGCCAGGCCTGACATGTGTGCCAAATTTGGTGAGTTTTTGAGCATGTTTAGGGGGGCAAATTCCAGTTTAAAGCGTCACGGAAAAATAATAATAATAATAATAATAATAATATAAAAACGAACGAAAAACAATAGGGCCTTGCTTGCAGGCAAGGCCTCTCACTGTGTGAGAGGGCCTTACCTTTCGGCTCGGTCCCTAATGAGTCTACAAACACTGTCATTTGTCAGACTACATGGGTTCTACTGGTGATCCACTTCCCAAAATAATTTCTTCTCTATATTTAACCTTGATGAAGTGATTTATCACCATTGTTTGACAATATTATCCTCTATATCACAGGTGTCAAACATGTGGCCCGGGGGCCAAATCTGGCCCGCCAAAGGTTCAATCCTGGCCCGCTGGATAAAAGTGCAAAAATTAACCTGAGCAGTCCAGGTTGTCCAAATCATTTTGGTTCAGGTTCCACATACAGACCATTGTGATCTACAGTCAAAATAACAACACAAGAACCCATAAATAATGACAACTACTAATTTTGTATGTGAAAAATTATGTGGAAAAAATTTAAATGAAAAAAATAACATTACACTGTGAAAATATTTACATTTATAAAACTGTTCTTTCACAATAAAATGCAAATAAATATATGAATAAAAAACAAAGATGAACAACCCGAAATGTGCAATTTGAACAATATCCTGCCTGTTCCTAAATGTTTTATGCATTTATGGACCCACTGGGATCTGGAGTTGTTAATAAGAGATGTAATATTGTAGAAACTGTTCAAATTTTAGACCAAAATCCAAAATTTTAACAATATTCTGCCTGTTACTAAATGTTTACGTAACATTGTGTGTAATGTACATGTAGAAATGATAAGCCAAGGCATGATTTTGGTAAAATTGCACTAATTTTTCAAATGAAATTTCTGTTTTTTCAGGTTATACACATCATTTTTGTAAAATGTAAATATTTTCATAATTTCTTTCTTTTCTTTTTTTTTTGTAATAAAACCAAAAGAAAAACTTGGATTTGTCATTATTTATAGGTTATGAAGTCATTATTTTACTGGTCTGGCCCACTGCAGATCAAATTGGGCTGAATATGGAACTGAACCAAAATGAGTTTGACAGCCCTGCTCTATATTTTGCGTTTTACAGTTTACAATCCATCACACTACATTGCGTCTATTTAATGTTACATGGTCTCTTGACAAATAAAATTAACAAAGTAGAATAAAATTACCTTTTCTGACTAAACTGAACATCTTAACATCTTGCAGGCTTTACTTACAACTCAAAATCTTATATTATTGACAGAAGAGAATTCACATAAAACATGACATTTCTCTATATTTTGCATTTTTCACTGTAGATCATGTATTCCCTGTTTTTTTAATTTAGATGCTTGTGAAAAGTTAATTCATAGTAGAAAACTGAAGAAAAAGTGACTTTACATACTTACACAGATATACAGACTGTTTTTATAGAAAATACAGGTTACATTGGATTGGATTTTCCACTATGGAGCCTCTGAACATCCAAATGGGTCATATCTGATGCTGTGAAACTGTATTTTACCAGAGTTATTTTAATGTATTGATAGGAGTGGTGGTTTATAAGTGATTAAACATTTTAGATGTGCAGACGCTTTTATGAGGGTTAATATAAATGCAGTATCGTGCAGGTTGTGTCAAAATACAGTTCGTATGTATTTGCACATTTGTCCATCTGTCACTCTGTGTGATTGACACCAGCGGCTGCTCTGTCCAGTGGCCTGTTGTGTCTGGTGTCCTTTAACATAACAGGTGTGTGTGTGTGTGTGTGTGTGCGTTGTCTGGATGTACTCGACATGTCTACGAGTCAGAGCATGTGTGTCAACAGAAGGATTACCACCTGTAAATGAGGACATTCACACCCTCATGTCACATCTCACCCCATTCTCTCTTTCTTTTTTATCTCCTCTTAAGTCAATAAAAAGCCAATAAATAGCATCTCTTCAGCTTCCCTCCATCTCTCTCCGCTGTATTATGTTCTGTCGCTAACAATGTCAGCTGTGGCGGCAGGATTCAGAGCTGCACCAATCCCACGTTGATACTGATACCGAAGATAAATCTGATACCAGGGTTTAATTAATAAGAAATATGCAAAGAGGAGACTGGGATCAGGTACCATAATATCAGACTTGGATTTAACCCATGAAGACCCAAACATCCACAGGCAACCAATATTATTTACTGATATAACAGGTTAAATAACCATTAATTACACTGGGTTACAAAAAAATGTTTTTTGCAACTTGTCTAGGTTTTTTCAACTGAATTCGGACCATTTTGCACCGCTAAATCCAAAAGTGACATCTGTTTTTCTCAATCAGGTCAGGTTTTTTTTGCTAATTTGATTTTGAAAAATTTGATCTTCTCACAAAATATAATAATTAATACCAAAATAAGACTGGTAAGCACACTTTATGAAACTTGTGACTTGTTAGGTCCAATGGTGTATTCACTGCAGATGTAGCAGAATACATCAGGCTTATTTTTGCAAGATCTTCTAGTCGAAGCCATTTCATTCACCTGTAATATTAAAAAAATATTAATCATAAATTGGCAAAAGTAAAATCTTCAGAACTCGTTTACTGCAAGAAATATGAAAGAATTTTGTATCATATGATGTGAAAATGCCCATAAATGTAAGCAAAACTGTTCAAAAGCCAATATGTAGCATAGTTCAGAAAGTTGACCTGATTGAGCAAAATTAATGTGATTTTTGGATTCAGCACCAAAATGATCCTAAATCAGCTCAAAAAACTTCAACAATACATTTGTTGTTGACCAGTGTAATCAATATATGGAAATAATTGGTGTAGAATAGTTTGTCATTGTTTCATGGTCATCAAATATGACCCATTTGGACGTTCAGAGGCTCCGTAGTTACCATGGAAACACTGTCATCTTCTACAACACTGATTCATCAGTCAAACCCTTGGAGTTGGCTCAGTGACAGTGGATGGACACACTGGGTTTATGTTCAGTTAATGATATTTTTTACTGAAAAAGTCGGTTTTCTCAGTGTTTTTGATATAATAATCCTCAACTGGATAAATTAAGCCAATTATCAGTATAAATCAAAGACTTTGCTTAGATTATATTCATTGTTTTATTTACATTGTTGTTTAAAACTGCACCATCTTGTTGTCTTGTTTGGTTTTTGCAACTTTCTTTCTTGTAAATAGGGTAGGCATAAATAAGCTGTTGCTTCAGCCTTCTGCTTTTCACCCATGTTAATACAGAAATCCAAACTGTATTAGGGATGCACCGATACCACTTTTTTCCAGAAAGAGTACAAGTACTTACATTTGACTACTTGCCGATACCAAGTACCGATCCTAGTCCTTAGTAATCCCATTCCAGTTGTTAGTTCCTTTTTGTAAATGTGCTTTATTGTCGTTGTCATTAGTCTGACTGGAACAAAGTGCTGCTACTGACATTTAATGTGTTGGAATGAGCGTTTGTCAATGAATCCACCAGGGGGCGCCGCTCTGAATTAACCATACTGGACAAATACCACGAAGAAGAGGAAAGTTTCATGAGAAGAAGAAGAAGAAAGTCAGTAATAACAAACATGTAGACGACAGAGGGAACACTACTGTGATACTAATATTGCAGTGTTTTTTCTGGTAAGGTTTAAAAGTTTAGCTTCAGCAGGAAGAGAAAAGACAAATGAGACAGAAGTTTGGTTTTCACTTCTGCTGGCGGCGGTCCGCACCGCTCCGTACGCTGGTATTCTCATTCTGTTTACGCATCCTCCATCAGCTGGAAAACAGATGGAATGTACGCAGAGGACGGACAGAACGCTGCGTCTGTATCTGTCTGTGTCTGAACGGTACTGTCAGTCAGCCTTACTTTGATCACCGTCATTTATTTTTGAAAAGTCTCCACACTCTTCACACTCCACACACATTATTCCACCGCTGCGTACCTCCTGCACTGAACTGGGAATGTCAAACGGCCGTAAGTGGTATCGGTGCATTTGTATCGGATTACTTTTACGAGTATGAGTACACACACTGGGTACTGGAGCCGATGCTGATACTCGTACAGGTATCGGAGCATCCCTAAACTGTATGTATGTATATATCATGTTCTGTTAAATGGACACATACATTACTAAAGTTCAAAATTCAACGGTAATCCGAGCTTTTATGAATGTCTACGTGATCAGAGAATTAAATACAGGAAAACACCAGATTTTCACTTAAAATGCAAAATACAGACTCCTCCAGGAGTCTGGGTCTGCTCCAGGTTTCTGCTGTTAAAGGGGAGTTTTTTCCTTCCACTGTCACCAGTCACTAGTGTTTGCTCCTGGAGGATTCTGTTGGGTTTCTGTAAATTGGCTTGGAGTCTGGTTTGGACCAACTCTATATGTAAAGTGTCATGAGATACCTTCTGTTATGATTTGGTGCTATAGAAATAAAATTTGATTTGATTTATGATTTGAATATTCAGAAAAAAAAAAGTGTTAAATCACTTAAGAAAGGTTAAAAAATAGAGAGAAATATATTTGGGAACTACCATAAAATTAGCTTTGGGTCTTTATGGGTTAAACGCACCCTCTAACTTAAAATAATTCAGTGAATAATATATATAGTATGTACATTCACTGAATTATTTATAGCAAACACTATAAATAAAGATGCATCAGCATTCTGTCCCAAACTGTAGAATCATGAAATATCCCCAAAGTGCAAATCTTTTGTTGTTGTTTTGGAGAGAACCTACTTTTATCATGATTCTGTCTGCAGAAGAATTAGATTGGCAGTCATATGATATACAAGTGATTTAACTATGATTGATCTAAGAACTGGAGCGTCATTGATATCTGATGGGACTGAACTGATATCTGCAATGAGCACTGGACTGATGTGTCCACAGTACGATGAGAAGTTTAACCCATAAAGACCCAAACATCCACCAGTGACCGAAAGCATCTACTGATATAAACTGTTTAATACCTGCAGAGCCACTAATCCTATCAATACATGTCAATAATAGGTGTAAATACAGTTTGTCATCTTTTTATTAGGGATGCACAGATACCGATATGAGTATCGGCATTGGCTCTGATACTCAGTGTGTGTACTCGTACTCGTAAAAGATATCTGATACAAATGCACCGATACCACTTATAGCCGTGTGACATTCCCAGTTCAGTGCAGCAGGTACGAGGAGGAGGAATAATGTGTGTGGAGTGTGAAGAGTGTGGAGATTTTTCAAAATAAATGACGGTGATAAAAGTAAGGCTGACTGACAGTACCGTTCAGACACAGACAGATACAGACGCAGCGTTCTGTCCGTCCTCTGCGTACATTCCATCTGTTTTCCAGGTGCTGGCGGATGCGTAAACAGAATGAGAATACCAGCGGATGTACGGAGCGGTGCAGTCCACCGCCAGCAGAAGTGAAAACCAAACTTCTGTCTCATTTGTCTTTTCTCTTCCTGCTGAAGCTAAACTTTTAAACCTTACCAGAGAAAACACTGCAATATTAGTATCACAGTAGTGTTCCCTCTGTCGTCTACATGTTTGTTATTACTGACTTTCTTCTTCTTCTTCTCATTAAACTTTCCTCTTCTTCGTGGTATTTGTCCAGTATGGTTAATTCAGAGCGCCGCCCCCTGGTGGATTAATTGACAAACGCTCATTCCAACACATTAAATGTCAGTAGCAGCACTTTGTTCCAGTCAGACTAATGACAACGACAATAAAGCACATTTACAAACGGAACCAACAACTGGAATGGGATTACTAAGGACTCGTACCGGTACTTGGTATCGGCAAGTACTCAAATGTAAGTACTCATCCTCGGTCTGGAAAAAAAGTGGTATCGGTGCATCCCTACTTTTTATGGTCATCAGATTTGGACGTTCAGAGGCTCTGTAGTTACCGTGGAAACACCATCATCTTCTACAAAACTAATTCACCAGTAAAACTCATACAGTTGGATCAATGACAGTGAATGGTGACACTTGATTTTTGTTCAATTAATGATAGATTTGACAGAAAAAGTTGCTTTTTCTTCAGTTTTCTCTGAGTTAACTCTGAGTTTTGAGAACATCTAAAAAAGGTTCAAGGTTACTTTATTTGTATCCGTAGGTAGATCTGTTTTGCAGTCGAGGTGATTGCTTTGATATTACAACAAGACATACACTGAACATGTAAGACAGGTACTTGATGGAGCTTAGAGACAGAACAAAAAAACAGGACAAGAAGTACTCCGTGTTCCACCATTCATCAGTATAGCAGCATGGAAAAAGACATGATTTACAGTGAAAATGCAAAATATAGAGGATACTATTATAAAACAATGTTGATAAATCACGTAAGAAAGATTAAATAAAGAGAAAAAATTAATTTGGGAACTGAGTCACACTGGGTCTTTATGGGTTAATGTGTTTTCTGTGAATTATCCTCTATCAATAATATATACATTTGGAGTTGCAAGTATAGACTGCATCATGTAAATTTGCTCAATTTAGTCATAAAATGTAATTTCATTCTACTTATTTTATTTTATTTGTCAAGAGAGCATGTGTAATATTAAACAGAAGCAATGCCTTGTGAAAGATTATACCAGCGTTAATGCAGTTTTCATTTGGAAAGTAAAACGTTCACATATCAAAAGGACAAACAGGACAAAACATAACACAATTTACACACAGCACGATACATCACACATGCAGACCTCATCACTTCCATTAATATGTTTGATAAATGAAAAACTAAAGTGTTTAAATGTCAAGCTAAACAAATGCAGTGCAAACAGAGGATCATCTTATAGATTACACTGTTAGTTTGAAGGTGGAAATACACAAAAAACAACAAAATATATAATGCAGGTAACATGACTCAGCTGCACCTGCTCATAATCGCAGCTCCTCGCAGCACGCCACAGGTACTCAGACTAATGGATACGTGTCATTAGTAACCATGGAGATTCAGCTCACTAAAGCATGCAGCGTTCATTGACCGAAGAGCCCAAAAGCCTGGGTTAAACCCACTGTTTAGCTCACTAACCTACTAATCTCAGCACTAATGTATTACAGATGGATTTAAGATTTGGGGGTTTGGCTGTGTGGACTGTGGAGTAAAAAGGAACTGGACGACTGAGGCTAAGTAAGAGTCTGCTGCTGTTCCTCTGTCACCGTTCTGTATGAGGAGGAAAAATGGAAGGAGCATGTGGAGTCAAAGGCTAGAGCAGATTTCACAAAGAATATCCATGCATTCCAATGAACAGAAACATATCATTAGCCTCATGTAATAACTGCCTTAGATCAACTCAGGTGTTTCTTTTCTAACAAGGGTCTGGGCTACAAAACCATAAAGGCAAATGTCATAATATAGTTTTACATGGGAATAAATACCATATTGATTATTAATACTGATGTTTTTTTTTTTCTCAAATCATCATGAACAGGACATCTTACAGCTGTAGACATGATGTGTCCCAATATTTACGTCCATATAGTTTATAAACATCAATATTTCCTTAGAGTTCAATGGGAGATGTGAAGAAAGTAGATGGTTACTTTTGGTAGAAAATTATTATTTACAGTCAGAGTGGGAAAATATTTTAGAAATTTAGAGGTAGAACATGTAAAGGAGTGATTTTTTTTTTTTTTAATGGAATTCTTCATTTTCCCTCATTTCCCTGTGGTCTCCATAAACTGTAAATGCTCTGCTTGGCTCTGAATTCTTCATTAACTGAACTCCACAGGTTCATCTTCAACCCTATTTCTGACTAATGACACCAGAAAGGTGGTTTGGAGCGCTGGCCCTTTAAATGCAAATGAGCCACTTCAGGCCCCGCCCCCTCCAGGTTATTGGTTGTGCTGCTCTGTCCCGTTCAACCAACAACTGAACATTTGAGGTAATGGGCTCCAAGTTTGGACATATTTTCAGTTTTTACTACAACCACTATTGCTGATAAACAATTCTGTCATACACGGAGAAATGTTGGTCTGAAGTCTGGACCTGATATGTGCGAATGTCGTAACATCTGTTGTAGAAATTAGAGCTGCAACCGATTAACTGACTCAAAGTGATCCAAAAAAATCATTTCGCCACAATTCTCCTGAATCAAAGCTTTGTTTCCTTCATTTCTCTGCTGTTAAACATCGGTTCCACTGTTGTGTTTCACACGGACGCTTATTGTGACGCACAAAGAAGCTTCAATTCAGGAAAACTGCAATAGAATATTTCCCTTTATCAATTCGAGTCGATTAATCAAATCGGGACTTTTTGCATTGACTTCAAGCATCTAGTCGATTAATCGGTTGCAGCTCTAGTAGAAATCCACTCGATTTTGCCAAAATGAATATAAAGATAGTTTTGCAGCACCTGGAGGGTTCAAATTCAAACTGTCTGAACTATTAGGGTCCAAATACACAAATAAACGAACCAAAGACTAAAAAAGTGGGTTTAGCAAAATATGACCACTTTAAAATCATAGTAATCGATTGAAAAAAACAAAAAAAGTTGAGAGAAATTTAGTAAAAACTATCTCTGAGGCATTTTGTAAGCAAAAATAACAATTTAAACCAAACTAACCCATGCAATGATATTTATCCCAGTATAAACTATATTATGACATTTATCATTATTGTTTTGTATCCCAGACCCCTATGAGAAAAGAAGCACATGAATTTAACATGTCCCAATACTTTTGTCCACATAGTGCAGGGGTGTCAAACTCAGATCCTCGAGGGCCGGTATCCTGCATGTTTTAGATGTATCCCTCTTCCAACACACCTGATTCAAATGATAAGCCTATCATCAAGCTCTGCAGAAGCCTGATAACGACCGTCTGGTGTGCTAGAAGAGGGAAACATCTAAAACATGCAGGGTACCGGCCCTCGAGGATCTGACACCTGTGATATAGTCAGTGACAAAATACAAATCACTATGGATGGGATGTTGAATAATTGCAATAGCTGGTACTAAAACCTGATATTTTGTTTTCTTCTGGAAATGGTGACGTGACAGAGGCAGGTCAAAACAGAAATACAGTCGCAGAAAAAATCTTAGACCACCCTTGTTTTCTTCAATTTCTTGTTCATTTTAATGCCTGGTCCAACTAAAGGTCCATTTGTTTGGACAAAAATAATGAAAACAACAAAAACAGCTCATAGTAGTTTAATTTCACAGCTGATATCTATCCATTTAACATGTTTTCTTGATAAAAAAAACCCAAAATCCCTTCAGTTCTTCCATCAGTATCTGTGACGTTGTACTGACAAAAACAGTGCTTTTATTCATTCCATGTTTTCTTTTCGGTCTGTTTTAGTCACGATACACACAGGAGTTAGGACTGGATTGCAGAACCATTGTTTTTGACGACTTTTGATGGTCTAATAATTTTTTTCCCCACAACGGTATATGAGAGAATGTGCTACATGTTTATCATTACAACATAATCTTGAAGATTTGGAGTCTCTGCCTAGTCTAAAAGAAGCACAGTTGTAAGGCGTAAATACAGCCAAAGGTCTGTGTTTTAAAATAAATGTAAAATCAATGTCTGCTACAGCATGTGGTGCGAGGAATAAATTAACTACTTGTGTGTAAAAACCACTCACTCTGACATGATGCAGATTTGACACCGATGTAACACTTGCACGATAAAGAGTCTGAAACGATCCGCAGCAGCTTATCTTCACAAATATTAATGAATTAAACATGATGTGTTCTTTCTGCGGTGTCTTCTGCTCCTTCGGGTCCAGGTAAAAACAAGTTGGATCTGATTCATCTGATCCTCACTATCCTGATAATGTAGCTGTTTGATGGCATCGCTTCACACGTTGCCCTTCACGTCACTGTCTTTATCATTTTGTGCCCTTTTTCAGACAAAAGAGTGTGGCTGGAAATCATCTGCACCATTGTTTTCGCTTTCACAAAAGTCTGACTGATGGGTTTTGTTTATGGCGTTGAAAGCTTGAAAAAAAAAAAAAAAAAAGTGCCTCATTCGGGGAAAATAAGACGTAGCTTTTTCACCAAGATGAAGGTTATACCGGTCACATGAGCAGAATATTTATATCTATGTATGTGTGCGTCGGAGGGTTAAAAAGATCAGATATAGGGTTGCGGTATGTGCAGCTGGTGTGTGTTTTGTCTGCTACATTTAACTCTATATGATACTGAGGCTGTTTGTTCAACACACACTGATACACATCTGATACGCTGGAATGTTAAGAAGAGAAGCAGCCACTGTTTGAGCTGAACATATAACCCGGAGTGTACGAGAGCTGTGGAGGATTTCATCAGATCTGGACTCATCATGATGTCAGTGAGGACTGTGATGCTGCTGGATTCATTATATATTTACAAAAACAACATCTTTTTTTCTGAATCTTAAATAGTCCGTTTGTACATGTAGCTCTATCCTGCTGAGACGGCTCTGTTGTCAAATGTTTAAAAAAAGTGTATGGAAGGATAAATATCCCAAAATGCACCATTCAAGCCAGAGACGTGGCGACAGAGGCTGAATGTTTGATGGTGAGACTTGAGACACTGATGTAATAAAAGCTGCGGGTTCTCTCAAAGTGATCCGGCAGTTTGTTCTTCAAAGATCGACACGGGTTTGAACCCTCGTTTTAGGCCACGGCGATGATGAAACTTGGGCGAGACGAGGCATATTATGGGAATTAAAAAATAGATGATCTTGAAAACACAATGGAGCTGACCTACCACTGGTCAGTGAGCAGCAAACGGCAGTTATTCGCTTGTGCAGCAGTCGAATGTAGAGCTGCAACCTTGAAAAAGATCATCCAGCCACACTGAGAATTTACTACAAATGATGGTCTGATACTAGATTTACCAACAGCCCTTCAATATATGTTAGAATTATTTATGAAAGTGAAGTGGAATGATTTCTTCATCTGTCACCTTGGAGGTAAAAGTAAAACATACGGGATACGAATGGGATTTATGTCAGAAAACTATTCATTTGAGGCTTAAAGCTACTTGGTAGGTGTTTAACCCTTTCATGCTTGAATTATGAGAACGTTAATGAAGATATATGTTTTTTTTTTGTTTTTTTTTGCTGAGTGTTTTTATTCCTCTGTAGGACTGAAAAAAAGAATGCAATGGATTTTTTTTTTTATGAACCTATTTTTTTATGGAGGTACAAACATGTCTACTCAGCTGGACACCATGTGTTTAACTTTTGAAGCAATGGAATATGCATTTAACAAACCAATGTAAGAAAGTGATGAAAACTATGAAATCAAACAAAGTTTTAATGTGGCTAATCTCATGTTTCATCACATCTTAACATATTCTAATACTAGTTGTTATGCACTTTATGGAGATAAGGTCCAAAAAAAAAAAAAAAAAAAAGTGTAAAAAAAAATATTGATTTCCACTAAAACATGTTCATGCAGATCAGGTTTATCAAGAACAGTAAAGTTACAGTCATGGTATGAATTACATCTGAAATACAGCCAGTGATGCATAAGGAAGAACAGAAGAAAAGAAGCCAAGAGTAGAAACAATCAAAGAAGGAAACAAAAGAAAGCATGACAAATAGATTAGGAACACAAAAAAGATAGGCAAAAGAAAAGAAAAGAAAAGAAAAGAAAAGGGGGCAAGGAATAATAGGAGGAGGAGAAGAAGATAAAACAACTGAATAAGGAACCAGGAAAATCAGAAAACAAAAAAAAAGTACTTTTGGAATAAAAGAAAGAAACAAATAAGAAAAGGAGAAAGGATTAATAGAGGAGAGGATGGAAGGAAGGGAAGAAAAAAGGAAGGAAAAAAGCTAGAAAAACAACTAAAGGATTGAGTGAAGAAACAAAAGATGAAAAAGTGGAAAACAAGAAAGTAGAAAGGTAGCAATAACCAACAGAGGGAGGGAAGGAAGGAAGGAAGGAAGGAAGGAAGGAAGGAAGGAAGGAAGGAAGGAAGGAAGGAAGGAAGGAAGGAAGGAAGGAAGGATTGTCATGTTCTGTCCAGAATCAGTCCCCAGTTGAATGTGTGAGCTTGTCAGGTTGTGTCTGTGTTCCAGTCCTGTGGTCTGGACGCAGATCCATCTGACAACAGAAGTGGGCGGGACTTCCACTGGAGGAGAACTCAACTCATTCAATTAAAGTCCATATATGACTTCTACCACTGATCTGTAGGAATTATATTGATATCTGCAACTATTTATTTGATAGAAACCACCAAAATATGGACCATTCTAAGGGAAGGACAAATTTTAACATTTCAAAAATTCATCAAAATATTTTAAAAAAAATCTAAATTTCTCAAAACTGTGAGCAAATTTTCTAGACACTGTCCCAAGGAAGATACTTATAGAATATGAAATGCATCTGACAAGTACTTCTGGAGGAGATTGTTGAAATCTAGACATTGGTGACCTTGAGTTTGACCCTTCAAGGTCACCAAAGGTCATGGACCCAACTTAAAGTCCATATATGACTTCCTATCAGTGCTCAATAGTAACTATATGGACATCTATAACCATTTATATGTTATAAACCATTAAAATATGAACCATTTTAAGTAAAGGCAAATTTTTAATACTTCAAAAATGTGTCAAAAATGTAAAAATCCAAATTTCTCAAAACTGCGAACAAGCTTTGTAGACACTATCCTGAGGAAGCTACATATCAAATTTTAAATGAACCAGTTCTTTCGTCAGAGAAGATAACGCTACCGAAGATGACGACAGACACAGAGCCGATATTAGCCGGTGAGCTAAAAAAAAAAAAAAAAGAAATAATGAAAAAGACAAACCAACTGAGTGTGTTTGTCTGAGACTGACTGAACCGACCGAAAGACTCCACACCAGGCTTTGAAGAAGACGTGTGCTTTCTCGTCTTCAGGACTCTTCAGGACTGCTGACTACAGCGTCCAGCCGAGGATAGATGCGTTTGATTTGCCATGCAGGGAGCGCCCGCAGGTCACACAGCATTTATTTTTCAGCTCCACCCCACGAGCTGATAGTTTTTTTTCTACTGAAGGCCTCACAGCTTGTTTCATCTCCAAGTCTGTGTGAATGTGTGTAGTATTTCTTACCCAGTCCCTCTTACATCGCTCATTCCCAGGGTCTGCCTCAGCGGCGGGGTTGTGAAAGACGAGGCTCTGAACTCGCCGTGTGCATGTGCGTATCGGCCTCGCATATGAATATAAAGTCGGGCTGGAGACGTGGTTTGGCCGCGCATTATCCGACGCACGCGGCCAAAATACTGAGGGTTTTAAAGATCACAGAGACAGACATTTCCCCCCTCTATCAATCCATCAGCGTCCCCTTTCTTCCTCTTTCGAAAGGAGTTGGCTGTAAACTGGTGAATTAAAGGTGAAGGTTAAAGTTACCCTCATAAATTATGCCTGTACACAACACACCCATTTTTGTTTTTTTTTTTTAATCCCCCAGATGCACACAAAGAGTCAAACATCACCCTTTTACATTTGTGGAAACCACAGATACATAAAACTGTAAAGTTTCCAAACCAAATGTGCATTAACTATCTACATTTCTGCACATCAACGCCAACGTTTCAGTCATTCACGATGCTTTTCATAGATGCTTCTCAGAAATTCTCCTCATATGGAACCATCGAATGATGTTTGTGGTTGGGTTTAGGCGCTGAGAAAACTCGGCTAGGGTCAGGGAAAGGTACCAGGAATAGTCTACAAAGACGGGATGAAAAAATGACTCAACTTGCAGTTCCTCTTTGGAGTAAATATGTATATAATCTGTATAGCAGAGGTCTCAAATATGAGGCTGGGGGGCCAAATCCGGCCCACCAAAGGGTCCAGTCTGGCCCGTGGGATGAATTAGTGAAAAGCAAAAACTACACTGAAGATATTAATCATTTTAGTTCAAGTTCCACATACAGACCAATTTAAACTCCAGTGGGTCGGATCAGTAAAATACTATCATAATAACCTATAAATACTCACAACTCTAAATTCACTCCTTGTACTTGTAAACATTTTCATGTTATTTTACTTTATTTACACTAAAACAAACTATCATTTCACAAACATGTGAATAACCTGAACAAATACGAACATTTTGAAATGTCTGAAGTGCAACTTTTCCAATATTCTGCCTGTTATTAAATGTTTGGTGTATTTGTAGATCCACTGTGATGTGTACGTTGTAATTTACATGTGTAAATGATAAACTGAGACAGAATATTGTTAAAATTGCACTTTCAATTTCAGTTTGTTCATGTTATTCACATTGTTTTGAAGAATAGTTGGTAGATGTAAACTTGTTCATCGCATAGTTTTACTTTTTTCACTCTAAAACAGAGGAACGTTTGTAGGTGACATTATTTATATATTATTAGGTTATTATTTAACCGGTCCGGCCCACTTCAGATCAAATTTGGCTTAAAGTGGCCCCTGAACTAAAATGAGTTTAACAACCCTGCTGTAAAGTTTTTATTACTATTATGGGTCAAAACGCGGTATTCAAAATCTGTCTGACAGGACATTTTAGAGACAATTTGACAGATTAGTGTTGCTAAATGACCCACAGTTTTACTTTTAAATTCACTTTTGCTTTAGTTGGACCATAAGGGATTATCCAAAATAAGGAGCTACTTTATATTGAAATAAATATTGGAATGGCGATCAATTAAAGTTCGCTCTCTGATGGGACATGACTGTGTTTGGACCCTTATATATTTTTTTTTCATTGATATTGTTGGTTGTTTTGCACTATATTTATCCATGTACACTTTCTTTCTTGCACTATATTCTTTTTTTTTTTTTTTTTTTATTTATCTTTTTATGAGCAATGTAACAGAGCATACAAAGGATCATAAATACAATGCATTCATTATACATTGCCTTTTTATATCATTTTTCCCCATTCCCAATCCAACCCCAAGGCCCTCCGAGAAGGGGCAACAGCAGAAACAAGAACATCACAACAGTCTCTGAGCAGTAGAAAATCAAATAAGTACAAGCAGTATCAAACCTGTGGTGTACAAGAATATTAATTGAGCTAATGGAAATAAAAAATAAAAATAAAAAAAAAAAATCATAGTTTGTAGATACCTGTGTTTACTTTTAAATATTAGACAATTCTTGCACTATATTCTTTTGCTGCCATGACTATTGAACTTCCCCATTGTGGAATCAATAAAATCGAATCGAATCGAATCGAATCTACCACCACTACCACTAGCCACCAAGAAGAAGCAAACAACATCTGCTAACTGAGTTGGTTTAAGCCATAATGTTGGTATACACACACATCTAAACATGCAGAAATGCACTTGGCCAGATTGGACCCTTTGGGGGGCCCTGCTATGGCCCACATCCCATATATTTGACACCCCTGGTCTACAGTCTTTGTGCTACATTTGGATGCAAACCCATGTCATGTTCTACCTGTGAATAATCCCAGACAAACTCCTGGCTGACGGATAAACATCTTTACAAACTGATGTGACAGAAAGCCATCACTCAGAGATGGAGCAGGGAGATACTGTCACCACAGTATGGAGAAACTAACATTTACTGACTGAACCTTCACAAATGTACAAAATACTGAAGGAGACTGGCTACATACAATAGCACAAGGTAAACTCAGCGGATGAGTATGGCATAAAAACGGTTGTATATCTGGGAAAACTTCGTACACAACAGACTCGTTTTGTTATTATGAAAACACCGGATAGAAATTACGATATAAAAATGGAACACGCAGAAACAGTATATATCACAGGTGTCAAACATGCGTCCCGGGGGCCAAAACCGGCCCGCCAAAAGGTCCAATCCGGCCCCTGGGATGAATTTATGAAATGCAAACGTTACAGTAAAATTACACCGAAGATATTAAAATGATTTTAGGTCAATTCAATCGAAAGTGGGTCAGACCAGTAAAATACTATCAGAATAACCTATAAATAATGACAACTGCAGTTTTTTCCCTCTTTGTTTCAGTTTAAAAAAAGTCAAAATTATGCAAAAATGTTGACATTTACAGACTAGGCTTTTATAAAAAAAATGTGAACAACCTGAAATGTCTTAGCAGTACTGTAATTTGACCAATATTCTGCCTGTTATTTAATATTTTGTGTATTTTGTAGATCCACAGTGATCTGTAAGTTATAATGCACATGTATAAACTATAAACTAAGGCGTAATATTGTTACCTCCGCCAAGGAGGTTATGTTTTTGCCAGGGTTTGTCTGTTTGTCTGTCTGTTAGTGTGCAACATAACTCAAAAAGTTATGGACAGATTTGGATGAAATTTTCAGGGTTTGTTGGAAATGGGATAAAGAAGAAATGATTAAATTTTGGTGGTGATCGGGGGTGGGGGGGCCCACGGGGGGGGGGGGCACTTATCAGCCTTGGCGGAGGTCTGCCCTCTCCGAGTGCTTCTAGTTAAAATTGCGTTTATTTTTTAAAATAATTTTCAGGTTCATATTTGTTCATGTTATGTGCAAGTACGGTTCATATTTTTGAAGCGCTTACTAATATACTAGGAGTTAGGATCCCCCTTGACCCTTTAACCGCACTGTTGGGTATTGTTCCTGGAAGGCTGCAGTTACCGCAGGAGGACTCCAGGTGGTCGCCTTCACTACTCTTTTGGCACGCCGCCTTATTCTTACAAGGTGGAAGGAACCTGCCCCACCCTCTGTTGGACACTGGGTCAGAGAGGTGATGTCCAACCTTAAACTCCAAAAAATCCGATATACATTTCGTGGATCTGAACAGAAGTTTCATAAAGTGTGGAAATTTTTTTTAAATCTTCTTTGGCAATCCTATGACACATGTACAAGGCCCTTAACAAGTCAAGATGTATTTGTATGTAACACTTTGATATGTGACTTTATTTCTATTTACAGTGCCATATTGTATATGCATATAGAGCTGGTGACAGCAAGGGGTTTAGGAGGGTTAAGTGGGTTTTGTTTGATTTGATTTTTTTATGTTGAATACCTGTGTGTATTCTGTATTTGAAATTTAATAAATATACCTAAACACAAAAATGCATTTATTTTTGCAAAGAATTTTCAGGTTCATATTTGTTCATGTTATGTGCAAGTACGGTTCATAGATGTAAACATTTTCATTACTAAATTTGACTTTTTCACTCAAAAACATAGAGCAAACTTTGGAGTTGACATTATTTACAAGTTGTTATCCTATTATTTATATTATTTTACTAGTCCGGCCCACTTTATAAAATATTAGGCTGTATGTGGCCCCTAAATTGAAATGAGTTTGAGATCCCTGGTATGTATCCTTGGCTTGCAGAAACAACATATTTTCGTGGTGTTTTTCCTCGCCACTGAATTGCAGAGTGCCCAGATGTTGGTTCCAAACAAAGATTGCTCCTCTATCAATCATGTTCATCTGTCTCCGTTCTGTGTCTGGGTGAAAGACTTACAAGAGAGCAGGTCAGAAGAGAAGAAAGGCAAGTGAAAGAGAAAGCAGGCCACAAATTGTCTGGTGCACAGAAGGCCAAGGTCAGCGCTGAACCCATAAACTGTGTGTGCGGACGGGGGTAGGACAATGGGCCTTTGTACGGTCTTCAGCGTGACATTACATTCTGCTGGAGAGAACAGCCTTTTCCAAAATATCTGACAACTGCACGGGGCATTTGTGGGACAGACTGCAACAAAAGGAGAGCTACAAGCGGCTGGGTGAATAGGAGATCCCAGGTTCAAATTATCCAATAAAAGAAGTGTCACAATTGAACACGCACCGATCTGGAGATGCTCTGAAAGTGCTCTGAAAAGATGCAAACTTTAAGGGTCTGGGAGTCTAAACTATGAAAAGCCTTCACAAACAAATGCTCATTAATGTATCTTTGTGTTCATGGTCAGCCTAAAATAAAGCATGTGCGTCTCCTTTTACTGAAGCTGAAAGAATATGATGCTATGCAATTCAAAATGGTACAGAATAGATAGTTTGATTTGATTTCTTTGGTTCTTTTTAACCCATAAAGACCCAAACATTCACTGGAGACCAAAACCACCGACTGATCTAAATTATTTAATACCTTTTGATCCACTAATTCTATCAGTACATGTAAATAATTAGTGTAAAATGCAGGTTCTCATCCTTTCACGGTCATCAGAAATGAAAGATTTGGACATTCAGAGGCTCTACAGTGTTGATTCACCAGTAAAACCCATGGAGCTGGATCAACGACAGACACTGGAGACACTTGTTTATGTTCAGTTCATGATATATTGGCTGAAAAAGTCTGTTTTTCTTCACTTTGCTCTGTTTTGATGTAATTACCTTTGAATTTACTCTAAGTCTTCATGAACAAAATGTCTTCTTCAATTTGTGCATTTAAAAAGGATATATAAATCCACTACAATAACAAAATATAGAACATTATCTGAATAAGTGAATATCTAGTTATAACATAGAAGTATGCATTAAATAAGATAATACTGTAATTATCATGATTAGGAGATATCACATTTATTGATCATTGTATTTGTAGTAAATATTTAACCTTTTCATGCACGAATTATGAGAACCTTAATCAAATATTTTTTCCTGAGTGTTTTTATTCTTCTTCAGGCATGAAAAAAAAACAATGTGATTGAAAATTTTCTTCTGAAAAATAAATAAATAAATACAAATAAAAAAAAATAATTTTACAAATTTTAAAAAATACATAAAAAATAATAATGAAAAAAAAAAAAAAAATTCTTATGAACCTATTTTTCATGAAGTTGCAAAAATGTCCACTCAGCTGGACACAACACGTTTAATTTTTGACGCACAAAAACATGTATTTACTGATACATTGTGTGAAAACTATGGGGAGGGCTTTGTGATTCTAGGGGTTTATGCTCAGAAGAGATCTACAAAATGTTACCAATTCATGTCAGAAAAGATATGTAGTGTCTTAAAACTTTAATAAAGATATGTGTGAAAAAATAAACAAAACAAAACAAAATCCATGAATATAGAAGAGAAAAGCTGTAGAACAGCTGTCCACTGTAGTGCCCAGTGTGGATGAAAAGGTTAAAGTGCATATAAATATTATAGTTTATATTAAAAATGGTTGATTATGCAAATCTGATTGCGTGTGAGGTGACTAAAAAAAGTGTATGTGAATGGTTTGTACGTATGTTTTGTGCTATTGTAAAAATATGCAGAAAAAAAGTGCGTTAACAAAGCAAAGGAAGCAGATTTAATTTAATTATTAGTTTGTAAAAAGGGGGTGGAGTCTAGAAGTTATACTTCTTCCCACTCCTTTTCGAGTGCAGAAAAATTTTGTTTGACCATGTTGTATGATTCTTTGTTATCTGATGATTCTGTGTGCTCGAAATAAAACTACACCAACTACCGTCTAAATAAAACAGAGGAATTTAAATGTAGAAATGTACATGATTTATAGTGAAAAATCCAGAATACAGAGGATAATGTTATGATAACTGGTGATAAATGACTTAAGAAAGGTTAAATGCAGAGAAACATTCATTTGGGAACTAACATAAACACAGCACTGGGTCTTTACGAGTTAAACCGAAAGCAAATCATAAATTAACAAAAAAAAAAAAAGGCCATTTTTACTTCACATTTTTGGCCTTTAGTACGATAACTCTAAGCATCTAATTTATTCTGTTCCTTTTTGACTTCTAAAAACACTTGGCCTTTCCACAGCTCTTCTGTAGTGCAAAGAAGAAGAAAAAAGTCTCTGACAAACGATAAAATAAAACTTTGACTTAAAACAGTCCTTCTTTCTTATGCTGTCTCCAGTTTCACTTTTAAGCCATGGCTCGGCCTCCGTAGCAGCCTGAAGCTTTGTGGACTCGCTCAAGACTTGGCCGAGATTCTAGATGAAAATTAGCCACTGACAGCACCGGAGACGAGAGAGCTTGACAAACAGTTTAGAAAAAAAATCAATCTAAATATAAAAACCTGGGTCTGAAGGAGAATAAATTGGATTCTTACGCTCTTCCACTGATGGTATCATCTCAACTCGCCTCCACTTGGCACATTTCTTTTTGGCTTTTACTCTATGTGAGAGCACGGACCACCAGGGAGGATTTCAGAAACTTTGGTACCACCTCCGCTAAGGTCTAATGGTTGTCAAGGTGATGCGACATGTAGTTATGGAGATCAGAATCAATACGTATTGAGGGATAGCAAACCAAGCCAAAAAAAAAAAAATCTTCTTGATGAGTGAAACCCAGATTTTAACTGTAAACAAAGACATTCTCACCTGAAAAAATCAAAGTGTAATGTTTCATATCACAACATCCCAGTAGTCTTACGCCTGGAGTAAAAACGATGCATGCTGTTGCCAAAGTTGAGCCGAGCCGAGCCGAGCTGAGAAAACTGGCATTATGTTCCCTGGAGCTAGCTAATCTGGATGTTTCAGAAGATTGACTTGGTTTCTCATTTGTCTTTAACCATCCTTTAGTTCTGCTGCATAGTCCGAGTCTGCTGGGAGGCAGTCATGCACTTTAGATGTCTTGAAAAGCACCACAGAAATCCAATCCAATGTTATTATTATTAAAGGTCTTCTTTAGAGCCAGTGTAAAAAGTCTACTCTTACACGAAGTTAAAACCTGGACCACGTATAAAAACCTACAAGAACGACTGGATGGTTCCTAGAGTTGAGGAAAGAATGATTAGACCACATTTGTTTTCAAGTTCTTGTTCATTTTAATGGCTGGTCCAACTAAAGCTACATTTGTTCGGACAAATACAATGATAACAACAAAAAAAGCTCATAGTAGTTTAATTTCAGAGCTGATATCTATCCATTTAACATATTTTCTTGCTAATAACCAAAATCATCAATATCTATGGCATTGTACTGACAAAAACAGTGCTTTTATTCATTCCATGTTTTCTTTTCTGTATGTTTAGTCACATGACACACACAGGAGTTAGGACTGGACTGCGTAACTATTGTTTTGGATGACTTTGGATGGTCTAATAATTTTTTTCTGCAACTGTACAACAGGCTTCTTATGAAAAGACCAATTATCCATGGCAGACATCTATGGAGACAACAGCACCAGTATCTACCAGTGTTGAACAGCAAAGCAAGCAACTCCTGATATCATCACCTTCCTAAAATAATTGCCCAGTTTCTTGACAAAAATAACTAGTTTTTTTTTTTTTTTTTTTTTGCCAAAATCCTCAAATACTCAGTTTCTGACAAATTTTTTTTTTTTTTTTTGTTTCCTGACAAATCTGGAAAGAAAATGCCTCAAGCAACTATTTTTGGAAGAAGCCAATATGCTATGTTTGAGACAGGGGAACACAATTTAATAAAAGATTCAGAAATATTATACCACTTTATGAACATAACGTTAGCCTGATAGCATAATTGCCATAAAAAGCCACAAAAGTATTGGGACATTCAGGTGTTTCTTTCTAACAGGGGTCTTTAATGACAAATATGACTGGCATTTTATAGCATTTCCTGTGTTTATTTGACTTATCTTTATGTATTTTGCAAAAAAACAGGTATATTTAGGATATATAGCAACTGTCTGTTAGACATATCGTTAGCCTCATAGCATAATTGCTGAAGTCATACACAGATGGACAAAAGTATTGGGACATGTTGAATTCAGGTGTTTCTATTCTAACAGGGGTCTGAGATATAAAACAATACTGATAAATGTCATAATATAGTTTTATATTGGGATAAATATCATATTAACTGTCAATATTGATGTTTATATGTCAGATCAGCATGAACAGGACATCTTACAGCTGTAGACATGATGTGTCCCAATATTTATGTCCATATAGTTTAGAAACATCAATATTTCCTTCAAGTTTAATGGGAGATGTTTCTTCCTTAGTGAGATTTGAAGAAAGTAGATGGTTAGATGTGGTAGAAAATTATTATTTACTATAAGACAAGGTAAAATATTTTAGAAATTTTAAAGTAGAACATTTAAAATCATAGTCACCGTTGAAAAAAACAAGATCACTGGTGAGAGAAAGTTAGGCATTTTGGAAGCAGAGATAACAATTTAAACCAAACTAACCAATGCAATGATATTTATCCCAATATAAAACTATATCATGACATTAATCATTACTGTTTTGTATCCCAGACCCCTGTTAGAAAAGAAACAGCCGTGTCCACATACTTTTGTCCATATAGTGTATGACTTAGGCGGTTATGCTATGTGACTACTGATGAACCTTGCGTCTCCTTCCTGCCTCATAGATTGTGTTCTGTCGTCCCTGTCGATGCTCCTTTCTGCTCCCACACCTCTATATTCCTGATGTGTTTGTTGTTCTGAACTCCGACCGGCCCGGTGTTGAACGGATCGGTCCAGAGTCTGTGGTGTTTGTTGTTTGTTGTTATCGATGCTTTTCTTTTCTCTCTTCTCCCTCCACTCATCCCGTCCGATGGAGGCAGATGGCTGCCTACCCGGAGCCCGGATCGGTCGGGGGTTCGTTCTTCCGTAAAGTTAGTTTTTCCTCCCTGCTGTCGCCCTGGGCTTGTTCTCAGAGATTTTGTCAGGTTTCTTCTCTGCAGAGTATTTTAAGTCCCCGGCCTGATTATCCCTAAATAAAAAAACTGAACTGAATTGAATTAGTTTTAATCCTTGCAGTCCTGATGACTTGGAGTGACTTAATTTCTGTTGCATTTTTACCTTGATCTTTGCGACGTTCCTTAACCCTTTCATGCATAGTGGTCACTCCAGTGGACAGTTACTCTACAGCTTTAATCTTGTATATTCATGGGTTTTGTTGTTTTAGTTCATATCAGCCAACACAGTGGACACTTATGCACCATCTCATAAACTGCAATTCATACCATTATTGTAACTCTGCTGTTCTTGGTTGGTTCTTGAGTGGAAATCAATTGTTAATATTTATTTTTTTGCATATTATCTCCATGAAGTGAGTAATAACTAGTATTAGAATCTGTTAAAATGTGAGAAAACATCAGATTAGCTGCATTAAACATGGTTTCATTTCACTGTTTTCATACCACTTTATGATATTGGGTTTTAAATACATGTTTCTTTGCTTCAAGAATAAAATTCATGGTGTAGCTGAGTGGACATTTTTGTAACTCCATGAAAAACAGGTTGATTTAAAAAAAAAAAAAAAAAAAAAAAAAAAAAAAAAAATATCAATCACATTGTGTTTTTTTCATGCCTAAAGAGGAATAAAAACACTCAGGGAAAAAAAAAAAATCTTGATTAAGGTTCTAATAATTCATGCATGAAAGGGTTAAAGGACAGATTCTGGAGCTCCTGTTGCTGCTCTTACATGTATGCATTTTCGTTCTGTACACGTGAATAAAGTTAATCCAAGCGCATGGATTTGTTCTGGTTATCTGAGGGGAATATGGGAATCTGGCCCCTTAATAAGGGAACAAACGAATCAATTAAAAATATCCGGCAAGAATGTGTTTAGTGCTTAGAGATGCAGAAAGCTGTATTTATTAGAAGTACAGCCCAGTGTAATTTATCATTCACTGACATTTTTGCCTTTCTCTCTTTGCAGTTAAAGCGGTAAACGCAGGTGGTGACAACTGAATCCAGCTTCTCTCAGCTCAGATTAGCGGCCGATGCTAACTGTCTGACACTTCATCTTAGTCTGCTATGACAATATCTTTATCTCACTATCTTTTTGTTTTTGTTTGTTTTTCTCAAGAGGACAAAGTGTAAATATCTTATGCCAAGTTAGATTACATTGAAAGGAACAGGCCATGCATTCCACATTCAGAACAAAAGCATAGATTGCATGAAAATGTATGTATTATGTTAGTGTATTATATTTATTACTGTATGTGTATTTGCTTCCATTTCCTGTAGATTTGTACATATGCTAATCTTGTATTTTTTCTGCTTAATTAGTGTTCTATTAATATTATTTATTGCTTTTATCTCTTCACATTGACTTTCCTTTTATTTATTTATTTTTGCTAGTGTTTTTTCACGTTATTATGACCAAGTAATTTCCCTTGTGGATCAATAAAGTTTGTCTTAGTCTAAGAAAAGAAAATACTGTAGTTCACCAACCATCCAATACTTCTTGTCTGAATTTCATGCAGGTTTCTACATCTCCCCCTCCCTGAACAGATGTCAGTCCATCTCACCTGTCTTCAGCCAGTGTGTTTAAATCTTGTATAGAACCGATATCTACGACAAAATAAATAAAGAAGTAACAGAGGAAACTGTACTTCTGTCAGTTTTAATCAAACAAAGGTCAGATGAGGGAATGGATCCACTGTCTTCTCTGTGGAATCTTTTATCCGACACACTGTTCTCGGGTGCGCAGAGGGAAGTGAAGTGACAATACTATTTCAATTTTAATCCTGGTTCACTGAGTGTCACTCCACATGATTTTCATAATACATCACACTGTGGCAAACTACAGCCTCGTACAGGAACAGAAACCCACAGTTCAATACAATGCACTGAAGCAACAATCATTTATATTATCACTTGAGTAGACAGTAATTTATCTGAAAAAGACTTCGGAATATAACCCTTGAAATTAGAGACGAACTACGCACGACTTTGTATTTTTCTGGAGCATTTGATGCGCTAAAGCTAATGACTGCAGTGTTAACAACTTCAGTCGCATTTCAAACGTTTTGTGAAATGTTTCATGAAAATATGTCTACGGAAATAAATCACGGCGGCATATTTTTCCCTGCTTTATTACAATGCGGTCCGTGGCCCAGTTTGTAAAGTAATTTGTGAGCACAACTTCCACACAACACAACGGTACAGTTCCGTATTTTAGGAATGACTTTCGCTGCCACGTTGAAGATACATTCCAGAGCCCTTGTACGTTCATGTAAGGGTCTTGAGTAGGTGCCTTTGGTGTGATTAATGAAAGTAAATTTATGGAAGAGGACAAATGAAATTTACAGCTCCAACGCAGTTGTTGGAACATGCTCAACGCCGTAAATTCATTTTTAATTCGGTGATCTGATGTATAATTTTTCTCACATTTTATACATTTGCACTTATGGGGGTGTTTACTAGACCTTTTAACAAAATCCAAACAAACCATATAATTTTGTTCATGATATATTTTTGTATCGCATTTGATACATTGGGAGTTTTTATTTAGTACCTTATATACCTGCAGTATCAAATTTGATGCACACATTTTTTACACAATTTAACCGTGCTATAAATAATCAATTATTGAGTAACTATGCATTGTTTCAGTACATGAAGGACTTTTAATAACTTTTAATGTTCGTCTTAACTTTTTGAAAATTACCAAAGACTTTCACGCTGCAAAAAGCGTGTGGACGAGAACATTGGAGATGTGGAAAAAAGCTGCAGAAGATTTTAAGAAACTGTTGTCATGACTTTTGAGATTCTCAACTATGGTAACTCTATATGTCCTGTTTGTAATCCTGATTAATATTCTGTTTATTTATTTATTTAACTTTTACTTTATTTGTCAGAAGCTCAATTCCAAATTGTGTGTCCCACAAGGAGGGGAATGGGGGGGGGGGGTGTTTTCTGTGTGTAATGTAGGTATAGTGTGCACTTTTTGTTGTGTATTGTTGAATGTGTCGTTTATTTTTGAATTGAATTGCTCTTTATTGTCATCTGACAGCACAGTGTGCATGCAGCACAGAGTACAGCAAACGAGGTTACGTTCGATGATTAGGGACATTGGGCCGCTGCAACTGGTGCGCTGCCACAGAACCCTTTTCTTCGAAATTTGCAGTAAAGAACAAGGGATAATGCAAAGCACAAATATAAGACATCAAACGGATCTCACATGGTACACGTGGACACATGCTGGTACTTTTTCATGGATTAGATTGGATTTCAGGGGATAGTGAGAAAAAACAGGGTTTGAAAGCAAAACAAGATTTGGAGTTGGGAACGGAGAGAATGTGTGTGTGTTGTGCCTTTGTGTTTGGAATGTGTGCAACATAAGAGACACCAGTGGGTCAATCAAACTGAAATTTAAAATCAATAAAAATGGTTGATTTAAAAAAAAAAAAAAAAAAAAAAAAAAAAAAAAAAAAAAAAAGCCTGTGGACGGTTTAACAATAACGGCCATATTGAAAAAGGGCAAAAAAAAGCCTTTCCACTGTCTGCAATGACATGATAATCCACCAGGGGGCAGAAAACACAGTAGGTTTTTAAGGAAAGTATTGATCTTGATGATTAGATAGAGGCCTAAGAACCTGGTGTAGCTAATATGATACAAATGGTTTTATAGGGTTAAAGTGTTGTATATAAATGAGTTAAATGTTTAGGTCGATAAGTGAGCTGCTGGAGCAGTCTGTCAACCGCAGTAGTGCTGACAGCTAGCTCATATCAAACATAAGACACACGACATATGAGGACGGGTACAGTTACCTTGTTTCCAGAGGCACATTGCTACCCAGCACCCAGCTGTCTTGCAGCGGGACGCTCTCGGGGGGCGTGGTCTGCAGCTCGGCTGGTGATTGGCCAGCCACTGGGGCCGGGCTTCCAGTAGGAGGGGTTAGCTGCCGGGTTGAGTTCAGGGTATGGCCAGCGTGGTGCGTGGAGCCCAGGGACTGGTTTAGAGCTGTTATGGAGGGCTGCTGGCGGTGAGGGGGCGGCACGGGAGGCAGGGTGGTGCCGTGGTGATTGGACGGTTGCTCTGTGAACGAGAGGAAGAAACGTCAGGTTGGAGATGCCGCGCTTTCTTTACCTTATCAGTATGTAATGCATTGACAGCGGGTGATTTTCTGATTTTGATCCGTCAGAAATGAACTTGAGTGTATTTAATGGAAAAAAAAGAGGTGAAGAGAGTGGTTTTTCCAGCAGTCTTCAAAAAAAAAAAAAGTCCTTATGCGTGTCATCTATAATTCCATCAGGCAGCCTCCATCTGCTGATGATAATCACCAGAAGAGCTGCTCCAGACAGCTCTGTCAGTTATTATGTCACGTCTGAAAAGCTGTTCTAAAATTTAGTACCTGTGCGTTGATTGACAGCAGACATTTGCCCCTTTTAGATGTTTTCTGTCTTTAATGTTCACACACTGCTACTATTTCCTTTCTATTACATTCACTTATTTTAACTGAGACCTGCTAAGAAACTCAGCTGTTCAGTATTGTGTTTGTTGATCCAGTCAGTGCCAGGTTAAATTTACATCAAAGATGAATCAGTGTTAAAATCATAAGTGGAACCCCTGAGCCGAAGCTCCAAATGTGTTCTTTTATATTTCTATAATCTGAGACAAATGTACGAGTAAGGTTTCCAGTTGTTAAATTCAGCATTCAGCTGTCTGTGGGCTTGAATCTTAACCACTATGTAAATTTCACTGTGGTGTTCGAGTCGGTCAAGGCTGGTGAGAAATGTAACCCAAAGCTGCACTGAGCTCAGCCAGCCTGAATACTGATCAGTGATTGGCCTTCACGGAGCCCACACTTGTTTTTTGTAAAAATATTTGCTCAAAGTTGACCTGGCTTCAACTTTTCCCTGTTGTTTTTTTCCCCAGCGTTGCTCTGCTCCTTTTCTGTCCTCAGGGTGCTCTGAAGGAAATGAATGGCAATGCTGGTATTTGATTTGCATAAAGAGCATCACGTCTCCATTTCCCAGCCCTGCTGTTATTCATTCTCCACTGCCCTCACTGGAGAAAATAGAAAGCAAAGAGAGAAGAGAAGGGATATATGCAGGAGCCGAGGGGTGGGCAGGGGAGGGGATTTGGGCTGCGAAGGAAGTGCGCTCTTTTCTCTCTCTCCATATGCTGTTTTGTTGGCTTAGTAATTGTTCCACTTATGCAAACCTTCAAGGCTAAATGCTGAATACCACACACACAGACACACATAGGATTTCTGGAGGAGTATTCAGCCATAATTAACAAGTCTACATCTGTGTTCTATCATTCCAGATGTAAATCTAAACACCTTCCACTCACTCAAATGCTGAAAGTACGCACAATTTCTGTGTGAGTTCACGCAAGACATGAGGTCAACACTGACACACAAAGGGCAGTTTGCATATAAATGTTGCACACATGATATTACATGATCATTTTGTCAAACACATAACATTGCATGCGTAGTCTGATGTGCGCCTGTGTGCTAAATTTGAGTCAAACTGTGAAATAACATGATGATTCTCACAGGAAGTGGGAGATCAGCTGAGGGTTTAAGGATTTGCAGTATTTAACAAGTTTCCATTTCAGGCTTTTAAAAAATCTATAACAGTAACATTTACTCAAGAATAAGAGCTGTGTTGCTATAGTGACGTGTTTCATGGATGGCTTATGCATGACTGATTTGACAGGAATCAGTCTGTGACGTGAAACTTCAAGCACATGTCACATATCATCCCATTTTAAGCTTGAGTGCAGGAAATCCAGCATTGTAGCAAATTATATAAGACATTAGACGGTGTTGGGAGTATCTGCAGGCTATATCTTCCCCTGTACCAGAGCTTTAAATATCAGTGTGGCTCAGTGACACGCTCCTTCATTACAGAGAACACACACTGTAGTTTAATTGGATACAGTTCTACACAAAACTTTCTGTTGCAGAAATGCTACAGTATTTGCAAAATATTTTTAGTTGCCCCACCTTTTTTTTTGCTGAGCTTTGAAGGTCGTCTTTTATTTTCTATGCTCTACGGTAATTAAATACAACTCTACAAAATACTTTGAATATTCTGCATTTACGTGACCACTAGATGGAGTAGTGAGTAACTGAGAACTACTAAGAAACAATTTTTAGAGTCGGTGAAAGTGACTTGACGATAAAACATAAAACCACCATTGTGGTTTTCTCCACTGGACACGGGTCTAAATGAAAAGAATGGAGTTTGATGGTGGAATGGCAGCGTTTCTTCTAAAAGTATGAGTTTGATTATGAGGCTTATGACAGTATAAAGTTATTATGGGCTGTTATTATCTGGTTCAGATTAAACTATGACAGTTTTGACCTTGTTTGTTGGATTCCAAACAGATCTTTAGTTCAGCTACTGACAAGACAAAACAGAGAAAACGGAGGTGATTTTTGGTTTTACTGTGTCTGTTTTCAGTCTAAAAACAGAGCTAAGCTAACAGAGCTATAATGTAAACTATCAGCTGATGCAGCAGATGAAGATTATAAGACACATTGTTACCTTGACTGACTTAAAATAAGCAGGTATGAGTTTAAATTTGAAGACGAAAACCTGATGATACTGGAAAAAAATGTGCTTTTTGTTAAGAGCCTGGAATACCAGTACTATATAGCAAGGTTATTATCGTTAACGAAAACAAACAAAATGACGAAAACTAGAATTGTAAAAACATTTTCGTTAACTGAAATAAATAAAAACTATACTTAAAAGAAAAAAAAAAGGATAACTAACTGAAACTGTATTGTGTGTTTAAAAAACTAACTAAAATTATAAAAATTATGGATAAAATTCCCTTCGTTTTTGTCTTTGTCAATGTCAGATTGATACGAAATCAATTTATTTCCTTCAAGCAACTTTAGCTAGCGGCACCGTATGGTATTTAAGGGTCCGTCACTTGTGTTCACTTGTGGTTTCCAGTCGTCTTCTTAAAGCAGCAGAGTCCTGTCTGGGATTTATGTGAATACGACGACAGAGAAGAAGAGAAAAGAGACCACTGAACTAAAATTAATACTAAAACTAAGCATTTAGAAAATAACAAAAACTAATAATGAAAACTAACAAACCCGCTCTAAAAACTAATTAAAATGAACTGAATTAGAGAAAAAAAAGTCAAAACTAACTAAAACTGAACTATAATGAAAACTCCAAAACTATTAGAACCTTGTTGTATAGAACTCCTGTAAGCAGCACCACTGTACTTAAGTTAATGAGCCTTTAAATATTTTTCAAGATTTTTGCATCTTAGATTGGAATCCTTAGTCTTGCAGACATCAAATGGTAACAGCCAAAGGCCCATCCTGTGCTTGCATTCCAGCAGAGGTCCTATGTGGATGTGAAGAGCCAGAGCCTGCAGGGACAGCGACTGTCACTGAATCCTGCTGGGACACGATGCCCCTCAGACATCAGCCTCAGGCGACTTTAGCAACATGCAAGAGTCATCAGTTCAGCCCGGACACTTGGTGAGTGACAGTAAGAACTCTGTAAGAAGCTGTCGTCTGAAATCACCGCTGTGTCCAGACTGACACTTCCAGTTGAAAAGTGTCTTTTTTGCGTTTTTTCCTCTGTGTCTTTTACCTGGATATAGTGCAGTGTCTAGACACAGACATCAGAGTGTGGTGTCTATGGAGGGTATTTTTGATTTGGGTGTAATTACCGTCAGACTCACATTTTCTGCTTTGTGGATTTACTTGGAACGGGGTTGACATAATCACTATTTTTAGTAATTTTCTTACAGGAGCCAATGAGAACTTAGTCACTGCCTTCAGATCTTTTGTAAAAATGCCCCTCCAGCGTAACATAAATCATTCATCTTCATTTGCCAAAAAAAAAAAATCTGCATGCTCTGTAAATATCCGCGTCTGATTTCTTTCCAAGGCCTTTCAATAGTGTAGAAGCAGTAATTATACAGTTTCAAACGCAGACATCAGTGCAGTTATCGATCACATGTGCAGGTACAGACTAATCACTGGACACTGGTCATTATCTTGTGCACACACAGACATTGATCTGCACTTCATCCCTGCAAATGTGGTCGATAAAGTCGATAAAACAAGCACAGATATCGCGGATCATTACAAGCCTTTATCATGCTTAAGTTATGATTTCATCTCAGTCTCATTCATCAAATATACAAGTTACGTAACTCATAGAAATACATCATTGAATGTTTTTTTTTTTTTTTTCTGTCCCTGTTGCTCCTGTATCTGTAAGAAAGTTGGACCACAAACCGATTTTTAACGTAAAATATTTGCTCTATTTACTGAAAAGCTAATCGAGTGACACGACCCTAGCATCGATGATATAAATGAGCAGGAGATAGAAAAAGTTAATAAAGTTCCAATCAGTTTCTGCATGTTCCAAAATAAACACCAAATCCACCTTGGACAGCAAATCACATAATGAGGCCGAAGCACCAAAGCAAGCACACACACACACACACACACACACACACACACACACACACACACGTTTACACACATGAGAGACTTTTGTAACTGAGCTGTGTGAGTCTTATTTCAGCAGAAACAAATGGACCAGATCCAGAGAGAAGATGAGAAAGCGAGAGGCAGAGCTACAGCGAAGAGAAAGAGAGGGCAACAGCACACCCTGAGAAAGGCACACAGCGTTATGCAAATCAACAAAGAGACCAAAGAGACTGGTGGAGTGAAAAGAGCTGAAATGTGCAGCCCAAGGAGACATTGTTTATATATATATGTATATGTGTATATGTATATATATGTGTGTATGTGTATGTGTGTGCGCAGAGGCTTTCATTTTCTTTCTTCAGCTCCACGCAGCGTACTGTAAAACCACTGATGAGCACAAAATCTGCACTAACCACTGGGCGTCTGAGAACAACAAACCATATGTACCGCAAAAGGTACAGAGTAAGGATCGACTGACACGGGAAAATAGGATAAATAGAGCATTTCTGAAACATCTGAAACTTTGCAAACGCAGCGTAGTGCAGTGGCTGCGTCACGTGTTGCCGTTTCTCCATCCTCAAGGTGATCATGTGTGCACATATTCACCTTCAGGGTAATGAGGGAGATGTACAACCATGTTTTCAATTGCCTCAAGCTTTTCACAGGCAGCTTGTTTTAGTTGTTCTACTAATTATACGACTGCAGAAAAAGCCAATTATCACATTAAAATAGTAATGCAACCGGCAGAGGTGAAAGTAGAGGTGCAAAAAGTTCAAGCTCTGAAAAGTATTTGAGTAAAACAGGTAAAAGTGACACGTATTTCTACATTTTTAGATGCTGTTGCTGTTCAAAGCTATGAAACCGTACAATAAGCATGTCATTAGTCGCTTTTCCATTGGACATCTGCGCAAAACTTTACCGATATTTACTTAATGTCGAAAAAACAGAAGTGCGTAATGTCCGTTTTTCCATTAAATCACAAATATGATGATTTGTTTATTTATTATTACGACATGACATGAGAAGTCATTCCACAAACATGGCGACGAATGTAAATATGGTGTTGAGTTACAGATATATTCATTATTATTATACACTACCCCTCTATCCTGTACTACATTAAAAAATGATTGGGTTTCCTGGTGTGTCCACACATACTGCGCCATGTTTCTTTTAAAACTCTTCTTCTTCGCTTGTTGTACCGTCCGTCAACATCTGTTATCTTTTATTCACATGATTCTAGTTGTGGAAAAAGGTCTTTCCATTTCACTTTTGCATGATATACCATTTGAGCTACGCCTGAAAAACCACCTCTTGCCAGCACAAAAACTTTTAACTGAAAAGGTACATTTTCACGGGCAAGTTATATTCACTCAATTTTAGGGTCAGTGGAATAGAGACTAGTGTGAGTTCTCCTGGTCTCAGACAACACCTTTTCTCTGTCATCAAGTCTCCCTCTATTGTCTCTTTTGTCTTGTTCTGTCTTTTAAGCGGCCCAGTCATGTCTCATCCACCTGTCATTAAACTGCTGCAGCTACACTTACAAATGACACAAACTCACTGAAACCAGCACTTGTTAGAAAATAACGTTTTCCACTAAAATCCCCGTCAGAGATTTGTTGAGAGCTGGAGTTAGCACAAAAAGTGACGGAGGTGGCCACGTCTCAGTTCTCCTGCAAACTGGTGAATGATCATCTACAGGAAAATGATTTAGCCTCCATTAACCCTTCAATACTTAGACACCGAATCCTTCTATATGATGAATTAGATTAGATTAGAATAAATTAGATTAAATTGAACTTTATTGACCCCTTGAGCAGAGTCGTCGGGAAACTGAGCTTCCAATAGTAGCACAACACCAAATGTACAGTATAAGAAATATTATAAGACAAGAAACGCCCCCTCCCCCCCGGCCCCTCAAAATTTAATAATTTCTTCCTTGTGCCAGTATCAACATTTCCTGAAAATTTCATGAAAATCTGTCTGTAACTTTTTTTAGTTATCTTGCTAACATGCACGTGCACAAACACACAAACAAACACACAAAGCGAGGTGATCACAATACCCCCTGGTGGAGGTAAAAATGGTAATATAATAACTATAAAGAAAAAAAAAAAAAAAGAAACAGTAGTGGAAGAACAGGCAGTTGCACTTTGGAAAGTACTAGTATAATTAAAAAAAAAAAAATAATAATAATAATAATGATAATAATAATATGCATTTTTTTCCTCATATTTGCTGAATTTGCATTTTTCTGTAGCTGTTTGCACTTAATTCATACAACACTAATACATGAAGGTGCTGTTTACGTCAAACTAATTCATGTAATGTTGTTACACTTACATTATCATGATTAAATACCTAAGTACACACTATTTAATCTTCATACATGTGTTCAAAACCTAATCAGCATCACAACAGGAGCACTGGGGACACCACAGCAGATTATACACACCCTTTGTGCACAACACCTTCGGCATTTTTATCTAGTACTTTAAGTGAGATTTTGACGAATGTTAACACTGTTACATTTCAGACCACATCTGAAAAACTGATGCATCAAGTGCACAATAGTAGATGGAGATTTTTCCTGCAGAGAACTAATACCTTTGATTTGTAAGGTAAAAGCCTTCGAAAATAAATTAGAGACTGGAATGGCATTTCTTTTTTTTTTTTTGGAAACGTGCCTTTTTCTTGCTGATCAAAATGTGAACACAAGGCAGCGCGAAGATAGATCCAATGGTCACACACGCACACAGAAACACACACACACACACACACACACACACACACACACACACACACACACACACACACACACACACACACAGAAACACACAAGCACACAGCAGCCAGTCACTTCTACCAAGATTAATTTTGAACAAAATCCATTACCAGAAGGTATTTGGTCAAATGAGCTTTTCAAATTAATTCCAACTCCCTCAGTTAAAGTGAAAAATCCATGTACAATCAGTGTTATGGAGAGCCTGCTGCCTTCTGCCTCAGCTCCCAAAACAAATCACACTGTGGAGAAAAATAATGGAGCCGACCACTCCGCCGCTCCCATTTCCTGATTTAAAAACACGAGTATCTGTCAGACATCGCATCTATTAAACATGGGGCTTGAAATGGGCTTGTCTTCAAGGGCCAACACCACGGTATAATATAAACACCTGTTAGTATTTTATGTTACACAAAGCTGCTGATCTTTTATTCACACATAGGCAGCTCTAACATTTATTTTCTGAGCGTCATAATAGAGTCAAGCCCATCAAAAATGCTGTACTGTTGTTGAATATTGATCCGTTCTGCTAAAATACACCATTTGGTGGCAACATGTGGACATTTTAAGCTTCAACTCAAGTTGATAAGGGTTTCCTAAAGCATATCAAGCTTAACTGAGTTAGTGTCAAGCAGCAACGGGGTGCCTCAGGGAACTGTTCTGGCTCCATTTTTCTTTACTTTCTATACCTCTAATTTCCAATTCAATTCAGACTGTATAACAGCAGCTAGGCTTGAATTGCATCCTGCTATAAACAGACTTTTTGCATGTTGTTGTAAATGCCACCTACTACACACTTTTTACTTTATTTCTTCTTCTTCTTATTATTATTATTATTATTATTATTTCTTTTTTTTTTTTAATTGACTTTCTTTATTGGAAGCAATCTCACAGGCATCAACATGACAGCACAATGTGACAGAAAAGCCTTCCATTCTTTCATTTTTTTTGTTTTTTCCCCTCTCAAAATCCCACCCTACCTGAAAGAAGACAATTCTTGATGTAAATCCAATGTTGACATGTGAACAGTACAAAATACATACACCAAATAACTAAATAAAAAAATTAAAAAAAAAATTGAAATAAGTAAGTAAACAAAATAAAATTTAATTAAAAAAATAAAAAAGGGTGAGGGGGCTCAGTCATCACAATCAGGCAGAGATGTCAAGGTTTCAATATTATTATTAGTCTTAATGTCATTTTAGTCACTTTTTATACTTTTATCTAATCTTTCTATTGCATTTGATGCTTTGGGGGATCCATAAAATGTATCTTATCTTATCTTATCAGGTGATATCCTTAAATATCTGGTCTGGTCAATAACCTAAACATCTTCAGATCAACGCGGAAATAACAGAATCATTCCCACATAAGGAGCTGGAATCAGAGAACTTTGGTTTCCACACATGTTCTGGGTCAGGTCAAAATAGTCATATGGTCAACTAACCTATTAATCGATTGCTTGTTGCAGCTGTATTACGATAATCTTGCTGTGAAAATGAAATATTGGCTTTCCTTGCTTTTGGAGGCTTGGGTATGATCTGCAACTGGTTGCTCAGTTGTTATTGATTCCCTGCGTCTGCTTTTTAATCTACATTGTATATTGACTGAATTCAATTGCATGTGTATTCATAGTGATTATAAATAAGTGTGTTTCTTGGCATTTTAGCTTCCCTGCCAAGTGCTGTTGCTTGGGGACGAGTTAAATCCTCCCACTATGGGCCGAATAGGCATCATTTAGATTGATCACCTGCGCATGCTATAATGCAACTGAGCTGCCCACACCTGTTGCTAATTGATTATCTTATAGGTTGGATTATTAAATAATAAAATCCAGTGAGGTGTGTGCGCTGACGGACCAATGCAGGGAGGAGATGTCTGAGAATTTCCAACCTCCAGCGCTCTTGGACATTAAAATCCGCAATAAAGGAAATGGAGCGTGGCTCAGTTCAAGATTTGGTGCACACTCGCTTCATAAAGCACCATTTTATTCTAAGTGTAGCCACTGCAATTACCTCCTAACTCTACCTGTGACCGCTGCATGCTTCTCAAAAATGAGGGTAATTAAAACAAAGAGTATCTGAGACGTATCGGGCACAGGGGAGGCTATTGTAGGCTGGTCATGCTCAACACTGAAAATAAACCTATTTTACAGGATGCTGTGGGACTTTACTTCTCGCTATAAGATGTCCATGTGTATGTTTGCCTCCAAACCTGTAGGAAAAGCACCTTCAGCAGATAGTGTAGACTGAAATCCTTCCCTATACATAGGCCTGTATATTATCTATGAAAATATATAGTCTGGTCAAACAGGGCCCAGCAGGTTTGGCAGCCAGTGAGCTCATGGATTTACCGTACCGATGTCAGTCATAAAGAAAAAAAATGACATGTTCCGCTCGGATAAACATATTTAAAATATGAGATTATGTGGCTGTGGTTTTCTGTGGTTACTGTAGACCTCCAGGCTTTAGATGTGGGCTCGGTGCAGCACACCCCTGCCAAAATCACATGAACTCCCCCTCATGTATCATCGCTTAATTACCTCCCAGAGGGACTTCACTGTGTGTTGGGAATGTGAAGCCAAGAAATAAAGGACCTGATAGAGGCAGAGGAGAACAAGGAAAACGCATGACATAGTCTGCTCTTATGATCTAAGCTAAACTGCTGACTGCGCTTAATATTTATTAAACATACCGTATATATATATATATATATATATACACATACATATATGTGAACGCTTTTTTTTCATGGTGTGGTAGAAGTCCCTGAAGGGAAATCTTAATGCTCAAGCACACAATCTTTTTTTTTTAGACATCTTTTACGCTAGAAGAAGAATGGAGCCCAACCCAGTCTCCAGATGATGTTACCAGTGCACATTTCTGCAAACCAAGACGTATAGCCTTTCCTCAACGGGCAGGAGGTGACTGGGGTCTGGGCCATAAATACAAATCCCAGGACTGTTCACATCCTGACATCCGTAAGTTTTTAGGTTTAGGCAATAAAAGTGCTTTGGTTAGGGTCAGGAAAAGCTTGTGGTTTGGTTTGAATACTACTAAATACATTGTGAATCATTTTTTAAACACATCTATGTGGACCATTTTGTAGCTCTGGGAACTTTCCTTAACCCAAACTGAGTTCAGCCAGGGCTTAAACCAACTATAAAAACAGGCCACAAATAGGACACGTGAAGATAATGTGATAAAGACACAGTTAACCCTTTAAATTAATCAGACCAGATAGAATTAACAAATTTTGTTACCACCTCCCACCTTTCGATGGCGGACATGTGCCCCTTCAATCCTAACACCATTTCAGGACATGTTTCTATTCAAAGCGAAGAGGAAAATCCAGTTTAAAGGCGTGGTCCTGAGCTGGTTTAGGAAGTAAGTAAAGTTTATTTAGTTTTAGTTTGCATCGATAAGGACAGATTTCACTACTCTGCTGTTTGGCTAAAAAGATACTAAAACTTAATTAAAATAATTTTTGTTTTAACGGATGTTCAAGTTAATTTATTTTAAGATAAAACAAATATTTCATGTGATTGTCCAGATTTTCTACCACTTCTCTTTTCTACTTCTTTTTATTATGTATAGTGTCTTTGTTCTTGTATTCTATTTCTTATATTCTATCTTTTTTTTTTTTTTTGTCATGCGGCTTCCTCACTACAATTTCTCACTTTGGGATCAATAAAGTATATGTGTGTGTGTATGTATTTATATAAATATGTTCAAAGTTCAATTTTACTAAAAGTTCCACAGTTCAATATGGTTGCCACCATGTGACGTCACAATATGCAAATAAGATGAGTAAATTTACTCCCATCAGAAACTTTGGGTCATATCCACTATTTTTCTCATTTACTGTATGCCTGTATGTCTAACCACTTCCAAGATACAGCTTTTTGAAATGTTGATATTAGAATTGTATGCGTTTTGAAAAAAATCCGGTGCCTAAAGGGTTTAAAAACACATTTGGTCACATACACGTATCTGCAAATGAAATGAAATGGAGTTTTGATCCAGAACTGCTGGGATCTCTGTGGAGTCATTTTATTCTGGTTGTGGAGCCTCATGCATCAGTACATTATTTTTCCATGGTTTAGCTCTTACACATGGTTTAGATGTCCACATTCTTTTGGCTACGTATTGTGAACATTACAGGAGAGTTCCATGGCACCAGAACAAATGCACTGTAGCTCCAGACTCTCCCCTCAGGCGTAGTTTTCCTCCAGGATGCAGGGCTGAGTTGTACACAAACAGACACACAGAGTTTTCCATCAGGGTGATGGACTGATGTGTGCTCGATAAATTGGCATCTCAGTGGAGCAGCGAGATGAAGTGTCGTTGAGGGAAGAGGTTATTTGTCATAGGCAGAGCGATTACAAGCCTCACTATGACTCTCTGTCTCCATTTATGTTTGTCTATATGTCGATCTTTCACTCTCTCTATGTTCTGCTACAAAACTAATTCTCTCTATGATTCGCCCTCCACCCCTTCTCTGTCTGTGTCTTTTATGAGCTCTGCCAAAAGTTATACACTTTCCAATGTGTTCCAGATCCACTGCACACCATAAAAAAACAGAGATCTGTCTGAATGGTAAGCAGAACATATAAATCCCAATGAGTTTACAGATGTTTTCATGAAGAAGAAAGGCTTAAGAGCAGAGTAGTTGCAGATTATGGATGCACTGACATATCAAAAAGATGCAGTAAATGAAAGAATGGGATCAGGTGCTGAATGTTTTAACCCAAACATCCACCATCTACCAGAATTATCTGATCTAAACTGTTTAATACCTGTAGATCCACTAATCCTGTCAATACATGTAAATAATTGGTGTAAAATACAGTTCTTCATCTTTTCATGGTCATCAGATATGACCCATTTGGACGTTCAGTGGCTCCATAGTTACTATGGCAACATCGTTATCTTCTACAACATTGATTCACCAGTAAAACCCATGGAGCTGGATCAGTGACAGCGGATGGACACACTGGGGTTATGTTCAGTCAATGAGAGATTTTGCTAAAAAAGTCACTTTTTTTAGTTTTATGATTTTTAATATAATAATCTTCTGCTTTACTCTGAGCTTTTATGAACATCTACATGATCAGTGAATTAAATTTTAGAAAATACCGGATTTTCACAAATAAAGAAACACAAAATGGAGGAAATAATATTACAATAAATGGTGATAAACTGCTTCAGGATGGTTAAATATCGAGAAAAAATCATTTGGGAAGTGCCACAAATGTTACACTGGGTCCTTATGGGTTAAAGGTAAAGTTTGGGTCAGAGTAGAAAAAGCTGTGATGTTCCACCCAAATGAAGTGAGAGAACAATCTGAAACACAAATCAGGTATGTGTTAAAAAACTGAACCAGCAGAGAAGAAAAGGTGGCGCAGACAGAACAGGAGGCGACACAGACAGGTGACATTAAAAGTGTCACCGGCAGCAACAATGGTCATCGGAGTTTCGAAACAGAACAACATGAGGAAGAGCAAAGACACGGCAAGAGACAGAGGTAGGAAATGAGACAAAAGGAGAGGGCAGCGGTGAGAGATTTAGAGGAGAGACAGAAAATAGAGGAGAGAATAGATCCAGAAAAAGTATAAAGACTCATTGACATAGCGAAAGAGGTCAGTAGAAGAGTTAAGACGCGTGGTTTTTGAAGCGTGAAAACTCATTCCACCTCTGGACTCCCGGCTGGGAGAGGGGAACGGGGCTGGCTTCTTTACCCAGCCACCAGCTCCCTTTGTGGGGTATGTAGGAGAAGAGTGCCCCTCTCTGCTCAATGACCCACACCAGGGAAATGGAAAGAGAAAATACAGGAAAAGAGGGACAGAGGGCTGGGGAACTGAGGTGTTTTGAAGGTAGGATAGCTCCGTCGGGACAGGCTTACAGAATATTATAAGGCAACAAAGATCATAGATGCGAACCATGTCACCAAGCTTCTTAATACAGTTTTTTTTATCCAAAGTTACATCAAAAGCAGGCAGACAAAAAGATATGAAAACCAACCAAAACCACCAAACATGGCAAAGCGATCACCGGTTTTTGCTCAATGACAAGACAAATAAACAATACATTCTGCTGACTGTTGTTAGGCCTGAAACCCTGCACTCAGTCCACAGTAACTCCCACAGATTCTGCCTGACAGTCTGCTCCGAGTGTTCTTGTTCTGGAAAACATCACTTAGACTCACACACACTCTACGTTGTCACAAAGGGCTTTTGCTACTGTTCATGACATGTCACTGCTATGCTTTTACAACCACATACAACATGGAAACTTAGGTCTTTGCCATGACTAATGTCTGGTTCAAACTACACAATATGTTTGTCTTCTACGATTGCCTCAGTGCTAAATTCAGTGATTAGACAGTCAGAAACTGTTGACGTTTTGTGGCCGAGGAACATGACAGAATACATGTTGCCCCCAGTCGTCACTTGCCGTCGTCTTCGATATACACGATGTATTTGGGAAGGAGGTGCAGGCCACTAACTTCTGGGAACGAGAATGTAGGAAAACAATGATGTCAGATGGAGTGTTTAACCCTTTCATGCATGAATTATGAGAACCTTGGTCAATATTTTGTTCTTAAGTGTTTTTATTTCCTCTTTTAGGCATGAAAAAAACAATGCAAATGATTTTTTTTTTTTTTATGAACCTATTTTTCATGGAGTAACAAAAACGTCCATTCCGCTAGACACCATGCATTTAATTTTTGAAGCAAAGAAACATGTATTTAAAACTCATCATCAGAAAGTGATATACTGTGTGAAAACTATGAAATAAAAACATTTTCAATGCCGTTAATTGCTAAATCGCTAACATTTTCTCACATTTTATCATACTCTAAGATTAATTATTACTCATATAATGGAGATAATATCCTCCTTAGACCCAGGAAATTGACAGTTTTAGCTTTTTTACATTAAAAAACTGTCTTGACTGGAAAGTGCATAACACAACAGTTTTTTCAGATACATTTTTAAAATAATTTTTACTCATTGATTGATTTTTTAATGGAATGTCCTTTGCATTTTTTTAGTAAAACTGTCAAACTTTTGTCCCCTATAGAGGACAAAATGCATTGCTGGGTCTCAGGAGGATATGCAAAAAACAAAAAAAACCCTTTTTGTTCCAGAAAACTTTTAATTACAGTCTAATAACAATTAGCAACTGTTTTATACTAAAACATGTTACTGCAGATCAGGTTTATCATGAGCAGCAAAGTTACAATAATTTTATGAACTGCAGTGTTTGGGATGATGCATAAGCGTCCACTGTGTTGGCTGATATGGAAGTAAAACAACCAAACCCATGAATATACAAGAGAACAGCTGTGGAATATCTGTCCACTGTAGTGACCAGTATGCATGAAAGGGCTAAAGCAGTTCTATGTAGTATTAATATTCTAAACTTTCACCAGCAGGGGGAGTCACACATGAGAACACATGACCAAAACCACCAACGCATCAACCCTGTGTATCCACAGACCGAATCAGTCGCTGAATAAAGTATAAAACTCATTATTTACACACATCTGTATTGTGGTATCATCAGGTTTCCATCTTCAAACTTGAACTCATAAACACTTATTTGTACAGTCAGTCAAAATAACACTGTGTCTTATAAATAATCTTCACAAACTGCATCAGCTGATAGTTTACATTATAGTTGTTAGCTTAGCTCGATTAGCTTAGCTCTGTTCAATAAAACCACAAATCACCTCCACTTTTTATTTGGAATCATCCAAACAAGGTTAGAATTCTTAGTTAATTCTGAGTCATAGGTCGACAAATGGCAACTTCACAGAGATAAGAACATCCCATAATAACTTTACACCTTCATTAGCCTCAGAATCAAACTCACGCATGTAGAAAAATAAAACTCCATTCTTTACATTTACAGCTGAGTCCAGTAAAAACAACAATAACAACAACAACAACAACAATAACACTTTTAGATTTGATCACTTAGTCACTTTCTTTGACTCCGACAGTTGTTTCTCAGTTGTTTCTCGTCCCATCTGGTCACTTTCTGAAGTTTTCTGCACCATGGCAGACCAGCAGAGTGGCTCACTACTCCCTCTAGTGGCCACATAAATCCATCAGTATAAATAAATTCAGTTCATGTCTCTATAATCCAATACAATGACATCTTTGGCAGAACTTCACAGCTGTTAGCCTAATTCTAAACACTCATGATATTTTAGGGTCATATTTCATCTTTCAGTCCTATATAAGTCCCTTGAAGACACTACCGTACTTTCCAGTCTATAAGCCGCTACTTTTTTCTGCACACTGTGAACCTGCGGCTCTAAAATCAGGCGGTTAATTTATGTGTTCTTGGCTAACAATCGATCCGACTGATGAAGAAGGAAATAGAGCTGCTGCACGAAAGCTTGGCATCAGTGAAGCGATGGTGAGACGTTGGAGACGGGGTGGGTGTGGCTTATAGTCTGGAAAGTACGGTAGTCGCTTTTCCACTGACTCAAATTGTGCGAATATAACTTTGATGATTTAATTGGTTTTCCCCTGTAAGTCGCTTTGGAAAAAAGCGTCTGCCAAATGCGTAAACATAAACATAAACATAAACTTGCGCATAAACATTAACCTCATGGAAAAAGGCACAATTTCGGTTACAAGTTTTTGCGCTGGAAAGAGGTGGTTTTTCGGGCGTAATGGAATTGATACATCACACAAAACTGCAATGGAAAGACCTTTTTCTGCAACAAGTCACGTGAATTAAAAAAAAAAAAAAAAAATTGACGGACGTTACAACAAGCGAAGAAGAATTTTAAAAGAAACATGGCACGGTATGTGTGGACACACCAAGAAACCAATAATTTTTTAAGTTAGTGCGAGATAGAGGGGTAAAATATAATAATAATAATGAACATATCAGTAAATCAACATAATATTTACGCTTGTAGTCATGTTTACGGAATGACTTCTTGTGTCACCTTGCGATAATAAATAAACAAATCATTATATTTGTGATTTAATGGAAAAAAACAACATTACACAAGGTGTCGTTTTTCCGTTTTATCGGTAAAGTTTTACGCATATGTCCGATGGAAAAGCAACTACTGGCTACCCTGTATTTTAAAAAGCAAAAAAAAAAAAAAAAAAAAAAAAAGTTATGTCTGTTATTGTTAATGTTACAGAAATGACAGAACCAGTTACGGGAATCCATAAAAATGTAATTTCTTGCAAATCTTTCCGTCTTGAGGATGGCTGTCCCAGATGCATCAGTCGTGGCCCATTATGACTCACTACACCAGACAAAACACTAAATCAGGACCGGCATTTGTCGCAGATATTCCGGTACCACCTCACCCTTAAACCCTCCACTGTTTTGTTTTTTGCCGTCAGCCTTTCAGTCACTCAAAACAATAAGTGAAACCGTTGATGGACACGTGTCAGAGTCTTTGTGGAAGGTGGACCTTTTCATTTCCTTTCTCCTTCGGTGTGTTCCTGTCTCATCTGTGCCGTTTGTCTTACCTCAGAGCTGTGTTTTATGCATGAAAGGTGCTTTACAACGGAACTTTCTGCTTATTAATACAAAAAGGAATGCCCTTAGTTCAACGTGGCATGTGTAAGGGCCAAGAAAACAAGGCGTTGAACTGGTGAGGGAACTCCCCGAGCGCTGAGATCCTTCAGTAGCTCTGAAAGCGGCTGAATTTATTAAAAACACACACACATAGACGTTATATCAGACCGTATATGAACCACAATGTAAAATGCATACTAAAAATCACTGATGCTTCGCTCAAGACATGCTTAAATGATAAAGAATGATTCTGTCAGGCAGGAATCTGTTTCTATTTCGACAAAAGTTTAAAGGTTATTGATTTTTATAACAAATCAACACATCAACCATTACAATATGTGTTTACCGCTGACTTATAGTATTGCTCTTATGTCTCCACTAACTCCTGTTCTTGAATTCCCGCGCTGTAAAATTGGTATTTTCATGCCTGCTGCATCTTACAACTCAACAATACACCTCATTTAACGGAGGATAAAAAAAAAAAAAAAAGGAAGATGTATAGAAAAAGGTGTGAAGGCAGAGAGGGGAGGGGGAGGAGGAGGAGGAGGAGGAAGAGGGAGAGGTCTGGAGGAAGAAACAAAAATAGAAGCATGTAAATGTATAAGGTAAAGTGGCAGGAGGATGGAAGAGACGGGGGGAAGCGTGAAATAAGGGGGAAAATAGCGGCAAGTCACAATAACAGGTCAGCCAAGACTGACAGTTAGTACTCTGAGACCATTTTAACGGCAGCATTAGCATCACAGTAATCCTCTTAGACACAGCCAGAGAAGGGATTGCACTACATGTAATTAAAGCCGCCGTTAAAGTCACACCAGTCTATATCTGGTTTAAGAAAAAAAAAGAAATCACAATATTTGCACAAATTAATTGCTGGTATCACTTTTGACGCTGTGAAAGGGGCAACAGTCCAGCACAAACACTGTGGACAAATATATTTACATACACCATGTGGACAAAAGTTTCGGGATAGGTTGACTTCGACAACAATAATAAATGTCATAATATAGTTTTATATTGAGATAAATATTATTGCATTGGTTAGTTTTGTTGTTTGTTTCCAAAAAAAAGAGATGGTTTTTACTTAATTTCTCTCAACATTATTTTTTTTTTTTATGTATATATTGATGTTTATAAACTATATGGACATAAATACTGGGACACATCATGTCTTCAGCAGTAAGATGCCCTGTTCATGAGGATTTAAGATATAAATGTCAATATTTAATCAAGTTTAATGGGTGATTTTTATGTCTAAGTGAGATGTGGAGAAAATAGATGGTTAATTGTGGTAAAAATGATTATTTATAGTCAAGGCATGACAAATATGTTAGAAGTTTAAAAGGTAGAAAATTTAAAATCATAGTCATGGATTAAAAAAAAAAAAAAAAAAAAGCAATGTTGAGAGAAATTAAGTACAAACCATCATTAAAACACGCAAACAGAACAATTAAACATAATGTAATTTATAAGTGGCAAAAATGAACATTCAACTAGCTTTTTGTCTTTTTTTATGAGATTTAAAGATGCAACTAAGCATTATTATATTTTTTATTCATTGATTAATTATTTTGTCAATTCAAAAAAAAAAAAAATTCTGAAAATAGAAGCCCGAAGCCAAACATGGTGTTCTCCAACGTCACAACCCAAAAAAATGGATTTTGACAGGTGTTTGGATCAGCATTTATGTTGCTGTAATGTTCTAAAAGTGACGTTCTAATGTTCTAGAATACATGTCTGTTCTTACAAGCAAGGAACCAAATACAGTAACATCAGTGAGAGCCATTTTCTACATGACAGTGTATGTGTATATATATATATATATATATATATATATTTTTTTTTTTTTTTTTTTTTGTTTTTTTGTTTTTTTTGTTTTTTTTGTTTTTTGTTTTTTTTTTTGTTTTTTAAATTTCACAAAAGTAATACAGTCTTGTTGGGTCCTCCAATAACACTAAAGTTAAAATTTTCAAATTCAGAGTATCTCTATGAGTGAAATATAAAGGGTTAAACATGACTCATGTTAAATTTGTTTACATTTAACTCATAAGGAGTTTGTAGGACATTTGTGGCTGTTCCCAAATAATTTTTTCTCTATATTTAACTGTCTTTATGTGGTTTATCACCATTTATTGTTATATTATCTTCTGTATTTTTTTTTTTCAGTGAAAATCAAGTATTTTCCAACATTAAATTCACTGATGATGCAGATGTTCATAAAAGCTCAGATTAAAGTTGAGGGGTTTTATATCAAAAATGAGAAAACTGAAAACAAAAAGTGTCTTTTTTTAGTCCAACTGAACATAAACCCAGTGTGTCCATCCACTGTCATTGATCCAACTCCATGGGTTTTACTGGTGAATCAATGCTGTAGAAGATGACAGTGTTTCCATGGTAACTCCGGAGAATCTGAACGTCCAAATGGGTCATATCTGATGACTACGAAAAGATGAAGAACTGTATTTTACACCAATTATTTACATGTATATTGATAGGATTAGTGGATCAACAGGTATTAAACAGTTTCAGTTAAAGGTGGCTGTTTGGGTCTTTAGCTTAAATCAAACCTAAATCTTTTCCTAACGCATTTTATTGCCAAACAACGTTTCACTGCTACAAAAAGGCAGCACATGTATGACAAACAGGAAGTGAATCTGTGCTACTTTTTTGGAATTCAGTCCCATACGAGTGCCGATTCTGCGAGTCTGGGATGTTAACCAGCATGTGCCTACACATCTGACTCCAGCATGTTGTCAAAATAATGAAGGTGATTTCTTTTTTTGTAATGCTTTCCAGGCTGCAGTCACCCATAGTGGACCTCCAGAACCGGCTCAGAGGTCACCTTTCCTCATGGACTGTACTCTTAAGAATGACATGCCGTAGCGTCTCATGCTCAGCGACGTGTGAGTGAATCATTCCAAAGACAGCTGAGTCAATAACAGCTGAACTATTCCGTCACACTCTCCTCACACAAGAAGAGGACGGCTTTATTTACTGACACCGCTGCACAGGATTTTCTTTCAAAGCAGGGCTGACTGACATTATGTGAAAGTTTCTACCAAACCGGGCTCTGCTTTCTTTCTTTCTAAGTCATCTGTCGCAAAAAAGACAATGTCTTCTTGACAACTTGTTATCAGTTATTTATAGCGAGGGTCTGCTTTTCTATTGAATATGATCTCTTTTGGTTTTCTGCAGTGTATCCACAGCTAAAGACCCATGAAACACAGATACAAAAAAGGAGAAAATCAGCATTATCTCTTTGTACGCCCATTAGGTTCTTTGTGTCTGTCTGTCAGATCTTGTTCTGAAGATGTACAGATGATGAGGAAAGGAGGTGAATGAATGAGGTCAAGCTGGAGGTTTGGACGGCGGTAACACAATTTAGGACATTAAAATGGTGTTATACTGTTTAATGTGACAATATCTTACCCATTCTTTATATATAAGCCATCTTAACCTTTAACCCATAAAGACCCAGGACTACTTTTGTGTCAGTTCCCAGATGAAATTTTCTCTCTATTTAACCTGTCTTAAGCAATTTATCTGTATTTATTAAAATATTATCTTCTGTATTTTGTATTTTATCAGTATAAATCAGGTATTTCCCTGTATTTAATTTACTGATCATGTAGATGTTCACAAAACTTGAAGGTTATTATATCACAAACAGGTGAAAACTGCAGAAAAAGTGACTTTTTCAGTGAAATGTATCATTGACTGAACATAAACCAGGCATTTCCATCCACCATCATGGGTTTTACTGGTGAATCTGGGAAAATCTGAAACTGGGGTGAATTAAACAGGTGATATACTGTATAATGTGATAATATCTTACCCATTCTTTATATATAAGCCATCTAAACCTTTAACCCATAAAGTCCCAGCACTACTTCTGGGTCAGTTCCCAAATCAAATTTTCTCTCTATTTAACCTGTCTTAAGCAATTTATCTGCATTTATTAAAATATTATCTTCTGTATTTTGTATTTTATCAGCATAAATCAGGTATTTTCCTGTATTTAATTTACTGATCATGTAGATGTTCATTAAATTTCATATTAAAGTTGAGGGTTATTATATCAAAAACAGGACAAACTGCAGAAAAAGTGACATTTTCAGCAAAGATAACATTAACTGAACATAAACCAGGCATTTCCATCCACCATCATTTGCCAAACTCCATGGGTTTTACTGGTGATTCTGGGTAAATTTAAAATTGGGGTGAATTTGGGAAATTAAAAAGGTGATATACTGTATAATGTGATAATATCTTACTCATTCTTTATACATAAGCCATCTAAACCTTTAACCCATAAAGTCCCAGCACTACTTTTGGGTCAGTTCCCAAATCAAATTTTCTCTCTATCTAACCTTTTTTAAGCAATTTATCTCCATTTATTAAAGATTATCTTCTGTATTTTGCATTTTATCAGCATAAATTAGGTATTTTCCTGTATTTAATTTACTGATCATGCAGATGTTCATAAAAGTTGAAGGTTATTATATCAAAAACAGGAGAAAACTGCAGAAATAAGTGACTTTTTCAGCAAATCTATCATTGACTGAACATAAACCAGACATTTCCATCCACCGTCATGGGTTTTACTGGTGCATCTGGGAAAATTTGAAATTGAATTAAACAGGTGATATACTGTATAATGTGATAATATCTTACCCATTCTTTATATATAAGCCATCGAAACCTTTAGCCCATACAGATCCAGTGCTGACGTATAATTAGGAACCTTATCCCGTGAGAATATTCTGTGAAGTGTCCTATTCTTACACCTCGAAAAACTGGAAACTGAAGGAGTTTGTGAATGTGCAAACTGAAGACGTTGCAGAAACAGACTAATTATTATCTTCTTTTTGACCTTCAGTTTACCGCGGTCACAAAAGAAACAAACGTTTACTGCGTATTGTAATGACACGTAGAGGAATAATGTTATCAGATAGAAGCTCAGCTCGATGCGCGGCTGCATCATTAGTCCATATCACATAAAGAAGTTTCAAAGAAGTGCAGGCCTGTTTTCTGCAATTACCACTTCTAAAATGCACGAATGTAAAATAGAGTGAAAAAATGTATATGCATTTAAAAGCAGGGCTCAGCATGTCATTAAAAATTAAATAAAAATAGAGTTTAGATATGGAATATTATGCTGTTACCGGCGCTATAGCTGCTTCATTTAACGCCTTCTACATTTTAGAAGGGGATAATAATTTGAAGGACACTGGCACAGTTTGCTGCCACTTAATATACAGAATAAAGAAGATTGTCTGGTTTCCCCTCTGTGAAGTGAAGTGCACAGTGACTTCATGATTTTTTTAGCAGCAAATGTCATTTCTGTCAAATGTTATCACACTGCCGACTTAAAAATAGAGCATGTTTGATAAGTATGTCAGTATTACATAACATTTCCACTTTGAAATATGTGCAATAACTACACCTGTGATGTATATTTTGATGACTTTGGTTTAAGTGCAGTGTTTTATTTTGGTCCAGTCAGAAGTGTCATATCTCCTTTACTGACATGAATATTTGATCGGACTTGTAACTATTTAATTAAGGTGAAATGACAAGATGTGAATATGAATGTGAATTAAAGTTTAATGCATAATCTTCTGTCACATAAGAAACTGCAGCTAGAAATAACAATTCCCATGATCCCATCCCTCTTCTACAATGTCTTATGTAATTGTTTTGACTGAACGAGCCCTAGCAGTAGAAATTACACTCTGAGTTTTCAAGCACTAACACTAAGATGACGTTCAGACTGCAGGCAAATGGGGACCAAATCTGACTTTTTGGCCCATATGTGACCTGTATCCGATCTGTTAAAGACAGTTTGAACAGCACTAATCCGACCCAGGCCACTTTCATACATGGTCCTAAATCTGGTATGTATCCAATATTTTGTGATGCGGCTTCAGTTTGAACGGCCAGGTCGCATTTATCCGACCTTTACGTCATTGAAATGCGACAAACGTCACAATTCTGCGTCCCAGGAGGAGGAGCAGTGGGAAAAACATATTTACTCTGCAAACACAGTGCACTCCTGCGTGGTCATGTATTACATCAGGACCTGTTTTTGCACATATGGGTCACTTCATGCTCGCATTCAGTTCATACTCAAACTCAAACTGATACAAGTCGCATTTAATGTGTAATATGAACGTGCACACAAAAAAATCTGATTTCACCCAAAAATCTGAATTGTGCATTAAGACCTGCTGTCTGAACAGAGCCTAAGTCATTCTTTAACAGTTCCAGATGCAGATATTTCATAGAGGTGGGCACCATTTCAGAAAAAAGTGATTATTGCTTGATTTTGATGGTGTTTTTGGTTAACCCATAAAGGCCCAGTGCTACTTTTTGTGGCAGTTCCCATATGAATGTTTCCTCAAAATTGAACCTTTCTGAAATGATTTATCACCATTTATTATAAAATTCTCTTCTGTGTTTTGCCTTGTTTCAGTAAAAAATCAGGTATGTTGCTATATTTAATTTATTGATCATGTAGATGTTCATAAAAGCTCAGATTAAAGTTGCCGGTTATTATATTAGAAACAGGGAAAACTGAAGAAAAAGTGACTTTTTTTGCAAAATATATAATTGACTGGACATAAAACAAGTGTGTCCATCCACTGTCATTGATCCAACTTCATAGGTTTAATGGTGCATCGATATTGTAGAAGATAAAGGTGAGCTAATTGTGTGGCAGTTCTATTTTTAACCTTTCTTGGTAAATGGTAAATGGACTGAACTTATATAACACATTTTCTACACTTTCATGGTGCCCAAAGTGCTTTACAGTTCCTCACATTCACTCATACACCAGTAGGCGGCTGCTGCCTGGCTCTACTGGGAGCAGTGTAGGGTTCATTGTGTTGCCCAAGGACACTTCGGCATGTGGACAGTTGGAGCCAGGTTTTGAACCGCAATTGGACGACTTGCTTTACCAACTGAGCCACAGCTACCTTTCTTTAGTGATTTATCACAGTATTTTTTTTAATATTACCCTCTGTATTTAGCAATTCTAAGAAAAAAATCAGCTTTTTTCCTGTATTTAATTCACTGATTATGTAGACATTCATAAAAACTCAGAATTTTTCTTCTAAATTGAACCTTTCTGAAGTCATTTATCACCATTTATTACATAATTATCGTTGATTTCTTTAACCTTGTTTCCGTAAAAATCAGCTACTTTCCTATATTTAACCCTTTCATGCATAGCGGTCACTCCAGTGGACAGTTCTTCTCCAGCTGTTCTCTTGTATATTCATGGGTGTTGTTATTTTAGTTCCAGGTCAGCCAACACAGTGGACGCTTTTGCATCATCCTATACACTGTAATTCAGACCATTACTGTAACTTTGCTGTTCTTCATAAACCTGATCTGCAGTAACATGTTTCAGTGTAAATCAACTGTTATTTGAAAGGAAATTTTGGTTTTTTTTGCATATTATCTCCATGAAAGGAGTAGTAATTAGCATTAGAATATGTTAAAATGTGAGATTAAAATGTGAGATGTCAGATTTTATTGCATTGTTTTAAAATCAATTTCTGATATTGGGTTTTAAACACGTTTCTTTTACTTCAAAAATTAAATGCATGGACATTTTTGTAACTCCTTGAAAAAAAAACAACTTGACCACATTGTTTTTTTCATGACCATGGAGGAATAAAAACACTCAAGAGAAAAATCTTAACTAAGGTTCTCATAATTAATGCATGAAAGGGTTAATTCACTGACCATGTCGACATTCATAAAAGCTCAGATTCAAGTTGAGGGTTATTATATCAAAAACACAGAGAAAACGGACTTTTTCAGTCAAATCTCTCATTAACTGAACATAAACCCAGTGTGTCCATCCACTGCCACTGATCCAACTCTGTGCGTTTTATTGGTCAATCAATGTTGTAGAAGATGACGGTGTTTCCACGTTTACCATGGAGCCTCTGAACGTCCAAATGGGTCATATCTGATGACCATGGAAAGATGACAAACTACATTTTACACCAATTATTTACATGGATTGATAGGATTAGTGGATCAACAGGTATTAAACAGTTTGGATCAGTAGATAGTTCTGGTCGCTGGTGGATGTTTGGGTCTTTATGGGTTTAAACTCATGGAGGAAAAACATCCTAAATTACAAAAATCAGCATCTAAATGAGTAAAACCACCATTACGGTCAATATAACAGCGCTTTCACTGGTTACGTTGAATGTTATCACGGACATTTCTGTGATCAGGTGAGACTTGAGCAAACAAGTGTCAATGACCGAGATAGAAGAAAACCGTCGGATAGAGCGATGGGGACAAAGAAAAGGCATACATGGAAAGCAGAAGGTGGCGAGAGCAGAGAGCAACGGAGGTGTTGTAAGATGCATCTAACGTTAAATGGAAGAGGAACGTGTGATTGTGACTAGCTCTAAGATGTGGTCATGAACACCATAAATCATACATCATGAACCAAAATGGAGAAGAAAAACTGTAATGTTACAAGGTGTTTGGCTTGAAGAGTCTTTTATTTTTGCAGATGTGTCCTTATTTGTACTGAACAGTCGGTGTCAGGTTTTTATTCGTGTGTGTGTGTGTGGTTTTGATGAACACACACCTGCCTGTGCTGAACTTAGAGAAAAGGTCAACTGCAACGAGAAAGATCTAATTTTACATCTTTAGAAAGTAATTGTGGTAAAAAGAGTCGAGCGGAAAAACCAGGTTATGAACCTAGGGACTCTGTGGTCCAGACATGCTAGCCTAATTGCGCAGGCGTTAAGCAAGAGCGTACTTACTGAAACTTTCTGCGGCTAAACTATGCAGTGTAAGCTAGATTTTTGGAGCAAATGTCAAACCAAGCTTTGATTGACAGGTGTCCAGGGCTCTTGTTAAACTCAAAGGTGGTTTTTCTTAGAATTAGCTCATTTGACGTGACGTGTCCTGCCTAGCTAACTATTATTAACCAATAATAAGCGTACAGCGAATGATGTCATTGAATAATGGGAGTCTCCAGAGTCACTAAAGACTATAAAAATGTAATAAAGGAAACTCTTTTATTTATTTTTTTTTAGCTTTGCTTTTTCTTTTTCTCTCTGTGATGAAATGTGTGTTTGATACTAGATTCTTTTGTAACTTTTTCTATTTTTGCCTGAAGCAATAAATCCAGCTATTGTTTTAACTTTTTAAAACCTCAAACCTTCTTTTATGGTGAGTTCTTCTTTTCTCCTGGTTTGGTCCGTCCATCCCAAACATAACTGGTGAGTTCATTTAAATTACATGACACCCCCCCCCCCCCCCCCCCCCCCCTTTTGTAAGCAGCCTAAATGGAGTAGTCCAGAGCCACTGTTGGTCTAAAAATCTCTAGAACACGCAGCCTTTAGTCCAAGATAACCGGAGATTTTTTGATACCAAGGCGGTTTAAATTGAACCCTTTCATGTATAGTGCTCACTACAGTGGACAGCTATTCTACAGCTGATCTCTTATATATTCATGGATTTTTTTTGTTTGTTTTTGCACATATCTTTATTAAAGTTTTAAGACACTACATCTCCCCTGAGCATACTGTCACCCCCAGAACTACAAGCACCCCCCCCCCCCCCCCCCAGTTTTCACACAATTTATCTGTAACTACATGTCTCTTCGTTTCAAAACTTAAATGCAAGGTGTCCAGCCGAATGGACATTTTTGCAACTTCATGTAAAATAGTTTCATAAGATCATTTTTATTAGTAGTAGTATTAGTAGTATGTCTTTTTTTAACTTTATTTTTTTTGTTTTTTATATAGTTTTTGTTTATTTATTTATTTTTCATAAGAAAATTTTCAATTGCATTGTTTTTTTCATGCCTAAAGAAGAATAAAAACACTCAGGAAAAAAAATCTTGATTAATGTTCTCATAATTTGTGCATGAAAGGGTTAACGAAACTGGTGCAGTAGTTCATTAACGAAAATAAATAGTAGTTTTTGAGCTTTTTACTGTGTGTTTACAGTATCGTATCAATAGCGGTTCTTTTTTTCCACCTCTTAAACTGACTTGAACGAATGCTGGAGACGCTAGCTTCCTCCTTTCCACTTCCCTCTATTATTGGCGTGGTCGGACTTCATACCATTTGTTCTCGCTCTCCCCTCGTCCTCCCACCATCCTCTTCATCTGACCTCTCCTCCTCCTCATCCTCCTCCTCTTCCTCCTCTCCACTCGGTTCTTTAGTATAGGCAGCTGCAGCCTTTTCAGAGCACTCCACATTTCTCCTTATTGTAGCACCAGTGCCCTGACCCCTCCATCTACCCTGCCCTTCCCTTCTCTATCTTTGCCGCCCTCATTCTCTCATTCATTTTCTCCTGCCAAGTCAGCTCTCCGTGCAGCCACCCCTCCTTTTTTTTTTTTTTTTTTCCCCCTTCTATCCGCTCTTTTACTCTCCCGCTCCAGCCAAGTCGTTAGTATGGAGCGCAGTGTTCCTCTAAGCCACTAGGTCTCCCTTCGCTTTGGCTTTTTTACTCTTTCATCTGGTCCCCTCCCATTTCTGTCCTCTAAGCCATCATTTTTCAAACTATGCCCTTCCCTTTGTTTCTAAAATCTCCATGACATTCTCACTTAGTTTGCCTGCCTCGCTGGGCAGAGAATTAGTTGAAACATGTTGTCAAAGTATTGAAGTACATGTGTTTACATCATAACGACAGCCTAAGTCGTATACTATGTGGACAAAAGTATTGGGACACTTTGAATTCAGGCGTTTCTTTTCTAACAGGGGTCTGGGACACAAAACATGTTTCTACTAGTACTTCTGTTTGATGATTATTAAACTATATATGCATTTATATAATGTGCATACTATATTACAATATTATAACTTAATAAGCTACTAATTATTACTATTATTACTACTTTACCACTTGTTTCTACTGGTACTTTCCAATGTGCAATTGCAATTTTTTACATTAGTTTTATATAGTTATTGTATTGCTTCTTGTGGTATTTCTTGTGTGTATATTTAGTGTTGTGCGGCTTTTAGAACCTCAATTTCCTGAGGTAATCCAAAAGGATCAATAAAGTTCTATCTAATCTGATTTAATCCAATCTACTTTTATATTTTGATTGTTAATGTTGGTGTTTTTATCTCAAATCAGCATGAACAGGACATCTTACAGCTGTAGACATGATGTGTCCCAATATTTTTGTCCATATAGTTTATAAACATCAATATTTCCTTTTTTAAGTTTAATGGAAGATTTTTCTGAGGTGTGAAGAAAGTAGATGGTTAGTTGAGATAGTAAATTATTATTTATAGTCACAGCACGAAAATTATTTTAGAAATTTAGAGGTAGAACATTTAAAATCAGTCATGGATTTAGAAAAAAAAAAGATCAATGTTGAGAGAAATTCAGTAAAAACCATCTCTAAGACATTTTGGAAGCAAAGATAACAATTTAAACCAAACTAACCAATGCAATGATATTTATCCCAATATAAAACATTTCTATAAGATGTTTGTCATTATTGTTGTGTATCCCAGACCCCTGTTAGAAAAGAAACACCTGAATTCAACGTGTCCACATACTTTTGTCCATATTGTGTATGACTTTGGTGATTATGCTATGAGACTAATGCAATTCTTCCCTTTTGTTTCCCATTTACTTGCAATAACCCAACAGGTAGGTATAATCAGAAACACTGGACATGACAGAAGATCAGACTTGTGTTTATAATACAAATATCAGATAAAACTAGGCTAATGTTTACATCTATTCATTCTGAAAGTGTTCATTTACTTTGGAAATATGCACCTGAACCTGGTTTGTTGTAAGAATTATGAAAGTGATTTAAATTCTGATATTTGCAGGCTGCGTTGACAGAATTTCCCTGACTGACATTATACATAATACACCAAATAAAACACCCTGAATCATCTTCTGGGAAATGAGGATATCTATTCAATCTCAGCCTACAACTACGAGTGACAAAGTTCACGTTGTAGAATCACAGCTGCTGAATCAACAGGTACTTAGCTTCGCTGTTCAGAGTCACTTCTGTTTTCAGTAATTGAGTCTTTTGTTGTCTTGTGTAGAATACGTATCAAGGAGTTTTATTGTGCTGGCAGCAGTGTCTTAATTCGGTCTTTTTTTTGTCAGTTTTCAACATTTAAGGAGCCTTTTTATTAAACGTGTGGGCCGATGAACCTATTGACTAGTATGAAGGGCTTGTGTAATTGCTCAGCTTCCATTAGGAGTGTGATGGGGTATTACCGTTGACCCATTTTTATTTATTTGAGCCACACAAGGGGAGCCGAGGCTCTCCATTTGCTTTCTTCATATACTGCCTGGTGCCATTTATTCTGGCTCTAGGATGGCATTTTTAACTGGATTACCCGGTTTCAAGATGGTTTAGGTTAAAAGTGAAGTGTGCTGGGTGCTCCAACAAAGGTTCTACATAAGAGTACACGTATATTAGAGCTGCGCTTATTCAGCACATGTGTGTAAATTGGCATCCTTGGCTCAGCCTGTGGTTCTAACCCACTAATCTGCACAGTGGAAGCAAAGCCAATGTTACCCTGGAGTGACGTATTCAGAAATGGCCAAAGCGGAGAGATATAATTGTAAGGGTGCTGGGATCATGAAAACCCTGGAAAGCTAAGCCATGAAAGATGATTTAAACAGGTTCATTACTATATATATATATATATACACACACCGATGGAGATAATTATTAGACCACCTGTGATTTTTAGGCAGAAATTCAACATTATGACCACGGAGGATTTATATTTGTGTGGTTAAATAATTGCAGCAATTTACAACAGACATGAATAAATCGGATAATTGCAACATATATTCTACTTCTGCATAAAAACGGAAACACTGACCTAGTAAAATGTCCACATTCTACACTAGATGAACAAAAACAGATTGTCATGTTGGGTGTACTCTTTGCTGTAACGTAGTCTAAGGTATTACAAATCATTTTTTCACTAATATTTTAGCGCTTGCATTACAACACACTTTTCGGCCATAATTTAATAACTCAAATGGAAAAAAAAAAAAAAAAAAACCAGCAAGACCGTGAGACGCCAAAAATGCGTCTGTGTACAGTTCTATTTCCTGTTGGTGTTCAGCCAATGGGTGCAGACGGCAGAACACAGTCCATTGTCCACATGGACGTATGCTCATTACTAACCCTAACCCTGCTATACAGAGGCTAGTTAGCATGTTAGCATGATCCCTGTGATCAACAATGACAAGGAAAGCTGACGTTTCTATGACTACTTACAATTCTTTATCGATTGCGGATTTATCTACTGGAATCCTTGGCCTCACCCCTGTTTGAACATGTAAAATGTTGAAAAAATTCAAGCGTTCCTGCTGGGATTCAAACATGATACAGTCGCGGAAAATATTATTAGACCATTCAGTCATCAAAAACAATGGTTATGAAATCAAGTAGTAATGCCTGTGTGTGTCATGTGACTAAAACAGACAGAAAAGAAAACATGGAATGAATAAAAGTACTGTTTTTGTCAGTACAATGCCACAGATATTGATGTAAGAACTGAAATGATTTTGGTTATTATCAAAAAACATGGAAAATAAATAGATATCAGCTCTGAAATTAAAGTTTTACAAGCTATTTTTGTTGTTATCATTATATTTGTCCAAACAAATGTACCTTTAGTTCAGGGGTGTCAAACTCATTTTAGTTCAAGGGCCACATTCAGCTAAATTTGATCTGCAGTGGGCCAAACCAGTAAAATTATAATATAATAATATATAAATAATGTCAACTCCAAACTTTTCTCTGTTTTAGAGTGAAAAAAGTAAATTTACATTATGAAAATATCTGCATCTTTAAACTATCCTTTCAAACAATGTGAATAACATGAACAATCTGAATAAAAATGTGTAATTTTAACAATATTATGCTTCACTATCATATCATTTATGCATGTACATTATAACGTACAGATCACAGTGGAGCTACAAATACACAAAACATTTAGTAACAGGTGGAGTATTATTAAAATTATACTTACTTCTCTTAAGACATTTCAAGTTGTTCATATTTGTTCAGGTTATTCAGATATTTTTCCAAATTTATACTTTGTTTTAGTGTAAATACATGAAAACATTTACATTTACAAAGAGAACAATTTGGAGTATTTATAGGTTATTATGACCCACTTGAGACTGAATTGGTCTGAATGTGGAACCTGAACTAAAATGATTGTTTATATCTTTGTGTCATTTTTTGCATTTCACAAATTCATCCCAATGGGCCAGACTGGACCCTTCGGCGGGGCAGATTTTGTCCCCGGGCCTCATGTTTGACACCTGTGCTTTAGTTGTACCAGGCATTAAAATGAACAAGAAATTGAAGAAACCAAGGGTGGTCTAATGTTTTTTTTTTCCGCGACTGTAGACTGTAGCGTCACTTCCTGAGTTATCCATCCACATCTACTTTGGGACACAAATGTATGCATCCCAAGGCTCTTCTATCTATAATATTGTAAGGTAAGGAATTACTTCGAAATAACGGTAACAAGTAATCTGTAAAGGATTACAGTTAGGAAGTAACTTGCACAAAACTGCATATATTGTTACGGTTCTTAGAAGTTGAAGACAGCCATGTTGGTGCTTTACAATGAGCAGAGAGCTACTGCTAAGAGTATTGAAATGTGCAAAACAGCAGATTATTGCAACCTATTGCAAAGACAATGCAATAAGACTCCGCCGCCATCTGCAAAGAAGAGGCAGAAAATGCATCTCAACATCACGTCACAGTGGTTCAATAATTATTTCCAAAGTTGTATATCTAAAGGGATAGGTTCTTCGTCGGTTATTTTCTTGGAAGGAGTCTTTAAAGCAGGATTATTATGTTGGCTTGAATATATGACAATCCATATTTTATAGGACGATCTCCTCTTTTCCGGTAGTTTGCTAGGACGAGATATGATTGGAAACATGTTGACACTAATCCTGCTGAGAAAGATTACGATTAACCCAAGGAAAGCCGCATATTGAAACCTTTTCTTTTGTGTAAGTGGACCATGTAAACGGTAACATGTAAACCCACATTTGTTTATCCTGTCAGTCACACGCTCTATCCTTTCAGGCTGGTGAAGAGCCTCAAATATATTCTTTTTCTTTTCTTTTTTTCCTTCTTGTGCTCCTGTTCTGTAACAGCTGCCTTTTTGTCTGGCTCATTTCAGCAGCGATTGTGCTACGAAACACTATAAACTCCACTTTTCAGTTGACAGAGATTTTTTTTTTTTTTTCCATGGTGACAAAACATGTTACGACCGCCTTCAGAAAGTTCTGCACGTTAAACCAGGCTAAAGAAACACTTGTAAAGGGGAACAGGCTGTGTATAAAAGAAGCTGAAATCACAGGTGAAGCAGTAATTTTCTAGTTCGTGAGTGTGAAATAACCCTCACTTTTACAAAAAAAAAAAAAAAAAAAAAATCCCACACATCACATCATTGTATGAATAGAGCACAAGAGCAAGAAAATACGAACAAATATCTTGAACCAAGGAGAGAATCCAAAGTCACAAACACAAGACTTTTAGCTCCATCTATAACATTATTTCGGATGACACTCTCTATGATCCCAATTCTTCAGCTTGGATAAACTGAGCTGCAGTACCTTGCTGAAACCTCCTACAACCCTCCTCACAGATTAATGCTCACAGAAGTAGTTAATAATAATGTCAGGAGCAAGCAAAATACCCTGGACTGGGATAAATGACCGGAGATTTACAATTAAGCCTCGCAAATCTCTGAGAGCAATGCTAAGCCCAAACACAGCTGAGCCATGAGAGCTTAGCACTGGAGATGAAGACAAATCGAAAACAAACAGAGAAACTGGACTTTCTTTTACTCCTACATGAAATATAAGCCGAGTCCGGCCCCGACGAAAGGGTTCTGGCGTATCGGCCCAAAATATTGTGTCATTCTTCCATCTGCGCCTCATTTGATAGTTAAGACAATGCGTCGTCTGTCATGCACGCAATAGGGTTTGGGCTGTTTCAACAAGTGGAATTTAAGACTTTGTCAGACCTTTTAAAGAGCATTATGAGACCTGGTTGTTAGTGTTTGAGTGGGATGCAGTGAGGTTGGACTTTGGTGATGCTCCGTGAGAGAACACCAAACAAAATGAGGTGATGACAGGCGTTGCTTTATTCCCTGACTTTTAATGCAACTTTAACGCTTCCATTCTCAAAGTTCATAAGAGCAGAGCAAAGAGCGTTTTCTTGGACAAGGTGCAACCAGGGATTAAATGTGCCGTTCTTGAGCCAGATCGCTGAATTTTTCCTTATGCATATTAGATGGAAGCAACATTGATCCATAAAGACCCAAACATCCACCAGCGACCACAAGCATCTACACTGTTTAATACCTGCTGATCCACTAATCCTATCAATACATGTAAATATTTGGTGTAAAATACAGTTTGTCATCTTTTCATGGTCATCAGATATGACCCATTTGGATGTTCAGAGGCTCTGTAGTTACCGTGGAAACACCGTCATCTTCTACAACATTGATTCAGCAGTAAAGCCCATGGAGTTGGATCAATGACAGTAGGATTTTGACACTGGTTTTCTGTTCCGCTATTGATATCTTTGCTGAAAAAGTCGCTTTTTCTTCAGTTTTCTCTGTCTTGATATGACAACCTTTGTATTTACTCTTGAGTTTTCATCAGCATTTAAATGAAATATAAGAAGTTAAATATAGGAAAATACAAAATTTACAGTGAAAAGTGCAAAATACAGAGGATAACGTTATAATAAATGGAGATAAATCAGTTAAGAAAAGGTTAAGTAGAGGAAAAAAAATCACTTTGGGAACTGACAAAAAAGTAGCACTTGGTCTTTAAGAGTTAACAGAAAAACTTTAAAGGAGTGATATTTTGCTTTTTTAAATGGAATTCTGCATTTTCAAACATTTCCCTGTGGTCTCCATAAACTGTAAATGCTCTGCTTGGCTCTGAATTCTTCATGAATTCAACTCCACAGGTCCATCTTCAACCCTATTTCTGAGTAATGACACCAGAAAAGTGGTTTGGAGCGCCGGCCCTTTAAATGTACAGGAGACACTTCAGGCCCCGCCCCCTCCAGGTTATTGGCTGTGCTTTCTATCCTGTTCAACCAACAACTGAACATTTTAAGTAATCAGCTCCAAGTTTGGACATATTTTCAGTCTGGACTACAACCGCTGCTGCTGACAAACAATTACTTCACACTAGAGAAATGTTCGTCGGAAGTCTGGACCTTATATGTGCAAATGTCGTGATGTAAATAGTTATAGACGCAAGAAATTAAGCAAGAATTAAAACAGGTTGTAGAAATCCAATGAATTTTTGCCAAAATGAATATACAGATAGTTTTGCAGCAGCTGGAGGGTTCAAATTCAAACTGTAGGAACTATTAGGGTCCAAATACACACAGAAATGAACCACAGACGAAGAAAGGTGGGTTTAGACAAATATGAGCCCTTTAAACTTATTACTTCAAGACATTTTTTGATGAAAAATTACCAGATGTATCTCCACACTTATTTGCCAGCTTCACAGCTAGGTCTGATACAAGACGTTTGCATCTTGGCTACAAAATAAAGCCAATGCATAAGTATCTCAAAGTTGTAATTCCACTGACAGCCACTAGGTGCTGCTCCAAAAAGACTCCTATGAACTCGCATTGAACTTCTCTCTAAAAATAAGAAGTCAACCTTTTTTTTTTTTTTTCCCCCAGGACTCACAACTGCTCTCATCTGTTTTATTTGGAACATCACATAAGTTATCTGGTCCATCAATGAGTTCAGACCACGTTAATCACATCTCATTTCCAGTCGAGGCTTTGACGTCTACAGTGTCAGGCTTTGATTGACAGCTGCGCATGACAGCTTGCTTGCTGAGTTGGATATTCTGAGCTATAGTTTATTTAATAAAACATTTTTTTTCCAGTCAGACAGCTCTGCTGAAGTTGTGGTTTTCAGGTTCCACTAACAAGACTGTAAATTTACTTGGTTAAGGAATGCCTTAAGAGAAGTTCACCATTTTACAAAGTCAGGAAGCTAGCGTTTAGCTTTAGCTCACTCATGACCCTTTAGACTCCAGCAGCTCCACCCCTTTGGCCAAATATGGTCACTTCTGTTTCCAAAAGCCAACATCCTAACAACCAACTCCTAAAATACCTGTCAGTTAATTCTGGGTTCCTACATGTTTCTACAAGTTAAATTTAAGACTTTTAAAGACTACTTAGAACAGAATTTAATGCCTATTTCATGGCCATATTGGCTCAAATTCATGACTCCTAGAATTTAGGAAAGTGTATTTATTTACTCCAATGCCTTGATTCCCACCGGTCCGAGTCAGTATCTCACTGGGGGCTGCAAAGTTAGCGATAATTGGCTCCTAATTTCAGTATAAATTGTCAGGGTGGAACAGGTGGAACCAAGTAGACGAACATCTTTGCAGTTTGAACATTTAATAAACCTATTTGAACACACTATAGCAAACAAGTTTATGGCAACCTAGTTTAACACCTACTGTATCAAATTCAATACTTTTTAAAGACTTTAAAGTATTAAATGCCGATTTGTAAATGCAAGACTTTTAAAAACTAAAAACTAATATTGTAATAATATATAATGACAACACCATTTTTTTTTCTCTTTGATTTAGTGCAAAAAACATTAAATTATGAAAATGTTTACATGAACAAACTATCCTTTAACGATAAAATGTGAATAACCTGAAATGTCTGAAGTAACTTAAGTGCAATTTTAACAATATTCTGCCTGTCACTGAATGTTTTGTGCCTTTGTAAAATTGGATCTGTAACGCATATGTATAAATGATAAGTCGAGGCAGAAAATTGATAAAATTGTACTTATATTTCTTAACAAATTTAATTTTTTTCAGGTTATTCACATCCTTTTTGTTTGGATAGTTTGTAAATGTAAATATTGGCATAATTAAATGTAATTTTTTTTGTGCTAAAACAATTTGGAGTTGTCATTATTTATTGGCTGTCATGCTATTATTGTACTGGTCAGGCCCATTTCAGATTAAATTGGGCTGAATGTGGCCCCCGCAAGAAAATGAGTTTGACACCCCTGTTATATACAGTCTGTGGTCTGATACTAACCATTTTATTTGTGTATATACAGTACACACACATACACACACTTGACCTAATTTTCATTTCTGTAAATGAATCCCGGTTCTCTCGGTGCAGGATGTTTTAGTGACAAACAACCCAGGACTAAAATTACTAAATCCCAGCAAAAAAGTGAATGTAAGACGACACATCTTTGTCAAAGCTGAACATTTCCAGTGCAGAGTTGCAGCTCAGGGGTTGTTGCTGTTATTCTTTCAAGTGGAAGGATGACTTTGTAAACGGTAACACACAGACAGCAGAAGGGAGAAGACTGCAGACTAAAATACTTGACACAGCTTGCATCAGTGCCTCCATGTTGTTTTCATTTTGTAGTTTTTGTCAGAATAATCTTTCCACCAAAATGCCACTTTTAGAACCCGATCCATTTTGTACGACGTGCCAGAGTTTGTGGATTAGCGTCTCCAGATCCATGTAAACCTGGACACACAGTCTTCCAGTCCACCTCTCTGTCTGCCTCTCTCCATCTCTGTCCGTCTACATGGAGACTGCTACAACATTTTGATTTACTTAAGTGACTCCATTCTGCAATCAACCTCAGACGTGAGCTGTGTGTCTGCAGCCTTCTGTGTGTGTGTGTGTGTGTGTGTGTGTGTGTGTGTGTGTGTGTGTGTAGAAGTGTGTGTTTGGAGCTTTAATCCCAGCCACCAGCCACTCACCCCAGGTTCATTAGGCTGATCAATGATTGACTTCTCCCCTCCTCTCCTTGAATCCTTATCTCTTTCTTTCCTCTCATCTCCTTGTCCCCTCTCCTCTCCTTGTATCCTCTTCATCTCCTTTCCTTTCCTCTCCTTGTCTCCTCTCCTCTCCCTGTCTCTCTCCTCTACTTGTCTCCTATCCTCTCCTCTCCTCTTTTTGTCTCATCTCCTCTCCTTGTCTCTTATCCTTGTCTTTCTCCTCTCCTCGTCTCGTCTCCTTTCCTCTTGTCTCCTCTCCTCAACTCTCTCTTCTTGTCTCCTATCCTCTCCTCCTCTTCTTGTCTCCTCTCCTTGTCTCTTCTCCTTGTCTCTCTCCTCTCCTCTCCTCTCCTCTCCTCTCCTCTCCTCTCCTCTCCTCTCCTCTCCTCTCCTCTCCTCTCCTCTCCTCCCCCTCTTGTCTCCTCATCTCTTCTCATATCCTTGTTTCCTCTCCTAATCTCCCCTCCTTGTCTCCTCTCCTCTTCTTGTCTCCTCATCTCCTGTCCTGGTCTCCTCTTCCTCTCCTCATCTCCTATCCTTGTCTCTCTCCTCTCCTCCTCTTCTTGTCTCCTATCCTTGTCTCCTCTCCTCATCTCCTCTTCTTGTCCCCTCATCTCCTCTCCTGTCCTAGTCTCCTCTCCTCTCCTTGTCTCCTATCTTTGTCTCTCTCCTCTCCTCTTCTTCTTGTCTCCTATCCTTGTCTCCTCTCCTCCTCATCTTGTCTCCTCATCTCCTCTCCTGTCCTTGTCCCCTCTTCCTCTCCTTGTCTCCACTCCTCTCCTCTCCTCATCTCCTCTCCTGTCCTTGTCTTGTCTTCCTCTCCTAATCTCCTCTCCTTGTCTCCTCATCTCTCTCTTCAACTCTCCTTGTCTCCTCTCCTCTCCTCTCCTGTCCTCGTCTTCCTCTCCTCATCTCCTCTTCTTGTCCCCTCATCTCCTCTCCTGTCCTTGTCTCATCTCCTTGTCTCCTCATCTCCTCTCCTCTCCTCCTCATCTCCTCTTCCTCTCCTCATCTCCTATCCTTGTCTCTCTCCTCAACTTGTCTCCTCCTCTAGTCTCCTCATCTCCTCTAATGTCCTTGTTTCCTCTCCTAATCTCCTCTCCTCGTCTCCTCTCTCCTCACTCATCGATGCATCCTCATGTCAAGAAGCATCCTTTCTTTTCTCCATCTCTACCTTCTCTCTACCTTCTCCTCATTGATCAGGTCTAGTGTTGTGGAGAAATATGCCCCCCCCCCCCCCCCACCACCACCACCCCCCTCCATCCTCTCTTCCCCTCCTCTCTTTCATTCAATGGCTCATTGATTAGTTCTGGTGTCGAGGAGAATTGCCTACTTGGTCCCAAAGTAAAAAGCACTAAGTGTTATTCGCGTTTCTCTCTCCGCCTCGGTCTGACCTCCCTTTTGCATTTAGCATAGACGTTGTCAATAAGCCTTGGCGTCATTCCGCCGTTTGCAAAGAAACTCGTCTTTTTTCTGCTGCTTTTTCCGCTCGGGGCTGATAGCCTTGGCGTCTTTGAAGCATCTAAAGGCTGGACTGTGGAGGGTTTTTGGCGTCGTTACTCTCACCAGGGAAAAAGACACAGAGTGGGGAACTATTAAATTGGTCTACCAGAACTGGGTTAAAACAGCATACGGAATCAATACGGGCTTTTTAATTGCAAAAGATAACGGGTGTAGTTTCTTTGATTGCACACTCATTGTAATAAAATGTATCAAGGTTACAGTGCTGATTAATGGTACGTCTTAACCTGAAATGACTCCTGTGTGAAAGAACACAAGAGCAAACGCAGCAGTGTTGTCGAACGCCTGCCAGGAGCGTACGAGAAGAAGCCAGAGCCTGAGGCGGGAGTCTGAATAAAATGATGGCACAATGTCTGTCTGGAGGAAAAAAGAAAAGGCGCACTGTTGGGCTTTATACAGTAAACAAAGAAAAAGAAAGCAGGGTGAGTATGTGTGTGTGTGCGTGTGAATGAGGTGATAATCATCCCGGCTCAGAATCGTCTGTTGTCGGAAAACATTTGGCTCGGCTGTGTGTACATTTCAGCGTGTACACACATACAGATGATTTACGCTTCACTCTGACACACACTGATAATTTTAAAGGCTGGGACAGAACAAAAGATCATTTCAGAGTGCAGGGCAGATGCTAATTAGAAGTCGAAGAGAATGTCAGTGCACTCGGGGATTGCAGTATTATGTTTTGTAATATTGATTTGCAAAAACGCTATCAATTTTAATTAATAGTTTAACAGGTTGATGTGATGATAGATGGTGCGGCGGCTGTAGTAAATGCAAATGGGGATCCCGATGTTCTCACGGCGTTACAAACATAACTTTAGTTTCGAGTATAAACATTCAGGGCCATAAGTATTTGGACAGCAGCAGCCTTTGGACTCCATTTGGAGAATTTAAGGTAACAGCAAGCAAATGTAAACGCAACTTTTGGAATCATCTCCAGACGTTTTTTTAAGCTCCATTTATCATAACATACCCAGGGAACAGGACACATCTACACATAACACTGCTGTAAGTCAGTTGTCTTTATTTAATTGTCACAATTATTTATTCAAATAAATACTGCATTTCTTATTTTTCTCTTTATATTCTCATTTTCACTGTTTGTTGTTTTTCTAGTGGTCTTTTTCTCTGCAATTGCTTGTTGTCTTGTCTTATCTTATTGGTTGTAACTCCTAAACGGTTAATGCAATATTTTAGTTAAACACATTAAATTAAAGCTGAAAGACCACACTTCAGTTGACGGTTTTATTTCACATCCACTGCAGTGGCGTATAGAGGTGAAATTACAAAAGTATAACATTGTGTTGTTTTACTTGTTTTTGACTTATTTCCTTCATTTAGTTAATTTTGTTTGCTTATGACTGAATATCATTACTAGACATTGCAAATACTTTCTTTATTTTAAGTTTTTGGGGAGGTCCACAATAAACCACTTTGGTTTTTGGTTTCCCTGGCATGTCTTTTATTATTATTATTATTATTATTATTATTATTATTATTATGTTTTATTGTCGTGTATACATGTGAATGAACAATAAACAATGTAAAACGTTTATATGCTTATGAATCTGACTGTATATGCTTATTTATTTTTGATATACTGGGATCACCATTTGCATATATTATAATCCATGCACCATCTATACTAACATTTTAACCATTAATTCTTATCTAGATATATTGAATTGTTCCTTGTGTATCATAATATGTACACTATTGTCACATTTCTGCCTTAATGACAGAGTACAACTGGAAACATGAGGCACAGGCAAATGCATGTGATTCATCCCTGGCAGCACACAGTAAATTAACCATAAGTTGTCATGAAAAATAGGGCTTAAAGGCTCAAACAAATTGCGATATCCCAGCAGAGCTTAAACTCTAAGCTGGTAAACACTGGCCTTGGTCAGCCATAAATGCTACCGGCGTACTGCGCGAGTCTGTGTGGAGGATCTGTAACTTTTATGTTCTCTAACTTCCACCCTGAAACCCATTTTTCATGTAGAACAATGTGGCAGACTTTTCAGCAAGCTGCCTTTATGGACTGAAAAGAGTAGCATTTCCGCGTGTGTCTGAAGCTCCGAACAGCATCGGGTTCATCCCAGTAAACAGCTAATAAATGTATGTGTTCTGAGCGAGGAAAAGGAAGAAGAGAAGCCTGGATCCTCTCCCCCGTTCTCACATTGTCTGCTTTCAGTCCCTAAGCAGCTTCTTCCTCCCATAAACAACCAGAAAAAAAAGATTGGTTTCTGACTTCATGTGGAAGAAAATGTAAGCTAAAGGACTCTGGTTTACGTTTCCCGCAGTGCTCGACTTCCCACAAAAATCAGTGGTGCAGGGAAAAGAAAACCGGAGGACAGGATAGAGAGAGATATGAGCAAATAAAGAGGAAAAAAGAGCATGTCTAAAAAGCACAGGAAGTGGTGAGAGTGATATTTTAGATGTTTGGCTGAACATTGGTTGGTTAGGTCAGGCTGGGACTACTTTAGGGAAATCAGACCACACACGGCTCCACAAACACACACACACACGCACAACCTTTTAGTCATTTGGAGACCCTGTTTGGGAGCTGTTTCTGATTATGTTTAGATGGTAATGTATATATGAGGAGACGTCTGTCTGTCTCCCTATTTCCATCCCTCTGTGCAGCTGTCTTTCTTTTTCTCACTCTTCTTCCATCCAACTCTCCTCCCTTCCATGCCCCCCCCACCCCTCGCTGTAGTCTGACTCTAATTGTGGTTGTCTTAGTTCCTTTCTTCAAACCATTAGAGTCTGTTTCCTATCAAACTCTGCACTATACCAGGACTGATCCAGGGTCACCGGCCAGCCAACATGACTTGACATCTGGTGCTTGTCAGCCTCCGCAGGTCTCAGATCAGCACTCTTCCTTGAACCAAACTCAGGCCCTGTGGCTCCAGCGGTTCCAAGAGCCAGACTAGGTTTTCGCTGCTAACTCACATGCTAACGTTCGCCATGTGCAGAGCCACCAGGAGCAGGTCTGTTGGCAGCCTCGTCCGAGTCTAAATGCCAAAATTCGGTCAAAAATATATCCTGCACAGTGCAAAGAACTACGGTAAGTTTGCCAAAGAATGTGCTCTTCTTACTCTGAGGGATGCTGGTTTAAACTGTGATGTTTCTGATGCTGTACTGCCATATGACAATCACATCTTTCCCAACACATTAACCCATAAAGACCCAGTGTTATTTTTGGGTTAGTTCCTCGTTTTATGATTCATGTACGGCACTTTGGCTTTATAAATGAAGTTGGTAAAGTATAGTAGGTCCCATATTTCTCTCTATTTAACCTTTCTAAAGTGATTTTTCACCATTTATCATAACATTGTCCTCTCCCTTTGGCATTTTTTTCAGTGAAAATCAGGTATTTTCCTATATTTAATTTACTGATCATGTACTTTGATCATCCTTCTGAGATTACATTTGAGGGTTATCATACCGAAAATAGAGAAAACTTGAGAAAAAGTGACTTTTTCAGTAAAATCTCTCATTAACTGAACATAATCCAAGTATCACCATCCACTGTCATTGATCCAACTCCATGGGTTTTACTGGTAAATCAATGTTGTAGAAGATGACGGTGTTTCCACGTTCACCACGGAGCCTCTGAACATCCAAATGGGTCATATCTGATGACCATGGAAAGATGACAAACTATATTTTAGACCAATTATTTACATGGATTGATAGGATTAGTGGATCAACAGGTATTAAACACTTTAGATCAGTAGATACTTCTGGTCACTGGTGGATGTTTGGGTCTTTATGGGTTTAAAGCCATGGAGGAAAAACATCCTAAATTACAAAAATCAGCATCTAAATGAATAAAACCACCATTACGGTCGATATAACAGCGCTTTCATTGGTTACGTTGAATGTTATCACGGACATCTCAGTGATCACGGAGCTTCTAAACAAATGGGTCATATCTGATGACCATGAAAAGATGATAAACTGCATTTTACGCTAATTATTTACATGGATTGATAGGATGAGTGGCTCTGAAGTTATTAAACATTGTAGATCAGAAGATGCTTTCGGTCACTGACGTATATTTGGGTCTTTAAGGGTTAAATTTCACCAATATGACAGCTGAGCAGAACATATAGAATATTCTGGTTTTGTATCTATACCTCAGGAAAGCTTGACGTGTGTGAATCAACACATCTGATCGATAACTTGCTTGGACAGGCATGGTTACTATGTGTGTTATGGAGTGAGAAGAACAATCTGTCACGACCTTATGAGGTGGATTCAAAAGAACCAAAGTAATAATTGGGAAATGATACAGAGTTGGAGAAGAACTAACAAAGTTTAAAGTACGGCGGTGGCGGTAACAGAGCGGCGGTTATGGCTACCGCAGCCAAAATATATCACTTTTTCACAGCTGTTCTCAATTTTCTAAGATGCCTTTCAAAAATGTTCTGCTTTCAAAATGTCTCACGATAATTTTTTCCAGGCACACTTTCTGTACAAACTGTGCATTAGATTCCACAGATCAAATAAGAGAATAGTAGTCACAGTTACAGTTACCTCTAAATTTACAGATTGCTGACCTCCCCTTGGACTGGGAATATAATTGGTCTCTTTTGGGCTAATATGTGTCAGTTGTTCTCCAAGAGCAGCTAAAGTTTCAGTGTTTTGTGTGATAGGACACAGGCAGACATGAAAGGAAGGGGGGGAGGCTGGAAAGCAAACAAGTAATAAAAAAAAAAATGGTGGGAGAAACCGTGACAGGACTGGCCGATGTACTGAGGACAGGAATTGGCAGCACACTGGGAGTCAGCAGAAGTTCAGCCTCCACACTGCACGACTTGCAAACTATCCTGAACAGCATGTCTCCGAGCATCGCTCTATATACAGTGACAAGTGCAATATACACAGCATTTGGGGGAGAAATAGGAGGTAGAGGATGTGCAATGAAAGTTGGGCCTGGGGACTGAATTAAAACATGCAGGTAGCTGAGTTCTGTAGGCATGTAAACACCGACGCTGCCAAACATCTGGCATCGCCGCTTAATATTTAGACTGAGAAAAAGAGAGAAGGGAGGAGAATACTGTACGCCCCGAGTAAGTCGAATCCATCTCTATTTACAGGGTGTCCACTAAGACTCTTTACAATTAAACAAATATGTATTAAAAAAGCAACTGATGAGATATGTTAATCAAGGTTTGGTCCATTTTTCTTCAACAAGAGGTTAATTACTGCAAATGTTTACCTTTGATCTTTTGACTGTATGTATGTATGTACATGTGAAGACGATAAATGAGGTTAACTGATCTAAGGGACTTGGTTTTTCATATATTATGCTGATAGGAAGCTAAATGATAGACTATTATGTGGAAAAGAGGCGGGATTAAATAAATTACACTGGTCAACAACAAATTTATTGTTGAAGTTTTTGAGCTGATTTAGGATCATTTTGGTGCCGAATCCAAAAATCACATTCATTTTGCTCAATCAGGTCAACTTTCTGAACTATGCTACATATTGGCTTTTGAACATTTTTGCTTACATTTATGGGCATTTTCACATCATATGATACAAAATTCTTTCATATTTCTTGCAATAAATGAGTTCTGAAGATTTTACTTTTGCCAATTTATGATTAATGGTTTTTTTAATATTACAGGTGAATGACATGGCTTCAACTTGAAGATCTTGCAAAAATAAGCCTGACGTATTCTGCTACATCTGCGCTGAATACATAATAAATAATAAATACATCCTGTTAGAAAACGATTTTTTTTCTCTTAAAACCTATTTTGGGTGAGAACTATATAAAAAATCAACTGATAAAGTCACAAAAATGTAATCAATTTTGTGAGAAGATCAAATTTTTCAAAATCAAATTAGCAAAAAAAACCTGACCTGATTGAGGAAAACAGATGTCATTTTTGGATTTAGCGGTGCAAAATGGTCCGAATTCAGTTGAAAAAACCTAGACAACTTGTAAAAAACATTTTTTTGTAACCCAGTGATATACTTCCACCCAATCCTTTTCAAATGTGCAAATGAAGTCATACTTTGTGTTCATGTATATGTGCAGGTTTTTGTTTTTTTTGTTTGTTATCTCCACCAGGAGGTATTGTGATCACTTTGCTTTGTGTGTTTGTTTGTTTGTTTGCAAGATAACTCAAAAAGTTATGGACGGATTTTCATGAAATTTTCAGAAAATGTTGATACTGGCACAAGGAAGAAATGATTACATTTTGGTGGTGATGGGGGGGGGGCAGATCTGTCTTGGCAGAGGTCTGTGCTCTCCAAGTGCTTTTCTAGTTGGTTTTGTTTTCTTATAATCTGTTTCATTTGTAAAGATTAAGTAGGATTACTTTGTTTTGTTGTATATTTGAAATAAACTACAATAACTACACTAAACAACTGGATGACCTTCAACCAACCATCATTTTCCAGGCAGATGCTCCTGGGTTCTAAATCAAACATTTACACACCGGTGGATTGGAAAGGATGGTTCAATTCCCAGGTCGCCTCATTCACCAGATATCACTGCTCTGGGTTTCTGACTATGGGGTTATGATAAAGACATGGTGTATGGAACAAAGATACAGGATATCAACGACCTGAAGACAAGGATCACTGATGTCACTGATGAGGATATGATCCAGAAAACATGGAAACAAATCCAGTACCATCTGGATGTGCTTCCTACAACTAATGGTCCCATATAGAGGTGGATTAAATAAATAAATAAAAAAAACCCGTCAATATCTACTTTTCATTTTGTAATAATTTCCACAGATTTGTCTATTCATTTGTTTTTGTTAAACTGTAGAGTCTTCATGGACATCCTGGATATGACACTGTTTTGCTTCTATACCAGCAGAAAACCAAAGAGTTACTTAAATCTTTGTTTTTGTGCTCCAACCCAAAAATTCTACATTGTATTTAGTTATTTATCAGAGCCGTCAACACAGGCGAAGGTCACCGCAATAAAAGCTGCCACATAAAGGTCAATGACAAGAATAGATTAATGTTTTCCTTTTCACTCAGAAGCAGAGATTTAGTGTCCCCGTAAACAAGCAAAAACTTCAACTGACTTTCATATCCTATTAAAGATGATATTTATTGACTTATTTTTTCAAAGCCTCAAAATAAAAATGTCAACATCACAGCTGAGGCCTGACCCTATTTCTGACAAGTGCTATATAATTTATCCCAGTTTTTGTTTTAACAATCCTGGCAGCTATGCTTATATTTTACAGATGTGTACTTTTGTATCCGGGTTGTACAGAATGAGCCACAAAGGTAATTCTTGTTATCATGATCATTTTTTAGAGTGTAATACCTATATTTATCATGAGCTTTGGGATTCGATTTCTTTACATTCTTACTTTAAATACTACAAATATGTTAATGTTTGGCTTTTTTGCTTAATTTTCCACATGTGCATTCTGATATTAAACACATTTCATTTGTTTCGTTGCTTCTTTTTGTTTCCATCCTGTTTCTGCCCCATCTCTCTTTTGCCTTTTTCATATTGTTTTCATCATTTGCGTGCATTTTTCATCTTGTTATGTCTTCTACTAAATTGCCATTGTTTCTCCAACTATTACTTTCAACCGAAAATCACCTTTAAAGTAGAAGGAAACCCTGATGTGACTTATTGTAATCTGACAATAACCATCATTTTAGCCGTTTTTTTTTTTTTCAGGAAGACCCAGCTCTAAGTTGCGGAGGCCTGGGGGGGGGGGCATGGGATCTCTCCTGTGTTTTTTTTTTTTTTTTTTCCCCCATTTTCCATTAGGTTAGAACATGTAGCAGGTGAAACTAATGTTTTAGTGTTGGAGCACCCTGGACTCATTACACCAAACCAATCTGCTGCCATGGTGATCTGTCACTAGACTAGACAAAGAGTTCAGGTTTGGAGAATGGACAAGGATTGGACTGGAAAAGAAAAATGTGCAATGTTTCTGTTTTTGCTCAGTTTGTACTTTAATGTTCTGAGATGTGCAATGGAAACAGGCTCATTGCAGCCACTGACATGGTTAAAATGTTTGTCATTGTTACCAAAACTGGTTTGTTGTTCTAAAAAAAGTAACTTTATTGTCATAGTTGTCAGATAATTGTGCATTTCCTGTTTTTATTTGGAAAAATATTGTCTCAAGGAGCAGTCTGGTTGAGTTCATTTATATTGTTCAAGCAAAAATCTAAGTTATTTTTTATTTGCACAACAAATTATTCAAGGAAAAGCAAAAAGTATTGTTACGATATTGATGTTTCTTTCAAAAAAAGTTATAATTGCACCACTGTTACAATGTTGTTGGGGTTGAGGGGGGCCTGGAGATGTTTTCCCCGACAGAAAAAGACTGAGAACCATTGGATTAGAACAGTGTTTCTCAAAAAGTGGGGTGCGAAGGCTTGCCGGGGGGGGGGCATGGGATCATTCCTAGGTGTTTATTTTTTCTTCAGGTTCGAACATGTAGCAGGTGGAACTAATGTTTTAGCATTGGAGCACCCTGGACTCATTTTAGGGACGTACAACAAACAAATTTACTGCCATGGTGATCTGTGACTAGACTGGACAAAGAGTTTAGGTTTGAAGAATGGACAAGGACTGGACTGGAAAAGAAAAATGTGCAATGTTTCTGTTTTTGCACAGTTTGCACTTTGATGTTCTGAGATGTGCAACGTAAACAGGCTCATTGCAGCCACAGATATTGTTAAAATGTTCATCTTTGTTACCAAATGTGTTTGTTGTTCTAAAAAAAAAAATTACCTTATTGTCGTAGTTGTAAGATAATTTCACATTTCCTATTTTTATTTTGAAAAATAATGTCTCAGGGAGCAGTCTGGTTGAGTTCATTTGTATTGTTCAAGCAAAATTCTACGTTATTTTTAACTTGCACAACAAATTATTCAAGGAAAAGCAAAAAAGTATTGTTACGATATTGATGTTTCTTTCAATAAAAGTTATAAGTGCACCACTGTTACAATGTTGTTGGGGTTGAGGGGGGCCTGGAGATGTTTTTCCCAACAGAAAAAGATTGAGAACCACTGGATTAGAACAAGAGGGTGGAAGAACTTCTCTATAGACTGTTAGTACTTTATCAAAGTTGCTTTACCATGCGTTATAGGTAAGTACAATCGGGCTGCATACTCCTCTTCCTCTTCCTCCTCCTCCTCCTCCTCTTCCTCTGAGTCTGGCTCAGCAGCCCCGTTGCCTAACAATGGGTTGTCATGAGGACTGGTTGACTGTGGATGTGATTGGTCAATGACAGATGATGGACAGGAAGGGGAGAGCATGGGAGAACCTATGAAAGAACACAACCAAATAGAAACAAATGTGTGATGATTTGATATAAAGAATGGATGCAATAACAGCAACAACAAAAATGAATCAAGAAGCAGCAGCAGCAAACAAAACGTTCAAATGAAGACGAGGTTTGAGAATGAAGCGCTGAGATGTGTGTAAAGGTGTGACTTTCATCCGGTGACTGGTAAAGTTACAGCAGCTGAAGGACAACTCCTGCACTGGAACTGGAATAGAGTCCCAAAGACACTGCCATGAGTCTGAGCCGCTGCCAGAAACCCACACAAGACTATTCATGGAGGACTCCGGTGGATCCTGCTCTTCAGCTTTCTGGCTGCTGTGCCTGGGGGAAGTCCTGAAGCCTTTCACCTATTCATCCTCCTTCTCCTCTTCATCACAGTCCCCTCGCTCCTCTCTTTACCCTACATATTCCACACCAGGTACAGGGGAAGTATCTATAATTTAGAGGTTTCGAACACTGGCGGGGTGATATTAACCCTTTCATGCATGAATTATGAGAACCTTAGTCAATAATTTTTTTCTTGAGTGATTTTATTCCATGTGAAAAAAATGCAATTCAGATTTTTTTTTTTTTTTAATGAACCTATTTTTCATGGAGTTACAAAAATGTCCACTCAGATCGACACCATACGTTCAATTTTTGAAGCAAAGAAACATGTATTTAAACCCATCATCAGAAAGTGATATACTGTGTGAAAAATATGAAATAAAAACATTTTTAATGCTGCTAATCTGATGTTTTCTCACATTTTATCATACTCTAACACTAGTTATTACTCACTTCATGGAGATGATATGCAAAAAAACAACTTTTTGTTTAAGGAAACCGCTAATTACTGTCTAATAACAATTAGTCATTGATTTCCACTCAAACATGTTAGTGCAGATCAGGTTTATCTAGAACAGTAAAGTTACAGTAATGGTATAAATGTCGGTGTATTATTATGGGATGGAAGTGTAGATTGTGTTGGCTGATATGGAACTAAAACAACAAAACCCATGAATAAACAAGACAACAGCTGGAGAAGAACTGACCACTGGAGTGACCACTATGCATGACAGGGTTAAGTCATGCGTGTGTGTATTTTCATCTTGCACCAGCAGCTTTGCAACTTCAAACCTGGACGGGTTTTTTAAAGGCCTGATACATTTTCATATTCAGGTTCCTTGACAGAAGCCGGTCCTATTATTTTTTTTTTTTTTCCAGATTTTTATTTAGAAATATTGAGAAAAGTTCAGCATACATTTAAATCACACTGTGGTCACGTAACAAGTATGTGAGCTATGACCGATCTTTCCATTCTCAACATTTCAATTTTTCTTTTTTTTTTTTTGTTAATAAACAAAACAATTGAACAGTGAACAATGGATGCACTGTTACATAAAGAAAACACATATGAAAGACCGAGAGACTTTGACCTCCTCTCTCCTCTGCACATGGACTTTTTACCCTTCTCCCATCAGGCAGGAGACTACGGCACATCCAAGCCTGGACCACCAGACTCCGAAACAGTTTTTATCCAGAGGCAGTTAGAATGATGAACTCCTGCTGAACTTTGAGCCCAGAATGCACTTTTAAATTGGCACTTTACTGTTGTGCATTTTATAAATAAAACTGGTTTTTTTTGTTATTTATAAGTAATTTTTTAGGGGGGAGTGTTATTGTTATTGCTATTTTAATATCAGTATTTTATTATTTTTATTATTTTATCAGTAACATACTATTTTTACTAAATAAAGGTGTATTTTTTATATTCTGAAATGACAAATAAACTTGAATCTGAATCTGAACTAAAGAAAAAAAGAAAAATAAATAAATAAATAAAATATGAGAAGTAGAATTAATTAATTACACAAAAAACGAGATAATTCCAGATACATTGTCATTATATTGTTATTTCTCGTACATTTAGGGTTCCAACAGATTGTGTTTGGTAAGTGTAAATAAAAAAAAATCCACTTTGACCATAGATTTGAAAATTTGTTCATTTGTAATCAAAGGGGGAAGGTTAGTCTTTCCATCTGGTAAATTTCTTTCACAATATCTACCCATTTTTCCAGATGAGCTGGTTCAGGCTGGAGCCAGTGCCTGGTCACAGCCTTTTTGCCAGCAGTTATTAAATTCTATGTATATATGTGTGTATCCTTCCAAAATTGTTTTACTTTTGGGCAGTCCCAGAATATGTGCCAGTGATTGCTGGTCCTATTTTAGTTGTCGATCTGATCATCAGGTAGAGGTGTGTGGGACTAAACTCACAAGGACAGCACAAAAATCAATTCTATATCGATGCGGTAACCTTGGCATTTAGTGACTTGCAAATGCTAAGTGGCTCTGCTTTCTGTTTGTGAGCGGTGTGTTTGTTTTTTTGCAATATATGTGTGCAAGTGTTTGTGTTTTGCCCAAACAGACAAGGGCTCATTTATGCTTTATGTTAAAGACACAAGTCGCTTTTCCATTTACCCTCAAATTGCGTGAATATAACTTGCGCATACAAATGGAAAAACAACATTTTCGGCAAAACTTTCAATTAAAAGTGTTTGCGCTGACAAGAGGTGGTTTTTCGGGTGTAGAGCAAATGGTATATCACGCAAAACTGCAATGGAAAGACCTTTTTCGGCAACTAGAGTCATGTGAAAAAAAAAAAAAAAAAAAAAAACGGATGTTGACGGACGTTACAACAAGCAAAGAAGAAGAGTTTTAAAACAAGCATGCCGTGGTATGTGTGGAAACACCAGGAAACGCAATGATTTTTAAATTAAGAACGGAATAGAGGGGTAATATATAATAAAAATGAATATATCTGTAAATCAACACGATATTTACATTCGTCGCCATGTTTATGGAATGACTTCTAGTGTCATCTCGCGATAATAAATAAACAAATCGTCACATTTGTGATTTAATGGAAAAAACGACATTAAGCACTTCTGTTTTTTTGACATTTAGTAAATATCGGTAAAGTTTTCTGCAGATGTCCAATGGAAAAGCCATTACACACAGATACGGATGGAGCGCTCTGTCCGTCCTCTGCATACATTCCGTACGTTATTCTGTCCGTTTTCTGGGAGCTTGCAGATTCATACCTAGACAGAGAATACGGAGCAGTACCACCGAGAACTGTGGAGGCAGTGTTGAGATTTTAAGAAAAACACTTTCAGAAATAGTGGAAGTTTTCAAAGAGTGACTGTGTGAGTTATGCCCCGTTTCCACTGAGTGGTATCGGCTCGACTCGGCTCAACTCGGCTCGGCCTTTTTTGCGTTTCCATTATGAAAAAGGACCTGGAATCTGGTACCTGATACTACTTTTTTGGTCTCACCTCCGCCGAGGTTCCAGGACACTGCAGACCACTGATTGGTCAGACAGTTTTCTCTGTGACCCACTGTTTTACAAAAAACAGATGTGGAAGTTGATAGTAAATATAGCGGTACATTAATCTACATGATAACAGCCCAAAACTACACCATGGTCGGTCCAGGAGGTTCAGTCTTTGGTGGCTGACGTAAAAATTCAGACGAGACAACATGCAACGAGCGAGTTTATCAGCAACTCTCTGAACAGACGACACAGAAGTAACGCGCCGCATCGCTATGACAACCAGGTACTGTAAAGTTGGTAGTATCTTGTAATGGAAACACTCTCCAGGAATACCGAGTCGAGCCGAGCCGAGTCGAGCCCAGTCGAGCTGGTTCCACGTAGTGGAAACGCGGCATTAGTGAAAAACTACCGACATATTTATGACAACTACCCCTTCTCAATATCAACATTAGTATCCACATTCGTAAAACCTCCTCTGTCGTCGCCATGTTTCTTATCATTGACCTCCTTCTTCTCAAAAAACTTTAGTATTTATTTATTTGCACATCACAAACAAGAAAAAAAAAAAGAAATAAAATAAATTATCATGCAAGTAGCACCATTGTGTATATACGATATAACTGCAATATTAATTAAAAGTAAAAACTACAAATCAAATGACATAAAACCTTACATTTTTTCGTAAATTACTGTCCTTTTCAGATTCTTTTTAAACAATGATAAAGACGATGTTGATTGAAGTTCAAGGCATAGATGACTTTACACGTCTTTATGGTATTCAGCCAGTACAGTAATTAAGATTGATTAAGAAACGCTCATTCCAAGACATTGGATGCATGGAAGTATGAAGGCAGTGACGCTTGACAAGGTTACAAATGTACGTAAAGCGAGCATAAATGAGCTTTAACCCTGTCCAGCCTTGAATTCCATACAAACGTGTTGGCACAAAGAAATGTAATTAGTTGGTTAAAAATCAAATCCAAAACTGCACATTTCATTAACAGCACTTGCATGTCGGCTGCCTATGCAGATAAAAAGTGTTACGTCTCTTTCTAAATCTCTTGACCTGCCACATTTGCGGGTAAGGAGGGAGAAATTGAAATACAAAATCGATGTTGGGTCGTTTGAAGGGAAAGAATTGCAGAGCTACTTGGCATTTATGGAGAGGCTGGTGCAGAAAAAGCAGTCCGCCTCTGCTAAGCTCTGTCCCCTTCTCTGAAATACAAATAAATCTGTTGGACTTTTTGGAGAATATCAAGTATCAGGCGTCGCACAGTAGCTACCTGATAAAGGACGTGACACTTGGAGTATCTGCATTCAGAGCAGTGTTTTGTCCCTTCCAGCATTTAAACCCAATCCTGACATTTTTTTTCTCCCCCGAACAACATGACACCCATTTTTACACGAATGCCTTTTGGCTTGTTTCTTTCACTGCGACTGAAAATTACATGGCAATGGCATTTTCTATTACCACGGAAAATGGTAATTATCTCCACCCTCTGCAATCCCCAGACTGAAATCAGAAATGGAAGAAAAAATAAAAATGCCCAGTGGTTTTTACAGGTCAAACAGGGAGTGCATATGCAGTATACAGCTGCACGTTTGCAATGTTAAACCTTTGGTTTCACTGTATAATTACAGCCAAACTGATCAGTGCTTGGAGGAAATCTTGTCACCTGAATTGATTCCACTGAAACATTTAAATCTGTTTCCCAGCAAGCCTGGAATTGTTTCCCTGTTATCAGCCTTATCAGAATGCTTGATTTCCTTTGACGCTTTTATTACTATGCGATCGTCTGAAGGCTGGATGTGGAGGCTTTTCACGCTGGCATAAAAGCAGCCATTGGGGAAATAATCAGTACGCCGCTACATTTGAGCTACATGACTAAAATTAAAGCAACTAAATGAAACAAAACGTTCCTCTGTCCAACAAGATCAAGATTTACCTTTAGTTTTTTTCTTTCTTGGGAGGAAATAAATGCTACGTGTAAATCTGTGCTAGCATGCATTTCCCAAACTAAGGGTCAAATATGGCTTTGAAATTAATTTTATTAACAACTAGATGATGAACATACTCTGGAATTCACCAAAGCCATGTGAGATACTGAGGTAAGGTAAGGTAAGGTAAGGTAAGGTAAGGTAAGGTAAGGTAAGGTAAGGTAAGGTAAGGTAAGGTAAGGTAAGGTAAGATAAGATAAGATAAGATAAGATAAGATAAGATAAGATAAGATAAGATAAGATAAGATAAGATAAGATAAGATAAGATAAGATAAGATAAGGTAAAGTAACATAAGTTAAGTTAAGATAAGGTAAGGTATGGTAAGATGATAAGTTTGAGTTAAGTTAAGATACAATAAGATAAGGTAGGTAAGGTACAATAAGGTAAAGTAAGATAAGATAAGGTACAATAAGGTACAATAAGGTAAGGTAAGGTAAGATAAGACAAGATAAGATACAATAAGGTAAGATAAGATATGATAAGGTAAAGTAACATAAGTTAAGTTAAGATAAGGTAAGGTATGGTAAGATGATAAGTTTGAGTTAAGTTAAGATATAATAAGATAAGGTAGGTAAGGTATAATAAGGTAAAGTAAGATAAGATAAGGTACGATGAGAAAAGTTTGAGTTAAGTTAAGATAAGGTAGGTAGGGTACAATAAGGTAAGGTAAGATAAGATAATATAAGGTACGATAAGGTAAGGTAAGATAAGTTAAGATAAGGTAAGGTACAGTAAGATAAGTTTGAGTTAAGTTGTAATAAGATAAGATAGGTAAGGTACAATAAGGTAAGATAAGACAAGGTATGATAAGGTAAGGTAAGATAAGTTAAGATAAGGTGAGGTATGGTGAGATAAGATAAGTTTGAGTTAAGTTAAATTAAGATAAGATAAGGTAAGGTAGGTAAGGTACATTAAGGTAAGATAAGGTAAGGTACAGTAAGATAAGATAAGTTTGAGTTAAGATAAGACTTTACTGATTCCCCATCAGGTTAAAACTGGTTAAAATTATACGTGTACCAATAAAATTATACTAAAAATCCAGCAAATGAATAAATACAAATGCAGTAACATTGAAGCAGTGTTTACATGTAACAGCCATCAGTTCATAGTTAATTACTATTATTAAAAAACACTCTTCTAAAGCCTACTGTCTACTTTTTCCTCAGTATTTTTGGGTCCAGGAACATGTGAATGTTTTATGTCATCCAAATATTAGTAAACGGTCCATTTTCCAGACACTTTGTGTTCAGTTCTAACACACGAAAACGCTTTTGTTCTTTAATCACTGTAAAAATGTCGGATCGTTTGGGGTCACAGATTTGATTGAAAACGGACTGAATTCCAGTCTTGTATTCTTTGGTCCGAACCAAAACTGCAGTGCGTAGCCTGAAAGCATGTGCCAGTCAAAGGTTCCCACACAGAGGAGCAGCACATTTAGTCTTTCAAGGTCTCAGCCGGGGCAAAGTCACTACAAACACCCAGAAAAAAAGGAGACCGAGGTATTGGTTTTCACATAATTATACAGTGCATGAAACAATGGAGGCAGTTTGTATGTGTGTATCTGCCAGTTTGTGTGTTGTGTCAGAGAGCAGTTAATAAAACCATCATTTGCTGGTTGTTCCTGCAGCGAGTGTGGTGTTTATTCTGCCAAAGGGTTTGGATTCAGATCCAAGTCTGGTCTACTCTCAGTAGTCCAAATCAGCCAATACTGCCTGGAGGACACACACACACACACACACACACACACACACACACACACACACACACACACACACACACACACACACACCCTTACACACACGGTACACACACACTCTGCTGCTCATACAGTTGCATAGGGATCCTAAACTAGCTGCTATGCATATTTCACATATACACACTTGGCCTGAAACAGGTAAACGCAGCGTGCATACAGGAACCGCACTGAAATAATCATCTTTCCACAGAGAATTAGAGAAAAGCTACGGACAAAGAAACGGAAAATAGAAAAGCTTTAACATTACACTGGTCAACAACAAATTTATTGTTTCAGTTTTTTGAGCTGATTTAGGATCATTTTGGTGTGCTGAATCCAAAAATCACATTAATTTTGCTCAATCAGGTCAACTTTCTGAACTATAATGTTTTTTTTTATATTACAGGTGAATGAAATGGCCATTGGTCGAAGCCATTTCATTCACCTGCAATATTAAAAAAAAAAACATTCATCATAAATTGGCAAAAGTCAAATCTTCAGAACTCATTTATTGCAAGAAATATGAAAGAATTTTGTATCATATGATGTGAAAATGCCCATAAATGTAAGCACAAATGTTCAAAAGCCAATATGTAGCATAGTTCAGAAAGTTGACCTGATTGAGCAAAATGAATGTGATTTTTGGATTCAGCACCAAAATTATCCTAAATCAGCTCAAAAAACTTCAACAATACATTTGTTGTTGACCAGTGTTATCAATCCAATCACCTAATTTTACACCCATACACTTCTTTGTAATATTTCCCCAAAAACAGAAAGTTGTGAAGTCATTACATCCACACAAAACATACAGGGAATATGATTGAGATGCACTGCATGTTTTTTTTTTTTTTTTCCTTCATCCAGAACAAGAACATAACTTAACTTTAAAAGTTCCACCTGGAAATTTTTTAGTCCCGCTAGTTCTTTTTCTCCATCCCATATGTCTTTCACAAAATCCACCTGCATTGTTCTGAAGTTTGCGGGAAAAAAAAAAAAAAAAAAAAAATCTCTAGGTCTACATTCTGTTTTTGTCTGCTCTCTCGCTCCCTGTCGATCTCCATATCAAAGACACCCTGGTAGAACGCATTGTATCCAGGATTAGTCAAAGAGAGAGAGGCTGAATAAGAGATGGAGGGAGAGAAATATTGCTTTTAGGGTGAAAAGAAAATTCCAAACCTCCCTACTTTAAGTTTCACCTCTGTGTGGACGTGAATATGAGTGTGTGTGTGGTGCAATAAATAGGTCAGGGGCAGATATTGGGATTGTCAAAAGGCCCGACACAGCTGTCCATTTTGCTCCGCAGGGATGCGGTGTTAAGCTCAGCTATGATTGCCTGGGAGCTTGTTGTTCTGGCTCAAGACAATATTCTTTTAAGGCTGTGATCAATGGGCTAAAAATAACATTAGAGGAAAAAAAAAAGCAGTGAAATTCTCCTCAGATGGCTTAGGTGCTTCCTGGCTTCTTCCCACAATGCCTGGGGAAATGTGGTAATGCTGCATTCTCAGGGAGTAACGTACACAGAAGTCCAAACTCCACATGCATAAAGCCAGCCTTCTTTTCATTTATTCTGACCAGGCAGGAGTGCAAGTTACAGTCGGTTCCACTGTCTGGTCCCAGCTGAGGTAGTAAAGGAAAATGGAACAACATGTTTGATGTGTTCTAACTCACACTAACGCTGCCATGACGTCCTCCATCCAACATTCTATACCCATTACCGCAAGGGTGTTCAACATACGGTCCGTGGGCCGAAACCGGTCCGCCGAAAGGGTCCAATCCAGCCCAGTGGGATGAATTTGTACAAAGCAAAACTTACAATGAAGATATTAACGATCAAGGAAATGGTCTGTTGCCAGGATGGAACTGAGAAATCACAAAGTCACATTAAAAAAATATGGAGACTGTTCTTGGCATCATTGGAAGACGCCAAAATTTATGTTGGAGTCATGCTGCTGTGTTATAGCCTTTGTTCATCAGCTGCGATCACTGTGTAACTGAAACTGAATGTTTTAATTGTACTTCTTTCCTAAGAGTTAGTTTTGTGTTTTTTATAGATTATTATTATTATTATTGATGTAATACTTTTTTTCTTTCCTTCTTAGACTGAAAAAAGAATACATCCCTGAAAACTTTGCAGCCTGAAGTTGTTGAATTTGATGTTATTACTGTAATTATTTTTAGCTCTGCAAAATATTCTTGGCTTGAGTTGACCCTCACAGTAATAATGTCAGGTGTGACGTTTTTGTAAAATAAATAAATAAATAATATATAATAATAATAATAATATTATATATATATATATATATATATACACACACACACACACACACTAACAATCATGGATGTTAAAGTCATTTTAGTTCAGGTTCTACATATAGACCAATTCAATCTCTAGTGGATCAGGCCAGTAAAATATTATCACAATAACCTACAAATACTGACAGAAAGATAAAGTAATGACTTTTTGTTTTAGTGTAAAAATGTAACACTTACAGTAAAAATGTACAGACTATCCTTTAAAAAAAAAAAAAAAAAGAATAACCTGAACAAATGTCAACAACCTGAAATGTTTTAAAATAAGTAAGTGCAACTTTACCAATATACTGAAAAAAAAAACAAAAAAACAAAAACGTTGGCTTATAATAATTTTATAGCAGTTTTTTTTTTTTTTTTTTTTTTTTTTTTTGTGAATGTACATTTTTGCCTCATATTTAACCAGAGGGTAGTAAATTTGAGGTGGGCATGAGGGTTAATGCACAAGTGTCAAACATACGACCCCCGGGCCAAAAGGTCCAACTCAGCCCCTAGGATGAATTTGTGAAGATATTAACAATCAAAGGTGTCAAAATCATTTTAGTTCAGGGGTCACACAGACCAATATGATCCAAAGTTGACTGAACTAGTAAAATATAATCATAATAACCTATAATTAATGAAAACCCCAAACTGTTGTCTTTGTTTTAGTGTAAAAAAAGTAAAATTACATACAAATATTTACATTTACAAATTATCCTTTCACAAAAAATATGAATAACCTGAACAAATATGAACATCCTGAAATGCCTTAAGAGTAATAAGTGCAATTTTAACAATATTCTGCATGTTTGTAAATGTTTTGTGTATTTGTAGATCCACTGCGATCTGTAAGTTGTAATATATATGAAGAATAATATTGTTGAAAATGCATTTATTTTTCTTTAGACATTTCAGGTTGTTCATGTTTTTCAGATTTTTAAGGAAACTTTGTACATGTAAACACTTTCATAATGTAATTTTACTTTTTTGACTTATTATTTTCCTGTTCAGATCCACTTCAGATCATATTCGGCTGAACAGAACCTGGACTACAATGACTTTGACACCCCTGGCTGAATGAATCTGCTTATAATACTGTATTATCTCATTTGAACAGGGAAAAATGTTGCAGTTCGCGTTTTGCAGCTCATATACTCTGCAGCTGAAAACCAAGTGTGTGATTTTTCACCAGTACACTCAGAGACACTGTATCACCAACCGTTCTCCCCACACCCTCTTTATACAGCACCCACTTTTATATTCTGCCTCAGGGAAGGAGGAAGAAGACAAGTGAGCACAGAGAGGAGCAGGAGTCAGGAAGCAGCAGAATAAAGATGGAGAGTTAAAAAGAAAGGGAAAAAAAACTATAGAAAAACAAGCAGGAGACGGATGGGAGAAAATCCAGAAGTGAGAATGAGAGCAGAGGGGTTACCGAGGCTTTCCTCTGAAGTGTTAGTCCAGTGTGGACACTGTGTGGGTCATATACATCTGTGTGGGAGAAACAATAAAGCAGGACCATCCACATACTGTATAAGGAGCTGTGGTATGTATGTGACGGCACCCACTCCACGGCCCTCCACCACGTCCTGGACACTTCATTCAAGTGCATCCTAAGATTTCAACACCGTTAGGAATCTGAGGAATTATTTCACATTGTCATCATAAAATATGTGCGTTATTTCTATGGAGCATTCAATGAGGTCGAATCTGAGACGCCGACATGCGTCCCTGAGTTCTACAGTTGAAGTGAAAAAAACTACTTCTACTTCATTACCTGAAATAACACCTGGAGACAGACTTTAAACGGGAAAACAGCTCTTAAATGTTGTTTTTACATTTCAGGTTTGTCTAAATCGGTTTTTCCACAAACATCAGGATTAAAAATACATTTTAGATGAGCTGTAATTGCATATAAAGTTAAAAAAAAATCAATAAATAAATGAAAATATAATGCTCACAGTGTGATAGAAACTGACACATTAAGGTGTTGAAATCTATAACAAACTATTTTTCCACTAACATAAATTATTTATTTTGCCAAATATATAATTATAGTGACCATTTTCATTTCAGTCGACACTGATAATGATCAAATCTTTATTTCTTTGTATTTTATAGCTTTTAAACCCCTATTTTTAAATAATTTTCAAAATACACAATAGCATGATACATGAAAGATGATAACACATCTATCTATATTTAATGCTTATTTCCTCATTTTATTTATGAACAAAAATGAGAGTCTGAGTTCAACCAGACCAAACAATGTAAAATACTCTGTAAAAGATGCTTATTTATGGCTTTAATCTCTGTTTTTAGTCAAAATATGACAAAAAATATTACTTTAAAATTTGTTACATTTAATTATGTGTGAAATTAAGTAAAACAGCAAAACACTGACACATTTTTCAGTGATTTAACAGTGATTTGTAAAAATATAAAACACAATGTACTGACATACGCATTCCCAGTGATTTGAAATATTAACAAAATATAAAACTCAGTTGAGAAATCAATATTACTTTTGAGTTTAAGGGCTCAACTTCAGGTTAAAATGATCATTTATGGTGAGAATGTGACATATTTCAGAAGTCTAAGTGTGACAAGACAAGACAAGATAAGATAAGATTTGGTGAAACAAATTCAATATTGAGTATAATAATAATAATAATAATAATAATAATAATAATAATAATAATAAAAAATCTGGAACATTCTGCATTTTGTTCGTGTACATAACAACAGATCCTAAGTCAACCCTAAAGATGAACTAAAACTTTCATTTCAGTGATATTTACTGGATTTTAAAACACATATTATTGCATTTGTTGTCATTTTGCAGCCTCGGCCCGTTGGTCCTGAAACACCTGAGGTCAATATTTTCTCCAAATAGCGTCAATACGTTGGACGCCACTTGTCTTATTATTTCATCGCCGCTGCTAAACACATGTTGGAGAAGTGTCAAAAGCTTTTCTTTTCTCCAAACCATGAAACAGTGAGAGGAAACAGCGGGCTGCAGACACTCATTAGTATTTCCCCTTCTGTCATTCGTTTACTTTCTAATTAACTTATTATGGCTCTAATCCGTGCTTCTGTGAATGGGAAGTTGAAGTTGCTCTTGAAAACTAAACTTGTTCTGTTTCTGAAGTGAAGTTTGTAAAAGATGGAGGACACCGTCAGCGTCTGGACGGTGTCGGCGACCCCCCCGGGCCCCCTCCTCCGGCCCCCTGTGGACGCCGCGGTGACTGGTTTATATGGTCTGAATGGAAATAACCGCGGTGCTTTTTAACCTCGTAGCCTTGTCACGCAAAACAAGAGTAACCTTACATCTTACCCAGCTGTTGTGCAGGCTTGTGTGTGTGTGTGTGTGTAATATATTTGTGTATCTCTTGAACACCTGGCTCCTTCAGCGGCTCCTCATTCTTCATCCCTGCTTGGCTTGGTTTTGGCAGTAACACACACACACACACACACACACACACACACACAGATGCATTTGCTGTACTGTGCTGTGCTGAAATATCTCCCTCTGTTTTCTTGGCCTCTCTCTCTCCATCCTCCTTTTGTCTTTTTGCCTCCGTTTTATCGTCCTCCTGTTTGCCTCTGAACTCTTGCTCACTCTCTTCACCCCCGGCTGTGCGACGCAGTAGGTGTGTTCATAAACTCCCCCCAGATAAATCAATAACAGCAAAATTTACATTTTAATGCCAACCATCACCAGGTAAAGTCGCGGGGTCTTGACAGTAATTGCTTTTTAAACTTTCCCTGGACAAATTAAGGACAGAAGAGGAAATAAAGTGGTAATTTCACATAAAGATACTTCAGGGGAGTCAAACTCATTTTAGTTCAGCGGCCACATTCAAACCAATATGATCTCAAGTGGGCCGGAATAATAACATAATAACCTAGAAATAATGTCATATCCAAACTTGTCTCTATGTTTTATAGCGGAAAAAAAAGTAAAATTACATCATGAAAAAGCTTACATCTATAATCCATCCTTTACAAAAAATGTGAAGAACCTGACATTTGTTAAGAAAAATAATATTATGTCTCAGTTGATCATTTACACTGTGAGTCTACAAATACACAAAACATTTAATAACAGACAGAATATTGTTAAAATTACACTTAATTCTCTTAAGACATTTCAGGATGTTCATGTTTGTTCAAATTATTCACATTTTTTGTGAAAGGACAATTTGTAAATCGGCTAAAATTTGCTTAGAGGTCTTATTTCTGTCTCTGTCCATATTAAATCAGTCTCAGTGAATCCAAAGGAACTTTGTGTTGGTAAATGACAGTTGTTCAAATGGACAGGATTTCAGTTCTGTTCAACATGTTGATGCTCATATGAACTATGTTTTCAGCTCCAAAATGAACCATTTCAGCACAATTAATGCTATATTTTCATGTCACAAATGGACAAGTCCTATTTGAACTGAATTGAGCTGAAAAACAAATCTTCTCTTCTTTTGGATTCCCCAGTTTTTCTTCCCAGATTCTCTCCTCCATATCACATGTTTTATTTGTACAGGTTCAATCTGGAGTATGGTGCTGATCCATCCTGCTTCTGTTCCACCAATACATACATGAAGAATGGCACACAGCACTGTTTACATCAACACTTTTACAATAAGAAGCATTTTTAGACACAAAGAACAATTCTAGATTGTTCTTTCCTCTTTAGTCTGATGCTAAACTATCCAATAAATAATAGTGCTCCTAGTTTTTGCACAGGGATCATTAGTGTAAACGCTGACATGGCTGCAGAGCATCAGTCTGATGGGATCCACAACAACCATGTCACATCCGTCCACTGACACATTTAGTGTTTTTGTGTCAGCTGGGATTGTTTTAGATCCACAATACCAACATTTAGGAAGAAGAGCACAATTAGCAATAGGAAGTCTAGAAGTTTATTCCTAATAAAGTACTGGGACTGGGCAGAGCATCATGGGTAATGTCACGTCCGTCCACCAGCAAAAGTTTTCACATACACGTGCTATTCCAAATCCAATATTTATGAAAATAGAGCTTCCACTGTCAGAGAATATCAGTAGTCTGTGCACAAATGGATTAGCATTATTTACACACACTTCTGTTCATTTATGATGACTGTTTTTGACAAAAATGGACACTCATTTGACCCCCTAAGGAAATTTTAGCCGAAATGTAAACATTTTCATGTAATTTTCCACTAAAACAAAGGATAATGGAGTTGTTATTATTTATAGGTTATTATGGTAGTAGTTTACTAGTCTGATCTGCTTGAGATGGAAGTGCTCTGTATGTGGAACCTAAACTAGAATGACTTTGACACCTTTGATTGTTAAAATATTCAGTGTAATACAAATGTTTGTGTTGCACAGATTCCTCCCACAGGCTGGACTGGACCCTATAGTGGGCCGGTTTTGGCCTGCGGGCCGTATATTTGACACCTGCGCTGAACTTCAAATGCAAATATAGACCCAAAGTCAGTTGTAGTATAAGTAAATTGGTCTGAGGGGGCACAAAGTGAGGCTTTTTCCTGTTCCCGTTCTGCAGTGTCTGTACAGGACTGATAGGGTGTTGATCAATACCAATCACATGGACGGCTGTGAAGATTTTGGAGAAACTCATCAAAACTCTTCGAACGGTGCAGGGACAAAAACAGATTTGAGGATAGACACGCACTGCAGAGATCCAACGCTATCACACAAAAGCAGAAGGAAGTAAAGAAGACGCTGCTAGTGCAAACATCATAGTATCACCTCTAAGTCATGGTCATCATTTCTAAAACAGTGTCCTGAGAATGGATGAACGGCAAATGATGTTTAAATATCGAATAAAATCTGATGAAGTGACTGAACTAAATTAATGCTGCTGAATTCTGCTGATCAATTATTCATTTCTGGAGTGAAATGATGGAAAATATTAAAAATATCCCCTGTCTCTGTCACATTTTTGCTCGTTTTTATTCAACTGGCAATCCAAAAACCCAGCTACATTAACCCTTTAAGCACCAAAGTCGCAATATTGCAACACACAATATAACTGAATGAAACAGACCAAAACTCCAGATAGATTTGCCTGATGTTGTTACCACCTCCCACCTATAGATGGCGGACATGTGCCCCTTCAATCCTAACACCATTTCAGGACATGTTTCTATTCAAAGTGAAGAAGTAAATCCAGTTTAATGGCGTGGTCCTGAGCTGGTTTAGAAAGTAAGTAAAGTTCATTTAGTTTTAGTTTGGATAAATGGGGACAGATTTGGCTAAAAAGCTACTAAAACTTACTACATTTTACTTTCTACTAATGTTTAAGTTAATTTATTTTATGGATAAGATGACAATTGAACAAAAACACAAGAGAACTTCCATGTAAATATGTTCAAAGTTAAATTTTACTAAAAGTTATGCAATCCAATATGGCCACCGCCCTGTGATGTCACAATATGCAAATTAGATGAGTACATTTTCTCCCATCATAAACTTTGGGTCATACCCAGTATTTTTGTCATTTACAGTATGACTTTATCTATAAACACTTCCAAGATACAGCTTTTTGAAATCTGGATATCAAAATGTATCATTATTATTATTATTTTATTTTATTTTTTGTAACCCAGCACCTGAAGGATTAAAATTGCAGTGTTTGATAGATTTTTCTGACATGATTGTGCAAAAATACTACAAATGACCTTTTAGTATATTAAAATTTAAATGGTCTGAGAGAAAACAAAAATTCAACCAAATTTTATGAACTGTATTTTCAGCTTTAATTCCATTTACTGTTTTTTTTTTGTTTGTTTGTTTGTTTGTTTTTAATAGAGCTGTAAAAAAAAAAAAAAGGAATGTATTTTCAACTCCTTAATTTTCTCCACCTGATCTCTGCTCCTGCAGCTTCAATTTATTATAAGAAAAAAATAAATTATGCCATTTAACAACTTTTAGCAGCTTTTTAATTTCTTTTACAATATGAAGGTGAGGGTGAAGTTAATAAGTGTATTAAACCGATGTAAGTTTCATTCAGAACTATGTATGTTTAATTATTAAGCTACCTTTTAATTCAGCTGTTTGAATAGATCCTGTGTTTGACCCTGTTTCTATAGGAATTTTGACCCAAACCAACTCTTTTAAATGTATAAATAGTCTGATAAAAGAGCGTTTAATCCTTGAGTAAAATCTCAGAGAGCAGGGTAAGTGTTTCTTTAATTTTAATTTTAGTTTTACACAGCTCATTCATGGAGAAAAAGCATCTAATATCACACACTATCATGTCTTTTTTTTTTTTTTTTTTACCCAAAATATAGTTAAATGTATTAGTTGCTATAATTGAAGTCTCTTTCAGATTTGGTTAAAAAAATAAATAAAATAAAATCAGAACATAAAATAGTAAAAACTAATGTAAAGTCTCAATCTCAGCCTCACATCTTAATATTAAACATCATTTATGTCCATTATAGTACACACACACTCTTGTTTCCATCACTTTTTTAACACAATAATCTAAGAATCTAAGCAAGAAATGCCTACTTTAATGTCAATTTTCATCTTACAACAACTCTAACCTCTCAGTTTCAATGCTTTATATTAAGGAGAAATGTATTTTGCTGTCAGAGGTAACTGGGAATACATCATTACATCACCCACAAGTAATACTATACACACACACACACACACACACACACACACACACATAGCGAGAACATTACATTGTTGAGTTTTGGAAATGGCCACCCATCAGGTAACTGCCGTATTGTGTTGGTTATTGTCATTTCCCAGAGGAGAGGAAAATGAGCTGTGCTGCTGTGATCATAGTAAGTGAAGCACAGATTATTTCTAAGAGGCTGCAATCACCAGACAGAATATTTCCAGATGTAATGCCCGTCTCAAATGGTTTGCTTATGTTTACATAGTCAATACCTTCTGTTGCACATTATGCCTACAGCACATATCTACTTTAATGAGCCATATGTCTGATTGGGCCAATTTCCCCGGACTCCTTGTCTTCACGTTTACCACAAAGGTTTCTGCAGGCGTGAGCGACGGCACAGCGCATTATTGTGGTGTGTTGGATGGAAACGTTTTCAGTCGCAGTGTGTTTGCAGTTTTTTGTTTTTTGTTTTTTTTTTTTTGGAATTGCTTAGACACTTGTTGTGGAATTTAGTTGTGTCAAAACTTGACCAGCACAATGCCTGGAGATAAACATCTAGTGAAACTCTGCAATCAAAATCTAGCAATTCTCCTTCAAAATGATACACACATGCACCTCCTGAACGACTCAAAGCAGCAACAACACATGGATGTATTTTGCACAAAATGCTGCTGTCTGTAATAGTTTTCTACCTTCATACTGCAATTTTTTATACACGCTTCTGCCAAAGTGTTGCATGTCTGCTCGCATTACAATAAACTAAAACCTTAAGGCTTCACTGTAAATTATGCACAACTTCACTTTTTCTGCCATTGCACATGTTTTTAACCCTTTAACCCCTGAGACACGATTCCAGGTAAAGGTGCTGCGGTGAATTTGCATGTTTCAGGTTCATTAAAGCTGCTGTGAGTATGTGCTTGTGTTCCTTTCCTTCAGTGGTTTTGTTTTTCTGTGTGTTTTAGGGTCAAAATAAGTAACATGAATAACATAAGCCACAAATTGAACAAAATTGAAGAAAAAATAATACAAATGTAGAAAAATAAGCAACTAAATGAACCAAAACAAATACTGACAAAGTAATAATTAACATGAAAAAAATATGCAAAAAAAAAAAAAAGACTAAAATGAAGTACAAATAAGAATAAAATAAATAACAAGGATTTGAATTTGGGCCCAGTAGTTTTTGTTTTGGGCTCTTTTTTTTCTAAATCAGTCCAGCTGCTTTTTGACACCTGGTTGAACTCCAAAAAGCAGTTACATGGTCAAAAAAAGAATAAAAAAGCAACAAAATGAACAAAAACAGGCATAGTGATCAATAAAATTACCAAAAATGAATAAAAAAAACAACAAAATAATAAGTAACATGAACAAAATAAGCCACAAAGTGAACAAAACTGATGAAAAAATAAAAAAAATGTAGAAAAATAAACAACTAAATGAACAAAAACAAATATTCACAAAATAATAAATAACATGAAAACATATGCCAAAAAATTGACTAACATGAAGCACAAATAAGAATAAAATAAGTAACAAGGATTTGAATTTGGGCCCAGTAGTTTTTGTTTTGGGCTCTTTTTTTCTAAATCAGTCCAGTTGCCTTTTGGTACCTGGTTGAACTCCAAAAAGCAGTTACATGGTCAAAAAAAGAATAAAATGTGCAAAAAAAATGAACAAAAACAGGCAAAGTAATCATTAAAATGGAAAAAAAAAAGAAAATAATAATAATAATGATAATAAGCCAACAAAATAGTAGGTAACATGAACAAAATAAGGCACATACTGAACAAAATTGAAGGAAAAAATAATAAAAATGTAGAAATGTAGAAAAATACTCAACTACATGAACAAAAATGAATATTTACAACATAATAACATGAAAAAATACGGCAAAAAAATGGACTAAAATAAAGTACACATAAGAATAAAATAATGAACAAATATTTGAATTTTGGCCCAGTAGTTTTTGTTTGGGGCTCTTTTTTTCTGAATCAGTCCAGCTGCTTTTTGGTACCTGGTTGAACTCCAAAAAGCAGTTTCATGGTCAAAACTGTAAAAAATATAGTAAAAAATAAATAAATAAGGAAAATCACCACAACTCTGTAAACAGTAAAAAAAACAAAAAAAAAAACCCCAAGGAAAACAGAGTAAAAAAAAGCAGAAACCATCCATTTCTATAGGTAGTCAGTCTCACTCACTGCTCTGTGTTTTGACATTCCACAGGAGGCGGGGGTGTACTGAGCATGCTCAGATGTCTACTCTATCAGCGTTGAACAAATGGTTGAATTTTTATAAGTATTTAAAATATATCATGCATTCAGAATATTCGTCATAGACACGTCAGGGACTAAAGGGTTAAAGAAGGAGTCAAAAGTAAAGTTACACTTCACTACTCAATACACAATTTTAAGGTAATAATTCCAGTGCAATTCTAAACAAAGAATAAGGGATTGTGAGAAGAGATGGTTTATAGATTGTGCAGTGTGTTCAGGTCTGATCACTTCATCCATGTGATAATGAAAATACATGAAAAACTGGAGCCAAGCAGAGCCTCCAGATGCTTCTTTTCATGTGTGAGTGTCGTCAATTTCAGTTATATTTTTCATTTTCAACACAAGTGTTTTCCCATTGACTGCAAGACTTTTCATTCTGAGGGCCTGATGAGAAAATACTGAACAAATAGAAAGTAAAAGTTGTGTTTGAAGTACTGCTGCTTTAGTTTAAAGAGATGTTGCAAATGTTAAGGTTTCGAGCATGATATCTTTTGTCTGAGCTTTCACTTTCAGCACAAAAAAAAAAAAAAAATCTGGTAAAATGTAAGAAAAAGTAGTACAAATCCTTGCACTCGATTCAATAATGCATTTCTTGACATACTAACATTTATCAAAAAGCTTAAGCTTGTTTACAGACAGCAGTGAATGCAGAAAAAAGCATGCCTACATTCAATGTTTGTCAGATAAAACAAGAAAAACAAGAAATCAAAGTCTGGGTCGTGTTGGCTGGTATTATAGAATCACCGTCTATGATCTAAATCACAATTTTCTGACCCTGACTTACTACAAAACTGCTGGTTTCTGCAGACTCAGGCTCAGATCGATGGCCTTTTGTCACTTCGAGCACATTATTATACCAATATTTTGACAATACCTGATGAACTAATCCATGTAAATCTAAATACGACTCAGATTTGTGTCATTCTTTCTTGTAATAAGGACAAATTGTGATTGGAGTGGTGTGAGAGGAAAGAAGAATTCTGCATCTTCCTCTTGCCCCTGTTTTCAGGCAGTAGAAAACGTACCCCATGACACATATTTTGACTAATTACAAGCATTTTCACATGGGTAGGGGGTTAAATACATGACTGACAGCCGGAATTACCATTCAGTCAGACGCAGCCTGGATGAGATCCCACTACGGAAGTCTGGAAAACAGGTTTGACTTTATGAAACTGTGTCAGATTAGCTATTTTTATATTCAGTCTTTTGTTTTGGACCAAGATTGGACATATATATTGTCAAATTCTGATCATTTCCCTGCACATTTTGGTTTATTAAACTTTAATGTGAACTAAAGCCACTTTAGGATGGATAGATGCTCAAGAATTTGTAGGATGTGTTCAGTCCTGCTAAAAAGTAAGATCTTTATCATCACTGTAAATTGCACAATGGAAAATTGAAATGTAATAACCTTTAACCCTTTCATGCACAAGTCACTCCAGTGGACAGTTCTTCTCCAGCTGTTCTCTTATATATTCATGGGTTTTGTTGTTTTAGTTTCATGTCAGCCAACACAGTGGACACTTATGCATCATCCCATAATAATACACTGACATTCAGATCATTATTGTAACTGTGCTGTTCTTGATAAACCTGATCTGCAGTGACATGTTTGAGTGGAAATCAATTATTTGTTAGACAAAAAGTTGCTTTTTTTTTTTTTTTGCATATTATCTCCATGAAGTAATTACTAGCATTAGAATATGTTAAAATGTGAGAAGACATCAGATTAGCAGCATTAAAAATGTTTTTATTTCATTGTTTTCATATCACTTTCTGATATTGGGTTTTAAACACGTTTCTTTATTTCAAAAATTAAATGCATGGATATTTTTGTAACTCCATAGACAAAAAAAAAACAACCAAAAAAAAAAACCCCCCCCCAAAAAAAACCTCGATCACATTGTTTTTTCATGGCTAAGGAGGAATAAAAACACTCAAAAAATAAATCTTGACTCAGGTTCTCACAGTTCATGCATGAAAGGGTTAAAGTGCAAGATAGTTGTAAAAAAAACAAAACAAAACAGGTAAACAGGAGTATAACAATAGATTACGCTAGAGCTAGAAAGTACTAAAAAATGCTAAATCACTCAAAAAAAAAAAAAAAAAAAGAAAAAATCATGACTCTACGATTCCATATTAAGTCTTGCTGAAGTAGATTAGATTTAACTGATTCCAAGCTACAAGAAAAACTGTGCATGCATAAATAGTGCAAAAAATAACATAAAATAATAATAATAATAATAATAATAATGAGAACTATACAAACTACATACATACTTACCACAGAGTGGAAAATTGCAAAAATAAAAGTAACTAGTGATATTTTAACTGTATTTATGGCTCAAACTGCCTCGTGCTGAATTAAAGACCATCATTAGGATCATTTTCACTAAAAAATGAATGAGTACAAATGAACTCTCTTTGTTGGTTGCAGGAAGATGTAAAACATACGCTGCTGTGACTTTGAGTGTTCTGCTGTTACGGCGCTTTGGGGTTAAATTAATCCAAGTTGTCACTTAAATGACCGATCTAATAGCGGGGTATAATTTGTACAAGTCTACAGCGGGGGTGGGAGGCAGCCCCTCTTAGTGATTTAGGCTGATGGGACGGCTACAGTTTTACACAGAAAATGTGGCCTGGAGCTACTTCACCAAATCAGAGGGTTCTGTGAATCATTACAGTTTTATATATAGAACCATGAACCCGACTCAAGGATCTATTTGTGGGTGTTCAGAACATACAGGAGCTGGAGTTGGAAGTCAAACTCTGGGATATGATATGTGTGTTTTTTAGTCACCGACCTGCGATGAAAAATGCGTCACTTAAACACATGCAGGCAGTTCAACCCTTTAACCCCTGAGGCTGTATTCCAGGTAAAGGTGCTGCTGTGAATTAGCTTCTGTTTCAGGTTCATAAAAGCTGCTGTGAGTATGTGTTTGTGTTCCTTTTCTGCAGTGGTTTTGTTTTACTGTGTGTTCTGGGGTCAAAACAGGTGGAAGAACAGAAAAAGAACAAAGAGAGGAACTGAAGTTTGACAAGTTTGGACTAAATAAGGCACTCAGAATGTACATCAATAAGAGATTTAGGATGTTGAGCATGAACTGTGAACTGGAACACACTGAACAACAACAAGGATTTGAATATGGGCCCAGTAGTTTTTGTTCTGGGCCTTTTTTTTGTTTTTTTTCTACATCAATTCAGCTGCTTTTTAACACTTGGTTGAACTCCAAAAAGCAGTTACACGGTCAAAAAAAGAATAAAATAAGCAACAAAATGAAGAAAATTAACAATAAACTGACAAAATATTAAGTAATATGACTAAAATAAGCCACAAACTGAACAAAATTGAAGAAAAAACATAAAATAAAATAAAATTTAATAAAATAAAATTTAATAAAATTAAATAAAATTTACAAAATAATAAATATCATGAAAAAATATGCAAAAAATCTGACTAAAATTAAGCTAAAATAAGAATAAAATAAGTAACAAGTATTTGAATTTTGGCCCAGTAGTTTTTGTTTGGGGGCTCTTTTTTTCTAAATCAGTTGAACTCCAAAAAGCACTTACACGGTCAAAAAAAAAAAAGAATAAAATAAGCAACAAAATGAACAAAAACCGCCAAAGTAATCAATAAAATTAACAAAAATGAAAAATAAACCAACATGACTAAAATAAGCCACAAAGTGTACAAAATTGAAGAAAATATAATAAAATAAAATGTCGAAAAACAAACAACTAAGTGAACAAAAACAAATATTTACCAAACAATAAATAACATGAAATATATGCAAAAAATGGGACGAGAATAAAATAAGAAAAAAATACTAAACTAAGTAACAAATATTGGAATTTTGACCCTGTAGTTTTTGTTTTGAAAAAAGTTACAAAACTCAGTAAAAAAATAGTTAAAAAAAAAAAAAAAAAAAGGAAAATCACAACAACACTGCAAACAACAGTCAAAACAAAAAATGACAACGAAAACCAACAATGTTTTGTAGCGAGTCGGTGTCATTCACTGCTCTGTGTTTTGACCCCCATTCTACAGACGGTGGGGGTTGCACTGAGCATGCTCCGACGTCCTTAGGAAGTACAAAGTCTATTCTATGAGCGTGTTTTGAAAATGTTCCTGTTGAGCAAAGTGTTGAATTTTGATGAATATTTAAAATAAATCCTGTTTTTTAAAATGCTCAACACAGACACACTAGGGGTTAAAGGGTTAATAATGTAAACATGAGTTTGTGAGTGGGAGACGATGTCCGGTGTGTTAACCAGCATCATTTTGGACTGCAGGGATGTGTGTGTGTGTGTGTGTGTGTGTGTGTGTGTTAGTTAATTGTCACTGTCCTACTCCACGTCCATACAGGATGTGTGTGTGTATAACAGACCACAAATGAGGCGTCAAGCCAGACCATTAGATACATGCTAATTAGATGAGGACTGGATGCTGGATGCTGTCTCCCTCTTCCCTCTTCCTATAACACACACCAGCCCTGCAGAGGCCGGACAAAGACAAACAATTAACTCCAGCGCCTCGTAAATCCTTCCAGTCATGCGCCTTCCAGCATGCGCACACACAGCGACAGCTATAATTTGGCTTCAGTTAAACTTACAGCGACAGGAAGACAGAAAGAAATGAATCCAACTGTGACACGACTCGTTTAAGGTTTTTTTTTTTTTCTTTTTTACTATTCTATTTCTTTTCAACAGAGAGGAACAAAGCCAAAGGAGGAAACAGACAGAGGACAAAGGAGGAGAAAATCAAATTTAAGTGGGCTTGAGTCGGTACTTGTCGGTCCGTCTCTTTTTCATTATCTCTGTCTTTCTCTTTTATGGAGCCGTGAGATCATGTCGGCCTTTTGTTCTTCTGGTCTATAAGCTAGTGTTAAGCCACCGTTTCCCCTGAGAACAATTACAGTAACAACCCCCGATGACTAGAGAGACACATGCTAAAACCATCCAGTCCGGGGAAATACAATCTTGACATGGCTGTGAATGTAAAGAGGAAACAGACGGTGGAGCCAGGACTCATCATTAGTTCTGATTCCTTTTGATTACTTGGCAACTGATCATGGGAGAAATTGCCTTCATATGCAACTAAATTGTCACCAGAAATATGCTTGGTTACAAACATAATGCTACATGGATGTTGTTAATTTACATCATTTCCAAGTGGTGAAAATGATGCTCCTGAACATTATGTAAATTATTCGCAGATTCCGTTCAGCTGAAAGATCTGCTTACATGTTTATATGATGTCAACATTATTAACCCATAAAGACCCAGAGCTGCTTCTGTGGCGGTTCCCGAGTGATTTTTTCCTCTCAATTTAGCCTTTCTTAACCAATTTATCACCATTTGTTACAATATTATCCTCTATATTTTGCATTTCTCACTGTAAATTATGTATTTTCCTATATTTAATTTCCATGTGGGGGTGGGAGCTTTCTGCGTGGAGTTTGCATGTTCTCCCTGTGTTTGCGTGGGTTCTCTCCGGGTGCTTCCTCCCACCATCTAAACACATGCACTGATAGGTTAATTGGTTCATCTAAATTGCCCATAGGTGTGAATGTGAGAGTGGTTGTTTGTCTTATATGTTCAGCCCTGCAATGAACTGGTCACATGTCCAGGGTGAACCCCGCCTTCACCCATTAGTAGCTGGGATAGGCTCCGCCCCTGTGACCCTAGTGAGGATAAAGCGGGTTCAGAAAATGAATGAATGAATAAATAATTGATATGTTCATGAAAACACAGAGTAAATTTAAAGGTTATTATATCAAAAACTGAGAAAACTGAAGAAAAAGTGACTTTTTTCAGTCAAATCTCTCATTAACTGAACATAAACCCAGTGTGTCCATCCACTGTCATTGATCCAGCTCCATGGGTTTAACTGGTGAATCAATGATGGTGTTTCCACGTTCACTACGAAACCTCTGAATGTCCAAATGGGTCATATCTGATGACTATGAAAACACAAGAAACTGCATTTTATACCACTTATTTACATGTATTGATAGGATTAATGGATCAAAAGGTATTAAACTGTTAGTTCAGTAGATGTTTGTTTTCTGTTTGTATTTTGCCAGTGGAGGTTTGAGTCTTTATGGGTTCAGTGATATATCATCATTTACTTATAATAGTATCCTCTGTATTTTGTATTTTATCAGTATAAATAATATATTTCCTTGTATTTAATTCACTGATCTTGTAGATTTTCATAGAAGGTCAGATTAAAGTTGAGGGTTATTGTATCAAAAACTGAGAAAACTGAAGAAAAAGTGACTTTCAGTAAAATCTCTCATTAACTGAACATAAACCCAGTGTGTCATTGATCCAACTCCATGGGTTTGACTGGAGAATCAATGATGGTGTTTCCACGTTCACTACGGAGCCTCTGAACGTCCAAATGGGTCATATCTGACAACCATGAAAAGATGACAAGCTGCATTTTATACCACTTATTTACATGTATTGATAGGATTAGTCCATCAAAAGGTATTAAACTGTTAATTCAGTAGATGCCTTTTTTTTTTGCCAGTGGAGGTTTGAGTCTTTATGGGTTCAGTGATTTATCATCATATATTTATAAAAGTATCCTCTGTATTTCGTATTTTATCAGTATAAATAAGATATTTCCTTGTATTTAATTCACTGATTATGTAGATGTTCATGGGTCAGATTAAAGTTGAGGATTATTATACCAAAAACTGAGAAAACTGAAGAAAAAGTAACTTTTTTTCCAGTCAAATCTCTCATTAACTGAACATAAACCCAGCGTGTCCATCCACTGTCACTGATCCAGCTCCATGGGTTTAACTGGTGAATCAATGATGGTGTTTCCACGTTCACTACGAAACCTCTGAATGTCCAAATGGGTCATATCTGATAACTATGAAAACACAAGAAACTGCATTTTATACCACTTATTTACATGTATTGATAGGATTAATGGATCAAAAGGTATTAAACTGTTAGTTCAGTAGATGTTTGTTTTCTGTTTGTATTTTGCCAGTGGAGGTTTGAGTCTTTATGGGTTCAGTGATATATCATCATTTACTTATAATAGTATCCTCTGTATTTTGTATTTTATCAGTATAAATAATATATTTCCTTGTATTTAATTCACTGATCTTGTAGATTTTCATGGAAGGTCAGATTAAAGTTGAGGGTTATTGTATCAAAAACTGAGAAAACTGAAGAAAAAGTGACTTTCAGTAAAATCTCTCATTAACTGAACATAAACCCAGTGTGTCATTGATCCAACTCCATGGGTTTGACTGGAGAATCAATGATGGTGTTTCCACGTTCACTACGGAGCCTCTGAACGTCCAAATGGGTCATATCTGACAACCATGAAAAGATGACAAGCTGCATTTTATACCACTTATTTACATGTATTGATAGGATTAGTCCATCAAAAGGTATTAAACTGTTAATTCAGTAGATGCCTTTTTTTTTTGCCAGTGGAGGTTTGAGTCTTTATGGGTTCAGTGATTTATCATCATATATTTATAAAAGTATCCTCTGTATTTCGTATTTTATCAGTATAAATAAGATATTTCCTTGTATTTAATTCACTGATTATGTAGATGTTCATGGGTCAGATTAAAGTTGAGGATTATTATACCAAAAACTGAGAAAACTGAAGAAAAAGTAACTTTTTTCCAGTCAAATCTCTCATTAACTGAACATAAACCCAGCGTGTCCATCCACTGTCACTGATCCAGCTCCATGGGTTTAACTGGTGAATCAACGACGGTGTTTCCACGTTCATTACTGAGGCTGTGAACGTCCAAATGGGTCATATCTGATGACCATGAAAAAACAACAAACTGCTTTTTACACCAATTATTTACACGCATTGACAGGATTAGTGGATCAGCAGGTATTCACCAGTTTAGATCAGTAGATGCTTCTGGTCGGTGATGGATGTTTGGGTCTTCATGGGTTAAATTTCTTCTGGTTAAGTACAAGCGTTGGCTGCATTCAGCTGGGGTTCTGTTCAGGAGCAAAGTCTGTGTGATCTTTTTCTAACCCTAACCAAAGCACTTTTATGATCCTAAAAACCTACAGGAGACATGATTGGAATTCCAGTCTCCGATGGGAAAGTCTTGGATTCTGCACCACACCTGTCTCCTGAGATCCTAGTCTGGTTTGAAGGATCTGCTGTGCTGGTATGAGGGCCAGTATATCCATTTTCCCGCGACAGGATTGTGATTCTCCTTGCTTTCGCTATCTTTGTGTTGCTGTTGTGAAAGTCCTCCTCGCAACGTGAAAGATAACAACCTCTGAGCTGCAACTACACCCTGAAAATGGCAAGTTTTGACAGAGACAAATGTCTTTTTATGTGCTGTTTTCTTTAGTAGGGATTTAGTCATTTTAATCCCTTTGCTTCTTTCTGCATGTGCACGTTCCACCAAAACTGCTTCTCTCCTGACACTGTTTTGCAAATGCACCGTTGCTGCGTCCCACGGTTAGCGCCACCCAAGACAAGTGTAATTTGTTTAAAGAACTAGACAAACAACCCAGAGAACTTTTACCCCTATTCCAGGATGGAGCCAGACCAATCTCCAGCACTAACAAAGTGTGGAGATAGGTCCTCAGAGATCCAGCAAAGACAAATTATGTATCCTTGCAGCGAAATTCATAGCATGTATACTAGGATTTGCAATTTAGTCACATGCAAACATAATTTCTCCGAGACTGGGTTGTGCTTCTCCGTTCTGACTGGTCTAATACAAGTCGAGAGAGAGGAGCGGTGTGAGAACGGCTAAACAAAGAGCGCTGCCGGTGATTCATTGGATCTGGCAACCGGGCTAATCCAGGCCATGATGTTTTGCATAACAGGTGTTACACTACCACTGTGAAAAGAAAAGGAAACCCAGTGCAATCACAATATTTCCATAGCATACACAGGTGTATAATCAAGCACACACACATGCACAGATGAAGGCGTAAACACACGCACACAAGGTGCACCCTGTCCCCTGACATCCGTTTTCTCAGCGAGCGTGTCCTTTGGAGGGATGATTTGTGCGTGTGTGGTTTAAATTAAGGCCTCTCCAAAGGGGACAGTACAACCGAGAGCAATACATTACCCTCTCTTTCAACAGCCACACTCCGCCTGCCTCCTCAGAGAGTGTAAAGCTGCCAGCCAACCAACCACGTCTGCCAAAGACGACGGGAAAGAAAGTGGAAAATCTTCAGACCAACATGGTGGATGTGCATCTCCCTGTGAGCTAATTGTTGAGCTTCTACATTCATCTCTGTCAACTTCTCCTTTAAAAGCAATTGTCCACGGGACTGAAGGAGTGAAGAAATCCTCTGCAGCCCAAAAGCATCATGGACATAGATGTACACGAAACCCTCAGGGAAAAACCTCTAGGGTTTTTACTAAAGGTCAAAAGGTGCAAGAGTCAAGTTGAGTGATATCGACAAATGTTGGAAAATAACAATCCCACCCTTTCCACACTAATATTATTTTATCAACATGTATTTCCTCCCAGTGCTACTTCTGTGGCAGCCCCCAAATTAATTTCTCTCTATATTCAATCTTTCTTAAGTGATTTATCACCATTTATTACAATATTATCTTCTGTATTTTGCATTTTTCAGTGGAAATCATGTATTTTACTATATGACAAAATCCTTAGACCACCCCTTGTTTTCTTCAGTTTCTTGTTCATTTTAATGCCTGGTCCAACTAAAGGTCCATTTGTTTGGACAAATATAATGATAACAACAAAAATAGCTCATAGTAGTTTAATTTCACAGCTGATATCTATCCATTTAACATGTTTTCTTGATAAAAACCAAAATCGCTTCAGTTCTTCCATCAGTATCTATGTCATTATACTGACAAAAACAGTGCTTTTAGACATTCCATGTTTTCCTTTCTCTGTTTTAGTCACATGGCACACACAGGAGTTAGGACTGGATTGCAGAACCATTGTTTTTGATGACTTTTGATGGTCTAATATTTTTTTCCCATGACTGTAATTCACTAATTATGTCGATGTTCATAGAAGCTCCAAGTAAATTCTGAAGTTATTTGTAGCAAAAACAAAGAAAACGGAAGAAAAAGTGACTTTTTCAGTAAAACATATCGTCAACTGAACAGAAACCAAGTCACTGATCCAACTCCATGGGTTTTACTGGTAAATCAATGTTTTAGAAGATGTTGGTGTTTCCATGGTAACTACGGAGCCTCTGAACGTCCAAATGGGTCGTATCTGATGACCATGAAAAGATGAATAACTGCATTTTACACCAATTATTTACACAGATTGATAGGATTAGTGGATCAACAGGTGTTAAACATTTTATATTGGTAGAGGATTTCGGTTGCCAGTGGTTGTTTGGGTCTATATGGGTTAATGTGGTCAGGGTATTGGCTGGGAAATGTACAGCTGAGGCAGTGAAAGCTACAGACGAGTGAGGAATTAAAGGAAAAACCAACACAGTAATATGTTTGTCATGTCACCAGAACGCTGCCAGAACAGCCTCAATGACCAGCGTTCATCCAGAAAACAGCCCCTGGTTTGGTGTTTTGATGACGGTGGAGAACGCCGCCTAAAAACCCCCCTGACTGTGAACAGACCCCTCCCAAAAGACTCCTCTTTTAATGTGTCACCTGTCCTTAAATTAATTAGCTTGTGTTGTGTGATAATGAGTCATTTCTACAACCTAGGCAAACATTAAAACCCTCATCAACGTTTTTACCGTCTTCAGTGTCATCAATTAAAACATCTTCCATTTGTCATTTTTTGGCGGAGTTTTTTTTTTTTTTTTTTTTTTTTCTCCTCAATACAACATGTTATAATAACTGGGTTTTAGGGTCAGTTCTTTTGTCACGAAATCTCTTGTCACTACACTGCAAGATATGCTTCTGTGTGTCTTTTGTTTAATTTAATAACATTTCATTGTCTGTCAAAAGTTTTCTAATTTTAGCTTCACGAGAGGCTTTGGGTGTTGGTGCACCACGGGGACCTCTGCAGTAGTTTATTTTCTCAGTGGTTAGCCTTGCACTAGATTTTCACTGCATGAATCACATTTGCACATGTTAAGGCAGTGTTGCTCCCATTTAACAGTGTCCGCTTAGGAAATCTGCATTGCCAGAGGTGTAAAAAGGATTAAATTATTTTACTCAACAAAAATAAAATACTGTTACCATGGTGGAATTGTAGCATTGAGTAAAAACCTTCTCAAATATAAGTAAAAAGTATGTTATAAACTACATTAATCCAATGACATTAACCAAGCCAAAATGGAAACTTTTCATTTTAACATTGATGATTTACTGGTTTTTCCCACAGTTTTGGCCAAACCAATGCTTTAACTTAAGAACTGTTAGCTTGATTGATGTGTTCAGATTCTTTTCCATCTACATTTAAGATGATGTACTTTTTTAAAATTATATATATATATATATATATATATATATATATATATATATATATATATATATATATATATATATATATATATATATATTTGGTTTTTTTTAAATTCTATTTTTATTCTACTTGACTTGAATGAGCAGTCGACTTGCTGTCTTTATGTATTGATTTATTTCCTGATTCAGTACTAAAGTAAAACTCCAACAGAACAGACCTAACTATAATAAACCCAATTAAGTAAAATTAGAATTATTTTGTTTTTGTAAAGAGCAGGGGCAGGTCACAGTTTAGGGAATATTTGAATAGTTGTTACATGATAAAATAATAATAATAGTAATAATAATAATAAGAAGAAGACGAAGAGGGAGAAAGAAGAAGATGAGGAAGAAGAAAAGGAAGAAGAAGAAGAGAAAGAAAACAAATATGAAGATGTGGAAGAGAAAGAAGAGAGGAAGAGAAATAAGAAAAAGAAGATGAAGAAGAAGAGAATGAAGAAAATGTGGAAGAGGATGAGAAGAGACAGAGGAAGAGGAAGAAGAAGAGGAACAGGAAGAAGAACAATCATCATCATTATTATAATAATGATAATGTGACTATTGTTTCTCCAAAATTGAATTTACACTTTCCCTTGTTTTGCAGGATGTATGTTTCTTGGCGGGGGGGGGGTTGCAGTGCAGAATGACTGAAGAACAAGTTACTGCAGGGTTAGATCCTCCTGCACAAACAGAAGAAAAATGAGGAGCAAATACCACCTAATCTGGAAAAACGGGTACATATTGTGAATGAAATTTACCAGATGGACAGACTAACCTTCTCTCTTCAGTTACAAATGAACAAATTTTCAAATCTCTGGTCAAAGTGGATTTTTTTTTGTTTACACTTATGAAATACAATCTGTTGGAACCCTAAATGTACAAGAAATGACAATATAATGACAATGGATCTGGAATTGTCTTGTTTTTTGTGTAATTAATAAATTCTACTTCTCATATTCCATTTATTTATTTTTCTTTTTTTTTCTTTAGAGAGAGGAGGTCAAAGTCTCTTGGTCTTTCATATGTGTTTTCTTTATGTAACAGTGCATCCATTGTTCACTGTTCAATTGTTTTGTTTATTAACCAAAAAAAAAAAAAGAAAAACTGAAATGTTGAGAATGGAAAGATTGGTCATTGGTCACATACTTGTTATGTGACCACAATGTAGTTTAAATGTATGTTGAACTTTTCTCAATATTTCTAAATAAAAATCTGACAAAAAAAACAAAAAATGAGGAGCAAAATCTTCGATCTGCAGCCAGCGTACAATAAGTCTACCACAGCTCCACCTGACAGGGTCCTGGGTTGGACCTGGGTTCCAGTTCCATCTGTGGGTTAACCGGTCCGTCTAAATGTCCCGTAGGTGTGAATGTGACAGCGAGTGGTTGTTTGTATACGTCAGCCCTGCGGTGAACTGGCCATGTGTCCACAGTGACCGCTGCCTCGGCCTGTTGGGAGCTGGGATGCGTTCCAACATCCCAGCGACCCCTCTGAGGATTAAGCGGATTGGAATGAATGAATGTCCCCAACCCTGCCCTAGTTGATAATAATCAGCGTTGTTTCTGAGGGAAAATCCAAGTAGTTAAAGCATCTGCATGACTGCATCTATCACCATATCCTCAAAGGAACCGTAACGATGTGAGAACGGAGTGTTGTCTGTGCTCTTTAACACTGACTCTGGAAATCTGACACATTCCATGTTTACATGTTTAATCCATGGCCTGTTTATGTTTCTTACACAACAAATGACTTAATCTAAGTGTGACACCCTCCAGTTTTTCTGCTCGGTTAAGTCGGCCTGAGGCAGCGCAATGCCTGGGACATGGAAAAGAAAAGACAAGAAAAGAAAAGAAAATAATAGAAAATAAGAATAGAAAAGAAAATAATAAAATAGAGTAGAATACAATAGCCTTTATTGTCATTGTGCAACTATAGCCTGTGCAATAATATAAAACTCCAATACTTTCAAAAACAAAAATGGAACAAATGTAAAATTACAAAAACTAAAAATAAGATATGAAAACAGAATAGGAAATTTTACAAAAGTAAGAGAAGAGCTAAGTAGAATAAAAAAAAAAAAAGTAGACAAAATATGAATAGACACAATATTTACAATAATAACAGTGTGTGACGCTACTAATAGATAAGATAAGATAAGATAAGATTTCATTTATCCCACAGTGGGGAAATTTCACAGTTAACAGCAGCAACAAACAACAAGCAAATACTGAGAAAAGACAGGTAGAAAAACAACAGAGTGAAAAAGGACATATAAAGAGAAAAATAAGAAATGGAGTATTTATAACAATATGCATTACCCATGAAAACAGTGTGTATATCTATAAACTCAAGCCTATATTAAAAACAGTGCATTTATATTTTGATAAATACTGCATTGTTCTTGCAGAACAGAAGATTATTGCACGTCCACACAGATGTAGAGGCTGTTTCTGAGCAGTTACTCTGATGCTTTATTGTGAGTGTGTAGAACCTGTAAAAAGAGCTGTACTTGTCACACAGCGGAGTCTACCGAAACACTGCCACGCTGACAATCCAGGTCAAACACAAACCACCAGTTCTACTCTTCCTCTGAGTGTCTTAAGTGATTGTGCTAGTTTTGCCTTAAGGCTGACAGTGACCTCCACACTGAGTCGCTGTCTTCTCTCTGAATGTGTGTGTGTGTGTATGAAGCGCTGACCTTATAAGAACTCGTAGCATCCCCTCTGGATTCTAACTCTGCTGTCATATCAGTGTTACTGGGAGCAGAATGCAAAATGCTACAGTAAAAAGTGTATGCAGATGGTACTATTAACACAGCACTGGAACAATATTGACAAAGCAGTAAACAAAATGCAGTAAACACATCGGAGCCATTAGGGCTCAGACTGTTTAATTTAGACAGCCGGTGTGCCACCCCTTTGCCGTAATGTGATGGAGTATCCCCTCCTCTGGTTGAGAGACACACCTGTTCAGTGAAGAATGGCACAGCGGCAGCGCTAACACACACACAAAAAACTAAAGCCCTGTGTGTTGAGACTGCACGGACTTACACCACAACCAGCACCGTGTAATTCTCACTATTTCTGAATTCTATTTACATTTTTAAGGTCTTCAGTCTTGCACAGAGCAGCGTTAAATCCCAAAATCTTGAATTATTCAATGTATATGTAAAGTTCCTTCAACTTATTGACAGCCATAAGTCAGTGTTTTCAACAAAATACACAATGTCAGCTAATAGACAAACTCAGCCCAGGGTCTAGGAGTCAGTATGAAACAGTTCATGAGTTTTTAGCGCGGCGATAATGATGATGTTTCTTTACATCCACTGGCACCACTTAAATCTCCTCTCCATAAGTATCTATAGCAACTATAATACCGTTAAGGTTAGGCCAGAATGATGGCTATAGCTAATAAATTATGGATAAGCTATGATTAGAGTTACTAAAACAGTTAAGGTTAAGGAAAGAGCAGAGTTAGAACACATAAAATAAATTGGAAAGCCTAAAACAGACTGAAAACTCTACTCTCTACTCTGCTTTAACCCTTTCATGCACAGTGGTCACTACAGTGGACAGCTATTCTCCAGCTGTTCTCTTGTATATTCATGATTTTGTTGTTTTAGTTCCATATCAGCCAACACAGTGGACACTTAGGCATCATCTCATACAATGCAATTCATACAATTACTGTAACTTTGCCGTTCATGATCTGCAGTGACATGTTTTAGTGTAAATCAATAGCTAACTGTTATTAGACTGTAATTAACAGGTATTTTTATGAATTTTTTTTTTTTTTTGCATATTATTGCCATGAAGTGAATAATAACTAGTATTAGAGTATATTCAAATGTGGGAAAACATCTGATTAGCAGCATTAAAAATGTTTTTATTGCATAGTTTTCTATATCATGTTCTGATATTAGGTTTTAAATACATGCTTCTTTGCTTCAAAAATTAAATATATGGTGTCCAGCTGAGTGGACATTTTTGTAACTTTTTGTAAAAAGAAAAATCAATCGCATTGTTGTTTTTATGTCTAAAGAGGAATAAAAATATCCTAACTAAGATTCATTCATAATTCATGCAGGACAGGGTTAATATTTGATTTCCATCCCAAACTCCGCTCACAAAAACTGTGTCCGAGTGACAATAAGGTCCACTAGGATCTGCATGTGTTGGGCCTGAAGTCAGCTGCTACTCCATTTCAGACATCATGTGTTGTTGATGAGCCACAGTGAGGTAGTTGGACGCTGTGAGGTTTTTTTTGTTTTGTTTTTTTTAGGTTGGTTTGTTGTGAGTATTATGTTTAAATTTGCGGTTTCTCTTTGCCTTTTGTTCCTACTTGTGTTTGACATACAGTTTATCATATATCATATTTCCCACTTGCTCCTACTTTTCCATCTATTTTTATACTTTTGGTGCCGAAAAACAACCTTTAACCCTCTCATGTTGGGACTTAGAGAATGAAGGTGTTTCTGAGTTAACAGTCGATAGATACCGAGACAGACGATTTGAGAGGGATGGTTTTGTGTTGTATATTCTTACCTTATTTTCCAGAAATGGGGCATGGGTTTATTAAAAAAAACAAAAAAAAAAAACACCTCAATGTCATCGCTTCCAAATGTCCCCAAATGTATTTATTATTTGTCCGATTTGCTCGTAAATTTAGCACATTCAGTATTTTGAAACCAGCGACATTGCTGCAATTTTCTCAGTGCATTTTCCTGTGCTGAATCACATCATGACAGGACAAATCATTTTTCAAATGGAAACATGTCAGGGTCCATTTCACCATTTTCCCAGTGACAGGACATTGACTAAAATATTTGCCAGAGATGTCTCTGAAATGATCTATCACGTTCATATTCTTAGAGTCAAATCAACCTAATGGCCTCTTTGTGCCACATTTCATTCTTTATTTACTGGGTAAAAACACTGTATTTATTATTAAAATATGTAAATTGGATGGCATGTCCTGGAAAATACAAGAGATAAATGGAAACCTAAATGTTCTGGGTTTTTTTGTGCTTGAGAACAGAACGAGCACCGATGTGGCAGAGTAGGTGATGGAAGGGAAATACAGAGGGGGATTAAAAAAGCAGCGTTTGGAAGGAGACTGTGTGCTAGATTATGTTTTTCCAACTTCTGTTGTGTGAAGTTGGTCTGTTCGCTGACCAAATGAAATGAAATCCATCCTTCATCTGTCAATGAAAGCATTAATCTCCCCCTGTCTGTGTATGTGTTTAATGCACTCCATTTAAGCAGCCCGCTCTTGTTCCTTTGCTGCCGTATATGTGTGAACATACATTTCATTCAGTCAGTGTGTATGTGAGTGTGTACAGTTGTATAGTATGGGTGTGTGTGTGTGTGTGTGTGTGTCAGTATGAGTGTGCGGTGCATCGGAGCAGAACAGATGGTGCTGTGCGGATCACCATTTTCAATAATCGTCTATATTTCACTCAGTCATAATTATGCTGATTGGCGCCGCTTGCTGCCTGAATGACTGGGGCATGTGACACATGCTGTTCAGTGCGTGGTTATTATCAAGCTGAATATGTACGATAACGTGGTGTGGAGCGGCTCACATCCCATTTCCAGCAACTTCTGTTTATCATCACCCACTTCTCACTTGGTTGTCTCGTAACTTAACACTGTGCCATGTTGTTGTTGTTGTGAATGAGTAACTGGGTTCTGCTTTGTTTCCTGGATGCAAAAAATATGTGATTTTGGTCTAGAGTGTGTGTATGTTGTTTTTTTGTTTTTTTTTTTTACCACACTCTCACACATGCATTGAAAATACAAGGTGTCCACAAAGTCTCTTCACTATTTGACAAAATTATCACAAAGGCAGTTGATGAGATATGTTAATTAGATGTTTTCTGTACTCAGTGTTTATCAAAGTTTTTAATCACCAGTGTTGGGAGTATCGTGTTTTGCTGTAACACAGTTTTTCAGTAATATTTTACTTGGTACATGTTCAATAACACTTGCGTTACAACACAGTTTTTGCCCATAATATAACTGCTCAAATGAAAAAAACAAAAACAAAAAAAACAGCAAGACCGTGAGACCTTAAGGAGTCAAAACTGTGTGTGTACAGTTCTGTTTCCTGTTGGTGTTCAGCCAATGGGTGCAGGCGGCAGAACACAGTCCATTGTCCACATGGACGTATGCTCATTACTAACACAAACCCTGCTTTACTGAGGCTAGTTAGCATGTTAGCATGAGCCCTGTGATCAGCAATGACAAGGTAAGCTAATATTTCTATGACTAGTTAGAATTCTTTACTGATTGCAGCTTTTTCTACCAGTTTCCTTTTCCCTGTTTGAACATATGGAATGCTGAAAAAAATGCAAGTGTTCCTGCTGGGATTCGAACATCGTAGACCGTAGTGTTACTTACTGAGCTATCCGTCCACATGTACTTTGGGGCGCAAAAGTACATATCCCAAGGCTCTCCTATCTCTGGTACTGGGGGGGTTCTACTGTGCACGCACCATTAATGACAAGAGTCTGTATGTAACTCAAAAGTAATTCAGGAGTCATGTAACACATTACAATTCTGAGACAGTAATATTGTAAATTAAGGAATTACTTTTAAATAACATTAACAAGTAATCTGTAATGGATTACAGTTTGGAAGTAACTTGCACAACACTGGTAATCACACTGCAGTTGTGTATTTCAGGTACAGTGTTGATGAAGTAGGTTCTGTTAAATGAACCCATAAAAAATGGCTGCTCCTCAAGAAATGGCACAATGTGTATCGTGGTTTATTGAAACAAAATCGGATATGCAGACTACGCTAAACTACAGGATTAAGAATAAAAGACATCCACCATTACATCTGTTAATGTGGGAATGGCACAAGAAATGTATGGAGACAGGGACAGTGTTGGATGAAGGGACGAGTGGACGACCAATCACTCAAATATCACTGATATCATTGATTAGCCTATGCCACAGCCAACATGGTTAGAAATCCAGTACTGTTTTTGATGTGATTCATGCAACTAATGGGCCCAAACAGAGGTGGATTAAACGAGGCAAAAAACAAAAAAAAGGTGTTGTCATTATTTATAGGTTATTATGATATTATTTTAGTTTGATGGCCTAACTTGCACTTTGCTAATTCATCCCATGGGTCGAATTGGAACCTTTGGTGGGCCGGTTTTGGCCCCAGAGCCGCATGTTTGACACCCGTGTTGTAGAGGCGTACAGTGTTTCCATGGTAACTACAGAGCCTCTGACTGTCCAAATGGGTCAAATCTGACGATGGTGAAAAAATGACAAACTGTATTTTACCTCATTTATTGACATGTATCGATAGGATTAATGGATCAACAGGTATTAACCAGTTCAGATCAGTGGACGGTTTAGGTCGTCAGTGGCTGTTTGGGTCTTTATGGGTTAAGAATATCCGACACACGTTCATGTAGCCGATATTACACATTTCAGCAGATGCGTGCTTAGCATTAGCCTGGTAAGAGGCGTAATGAGCGGCCGGTATAGGGAGCTAATTGGATAGACGGGGTTGTGGGTTCCAGTCTCTGGTGGAAGACGTGAACACCGAGGTTAGGAGTTCCAGCTGTTATGTCCGACTTTACTCTAATCCCACCCTGTGTTTCCTCCACTGTTTTCTATATTCTCTGATGCTCTCTCACTCACTCTCTGTATATAATCAGTGTACTGCAGCACTGGAGGAGACCCATGGAAAGTGATTTATTACAGTCACTCACTCACACACACTTACACACACACATATATACAGGGTGATTTATTGCCGTGCAGGTAGACAGTGGTTCAAGGGTAAGAGATTAGTCCAACACACGCTGAACACCAAATTATTATTACACATTTAGGTAGAGGACATGGTCTCACACACACACATACGCACATACACACACACACACACACACACACACACAGCAGCTCCCTGTGTGAACTCAGGGTACAGTAAATAAGTTGATAATAGCAGCATTAGCAAGTGGAGTGTGCCCAGCTGCCACGGAACAGTAGATGCCAAAATGACTTTGTTGCAGCTCTTTCAGACTTTCTACACAGATGAGTCCAAATGAAGGTCTGATGGAGCCCCATTTGTGTTTCGTAAACTTGATGGAGATCATGTAGCACAGGGGTGTCAAAGTCATTTCAATTCAGGGGCCACATACAACACAATATGATCTCAAATGGACCGGAACTGGTAACATAATAACAGTGGAAAAAGTAAAATCTTCAAAGTGTCCTTGAAAAAATGTCACATAACATGAAATTTCAAATGCAATTTTAACAATTTAACCATTTAAACTCAAAGCCTAAAATGGTCCACCTGGATTTTTTTTTTTTTCTTATTTTGACTATAAAAGGTTAGAAAATATGCTGAGTAAGTCTGTTTGCCCATTTTTCTAGATCTTTCCAAATCTAGCAGTCATTTACAATTTACTGCATGTTATAATACTGCTAAACTGGCTTCCTCTGCAACTTCCACTAAAGGTGTGAGTGAAATTACTGTAGTGACCAAATAAAAGTTATAAAACATGCTCAAAAAACTTCTTTTTTTTTTTCCCCAGTTGCACAAACAGTGAACGAGTTACAGCCATCCAAACTGCGTATGCGCAGGGTGTGTCAGGGATGACGCATCAGGTTTTAAAGCGTTAATGTCTAAGTTTATCATTTACACACGTGTATTACAACTTACAAATCACAGGGGATCTATAAATACACAAAACATTTCAAATTGTTCATATTTGTTCATTTTTTTATGACAGGATAGTTCATAAATGTTTAAAAAAAAGTTCATAAAAAAAGTGAAAAACTGTGTAATTGTCATACTTTACAGGTTATTATGATAGTATTTTACTGGTCTGACCCACTTCAGACCAGACTGGGCTGTATGTGACCCCTGAACTAAAATGACTTTGACACCTTGGACTGTTAAAATGTTCCACAGAGTCTATAACTGTGTACTATTTGCTTTATCTGGGATTAGTCTACTTTTTTTTCTTACCATTTATCTTCCAACGGCTTCATATTTATGTTTTCATATAGACCAGGTGTTGTGCTGAGCCACTTGTTGTAAAAATTTAATAAAATTTATTATTATTATTATTATTATTATTATTATTATTAATAATAATAATAATAATAATAATAATAATAATAATAATAATAATAATAATAATAATAAAAGTCCCATACATCTTTTGCATGTCACAAATTCATCCCACGGCCTGGATTGGACTATTTAGTGGGCCGGTTTTGGCCCACGAGCCGCATGTTTGACACCATTGATGTAGCATGTGTAACGCACAAAGACCCTAAAAAATCGGACCAATGGCCCTGTATCTTAGCGGCCAAATTCAAAGCTTTGGGAAATGTATCCAGATCCATTTCTTCTGCCCCAGTTCTGTGTATTTATTCTATTACAGAAATAGTCCATGTTTTGCTCATATTCCAATCAGATCTGTCAAAAATGCAAATTCCAACTTGATATCATTGATACTGATTTATTGGATCAATCCACTTCCTATCTGTTATAATGGGAAAATTGTTCAAAGTGGCACCAAATCCAGAATCAGATCCGGATGGAAATAATTTCAATCCCTTGTGTTGACATCATCATACAGAAGCTGTAGACCAAGTCTGAAGTCAATCAGAACTGGAGTTTGGGAGAAGAAGACGATTGAAATGTTTTCTCCATAAGAGCCCATGTTAAATTTTGCGTCAGTTCCAGATCCAGAAGAAGATCCTGATCAGCATGTGGACATTATGTTTGGCTCATCTCCCCATCAGGGCTGGACTGGAGACATTTACACTGGAGATCATTTATATTTACTGAGTTACTGCATCCATCCACTTCCTATCTCTGATAATGGGAACATTTTTCAAAGTTGCACCAAATCCAGAATCAGATCCAGATCCAAATAATTTCACTAACTTTTGTTGACATCATCATACAGAAGCTGTATACCAAGTCTGAAGTCAATCAGAACTGGAGTTTCGAAGAAGAATACGATTGAAATTTTTGTAACGGACGCTGCCGCCGTACGCCACATGACGACAATAGCTTACGTCCTGTCGGCAGCAACCAAAGGCATCAACTGTTCTATAATGTTTAATCACCGTTAATCAGTGCATTAAAAATAAACTCAGAAAAAATGCAGTTTCCCTGCTTCCACACACACATTTGGACGTTCAGATGCTCTGTAGTGGACGTGGAAACACCGGCATCCTCTACAACATTGATTTGCCAGTAAATCCAACAGAGTTTAAGAAATGATGATGGTTCTAAACATTTTTTTAAGTACATTTTGTTGAAAAAGTCACTTTGGCACTTTCCAGACATTTATCTGATAGCCTGTAATAACATTTACTGAGATTGGATCGACATCTACACAGTCAGTATATTAGAAACAGGAAAACACATGACCTTCACTGAAAAAGGCCGAGTACAGAATAGTTCACAGAGATAAGTCACTTACAAAAACATCAGTTGGAATCAGCATAAATTAGTTTATGGTCTTTAAGGCATAAAAGCTCCAGAGCAGCCACTGAATGGACTTAGTGAAAAGGTTAATTTTACTGAACTTTCACAGCTTTTTCTGATGTTTCGATCTGAAACCAAACCTCAAATTAATCTACAGAACATTAGTGAAATAAAAAGACAGCTTTACCTGCCCCATGGTTTGTTTGCTTTTTCCGACTGTACTAGTAGTGACAGCTTTATGTCTATTCTAACTACAATATAACTGTTTTTTTCTTTGTCCTTTATCCTTTATATAACCAGGTGGAATCCGGATTGAGATTACTTTTTTTTTTTCCCCAATGGTGACCTACCTAACTTTTGGACACAACAAATAAATAAATGCAATATCTACAATAAAGTCCAAGATAAGTAAAGTTCAGGAATGATTTCAGCGTAAACTTAAAAGCAATCACAACAAACCAACAGGATTATCTTTCCAGTCCTTTAAAATTGACTTAAATCTAACCCCAAGTATCATAGTCTGACTGTTTCAGATCAAAATGAAAACACAATAAAGATTTATTTTTCTTTTGTGTCAGACAGATGGAGAAAAAAAAAAAGTTGATTTCTTACCTTTACCTTTTTTTTCCATTTGTCTGACAAAAAAGAAAAAGAAATCTTTATACATTCAGTAGATAGTATGCAACTAATCGGACTAAAATGAAAAAACACACATTAGCCGCACAAGTCAAATATAAAGAACTCATGTGCATCATGAAAACAGGACATAACTGGTTCCAAAATGTATGTAAATTGAACGTCATGTATAAAAACGCCCTAAACCCTAAATGCAATGCATGGAAATAACTAGAATTATTATCACTACAGCAGCATTATTTAGGCTGGAAAAACAGAGCGATGAGGGGAAAGTCAATGTTTTAGGACCTTGTCGAGGTCTGAACCAGTCGCTTGTTTCATTTCTGCCGGCGGCTAAATAAGTTTTACAATCAGCTGCTGTGAACTTCCATTTAAATAATACATCTCGATCAGCCCACATCAGTCAAATGTCCATGTGAGCATATGCAGGGCGGCTGAAAAAGGCTGCAGTCTGAGCCCCCGAGCCAGACGCACAGTCCTCTTCCACCCCCCAAGCTACATAATCCATCAGCTCTCCAGAGATGCATGCACAGTTCTGTAGAGAAGACGAGGCCGGACAAACAGAGCAGCCTTCTGATGGGCAGACCCAGCCTTTTAGAACCCCACTCTATTGTTTTCATTTGTTTCCATCTAATTCTACTTGTGTCACGATCGATCGAGCGGGTTGAATATGAAGTGAAGCACCCCCGGGGTCATGTAGGCGGATATTAGTGCAATATCTGCAACACACACACACATGCGCACGCACACACACACTGGTTATATGTAAGAATCAGAGCAAATACATTTAAGACTTGAAGGTTTTGCATTTTTAAAAGCTGCACATGTAAAGTTTTAATGGTTCTATGACATTAAAATATGCTGTTGTGTGTCAGAAATTTTGCTCAAGCTGCTTCTGTGTTAATTTTTTTTTTTTTTGTAAGAGTGTGTGTGTGTGTGTGTTTGTGAGCGTCAGACAAAGACAACACTCTCCACCCAGACAAATGGGTCAGCGGTTAAAATGCCAACGCTGACCCCGCTGTCACTTCACATGCAGGTCCACGGCCAGACATGTGTGTTCCACTGAATGCTTGTGTGTTTGACTCCCTTCTCTATCCTCTGAGGGATGCGTGTGCGTTACAGATTAGGACAAATAGATACCCTGCGTATGTAGAGGACCAAAGCAGTTGACTGGTCCGATAATTTCAGTGTATTAGCATTTTAATAGAACGATAAGGTTTTGCTGTCCTCTCTCTTTGGCTTCTGTTTTGAGGATATGCCACTTCAAACAGAGCCGTATCTCTTTCTCTCCCACTGGATTTTTTATTTTTTTATTTTTAAATGTCGTGTTTCTCTCTTTCTCCAAGGTATGTATTCGTCAGTAGATAAAGAATTGCTCCCTCGCTCTTTTGGTGAGACATCACTCTGAACAAAAGCAGTCCTGCTTTTCTCTTTAACTTTGTCTCTTTTCACCAATCTCCTTTTATTCCTGCTCTCACGTGAAATGTCAACCCCGAACAAAGCAAAGTCTCCTTCATCCTGCAAGCTTAACTTGTATTTTTTTTTTTTTTTTTCCTCTGTGTGCTTTGTGAATATGAGCTTTACTGACATAAACTGCCCGGAGTCTTTTTTTCCCCCTCAACTTTTCTGATCCAACTTTAGACTAATACAGTGGTGGGCTGTCTCTGCTGGTCTAAACATCATCAGAACCAATGACCTACATTTACAACCTAAATTATAACATTTGTTCCATGAAATTGTATTAATTAATTCCCATTAGACTATTCTCTTCCTTTCTTAGAGTTTCTCTTGGCTGCACGACTTCCAGTACATGTATGTGGATGTAATGTATTTTGTCCAATCAGATTTCAGTTTCTGTGTGTTGCTAGGGTAAATCTAATCTGCCCAGGGTCTTCAGAATCAGTAGTGAAGGCCCATGTCACTTAAACTGTACAGCATCGGGACTGCGTCTTTAACCAATCAGATTCCAGCTAGCTGACCTCCAATGTCATCAGCATTTATCCTTCCTGTGTTATTTTGCGTTGTTTTTTTTTTTTGTTTTTTTTTGTTTAGTACTGATCAGGGTGTTTGCTCTTTATCCAAATAAAAATTCCAGACTTTTTCAAAACTGCAATTTTTTTCCCCTTTATGTACTTTTATTCATGCGTGCCTACTTTTTTTGGTGGAGATTGAATCTGTTGTATATAGAAGAAAACTTTATCTTAATAAATATATGGATGAATGAATGCATAATTCGCAGTAGATTATGTTTTACTGACAGGAAACGCTTTCAAAACCTATGAAAATCACAGAAGTGCATGGATATCGCTAGAATCATTCCAGTATCGACCAGTTAGTGAAAACATATCCTGTTTTTTATATGCTTTCCTCAGAGACTGGGGTTAGGAGTATATAAGTTTTTACTTCTTCCTACTCCTTTTCGAGCACGTTTAATTTTATTTATTTATATTTTATTTTTTTCTCTTTTGTTTACTTATCAACCTTTTAAGTATCATTACAGATATAGTGTTGGCTAGTTTTGCTTTGATTTCCCTGTCTACATGTTTGAAATAAAGATTTCAATCAATCAATCAATCATGTATTTCTTATCATGATTACATGCCTTTGAACATACTCTAAAAATTCAACTATGAGAGAAACTTTTTTCCATACTTTATTAAGACTTTCGCACAAAATTCCAGACTTTTCAAGGTCTGGAAAACAGCGTATCGAAAGGCCACACTTTTTAAGACACAGCCTGACTGATGGTTTCTAGAATTGTGATGTCATAGTGGTGCTATTAAGAGGTTGATTAAGTCGTTTAGATCCCAACTGAAGGTTCAGGTACCAAACGCAGAGCCCGCCACTGGACTAATATATGACCGTACATTCTCCGAGTGCGGCGCCAACATCACAGGGCACATACAGGAGGTGTGGTATCGGTGTAATAGACTAGTCCACATTCCACGGAGCTACTGGAGGAGAGAAAATCAAGCAGACGAACAGGAGGGAGGAGGGCCACCGAGAGAGGGAGCGGGGGATTGAGGGAGCAGCTCTCTGTTTCACTCGGCCTTATTGATGGATTAAAATCCGATCCCGATCTGTGCTTCAACTTCTCCCTCTTCCCTGACTTTTTTCTCCCAGCCATCATCCCTCCTCGTCTCCGTCTGACTCCACTTCCATCAGCTCTCCTCGGTGAACCGTGCTCACTGAGGCTTGCAGCTGTACAGACATGCTCATTCAGCTTCCATTTCAGACCATGACGAGGAGAAACAGTGATGACTGACAGGAATAAAAGACAGAAGAAATGTAGTCCTTTGAGTCATTTTGGCTCTCATACCGACAATGAGTGATGCTCCAAGCTCATCATTTTTATCTGCTGCCGAGACATGACCAGTTCTTTCTGAAACCAGAATCTCACCACCTCTGAAAGACACTCTCACTCCTAGCCAATAAGTTTTAGTATATTTACAGACAGACTTACAGCACTAATGCACTGTACCTCAACTTGTGTCCAAAAAAGGAATAAGAACTTGAATTAACCAAGCGTCGGTCCAACTCTTGACAAAAAACCACACCAGTAAAACAGGTGAAAAACAAATAAACCACTTCAAAAAGTACAAGCAGCACTTCAAGACTCTTCCAGCTACAGTTCAACTTGCCTTACAGCGCTGACAGAGACAGACAACAGGCATAATCTATGAGGAAAAGCTGCGATAAAACTGTCAAATACCTTCGCAGCTTGATGTTGTTTCTTACTGGCAGTGGCAGACAGCGTTAAAACCGCTCCCTGTTAAACAGAGGATTAGATTAACAGAGCTACCCTGTAATTTAAAGCTTCATTAAACAACGCTGGTGGAAGTGACACCGCATTAAACGATTCATCACAACAACGCAAAAACCCAGTTGTTCTGTTCATTGATTTGGACACGCTAACACATACCGCACGCGTACATTTGAAACCGGGGGAATCTGTCTCCGAGATAGAAGATGTAATAGACAGAGTGACAAGATATTCAGGGTGATAACAGTGGCTCCAGGTGTACATCTCACTACAAACATCAATGGAACCATTACAGTGGTTAAGGTGATAAGCTTCGACTTGACAGCTTTTATGTCACACTTTTCATACAGTATAGAAATGTCAAGTTCAACAGTTCACAGCAGCGATACAGAGTAAATATTTATGCCTTTAACTGTATTGTGACTACAAGTGCCAGTTGACATTAGAGCAAGGTTCGACCTCTTTGCAGATGATGCTGCATTTTATGTCTTTGACCTCTGAGTTGGTTTTCTGCACCAACATGCTTACTGTAACTGTGTAATCATTCATGCAGTGGTGTAAATACCTGAGGTTTTAGTGTTTTTTATAGGATCCGCTTTTAAATCTGTTGGTTCTGTGATCAATCTATCTATCTATCTATCTATGATAAAACTTGCTCACAAATGTTTATCAGTCAGATGTGTGCCCTTTGGCCCATTACAAAAATAGCTATTATTTTTTATTTATTTAATCTAATTTAATTCTGTGGTTATTTTTGATGTTCCTTTGCTACTTCACTACTATTTCCAATAAAGTATTCATGTGTACTTTGAAGTTTCACCTGATAAAATATTTACGGAAACAGGAAAATTCAACAGACCTGTGGCAAAAAAGTTTATATTGTAGTCATTTATGGTAGTTTTTGGCTTTTTTGATTACGTTCTCACATTAAATGCATTATAGCAAATATTAAACTCAGTTCTCAGTTGTTTTTCCATTGGACATCTGTGCAAAACTTTACTGATATTTACTAAATGTCGAAAAAACAGGATGTAATGACAGTTTTTCAATGAAATCACAAATGTGATGATTTGTTGTGTTTGGTATTGCGAGATGACAGCAGAAGACATTCCATAAACATGGCGACAAATGTAAATATCCTGTTAATTTACAGAAATATTCATTATTATTATTATATATAACCCCTCTACCGCGTACTAAATTCACTACTACTACTACTACTACTTCACTTGTTGTAATGTCCGTCAACATCCGTTTATTTTTATTCACATGACTCTAGTTGCGGTAAAAGGTCTTTCCATTGCAGTTTTGTGTGATATACCAACGTCACCACGCCTGAAAAACCACCTCTTGCCAGCGCAAAAACTTTTAATCAAAAAATGAGAGTTTTGGTGAAATTGTCATTTTACCATCAGGTTAATTTTAATGCATAAGTTATATTTGCGTAATTTGAGTGTCAATAGAAAAGCGACGAGTGTCTTCTCAGTTATTGTGATAAACTGTGAAAACAAGGCTGTTCCGACAGGTAGTTTGGAATGAATGGGAAACCAGAGACTCCTCGTTCCAATCCATTTAGTGAACATCGCAGCAGATGCACTCAGAGGTACGGGCTTCTACAGCCTAGTTTATTTGCTCTAAATCAGCAATCTACATTTTTCTTCTCCAAATTTTCTTCAAATCTGTGGGACAAGTTATGGAGGGATGACTTCTGTTTTCTATTCCCTGAGCGGTTCACATGTTCAGGATCAATCTGTCGAAACAGGAGCCTTTCACTGAGCTCACCTGGAATCTGAAGGGGTATAACTGTGTAAATGTAGTCTGTTCTTTATACATGTGCAGTGTGAAAACTGGAAGAGGCAGAAGATGTTATATTTTAACAAGTTTAATGGCATTTTTTATTATTATTCATCGAGCATTCCCCCCATGTCTTATACCATGACTGGAGGGGATCTTTATGTTTGATTCACTGAGTTTCTGGTTGAAGACATATTTTCTTAACTCTCGACTGCAAAGCTTAAAGCATCAGCAGCAAAACACTGGTGTCAAACTGCCACAAACAATCCATCCTCCCATCTTTGGCTTCTTCCCTTTGTTAAAGCACAGTCATGCCTTTGTCACCTCCTCTGAGCTCTGCTAGTCCTCTCCATTGGCTTTGCAGTAAACCGTCCCTGTCTGCCTTTCTTCTGCTGTCCTTTTTCTCTAACATCCATCACTTACATATGCTCTGTTACTAACACATGCAGCGAGGCAAGGACACATTTGGGCACGCCGGCAACTTCACACTTGGAAGCCCAAACACAAACGCTGCTTTTTCATTAAAGAACAATGACACACGGACACCTTTACAGGGGAAAAAAAATGAGGTGTATTCTTCCAAGAAATGTTGACTTCCTCTGTTGGCAGTATCTAGGAAACACATAAAACAAGGTGTGTGCATGATGTGTGAGGGAGGATGAAGATAGAAGGCATATATTTCATAGGAAATTGATACTGCTGACTTCCAAGTGGACGTTTACAGAAAAGGAGGGGATTTTTTTTTGCTTCCTTGCTTTAAAACTGTGACAGAAAAACATTAAACAGATCCTTTTTACTGTGACGTTTCAAAGCAAAGAGCTAAGTGCGTAATGTACAGTACGCCTGCATCTGTCAAGACAACGCAGATTGTAGTTTGGGATGTGATTGAGGACCTTATTCAGGTTACTGTTGACACTGTTGTGATGCACCCAGCGTGGTGTCAACATGACCTGAGAGGTTTCAACACCTGACTCATATGCCAGATGCACATATGTTGTCACATGTCATTGCGGTGCCAAGACTGAAACAGTGATGGGAAACTAATATGGCAGTGTGTGTATAAGTGGAATGCATACAGCAAGCAAATGCTAGCTCACGAGCTGCCAATCAGACTTTGAAGGATAACATGATATCCCTGGGACTGCCTTTCTCCATCTGTGGCGGCCATTACCTCTGAGGTAACAGCTTAAGGCAACAATAGGAACTGTGTTTGCTTGGTAAGGTGTGTACTTGTAACTGCTCCCAAAAGTCATTTAGACATGATCACACAGATTTATGTCATTACAGATTTTCCTGGGTCAGTCCATCTCCTTGCTGATCTTATCTTAAATTGGTCAAAACTATTTCCCATTCCTCAACATGCAAAAAAAAAAAAAAAAAAAAATCTGCAGTATGTGAAAATTAAGTAGAAAATATGTAAGTGCATTCCTCTACAGTGCAAGAAGTGTGGTTAAAGTAAACATACGCAGAGGCATCATAACACAGAATAAATATTATACAAATAATCTAACAGCTACAGCACAGCACATCAGAGACCATTTCAACAAGTGCCAAGAAGTGGTGTTTCATTTGATTTTCTCATGTCTGACTCACTGTTTACATGCAAAATGTAGACCTGCTTTTATGCACATCTCACTGAGTTGTAATGACAGCTGGACACTTTACTTCAGTTGCAAATAAATGCAAACACTTTACAGTCTTCAAGCATTAACTGCAGACACTTTTAGGTGTCATTTTGTACAGATATCTTTAATAGAATCCCAACTGCATAAGAAACATTTAAAAAGGAATAAAATATTAACGTGTATTGAGCCAAACCACATTCATTGATTTCTGATAAGCTGTAAATTGATTACTCATGATGAAACTTAATTAATTAATCTATCACGTTACCTGAACCAACAAAGGAACACATATTAACAAACTGGATTCCATGAATACAGCCACACCATAAATGATGTTTTGCCTTATAAACACACCGCTTTGTCCCTAATATTTACTGACAAGTTTGCAGATCCACACACACACGCAGACCCCCACCCTTTAGGTGTTTACCCAGCAGAATGTATTAACTACACACAGCTTTTGTTTATGCAACAATATGCTGACTCCAGTACACACACCACAAAACCCCTCAACCTTATTATGCACATACACAAATTTACTCTCTGTCCGGCATACAAATGCCTAACTGCACAAACACCACTCGTGCACGCACACAAGCAAATCAAGAATACACACAGCCGCCGAGTGTACCTGAGTGGGACCTTGCTGTGATTTAGGTCACTAATCCGTTTCCACGGCGATGGCCTGCCTGCAAATCAGAGCGCTGGGCTTTGTTGTCCATTCACTGGAAAATCCACATGCACATCTCTGCATCTCTGGATGGGACTGGCTTTACTCTGACTGTTTTCTCATTTGCTCTCTTGTAACAATCCCCTCTACCCATCCTTCTGTCTATCTCTCTCTCTCTCTCTCTCTCCGTCTTTCTCTCCACGTATTCCTTTTCTCTCAGTATGTCTTCGTGCCGCTCTGCTTATCTGTTATAATTTCATTCGATTGTGTGTACTGGGATTTGTGTGCATGTGTATTTAACAGAAGCCAAGCTGTTTACAAGAATATGGAAAGATATTGTCGAGTATCAAGTAAACACGACATGATTGTACAAGCACACAAACACGCTACATTTGTATACGCGGCTAAAATTATTTGCCAGAGTCATTGTGAGTTTGCTTCTTTTGAGTGCACATGCTCTCCTTACGTGCAGGTGTGTCTAAACCACCTGTAAATCAAGCCATGGATGCTCATTGGAAGTGATTAAGATTGTTTTTTGTTTTTTTTTTGTGTGATGCAGCATCAGAGCAGAGCTGCAGTTCACATTTCCAAAAGAAGGCTACCAACTCCTTCCAGTGATTTTCTTCTCTGCATTTGCTTTTTTAGCTTAACACGAATGTCTGATGCCTGAAGAAAGGATGGACATTAAAGCGCATGAATCAACTCAGTCACGTACAAATACACAATGATGCACATGCACGCACAAATAAAATCAGAATACAGCTGAAAACACCCAACATCCACCTGCTGTTTCTTGTTTTGTGTTTCCTCTATAATGTTAGATTTATTGAGCTATATAAACCAGCATGAAAAAAAAAAAAAACAAGAAAAAGAAAAAGAAACCGCAAAGACACAAGACAAGGCCTGAAGGGGTGAAGAATGCAGGAAAATTTCAGCCACATTTTATCTTTGGTAAATAACTCATCTAATGTGACAAGCCAAGACATCAGGACCGTGTCATTTGGAGGAAATAGTCTAATAGGCTGTGTGTTAAGAAATGAAATATAAGCAAAATCATTTAAAAAAAAGGGAAAAATGGTTTAAAGCATCGGATCTAACGAAGGGGAGATTCTTTTCGAGTATGTACTGATACTGTTTTTGTGTCTACGTCTGATTTGTGTCCACAGGAAGCAATTGGTTTGACGGGAATTTGTCATATACATCTTGAAATGTGCTTCAGGTTGTCCTCTCACAGGAACTAAAAGGCTGTTTCTTTTTTTTTTTTTTTTATTCCAGGCTCCAGGTTTGAGATTTCACTCAATAACATAAATATCACAACAACAGCCTGTGCTAGACATGTGTTTATGGATATACTCTACTTCCTGCACCTCATTTTTCACATCTTTTGCATTATTGCCTCACAATTCAAGTTCAGAAATAGTGGAAAAGTCAACCTTGCCCGAGTAGGAATGCTTCTTTGATTTCATTCACAAGCAGACAGTTATTTATTTTTATTTTTTTTGAGTGGAAACCATTATTGAATAGACGAATTAGAGAACGCTGTTTTCGTCCCACAGACTATTTTTCTCAGCTTTGTGTCGACAGTCTGCTGGCTGCTGTCCATTTAACACCTCGGGAGCTGCTGAAAGAACAGCTGCTTGTGAGGACAGCGATGCCTTTTTGAAGGTTGGAGGTGGTGCCGATTGAATGCAGGGTGCTGCAGTGGTGTCTGGGTGAAGGTAACAGAAGCATGAAAAGAAGAATTTAAGAGCTTTCTACCTGAAAATCACCGGTCCCCTTTATTGACACTGATGGTCGAATTAATCTGATTATCAAACCAATTAACAGAAGCTTGAAAAGGAACATTAGAGCTGTGTTCCCGTAAAGGTTTCACAGTTAGTGTTCTGTTGCCTGGGGATCCTTAACCCATAAAGACCCAGTGTTACTTTTGTATCAATTCCCAAATGATTTTGTTCCTCTCTATTTAACCTGTCTTATGTGATTTATCAGGATTTATTGTAACAGTCTCCTCTATATTTTGTGTTTTTCCAGTAAAAAACATGTATTTTCCTATATTTAATTCAATGATTATGTAGATGTTCATATACGCTTTATAGGGTTTTTATATCAGAAACAGAGGAAACTGAAGAAAAAGTGACTTTTTCAGCAAAGAAATCATTAACTGAACATAAACCCAGTGTGTCCATCCACTGTCACTGATCCAACTCCATGGGTTTGACTGGTGAATCAATGTTGTAGAAGATGACGGTGTTTCCATGGTAACTACGGAGCCTCTGAACGTCCAAAATGGGTTATATATAATGATTACACTGGTCAACAACAAATTTATTGTTGAAGTTTTCTGAGCTGATTTAGGATAATTTTGGTGCTGAATCCAAAAATCACATTCATTTTGCTCAATCAGGTCAACTTTCTGAACTATGCTACATATTGGCTTTTGAACCCTTTTGCTTAAATTTATGGGCATTTTCACATCATATGATACAAAATTCTTTCATATTTCTTGCAATAAACGAGTTCTGAAGATTTTACTTTTGCCAATTTATGATTGTTTTTTTTTTTAATATTACAGGTGAATGAAATGGCTTCGACTAGAAGATCTTGCAAAAATAAGCCTGACGTATTCTGCTACATCTGCGGTGAATACACCATTGTACCTAACAGGAATCAAGTCACAAGTTTCATAAAGTGTGCTTACCAATCTTATTTTGGTATTTATTATTACATTTTGTGAGAAGATAAAATTTTTCAAAATCAAATTAGCAAAAAAACCTGACCTGATTGAGAAAAACAGATGTCATTTCTGGATTTAGCGGTGCAAAATGGTCCTAATTCAGTTGAAAAAACCTAGACAACTTGCAAAAAACATTTTTTTTGGAACCCAGTGTTATGAAAAGATGAAAAACTGTATTTTACACCAATTATTTACATGTATTGACAGGATTAATGGATCAGCGAGTATTAAACATTTATATCAGTGGATGGTTTTGGTTGATGGTAGATGTTTGGGTCTTTATTTTTTTATTTTTATTTATTTATTTATTTATTTTGTTCATGGTTGTGCATTTCATCACTAAACATTCAATAATCATCAAGTAAACAAACATGTACACACCCATGCTCGAAAAGGAGCAGGATGAAGAAAATCTTATATTTCCTGCCCCCTGGGTTATTTATGGGTTAAGGACAGATCGGCACTGACAAAAATCTTTCCGTTTTACACCTTCTGGCCAATAACGTGGCGTTAGCTTCTGCCTTTTGCTGTCGGCTGCAGAACCTGACACATAATCAGGCAGCACTGTAGCGCTACAATATGACTTTAAAACTTTGAAAGAAAGTTACAGAAAGAGCTGAATGATGAGCTCATAAGATGTAAGACATGCCTATGAAATCATATACTGTATGTTGGTTAATCAATTTAATTCAGCCGAGCTGAACTGCAGCACTTCTCTTAACCCGAGTGGTTCCCTTGAAATTTGTCTGGAACTTCGGCGTTGCCCTAAATCTGCTGGTGTGCACCTCCCTGCCAGACACCTTCACAAAAAGAGATAAGTAGGCTGAATTCAGTCCTTATGAATGCCGAGTGGTTTTATGGTGAGCTGTAACTCTGTGGGGCAATTAGCCCGAAGGCAGTCAGCCAGGCTCCGGGTGAGAAACGGGGGATTTATGGTTGTGAGCGCAGAAACAAACATTTAAGAGCACACCTAAGGCAGCTGCAGCACCAGTGCAATGAAAACACAGCAGTTGGACTCTTTCACATGTTGTCTTTTCTTTCAAAAGTGTATTTACTCCGTCTGCAGGGAGTAATAAGATACTTTCATCTAATGACTGCATAT